>NC_140088.1:57489126-58114126 GCF_964237585.1 Gallinula chloropus
CCACCTTCATTGCCACTGCATGTGTTAATAACTAACTGCATTCTTCTTCTGGTGTTTGTTTATTTATCCTCTCAGGCTTAATTTATTCAAATTTATTGTCACACAGATGCAGGATCCTGCCTGCGTAACAACATTTGTCTGCTAGGCTTTACATCAGCCCAAAGACATGCCTAACTTATGCTAAGAGGGTTTAGTTGGGTTTGGTTTTAAAAAAAAAAAAAGAAAAAAAAGAAAAAAAAAGGAGATCCTAAGTCAGTTTAAACTCTTATCCTGGAGGTTTCACGTCTCACCTGAAGTCCAAGGGTGGCTTGGGCTTGCCAGTTGGATGCAGTGCATAGAACTGAAGCTTTACAACAGCTGGGACTAGCTTATTTCACAACAAGTTTTCCCCAGTGCTGACCTCCTGCAGAAACCAGGAAGCTTAGCTACTTCAATGAGAACTGCTGGAATACGGCTTCATTTGTAGCAGAATAGTAGATACGGACTTACAGGGGTGAAACTACTTACACTACTACTTTTGCACATGTGTAAGAAGTGATTCAATTATATGTAAC
Organism: Gallinula chloropus; assembly: GCF_964237585.1. Classification (NCBI taxonomy): domain Eukaryota; kingdom Metazoa; phylum Chordata; class Aves; order Gruiformes; family Rallidae; genus Gallinula; species Gallinula chloropus. The sequence goes on from NC_140088.1 coordinate 57,489,681, forward strand.
AATGCTGAGTAGATTGATATAGATGTAGCTTAAGAGACAATTAATCAATATAGCTTTCATATAAGAACAAGTTGTGTGTGTGGAGAGTAGACAGTATTTGCATGTTTTCAGGCTAGGAAGCATTTGTGTGTGTTGGATTTTAGGATGGTTTTGGTAGCAGTGCGAGTAAAAAGCGTGTTCATTAAACCACTGTTCTGCAGAACTAGTGCTTGCACATAGTCTGGTGAGCATCCAACCCACGTAGCTTTGCATTAGTGTTCAGGCTTTCCTCAGGAATAAACACAAGAAATCCCCTAACAGATCTTCACCTTCCTGAAAGGCAAGCCACAACATTCCCTCCCTGCCTCCCCGCAGCAGACATCAGACTCATCTGAAGAATATCAATCCTCCTTTGCTGCATATAAACACATTTACTTTCCCCCCTCCAAGATCCAACAATAAACAGGTTTACCAGATGAAAACAGAAACTAGATCATGACAAAAAATTCTCAGCTTGAGCCATTCCTATATGTCAATAAGTAAACTAATATTAGTTGTAAAGAAAGCTACAAATCGCAGTCAACTGCATCTCCTGAAGTGAAGCCTGACTAAAGGGAAACACTTACAATGTGAACCTGGATGCCTTTGCTAATGAGTAATGAGAAGTATTAAATTACAGGCTGCCACAGACACCTCCCAGACAAAGCCCAGCTTTTAGGGCAGGTGAAGGCTTACACAACAAACTAACTATGGAGAAACCAACAGAACCCTCTCTACTACTCAATAATACTCAAAACTCATCTAGAAATACGTGCTGTATTTTTAGTCTTACTTAATGAGCCACGATTTGTAAAGCTATGACCATAAATTTTCATAAATAAATCTGTTTAATTTCTCCTTCCACCCTGGCTTAATGAACAGTTAAACACCATTGACATCACAGCCATTACCACCTTCTCCTCCCCTTCTCATAATGGATTGCCCTCTTTATTGAGTTTTCCTATTTCTTGTTAACATTTACTATATTAAACCCCCAACCCACCCCCAGGTGTGAGAGCACCGAATCTAATCTCGGTCTGAACTGCGTTGCAGCTATCCACACAGGCTGTCCCAGGCCCCTGATGGATGATCAGGTCCTCAGACCAGAGTATCTGGGAGTTACTGTGCCTACCAGGACCTAGAGAAAACAGTATGTTTAACTGAAGTTTCAAACTGCAGGAATAGCATTTTCTACCAAATACTGCAATAGCTTCTCACCAAGTGTGTGCATGGCGGGGGGGAAGGGGGGTGGGGGGGTGTCTGGGTTTTTTCTACTCCTGTTTCTCAGTTAAAGCAATTAGGGAAAAATTATTAACATCAGAGTATCGACAATTTACTTCAGCGTAACTGAGGTGCGGGGAAGGGGCAAGGGATGCATGTGCATCTGTGGAAGAAACCTGGTCTGAATTTCATGGAAAGGTAAGATCATTGGCCCAAGTGTCAAGGCCAGTTGGATTTGGGCCGAACATTCCAGGTGTCACTAAATACAGAGGTAAACTCTACAAGTATTTATTAACAACTGCAATACATGGCAAACCATCTATACTCTTGTATCCATTTTTATTCCTTAACATGATGACTCATTTCTCAGAACTTCCTTATATACAGAAGTTCTGTGCCACGTGGACCTGCAAAAAAGTGGCCTGGATGTAGCTGTCTACATGCTAACATAGATGTCATTGGGAAGAGGAGATCAAGCCACATAAACGTTTCTACATTCATCTGTTTCATGTCATCTCTTTCCCATTTTTCCCACAGTCCGGTTTTAGACATTCTATTTTTAATCTATCAGAATTTGATCTTTTTCCATGGTCAGAAAGGAAAGGTTGGCCACTGCCGAGATTTGCAAATGTTTTCCTAATCACAGAATCTGGGGGGGGGGGGGGGGGGGAAATAATTGTATGCAAATGTATTTTATTGCTCTGCACTCAAGATCTCATTCCAAAGAGCAAAAGAGAGAAAGGAAGTCAAGAGTTCTTTCTTACGTACACATCTATGGACTAAGAGCGACTGCGATACCCGAGCAGTCTCCAGGTAAGCACTCTCCAACATGGCCCACCAAGCTACTACACTTACACTACTTGGAAGACACAAAGGTTGTCTTTCTACAGAAAGCAGCAATTACTGCATTTGCTAGATGACCTCTACAGAGCGCTGAACTGGCAACAGTATATTTTCATTAGGTAAATATAGCCTTACATTAGCATTTTTGGCAAAACTGCATGTCATGCTACATATTATTGCATAATCTGTAAACTCTTCACTTCAGCCACTGCTAATCAAACACAGCCTTTGTGTCTCTGCATCTCTGCGTACTGCGATAGCAGACGTACGGATCCAGCCCAGAGTGAACCCTGCTCCTTACTCCCAGCGATCAACATCATGACCCAGGTGTGCAAGGTACTTCCCATAGTCACAGGCTCCCGGTTCCAGGAACTGCTGAGAAAGGTTGAACCCTCGAAATTTCCCCTTGGCTTTCCACTGCAGCAAGAACTGCACCATTGGAAGAGTAAAACAACTGCCAAACAAGTTCTTTCCTTTAATCCCCACATACCCCCATTTCCTCATGGAGTTTTACTATCAAGCACCCCCATATTTCCCACCCATGCCCTTCGAAGAATAAAGAGCTATCAGAATCAGCTCTCCAGCAAATCCAACACAGACTTTAAACTCCCTAGCGATGGAAATGTGTCCCAATAGGTACTGATGTTATTGTAATCCACACAACTGAATGACTGTGATGAGACTAGATAAAGAGATGCATTCCAACAAGGCAGGCTAACGGACACTCAATGGCAGTTGAATGATGTAACTTGGAAACTTGAACTCAGCTCTACCAGTACTGTAAACTTTCTGTATTACATTTGATTCCACACACCCCCTCCGACCCCTCCTCCCCCCCCCCCCCCCCCCCATAAAGAAGACTACCCATGTAACAGTCTAAGCACTACAGCTAAGACTCTGGAGATGATATCTGCAGATGATATCTGCACCTCACAACTCATCTTGAGCCCATCTGCTAATTAACACTAAGCTAAACACCACTTTGAAGGCTGGGGAATTACTCTTGGATTTAAACACAAACATTTCTTCTGTCACAATGTCTGCACACTAGTGAGTCAAAAGGGTGGGCATGGTAAGAAACACTTTTTGGAATCTTCCATGGGAGCAATGTTGCACTTCTAGCACCTGCTAAAATAGCAGACCACCAGTTTAAGACTCAATTCCTACCAAAAACCTTACATGTTTTACATAAATACTTTGCCTGTCTTCATTGTTTTTGACACTCAAAATGGTGAATGTTTCTGGGAAGTAAGAAGACTTCCCATTACATCTTGTAAAGCACAGTTCACTTAGGTAAATAAAAGTAATCAATTTACCCTAGTTAGCACATCCATTAGATCTGTTTGCTCAAAGACCAGAGGCTCACACACCTTCAGCACCTGGCAGTGTGAGCAAAGCCCATCTGGTCTGGAGCCTGGAGTGGGAAAAGCATCATTTTCTCCTGTGATTTCTAGCTAAGGGAAAAGGGACAGGGAGGGACAAGAGCTTGATGTCCTTAGTTTAAAAAAACCCCAAAACCCCAAACCAACCACCAAACAAAAAAGCCCCAACCACTCACTGAATTTTTATTGGACTAAAATGAAAAGAAGAGGAAAGATTACAAGCTTAGAAGAAATTAACTTTTATATAAACAAGTTTCATTATGACACAAAATATTTACTGGTCACAAACATCTGTGCAAATTACACCTTTGTGTTGCATTGTCATCTAAATTACACCATTAAACTACTCAACCTCTTCCTTATTCTGGTACAAAATTTTTGTTAAACACAAAGGAAGATGCTCAAGCTGATGAGCAGAGCAAAGGAAGTGCAGATAGAGATCAGACAAACTGTGTAAATGACTTAAAATAGGAGGATGGAATAAGTACAGCACATAACGGCAGAGGGTCTAAAGCCCCAGCCTGTTCCCACTTAGTTTGAAGGCAGAATAGCTGATATGAATCAGAGTGATTTAAAGTGCTGATTTCAATCAGGGTTTGAATTATCAGACAGGAAACCCTGATCTGAATAAATCATTTGGGGGGCATTTTTCTTTTTGTAATTGTTTTTCCTATGGAAGGGTCAATTCTTACCGGTCAGTAACTATCAAAAACACGCTACTTGGCCACCCTGTACGTCCTTTACATGAAATCTGACTTTTTCTGGACATGTGGAAGAACTGGGCCATTTTATGAAGGCCATTAGTTTTTGTAAGACAATCTCTTTCTCTTTTAAACTTTGTGACTGCTACAGAGCCATGCTTAAATGCAAACTGAAATTCTAATAAAGCACAGAAAAGCACTGTTAAAACAGATTTTTTTTAAAAACACCTTCAACGTAAAGGTAATGTAAGAATAAGTTTACCAAATTAGGTTCTCACTGTATTTTAAAACATTTAAAAAAAAGAAAAAGCAGCAGCCAATACCTTGTCTCTTGCCCTGTGGGAAGCAGAAATCTTCTGCTCTGCTCTCTCAATCCTCAACTTCCAGCCTTCAATGGACTAACTGAACCGAGCAAACTGATGAGGACACCATCTCAGTATCAGCACTGGAGGCTCTTCTCGCCATGGTTAGAATTTTAGGACCCCCTTGCTCCAGATTATTTCCTAAACGAAATTTTCAAGTTCCCTTAAACCCTGAGTGTAAATATGGTGCCTGGTTGCTCTGTTAACAGTTGGATTACTTCAGCAGGTGACAGTACATTTAGGTATATGCGATCCTATTTTGACATGTAGGAAAAGTGAGACATTTTAAAGATGTTTTGAAGTTTCTAGTTGAGCTCACAAATCTGAATTAAGGACTGGGTAAAAAATGGGGTACTTCAGGTTAGCGTTTTTTATCCATTTGGGATGGGTGGGGTACATGTATTTAAAATAAATAAATAAATCACACACCAAAGGAGGGCCTGAGCAGAGAAATGGAAATGAACCTCTATGACAAACAACTCATGAAAGAATAACTGCAGTTTATATATAAAACTAAATCCCCCTCATCCATTGGTTTATTCTGGTCAGTTTTGAATTATCCTTTTGGAATGCAGACTGCAAGAAATAAGAGGGATAACAGCATAGCCCCCAAAACTGGGGGAGGAAGAGCCCTCTACGGATCTGAGGAAAAGGAGCTTTATAGGATAAGATATTCTAAGCTTCAAGATCTTGTTTCAAAATTTCTTGTCTTACTCCTCTAATTCCTCCTAAGTAGGTGGGTTATAAGAAAATCCAGATGTGGACGTGAGGGGCAGCAACGCTGCTCTTTGCGTTTCTTCACTACAACAGGGACACTGCTCCTGGCAACGTGAAAGAAACCCTTCAGACAACTCTGCAGCCATCAACAGATACAGCTTAATTTTAGTCTCCCTAGATCCTTCTTGAGCTTGCAAGGAACAGGATCACTCAGGTCTGCAGGAAAAAAGGCGGCAGATTTTTCCCTTTATCCAGCCTAATCTATTTTACTACACACAGTAGCAGGTCTTCAGGAGACTACACAGGGTAAATTACTACTTCTGCAACTGTAATCCACCCTGTGCTCCTTTCTTCTGAATTCTTCACTCCCTGTCTCCTTTCCAGGGCAGAAGCTGAGTGAATAGGGCACAAGACAGGGTGGTCAGCAATACATACACGTAAGAGCAATCAAAGGCTGAAGTTCATGGTGAATCCACAAGCCCCTCTCACGTAGCAGTCCGGGCCAAAACAGGAAAACACAAGTGTAGAAATATTACATTACGTTTGGTTTCAAAATTTGGTCAAATCTTTCTCTCACTGCACAAAGCAAGAGAGAGACTGTGCAAAGTGCGTTGAGAAACCACTACAGAAAAACATTACACAAAGAAATAGAACCAGAATACGCAAGGGACACGTTTCATACAGCATCTTTTTTAAAGCATTTGCTCCCCTACCACAAAACAGTTCACCAAAGAGTTGAATTTTAGTCCCAGAAAGAAATACTAGTACTTTGGCCGTAGCTTGATTTAATAAATTACATTTTAACACCAGGACCAGAGCTCAGTTGGACAGTCACCAACAGCACGTATCATCTTTGCAAATTATTTTTTTTTTTTTAGAAAAGGAGACATTTCAAACATTAACCCCCAGTTAAAAACAGAATTATGCATTACTGACCATCTTTGCCTTGCTTCTTGTGTGTTTCTATAGAGCCTGTTTGAATTGAAAGCATCTCGCTCGAAGGGCGAAGGTAGAGTTGGGCGCACCACCCCAGCTTGTCCCATGTGGGACAGAGCAGCAGCTCTCCCACACACAGCGCTGGGCTCCCCTTAGTCAACTGCAGCAGCAGCCAGGCTTGGAGGGAAGGAGTCCAGGCTGGAGCCAAACAGACCTGCCCAGTGGCCATCGGAACGGGCGTGCACATGACTGCACACAGCCCAGCAGCTCTCAGAGCCAGTCATACTCTTTTTTTTTTCCTTGTCTGACTCAGTTTCCAGCAGTGAGTAAAGATTAAATAAATATCCCAGCTAAAGAACAAAAAGAGGCAATATAAAAACCTTCCTTCAAATTAAAATTACTTCCTTTTACGTAAAATCCATCTCTTGCTTGCAGGCTGCTGGCCAGCACATCAAGTGACAAACAAAGAGAGCACATGTCTCCTCCAGCCTCCCAAGCCTCCTCGCAGCCTGGGCGGCTGGCTATTTTTATGCCCAGGATGGTGTGTGAGCTCAGGGCTTATTACCAAAGTTTCCCCACGCTCCCATGTGCAGTAGTAATCCCATGGATTTTTTAAAAGGTAACTTGTTGTGGGATTGAGCTCCAGATGTTGTACAACTACAGCATCTTACACTTTGGGAGGTAGTTAACTAACTTATTTACCTCCCTTAACTTGTATTTGAAGAACAGACTTAATTTCAGCATTTATAATGGCATTGGTTAAAGTACCTCACATACTTGCTTATATGGATGTATTGAGCTAGGAAGTGCTTTTAATAGTAAGCATGGGAGAAAACAGGTTCTTGGGGCGCTTAGCCAACCTTGGGCTCACAAGTGAGTGGATCACCCCAGAGATCACCACATTCTGCCTCTCCACATTTCCCTTCTCCAGCCTGACCAGCAAACCAGGGTGCTCAGATGGATCTGACGGGTCAACAGGGAACAAACCAACAGTACAGCCTTCTCATTTCTTTCTCCTTACGCTGCTGGTGGCACAGAGGGGCGGATTAATGCCCGTTCCCAGCGCTTCTTCCTTTGCTAGACTAACACAGGCAGGTGTTACTGCTGAAAAATACAGAGCTGGCATCACCTTGAGATGAGGCAGCGAGGCGAGAAAAGCCTGCTTATTTTTGCCCATCAGGGTCTCCACACCACGGCAGGCTGTGCAGAATTAGCCCTTCCAAATCAGCGGCTGTTTGCTGCAAAAACTCCAGACCCTTTTTTGCTGCTGTTGTCCTGAGGAAAGCCTGCAGTCTTCATTACTGTGGGGGTCAGAATGCATTTCTCCTAACATCACAGCAAATGGAAACAGCCACACATACCACCACAAGGAAAGAGGCTGCTGCTTCTCCATCCCCACAGATTCCACTCAATGACTAGATTACAACCCAGCTTTCACAAAAGCAATGGTCTACCTTGCAGAAGTTTCAGCCAGAAAGAACTTCACCTCCCAGACATGGTGCAGCCATTACTGTGATAAATCCATATGCTAGCAGGAAGGTGGGGACTGAATTGAAGCAGCCAGTACAACCCTGTTTAGGAGGAGAGCAAGCTGTGTGGTGGGTGTCGTCCCCCCCCTTCCTTTGGAGGAATTAAACTAAGTTCACAGTGCCAGGATGATAGGCCTTTGCAGAAAAATGATTTTGGAGGAAATGAAGACTTTTTCCAATCACATAATTTTCTGGAAGTGTCAGAGCCCTCCAATTCTTCAAGCTTCCACCTTACAAACGGAAATTAAAAGCATGGTCCCAGTTGTCAAAACACACATTTGCCATAAATAAATCCATTAGTCACTGCAAAGTTCTCTCTCTATGAATTATACTGTCTTATGAGGCATTTTGGCATGAGGCTACTGAACAGTAAAGACCGGCTGTACATCTCTCCCCCAATACTTAAACTAATGCAACATCCCATGCTACAAAGAACGATAGCCTTAGAGCAACATGACATGCTTATTATTATAAAGCACTCCTGAAAGTATGTTTCCTTAATAAAAACAGGACTTGTCAGCAGACATCATCTACACTGAATTAAACCAATCACGTAGTGACTGCACATAAATATAAACACATATACGAAATGTACACGCAGGTTTACTGTGAGACATTAGAAACACAGTATTTGTGTGCTTTAACATGGGTTATACCACCCACACAGGTGGTATAACATCCACACGCAAACACTGAGAACTCTGATGAACATTTATTTGGGTGTCTTCCTCTTGAAGGACAGCCAGCCCCTGCCGCTGGAAGGAAAAGCGGCGCTCTGGTTTGCGCTCCTAACTCCTTTATCCCCTTTCTCCCAGTCAGAGCGCAGCCCACACACCTCAGCAGCCACCAGAATCCAACCTCTGCTGCACTTACAACAGCGTCTTCCACCTGACACGTGGCTTTTAACGTCTGCATGAGTTTTTAACAGCTTACAGTCTGTGACTCCTCAGCTTTCGGGGAGGGAGCGGGGGTTTCCCAGCAGAACCACAGGTTGTTTTCAGCAGTCTCCCATGGCAGATTGCTTTCCTGCCATTCACAGGGTACCGCATGATCCCGCCGGCACGGGCTACCTGTGGGAAGTGACCGCTCAGGACTTCTCAATTCTAGACTTTAGAAATGAAAGTTGTACATAGGGAATATTGGAAAACAGAGCCAGAAGTGCTGACACCTGACAGACACCACCACCCCCCCCCCCCCCCAAATAAAATTCTCTTTACAAATGGCTCAAACATACGCAGTGAATCTGCTTGGGGTTCTTCCTTGGGGGTGGTTGTTTTGTGGGGGTTTGTGTGTGTGCAGTTTGCCAAAATTCAGTTTAGGAGAAGAACTAGCATCGTTCTTGATCCAAGTTTTGGGTTCTGCCTGGCAGCAGTAACTTTCCACGGTATTCCCCCAAATTTGTTCCAACTATTACCAAACTTCTGCTTCTGTCTCCATGGATATCTTTTCTTCTGCTTCTTTTCTTACACGTTCTGTGTCTCGAAGATGAGGTAAATGAAGTTAAGTGACCCCTTTAAGGCCTCATTATACAGGAGATTGATTTATATTGATATTTACAGAACAACAAAAGGAACAGAACCAATACATAAAAACGCAGCTGTCAACAGCAAGAGAGGAAAATAAGCACACTATTACCTAATATTACTGACACACACGAGACCTTATATTCAGTTCTATAAGTCCTAGGAGAAAGAAAAGGGTCTCCCTCACTGGCTGGTGCATCCTACATCCTAGATGTGAAACTTGGTGGATTTTCCCATGCTCTGGCAACCCTGAGTGTCCATCTCATTCTTTGTCTTCACCTGAAGGCCAAGCTCAGGCTTGTTATGATGAAGGTAAGTCAAATTGCCTAAACTGAGTACCTATGTTTCTTGGCTAGGCAAAAAACTGTGCTGAAAAACACAGCCCTTCTGCCACCCCCCCTCAGATGAAAGAAGACAAGTGTGTGCCATAAGGTCCCTTACTGAAATTTCAGTATTATGAATATTTGCTAAGTGAGGAATGTTGCCATATCAGTGTTATGACTGAAATGTGAGACTACAGATAAAACTTAGTGCTGTCAAGTACCCAAACAATCCCAGTCTGCAAAAGGCATTTTTAGATCCTTGTAGATCAGGGCTTTAATATCTTCATTGACGACCTTGATGAGGGAATAGCATTGACCCTCAGCAAGGACGCCGACGATACAAAGCTGGGAGGAGTGGCTGACATGCAGGAACACTGCGCTGCCATCCAGAGAGACCTGGACAGGGAGAAACCAGATGAAGGTCAACAAAAGCAAGTGTAGTCTCTTGCACATGGGAAGGAATAACCGTTTGTATCAGTACAGGCTGGGGGATGACCTGCTGGAGAAGAGCTCAGTGGAGAAGGACCTGGGGGTCCTGGTAGATGACAGGTTGGCCATGAGCCAGCAGTGTGCCCTGGTGGCTAAGAGAGCCAATGGGATCCTGGGGTGCATCTGGGGGAGTGTGGCCAGTGGGTCAAAGGAGGTGATCCTCCCCCTCTACTCTGCCCTAGTCAGGCCCCACCTGGAGTATTGTGTCCAGTTCTGGGCTCCCTGGTATAAAAAGGACAGGGATCTCCTGGAGAGGTTCCAGAGAAGGGCCACAAAGATGATTAAGGGCCTGGAGCATCTCCCCTATGAGGAAAGGCTGAGTAAGTTGGGAGTGTTCAGCCTCGAGAAGACTAAGGGGGGACCTAATTAAAGTCTATAATTATCTTAAGCAGGGGATGCAGGGGAAATCAGCCAGCCCCTTTTCAGTGGTCTGTGGAGACAGGACAAGGGGCAATGGCTGCAAGTTGGAGCACAGGAAGTTCCGCACCAACATGCAGAACAACTTTTTCCCCGGTGAGGGTGACAGAGCCCTGGGACAGGCTGCCCAGGGAGGTGGTGGATTCTCCTTCTCTGGAGATATTCAAGACCTGTCTGGACGCCTATCTGAGTGATATGTCCTAGGGAGCTGCTTTGGCAGGGGGGTTGGAACCGATGATCTCTTGAGGTCCCTTCCAACCCCTACAATTCTGTGACTCTATGATATGCCATTCCTGAAGAGCCATTAAGATGTTCTTAGGGAAGAACTCAGGGGTTTTGCCTGACACAGCTATGACCCAAGCTGCAAAGAGGTCCAGGCAGGTCTGGTTCATTTTCAACCTCACCTATTTAATAGTACACAGCTCAGTCACCCACCCTGCTGACCAGAAGCGCTAAGCACCCGCTCGCACACCGTGGCACAGACAGGATTGCTCAGCCAACAAGGGGACGGGGCCTACAGCTTATTGCATTATCAAGTCTGTAAATCTCTCTGAAAACCCTGGCTGGTTGGTGGCGCAGATTGACCTCAGGGACAGAAGAACATGCCCTCCCTTCCAAAAATACGAGACGCTACCCAAGGGAAAGGAAACCTCTCCTAAGTGTTTAGCAATACAGGGCGCGCTGTGCGTTCCCTCAGCGTTTGTCTGCAGCCACCAGGAAACAGGAATACAGCCAGCCACGAAACCGCTGGGCCCAAAATATCTAAAATACTTTCCACTTGTCCCACTGGTTCGAGGAGTATACATTGCCTCCTCCCTGCCACAGCAATCGGGTCTGCAAACTGCTTCACATTAGCAGCAAATGGATATACAGGGAAGGGGGGGAAGTATCGAAACATAGCCTGCTTTAGCAAAACAAAGCTAAGCCATCGGGGTGGGGGTGGGGTCGGGGGGAACCCACACCACTTACTTATCCATCTTTAGAAACCTGTAAATAGGATTTGGCCATGAAGGACTTAAAATACACATACCTGCCTGTTACTGATGTGCAAGAGGTCACTCGGGCACGTGAACTGCTGCTGTCCACCAGTGACTTCCAAGGAACATGCAAACAGGGAAGTAGGAAAAGCAATCCTGCTGTCTGCAGGCTTGTATTTGTTGAATGACTGTCATAAATTCATTACCTGTGCCACTGGAAAGAGCTTAAAATTCCTCAAATTTGAACAACAACAAAAAAAAGAGTCACCACCTAATTCAGTGACAGCGCAGGAAATCAGTTAACTTAACACACTGTAATGCTTTAATGGACTTCAGGCATGGAAAAACAAGAAAGCCCAACCCCAAAACACCTGACTGGCTTGATATTTGTGGCCAACCACAAGCATGGCCCTGTGAGAAGCCCCAGCATCAGGCTCTGACCACTCCAGCTAGCAAAAGCTGAGTTCGTTACAAGCTGCTGTATTCTCATTGACTAGCTGCTGCCAGCACTGGCTGAAGCAAAGTCCTGCTCTCCAGCCTGGTTCAACAAGCCCAATGTCCTCTTACATATTGCTGTCCTATTACAGCCAATATCTGCTTTACTCTGCCTACCCCAGCCCAGGTTCTGTCCATCTCCTGACCCATGCGTCCTTCCTGTCCACTTCCCCAGGTCTCTCCGATGCAGCACCTTAGTGTTTCTCCTTCCAAACTGGAAGGAGCTGACAGCACAGAGAAAGCAGGTTTTCTTCAGGCAAATGGGATAGCAGTCCTTGAAAGCTGTGAGGAGAAGCTGGGGGAAAGACCTACAAAGTTCCTGCTAGCGTAGGTGGGAACATGCTTGGACATGCTCTGAGCCTCCACTGGAACCTTCCATTTGGTCTGTCAGAGCTACAAGGAGGAAGACTAAATCCTCAGCATATGTTAGCAAGCAAATACTAAGCTCATTGAAAGCGTATTCCCACCCCTCAGGTAACAGTCACTAATTTCCTTCTCTTCTCTGTTCCCATTGCTGATAGAGACACCATAAATGGCCCCCCAATGTGCAATTCAGTTGTGCTACCATTTCTTGTTACAATGGCTTGAAGAACTTCCTACATAAGCAAGGAAAACAGGGTATTTTCCCCTAATCTGATGCTCAGATTAAACAAGCAAACTACTTTAGACAAGCTTCTCCCCAAGTTTCCAACTAAGAAAAAACAGCTTTGAAAGTGTAAAACAAAAAATAAAACCCTATTTTCAGTTGCTGAAGTACTAGGTGGCCTTCAGAAGGCAGCCTTACTGTGACTGACATGTGCATGAAGCCACTGCAACATGCAGCCTCTGAGTGTGGCGTTCAGGTAGTTATAACAGTCCGTGATAAACTGCAGTAACATAGACATTTAACTTTCTCATCTGGACTTGGGCTACTAATCCATCTCCTCTAGGACAGCCACAGAGACGACTGTACTTGGCATTCCACCTTTTGAAGCAGAAAGGCAAAACCAACCAGCCAACAAAACCAACTCAACAAGAATAGCAAATATCCCCATCCCACAACCAATTAAAACCAAAGGCAAAAACAAGCAAGAAAAAACCCCATCCTCCCCAGAATCACTTCTTGCAAGAGTTCTGTCCGTGGGCATTGCTAAAGTCAGTAGTATGTGGAAAAAATATAAAATATTTGATACTGCACGACAGAAGCTCTATACAACTGTAGGAATTTAGTTTCTTCCCTTCACAACAGGAAAGATGTTTGATTCTCAGCTTAAATACTGAATCTTAAGACTTGCAAGAACTGCATATTAATAAAATAAAAATAATTGAGATGGAATGTTTTATGAGTTTGTTTATGCTACTGTCCTCTACAGAGCCCTGTGCATATGACTTAATCATTGTTTTCCACTTACTGGCCTTGGTTATCTTCCTACAAACATCTATGTTTGCAGATGAAGAGCTCAGAAAAGCTTCTCTAACCTTCAAAATAAACCAAAATAAACTCTAAACCAAACACTAAAAAAGCCCAGTACAGTCCTAAAATGCTCCATCTGCATTTTTTTCTCATAGACTACTTGAATAAAAATTATTATCATACTGCCCAGAGCTGGATTCAGATAGAAGGAAAACAAAACTATACACAAGTGTCTTTACCTTGGACACAGCAGTTCCCTTGAGTATTACCCCCAGTGCCATGAGTAAGGTCATGGTATCACATTCCACGAACAGCAATATCTTTCATGCAGGCCTTTCATAATTATTTTACTCAACTTATTATTCTACATTTAATTGAAATAAGAAAAACCACATCTGAGCAGCCTGAAAGAATGCAGTTACCATACTACAAAGCCAAAGCAAAAAAGTGTTTTTGCTTGTTTTACCAGAGAGACATAAACAAAATGCAGCAATTTTCAGAAGAAAAATAGGAAACAAAAGAAACATGAACACAAGTGCTTTTTCTCCCCCCTTGTAGGAAGGACAGTGACCACATACCTGGTACAAGCCCAGCCTGTGGCCAGCAGGATGTCTTCTCTGGACTAGGCTGGGTGAAATTCTCTTCAGCCTTCTTTATGCTTTGGGTGATCACTGCATCCTTATGAGCAAGCACATCAGTGTTCCCCAAGATGCTTCAAATATCTCTCTGCCCAGGTTTCTATACACCACTGAAGCATCTCACTCCCCAGTTAACTACAGCAACACATCACAACGACCCGGCTTTCTCACCCAGGAGTTGTCCTGAGAACAGGCAGCGCTCATGTCACAGCTTTGCTGATGCAATACCTCTACCTCCCCTTTATTCCCTCTCTCCTGGTACCACACTGCACAGTTTTGCCTTCCCCTAACAACATAAGCACGTTTTTCTCCCAGATAAACAACTTTCCTATGAGCTTAGCACCACAAATGAGCTCTCTGGGCCAGCACAGGTACAGGGCTGCAGCAGGAAGGAAAGAGGAGGAAACCACCCCACTTAATGGCAGCAAACTGCTAACTTGCTTCAGCTGCCTTATCTAACTGACCCTACCGGTAACATGGGAAGCCATTGATGAGGTTAACGAGCTAGGGTTTGTTACGTTTTAGGTCCTTGTGCTGTATGCAGCCTGCCATGAGAGTGCAGCTATTTCATTTGGATTAACTACTTAGAAGACAGAGAAGCATAATGTGTTCTTAGTGCGGGTTTTAAGTGGCTGGAAACTTTACAGAACAAGAGAGCAAGAGATAAATTTGCCATTCCTGAGGATTCACTTTTCCAAGACACTCGGTATTTGGACACAAAATGAAAACCCCACAAAATACTGTGTTTCTTGTATTCAAATAACCATAGCAACTATAAAGACAGATGATCTACACCAACTTCCCAGAACCCCTCTCTGGCTGTAACTAGACTGCCAAATGCTTTATCACACTAATAGGTGAGGGAGAGGTGAAGCTTTTAATGCCACTAGTCAAAATCAATTTTGGTTTTGCTATTCTACGTTCACAGATCTCTGTTACACCTACCTACTGCTGGCATTTCCCGCAACAAAAACATTACTGAGAAGAACAGTAAACCCTGGTGTGACCAGAAAGTTGCTTTTTTGCTTCTTCTTTTTTTTTTTTAATAAAACAGAGAAGAGAAAATAAATGTTTGGGGGGAGGGTTTTGCATGATATTGAATACAAATTAAAATGAGTTAGAAATAATAAGCCCCAGTCAACTCCCCTGGAACATAAAAAAAAATGTGAAGCCAAATTCTTTCAGGTGAGTTTTCAAAACTGCAGCAATCCACCCTTTAAATAATCTTTCAGTCTACGAAGTAGCACAAATTAGAAAGGAAAAAAAAAAACCTGACAAAGATAACACTGCAACCTCAGCACGGTATCTCCACTTTTACTGGAATGCAGAGACTTGCAAGCTCAGCCCAGAAATGTGCTGTAATAGAAGGACCTGCAGATTATTTCGAACCATTACTTCATACCCAGCCACGGATTACATGCCAGAACGCTTCAGCCAATTTGGAGCTCAAACAATGTGGCCACCGTGCAGTTGCAGAAGTCTACAGTCTTCTGCACGAGTCCACTAAAGTCTTCAAAGCTACATCACCTGCTTCACTGACAACTGAAAATACTGTGTAATGAATAGAGACACTGCTTGCCAAAAACATCATTAAAAATCGGTTATTTAATGTCGGTTTTCCCTATGCTGCCTCAGTTATGCCCTGGAATGCAATCCAGAGAAATCCGAACAACAGCCACCAGCTTCACAGACAGAAAGGAGCAGCAGCAAAAATCAGAGCTGAAATGTATCTATCTTTTCAACAGTCCAGCTAAGGCAGTCGTATTTTACAGTCATTTTCTCAAATACCCGTGACTCTATAACTGCAATATTCTGCATAAACAGAAGCAGCGGGAAATGCTACAATTTCTCTTTTGGCTAAGTGCTGGTCTATCCTTCTTAATGTAAGGAAATACCTTAAACGATTAAAAAACTCCAATACTTCCCAGAACTCTTCCAGCGTCTCATCTGCCATAGCCATCTCCCAACCTCCTCTACATTAAAGAAGTGCCAAAACATCACAGTGGAGCTCACAGATGTGAGCTAAAGGAAAGAGAAAGAGGCTGAAAATACAGAAAGCGGGTGCCTATCCATGGTTCTTAAACTTACTGGACTGGTACATCCCCTTTTGCCCTCAAAACCAATCACCAACCGTAAATCTTTTCACTTTGCCTTGTAGTGCTTTAAAAACCAGTGTATATGTACATGTACTGGTTTATATAAACACACGTGCATCGGCACATTGGCTTCTTGTTATGATTCCCAGGGTCGGAGTTAGGTTAAGGATGAAGCCTCTGCTCCTTACCTAGGTATGTAATGTCCAAGGAGTTTCTGAACAAGCCTGATACTTTCACAGGTGACATAAGGATGAGGCAGGAAAGCCTCCTCAGTCACCTTCCCTGGAGCTCGTTGATGGCTGTTTCTCTCAATCTAAAGGCCAGAGGAACAACAAGCTGAATTGCTTTATTAAACCTGATATGCTGCTGCACCGCATGTAGTTAAAGCAATGGAGGGAGGAGTGTGAAGAAGGAAAGAGGGGAAGAGGCACAGCCCAGTAGCCCCACCTTCAATCAGTTAAAACACAACCCCGCCAAGCTTCGCCTGCTGAGAACTTGTACAGAACACTACGGAGCCCCGAGCAAAAAGCTTACAGAAAGCGGCCTTGATAAAAACAAATATGGGAAAGAAAATCCTTGAGCTGCTGCCCCCTCTCTTTATTAGCTTAGTTATTCTGAAACTCATAAATTCAAACCTCTCTCCTACTCCGTGTTGCGCTGCGGTTGTGCAGAACCGACAGCGAGCAAACAGCAATAGATCATCTCCGCTACCAGCAGCGCCGCAGCGTCAGCCTGAGCAGCGCACCGACGTCCAGCGAACGCTCGGTTCCTACGGGCGGGTGGGCTTCTCTCAGGTCATCTAAAGATTATTCTCATCTCTCTGCCATTAGTAACTGCACACGGTGGCAAACGAAATCCATGCGGAGGAGGGAAGTCCAGAGAGTCTACAGCTCAACCCCTTCCTGCGAGCACAAAATTTCAGCAGCTGCCATCTTATTAACTGCTGCGGATTTTAAAAGGCCTTTTCTCTTCGCCCCTGTGAAACTGGGTTTCAAGCACACAAAAAGCAGGAGCAGTCTGTGCTGACTTCTGGGCTACGAATGCCGCGAAACCGAAGTGTGTGAAGGAGAGGCAGAAGAGTGCTCGAAGTTACACGAGTTGGTGATTCACCATCTTAGACAAACTGGGAAAAGAAATACTCCAAATTGCAAAGACACCCACCCCCACCCCCCCCGCCCGCCAAACTCCAACTGAACGTACAAGCACGTTGCTTATCTGAACAGCCTGTGAGTTCCCAGAGTGAAAACTGATTAGGGGTTCATACCTTCAGTCCGAGATCGTACCTCACATTTCAATTCACGAAACAATACAGTTGAAGGGTTCTGGTCAGCAGTTCCTGGCTGCCAGACCTGTCCTTAATCCTCTGCTAATCCAAGCACATCTCTCACATGAATTACACATATTGGAGTAATACACAACCAAATGTCACATACATGCAAGTGTCTGAATGAAAACTGAACTCCGAGTCCCTTCCCACTTACAGCTTTTCCTGTTTCAGTGCCTGTATTCAGGCACGGAATCATCTGTGCTGACACCAGGTGTTACTTAGCTCAGGGAAAATGTATGTTACTATGTGAGTATGTTTTCACTAACAGGTCCCAGATGTTTATCCCGGGATAAGGGTGAAGTTTCACAAGAGGATTAGGGTGTTGTAAGACTGTGCTGCCCACGGGAGGGACAGTCAAACAAGCCATGGATCTGATCCAGCTGCAAACTAACCTAGAAGGAAGAAATGGGTCTGTCCTCCCGACCTGTTTGGTGAACCATCTGGCCACAGAGGTACATGAGCAAGGGCTACCATTAGCAAAGGGAAGCAGCAAGAAGATATGGCCACTGACAACAGCACGGAAGACGAGACTTCCTCAGTGGCGGTAGCTCAGGTTTACACCAGCTTAAGCCACTTGTGAAGCGTTAAGCTTTAGGTCAAGTTACTGTAAATTTAGGTTAACCTAAATGCACCCAATTGTCCTAACACAATCACATGTGAGTATTTTTGGCTCTGCGTTAGCAGAATGGGTTTTGGACATGTTCCAGCCAAAGATGTTCTTCCTGAACGTGACAATGCCTAGAACTTCACTGCAGGACTTGCAACACGTGCTGTTTGGTCAAACTGAAGCTCAGATTTCACTGATGGGCTACGGTATGTCAAAATACAACTTGCCCTGCTCCAGCTATGGCTCACAGCAACCCAACACACTGCCTTTTAAAGGGACACACTTTCTCTCACAGCATACCAAGGTCACCAGAGGCAAATGGTGCTGGAACTGAAGAGTTTCTCCATCCCTTTCAGCCTGATAAGCTAAAACCTTTTATGCTAACTAGCTGCAAAAGGAGGTCAACACAAAACTCCCTTGTCCTAAAGGACAGCAATCACACAGAAGCATCAAGGGTGACTCCATAAGAAAAGGAGAAACAAAATGGGAGAGGCTGCGGAATAAGACAGACAGTGATCCACCCTTATAGGAAGAGCAAAATAAAAAGGGTTTCAGGATGACTCCTTCTGTAACGCATATGAAAGACAAGGAGCATTGTTGGCCTGCGACTTAATTCTGGTATCATCCCAGTTTTGCATTTACTACTGACTTTACTCCAGTGTGAGCAAGATCAGACATAGCTTATTAACCGAAGAGATGCTTAATCCTACTTACTCATCAGGCATGAGTAAGGGCTGCAGTATTTGACCTCTTGTGGAAAATAAACATCTGAAAAAATCACCTTTCTTTTCCGTCTTTACAAT
The DNA here is from genome assembly GCF_964237585.1 of Gallinula chloropus. NCBI lineage: Eukaryota > Metazoa > Chordata > Aves > Gruiformes > Rallidae > Gallinula > Gallinula chloropus. The sequence goes on from NC_140088.1 coordinate 57,508,478, forward strand.
GCTGGAGGAAAAGGCATTTTCCACCATGTAGCTTGCGAACTCCCCAGCACCTGAGCAGCAAGCTGAACGGCTCCTCGCAAAAGCTGACATGCAAAAGAGCACAAGCAATGCGCACAGGTTTATGAGCATATGCACAGGTGCACATTAAGCATGGCAGGTGTAAGCTCTGCAATCTGCCCACAAGACTGGCAGCATTCTTGGGCGCTCAGTTTCATTAATGACATTCCCCATGAATCCCTAAAGCAAATCCAAAGCCACGCTTTCGCTCGGGATACCTTGTGCAACAGAAAAGGGGAGACTGAGGTGGGGGAGCCCACTGCTTTTCTGTGGTGGGCCGTGTGCCAACAAGGAAAAGATATAACCAGATTTCTGTCCTTCCAAACACGGCACCCAAGCTGAAAGGACTGGCCAGCCCATCTCCCTTCCCGCGGTAGAAGGGCAGCGTGGTCCTTAACTTCCACGAGGCAGCGCGTTAGCCCAGAACGGGTAGAAGGCAGTGTTGGAAAATGCTGTGTTTGCCAGCCCTGCTTTCTCCTACTGGCATGGCACCCTTTGGCGGGGGAACAGAACAGATGACCTAATAGGTCATTTTGACTTCAGCCACTAATTTCTGTGATCTAAATAACATTTCATGTTTACGGTGTTTGAAAGTTAGCATTTCCTAAGGACGGGTGTTAGGGTCAGTAATGGTCAGTACGACAGCAGCTACCAAACCCACGGTGAGGCTAAACAAGAAAAGTCTCAAACAGCTTTTAAAACAAGAAGTAGCAGCTCCAAATGCTTTATGCTTCACAGTAGAGCTTAGATGCAAATAAATGTGCATTAGAAGGTCAATACAGTAATTGCAGGTGTGGTGTTTCGTTGGACAGAAGAATGACCAAAACTGCACAATACAGCCAGCAGTGTCAGGGATAAGAAAAAGAGGTGATGTAACTGTCAGTATTCATTATATACTTGACTATTTCTTATAGACATGGGTGTTTATTTTATACTAAATACACGTTATTTATTCCATGTATAATGCATGCATGTGTACCTACGCACGCAGACAGTATCTCTGAACCATACACAATAACATGGATGCAGAGGCAGAAGACTCTTGCACTTAAAGGAGGAAACAAGAAGGCATATTAGGTCACAAAGAACCAAAGAACTGAAATAATGTGTTGATATTTCCTGGAACCAGTCCCAAGATGAGCTGCAGAGTTTTGGATGGGCTGCAAACTTTCCCAATACTTCCTTTGAAAACCAAGCTGGTACAGCATTCTAATAATCCAACTCAAAGACATGGAAAACATCTTTGTCTTTTGCCAGGTTGAACTGAGGGAGGATCTAAAAAAAAAAAAAAAAAAAAAAAGAAAAAGGTCCTCCCAGACATTTATAAACAATTTTAATTTTTGTGCATGTCCCAGTCAGTGCCTGTATAGGAACAAGTCTGATCCCCACCGTCCTCCTCAAGTAGCAGGGGCTGAAATAGTTATAAATCCAGATATATCAAAATTCAGCAAGTGAAAACTGTGCCTATAACAAGACAGAGTAGATCAGCAGTTCATGAAATGCAGCCAAGCCTGTGCTCCTACATCCTTTCTTGAAAAAAGACTCCCATTGATAACTGCTTGTCAGTTGACATAGAGTCCTAAACACTGGAAAATGCATAATCCTTTTCATGAACTCAGGGAGCGAGGGTGTAAGATGTGGGGGTGGCGACATGGGGCACTGTACAGACTGGGTGGCTCGCGCTCCAACAAAAATCAGAGTGCACGTCTTTTGACAATCGTCTTCTAAAGATGTTGTTTAACCCCATTTGCCAACAGGCACCTCAGTACCCGTGGCAGCACCAGCTTCTGGGAGGGTTTGTTGGGTGACCGGCTGCCTCAGCATCTCTCAGTTCGGAGAAGGACATGCGGACACACACACTGATAATACCTCCCTTTGATTTGCCCAGATGGAGAAAGAAAAAAAGACTTAAACCCAGTATTTCTTGCTGCCATCACGGTATTTGCTGTCATTGAATCCTCACTGCATCATTTCCAAACTGTGTGGTTTAATAATCCGAGGGAAGAATTTAATAGTGATTTTGCATGAAGAGTAAAGCAGTAGTAGATCCGCACCATAGTTCTGCTGTAAAACTCTCAGCTGGAGTTTTACCAGACAATAAAAGGGAGGAAACCTCAAAATGTAGTTCACTGTTTTCTCAGGGCAAAAGAAAACGTGAAATACAGTTGAACTGTTTGGTAAATAAAACTCCTGACGCACATAAACACTGAAACTTACCCAACTGCTCTGACTGCTAGAAACCAAGAAGTTTCTTTTTCTCCTCCTGTGCTTATTATAAAAAGCATAAATGTCTCCAAGAAAACACTTTTCCGCTGCTTTAAAAGGAGCGATTTCTCAGGTTTTAAGTGTCACTTAGATGCACCCCTGAATGTCTCCTAACGTCCTTAAGCACTCGGCAAAAATAACGATTAGTGAAACAAAGTACATAATGTGCCTACATTTTTTGCAACTTTGGTGTACACATTATTAAAGAAACAGTTGATGAGTAAGGGTTGGTTTTTTTTTCAATTTAGTGTTAGAATCCCTCTTTTTAAGATGAAACCACGGTGCAGATCGAGTACACTTAAACAGCACGAAGGAAGCAGCGCCGGTGCATGTCACAGCCGAGCTACCCCTCGAGTAGGCTACTCCTCCAGGGTCACAACCAGCCACAGATTAGTGAGACCTCTAACTGCGTTTCCTCCTTTTGTTACTTTGTTTCCCCAACTTTCACATCATAGCCCAGCTTCGTGTATCTGTCCCAGCTCTTCCAAGGGAAGGCCAACAAGCAAGCTACCTAGAACTAAAAACATCCCGGCCTTGAGTGATTGGCGTGGGCTTTGGGAAGAAGGGGAAAGGGCAGCCCCGCCACTAGCCAGGGCCTGGAAGCACAGGAGCTGTTCTGGAGCTGGATGCATGCAGTGTCTCCCTAGGGAGAAGAAATCCTGAGGTCTCTCGAGCCTCCGGCCCCTTTCCTGCAGCTCGTGGAAATGACACGGGACGTGAGAAGGGATCTGAGGACAGCCCGTCCCCGCTCATGGCATGTGATGAGTTACTGGCCGCGGAGTAGGTGGGAGCCAAGGCAAGGTACGGCGCTAAGGGTGTATTTAGCAGCCTCCGTCCTGCGGAAAGGCGCGAGAAGGAAGAAACATGGTTGTGCCTCGCTGGTAACACCAGGAAAGCAACGACATGTCAGTGAGGTTTTTCTGCTTCCTGTTTGCGAAGCAACATACACCCCCCCCTCCCTACCCCCGCTGCTTTGTATGGCTCCTGCCGGCGCTCCCTCCTCTCCCTGCCGCCGAGGGAGGCGTCCCGCTCTCCCCGCCTCCCGCCTGGCCTGGCCGGGAGATGTACCGGGCTGCCGGGGCTGCTCTCCGGCTGGCAGGAGGCAGGACCCGCGCTCGGCTTCTTAGCGGCGGGGCGGGAGGTGGGGGCCGCGCTCCGCGCCGAGCTTTTGTTTGCCGCTGGCGAAGCCATCCCCACCTCCTCGTCCCCCGTGACGAAGCGGGGCCGGGGTCAGACAAAGCGCCCGGTAGGACGGCGAGGGGCAGAGGGGAGAGGTGCTGCCCGCGGGACTGCGCCGCGTCGCGCAGGGGAGGAGCCGGCAGGCACCGAGCCGGCAGCACGGCCGGGGGAGGATAAACACAGATCTCGCTCCCTGCTTTTACATGGGGGTGAGGGGGGGGTTAAAGAGCCGCCGCCGGGACGGCCGCGTCCCCGCTGCTTTGTCACGGAGGACACCCCCCTCCTCCCTCCCCCGCTACCGCCCCACGCAGGGGCCGGCGGCAGCTGCCGCCCCGCTGGACCCTCCCGCACCGCCGCGCCGCCCCGCGCAGCAGGGGAGGGCGAGAGGGAGGGACGTGCGAGGCTTGTAAACCACACGCTGCCATCGCACCTCCCCTCCTTCCTTCCCTCCCTCCCTCCCTCCTCCCCGCCGGTCTCCACCGCCCATTGTGCGCCCGGCAGACGGCGAAGACCCAGCGGCCCCGTGCCCGCCCCCCCTCCCGAGCTCCGGGCACCCCCGCCCCAGCACGGCGCGGCCCGGGGCGGAGGGACGCGTCAGGACACACACGCGTTTCCCCTGCGGCTGGGTCGCCCGCTTGCCCCCGCCGCCCGAGACAAACACGCCGAGCCGCCGCCACCCCACCAGAACGACCGGCGGCCGCGACCTGCTATAAATAAGGCTCAGACGGAGCGCGGGGCCCGGCTCCCCCCGCACCTCCTTTTATTATTCATCATCGGTGCAGCCTGGGAGTGGGAAACTCCGCTTCCTACTCGCCGCTACGCTCCTGCCGGCTCAGCCCCCGCCCCCTTCTCCCTCCCCCCTCCCCCCGCTCCACGCTAAGCTCCTTAAAACCCAAGGAAACTTTGGGAAGCGATTCAGCTCGAGCTGCTGCTCGCGTGGGGAGCCGGGCTCCTGGCACGCCGGGGCAGCCCGGGCGAGAAACATGCCCAACTTTTTCCTCCTGCCGTCGCTCCAGCCTGCGGAGCCGACTTCCACCTTCCTCCACGGCGGGATCTCAGGCGGTAGCCCAGCAAAGGCGCACGGCCGCCTCACCGCACGCCCTCCGCGCGGAAAAAAGCCGTCGCGAAACACACACACACAAAACCCTGCTCGGGCTTTCGGCTGCCCGCGGAGCTCGCTCGGCACCGCTCCTTCCCTCTTCCCCCGGGGCAACTCTTCCCTTATGAGAGGGACGGGGGAAAAAGTTTGTCCGCTCCCCCCCCACCACCTACACACACACACACCCCCCTCTGCCCGTGAGAAGTTGCGAAAGCCACCCGGCAGCCCCCCGCTCGCCCAGCCTGACCGCGGCCCTGCCACCGCCAAAGTTGAGCAGAGCCCCGTCCCCCTCCGGAAAACGACGGGGGCGACCTCCAGCTCATCCCGGCGAGATACTCGGAGCGGACAGCGACCCCCCCGGCCCGCATCCCCTTACCATGATCAGAGTGTGGTTCCTCTGCTCCGCCGTGGCAGGCTCGGCATCTTGCTGCTGTTTGTTCTGATGCTGCTGCTTGGTGCCGCCGCCGCCGGTGCCCGTTTTCTTGGCCCTCTGCTCCAGGGTCCGCTGGTAGAGGCTCACCGTGTCCCTGCGCTCCAGCTCCAGCTGCTCCGCCTGGGCTTGCTGGTACCTGCTCTCGCAGTTGACATGGTGCCGCCGGCAGCCCTCGATGCGCTGCCTCAGCCGCTCCACCACGGTGCTGTGCTTGGGAATGCCGCCGCCGCTATTAGCGTTATTGTTACCGGGAGCCGCGGCAGGAGGACCGTGGGGAGTGCTGTTAACCCCGATACCGGCACCGCCAGCCCCGCTGAGGCTGCTGTTCAGGTTATTGTTGATGCAGATACTGCTGCCATTCGCGGCGGCAGCGGGGGCTGCAAAATCCCCCATCCTCTTCCCCGTGCACACTATTTTGGAAGAACTTTTTATCCTACCCTTCACACACACACAGTCTCCGCCGGGGTCCTGATGGGATACTTTTTAGAGAACGGGGGGGGGGTTGGGGGGGGAGGGGGCACCACCATGTATCAGGGAAACAGCGATCCCAAGCAAATGTTTCTCTTTCCCCCAGCCAATCCCTCTCGAGAAGCTCCAAAACATTAAAAAGAGAGGGTGGGGGGAGGGAAATAAAAGAGAAGGTGCTAAAAGGTTATCACCAGCAACACAGCCAACAAACACCAAAGAAAAAAAAAAAAAGAAAAAGAGAAAAAAAAAAGCACAACAAACTAAGCAGCAGCAATTCGGGTAGCAAACTCCAGGAGATATCAGAGCAGTTCCTTTCCTCCTCTTTCTTTTTTATAATCCATTATTTCAAAATAGATTCCGTGAGATTTCCGGAGGTTTTGCCAAAAGCCTTCTCTCCCCATGTATAAAGAGCAACACACGCGCCCCTCGGCATGCACACACATCCACATCCACACCCGTCCACACGCACGTTCGCACACACACATCCAAGCACACGCCGGGCACACACGGCACACTCACTCGCACTCCCCGGCATCAAAAGACAGGCAGAGCTGCTTTCTTATTGTATTTTCCTTCTAGAAAAAAGTTTTGGTGTTTATGCCGCACCGAGTTCGCAAAGTACTTTGGCTGCTCAGTTGCATTTCAACAGGAACCTAAATAGCAAATCCTCGGGCTGGGGGAAGTAAACACATGAACAATCCGGGCCGAGCTGGAAAAACAACAACATCAAAAAAAAAAGAAAAAAGAAAAAAAAAAGAAAGAAAAAGAAAAAAAAAAGAAGTAGAGCTCTGAAGTCTTTGCAAAACGCCGAGCTGATACAGCCTAACGCTTTGCTCTGCTTTGCTTGCTGCTGCTCCTCCTGCCACCATCACAATGATCAAATGCTCTCCTCCTCCACCTCCTCCTCCTCCATGCCAGCGGAGTGATATCAGGACAGGAGCGCTCAGTAAACACCGCAGCAGCAGCAGCAGCAGCTCCTCCAGGCCGTGAGGCAGACCCGGGGACAAGGTGCAAAACCCGGCACGGACGTCGCCCAGCAGGAGCGGACATGGCGCGTCTCCCCCACACACACTTCCAGCGCCCGCCGCGGCGATCGCGGCCCGGCAGTGGCGCGGGGATCCCGCGGGCGCGGCGGCGCGGAGGGGCAGGGGGGGGGTGGGGGGTCCGCCACCTGCCTCCCCCGGGGCGCCCCGCGGCCTCCCGCTGCGCGCCGGGGCTCGCCGTGCCGTGCCGCGCCGCGCTCGGCGCAGGCGGCCGCCTTACCGGCCGGTAGACGGGGCGGACGCGGCGCCGGGCCCGGCGGTTGCTGCGCGCTGTGCCGGAGCTCGGCGCTGCGGCGGGCACCCGGAGGCGGCGGATGGAGGGAGGGATTGGAGGGGGGTGTGTGTGTGTGTGGAGGGGGGGGGGGGGCGTAACGGCGCCTGTCCTGAGCCCCGACGCTCGGGAGGCAGCGGGGGAAGGAGGGGGAAGTGCCCGGATCCCGCGGGCGATCAGCGGGAGGCAGCGCCGGGAGCAGCCGGCCGGGAGCAGCCGGCCGGGGCCCCGCACCCGGCAGCAGGCTGCACCCCGCGCCGGAGCGGCGTGTGCCGCGTTTCCCTTCTGTGTAAACTGTTGCATAATGAATGCAAACAGAGCGCGGAGCCCTGTGCCTCCCAGACACGGGGCTGAACTTTCTATTTTAAACAACAGAAGAAACATGACACGTTGGGCAGGAACATTTTTCCAAGCGAGCGGCGGCTGCCTCCATATAGAGCGCGGGTGATTAATGCATCCAGAATAACATCCCGGGAAACCTAGTTTTAAACCATTCTGCAGACAAAAGCTGTGGCACGCACCGTTTTAATTGACTGGCATTTTCTAACCTGCGCTATGAGCTCTGCACTTCCAATTATTATTTCCTTTAAATACACCTATATAAACCAGAATTATCTCTGAGAGACACCCTTGCTCTCTAACGTGCAGCTGGAAATACAGAAAATTGGGAACTCATACATTAGTCATGAGATCTGATTTAAACCATCTTCATTTCTGCCATTGCAGATTAGCATAGGATACTATTTCTAAGCTACTGACAGTGGTAAAGAGCTGTCTTTGTCTTCTTTAACTGCTCAGCAGTATGAAATTGGGGGTTAATTGCATTCCTGTTCCAACAATCCCTGACGACGTTGAGATGCAAAATAAGAGTGGACAAAGAAAATGAGTATTTAGTACCTTCCCTGCGTGGGGGCAGACCAGCACGTCTCCTCCCCCCTCCCAAAACTTTTGTCCAGTATTACCAATTTGCCATCTGAAGCGAAGCTCCTCACTGTTCCTCCTCATCCCCGATGGCTACTTTATCACAAAACAAACAGGGGAAAATGACAGCTCTGCTCAGAAGCAGCGGGGGGAAAAGGGGGGGGGGGGGGGGGGGATGAGGAGGGAACTGCAAATCCCGCGTCATTTACAAAGATCGGTATCTATGTTAATTTGGAGCCGGGGACGGTGGTGTAAGCTCTTCAGTAACTGTTCCCTCTGACTTCACAACGCTAGTATTTGGTTGTATAAGGATATTTGAGAAAAGATCGAATGTAAGAATCGGGGGAGGGAGGGACAGGGGGACTTTCGTGTTTGCCTTTTTTTTCTTTTTCATTTTTATTGTTTGCTTTTTCAGTGAAATGAAAAGTGTCAGCAGGCCAGAAACAAACAGCTGTGAACCGGGTTTAACTTAGCGAAGTACTTTTTGGGCTCCTCCGCAGTGCCCCCTGCAGCCCGGCAGCTTGGGTGCCGGCAGCCTGACTCACAAGGATGCGCAGACCCGAGGAGCACTGTCGTCCGCAACGAGCTAGAAACTTTTCTCCTACCCCCGGGGTAGCAGTGTGGGCTTTTTGGCTGGTGACCTGTTTTGGTTCGGGTTATTTTACTGACTGCCTGTTGGTGCAGCCTACAGAAATTGTCTGCTTTTCTTACAATGAGGGTAAATACCATTTTTCCATCTACATAAACGCACCTTAACTTTCAGCGTATCACTTTGGCAGCAAACACTGTGGGTTTTTAAGTGCATGCTGGATTGTTGTGGAATTGAATTCCAGCCTACTAAAAATTTAGGATTGTTTTTAATCTCTAAGCTACTCTCCGCGCTTCCAGGCGACGATTTGAGCAAGTTTAAGTTTTATCATAACCGGTGCTTTGTGTTAAAAGTTTTGCAAACAGTTCAATTCCCAAGTTTTGTGAAAACAAACCAAACCAAAAACATCTGAATACATTATAAAACCGTTGGATCCTTATGAAAAGATACTTTTAATTGTCTGAGATGAAACCAACGCTGAGCAGATACGTATCCATCTATCTCCCTGCTCGTTTTTACAGTAACAGTGGTGATATTGACCACTGTCCTACAGCATGCCGTTTCTAAGGTAAAGCGCTGTCCCCCATATCTTCCAACAGTCAATAGAATCAGCATGTCATAAGGAACGTCAGTCATGCGATGTTATTTTACAGCTGTCACCCAGCACCTAAGAGCTAACTAAAAATTTTCATCAACTGTAGAATTTTCTCTTAAAGCCAAGTATTGAGGGGCAATTGTAAACCAGCAGAACAGAGATAAGATTTCAGGGTTCATTTTTGCACCACTTTTCATTTAAGGATACTTACACAAATAATTACCGACTTCTGAAAAACTAAGGCCAAACCACGCTATTTAGGGTGCTATTTAAATTCAAATTTGGCGAAGGACAACTCTTCTGCTAAGTCTGAATAAACAAAAATAGGGACACAATCCCCTCTCCCCCCTCCCCCCACCCCATTATAGTCTAGGCAATGCAAGGAATAGGGAGACCTTAGTGTTCTACTACTGATTGTTGTGATTGGTACAGACGTTCTTCACAACCTTGGCCAAACAACTCCGTTCTGTCATCAAAAGAAGCACAGCCTCACTCGTGATAGATGCGTGCACTTACATTTACAACCACAGACCCACGCACACTCACCTCTTAGGTGGTAATTTACTGTGCATCCACAAATGTGTACATTTGCTCTATAGCTTTTTTGGTCCCCCTGCCTGTACATCAGCTTTAGAAAACTATCTGCACAACTGGAATTTCTAAAGAATCGTATCAGAATTCTAAGTGATGTAAGATGAACTTGCTGATGCCAGCAGTTGAACGCTAATGCCTACCGATATCAGCTGACAGGACACTAATTACTAGTTACAGGAGATGATTGCTTGGTTAAAGGATCTATTCACTGAGTTACGATTTTGAAAAATTATAAACTACAGGCCTGATCTGTGAAAAGATACGCAGTATGAAAATACAGCATACGTTCTCAAGATGATTATCATGACAGAGATCTGTCTAATTAGGAAGAATCTATTTTAATGCTAAGATATGAAAGAGCCCAGCTGGGAGAGGAATTTAGAGGAAGACACAGAAACATGACTGTTAAGCTGACAGCAAGTGCAGCCTAAGCATGTTTCAATGACAGCTTCTAAAAAAAATTTCATCTCAGCATTTAATCAATAGTGGTTTCAGAACAACTACAGCCTTACAGCTAATCCAGCTAGTCATATTAGTGGGAGGAGCTCCATAAATAATACAGAAAATATGCCTTTGCAGAGCAGCGTGCTGAAACCACCTTCCTTTTGTCAGCTGAGCTAGGGGTTATCCAGGAGATGGGCAACATTGAAAACATCACTGTGAAGATAAACACAAATCCCACTCTGTTAGAAACCACACCTCAGTCCCTGGCACTGCCAGTCAGGTTGGAAACTGCAATCGTTGTGGCAGCAAGTTTAAAACCATCTTGGGCAAGAGATTAAGCTTCAAGAGCAGCTGCCTGGGTAGAAAGAAACCTTTCTGAAAGCTCCTACTGTAATTAAATGGTTTATGTCTAAATCGATGGATGACATGGTGACACAGGCATCTGCTGGAAGGTGAACCTAGAGTCAACCATGCAGTGTGTTCACTGAATAGAACATTGAAAACCAGCTAACAGACACTTTTTGGGTCTGCAAGAAGCAGCTCTCTTACACAGCGAAGAGGGTTTCAGGTTTCTGCTGAAGGCTCTCTTGGATACGGCGCTGTCTAACTGAGCTCATCTTCAAAACTTCACTTGCTGCCACATGCTATTTAAGTGCACGTTGCCTAATACAACCGTACTCAAAAAAGAATAACAATGTCATTTGGAGAGTAGTTCAAGTAGTAGTAGTTGGAAGTTGACTGAAAACAAAAGCCCCCACAACCTCCATGAATGTATCTCTGAAATCCAACTACAGCACAGCAGAAATTCTCATGACAGCTGGGGTAGCCACGAGTTATGGCTGTCAGAACATCCAGAGCTGCAGGAACTCTGCATGAGATGAACTGAGTCTGGAGCAAACGAAATTGCTTTAAACAGTTAAAGAAAAACGTCTTCAAGGCTGCGAGGGAGCAGAAGAACAAAACAATGAAAGGAGGAAGGGGAAGCAACAAAGAAAAACAGAAAGCGAGTTAAAATTATAAAAGTCGGAGCTTTAAGACATTGCAGGAAGTGGAGAGATCATTGTGTGTAAATAAAAACAAACCCCAGTTGCCCTCAGAACTACAGCTTCCCAGCCTATTCATTCCAAGGTGCACTACGTGGGGAATCCAAGATAGAAGTTTTACAAAATCTTCCTGTTTCTGGTGGTTTAGCCCTGGCTGGAGGCCAGATGCCCACCAAAGTCAGTCTATCACTCCCCTTTGTAGTTGGACAGGGGAGAAAATATATATTGAGAGGCTTAGGAATCAGTGTGAGGATAGGGAGAGATCATCCTGTCATCAACGACATGGGCAAAACAGACTCAACACAGAGTGAAGGAAGGAAAACTATCTAATTTATTACACTGCACTACAGAAACTGTGAAACCAGAGTCAGGAGCGCAACCAGATGTGCAAACAACACAACCAGATCTTAAAACACTTCCCCCCCCCCCCCCCCCCCCCCTTCTTAGCAGACTTTAGTCAGGCTTTTTGCTCCCTTCCTCCCTCCCTTTGTGGCATGGGGGGACAGAGGGGGCAGGGCCTGGGAAAATGGGGGCTTCAGTCAGTTCCTTGCAAGTTGGTTTCCTTCTCGGCCAGGGGCGGGGGGGGGGGGGAGAGGCATTCATTCTACACCCTCCTACACCCTCCCCCTGCTGCACCATGGGGTCCCACCCACAGGAGACAGTCTTCCATGAACTTCTCAAATGTGAGTCCTTTCCCACAGGGCTTTATCTCTTCATCAGCTGTCCCGCTGTGGATCACTGCTATGGCGGGCAGTAATAAATCACGATGTCTCTCCAGTCTTCCACGGGGTCACAAGCCTACCCCCAGCAAACCTGTTCTGGAGCAAATGTCTCTCTCACTCATCTCTGCGTCTCTGTCTCTCTCCATGGGCTGCAAGTGCTGGCAGGGGCTTGCTCCAACGTGGGTCACAGCATCTTCTCTACATCTCCTCCTGCTCCATCCAGTGTGGAGCCTCTCCACGGGCTGCAGGTGGGGTCTTGGCCTTTTCCATGGACTGCCAAGGGGGGACACCTGTTCTACCATGGGTTTCTCCACGGGCTGCAGAGGCATTTTTCTCTCCAGCACCTGGGGTGCCTCCTCCCCACGCTCTCCCTGGCCTTGGTGTCTGCACAGCTCATTACATCTCCTCACTTCCTTCTCCAGTGGCAAAATGCAGCTGCTTCCATTTTTTCTTCTCCTATACGTGACTCACAGAGGCGCTGTGACCAACGCCGATTGGCTCGGCCCTGGTCAGCCACAACTTTGGCCTTGAATGGGCCGATATTTACAGTCTGGGGCCAGCAGAGCATTCTAGCAGCTCCTTACAACAGCCCTTTTCTGCAGCCCCCGTTCCCTCTCAGCACCCAGCTACGCAAAACTGCGACACCGAAGGCTCCAAACCAGCGAGGTGCTCGAGCAGGACTGGCACATGGATTGAGACAGGCACGTGCAGCTCAGTGTTCTGCTGGATCTGGGCTGGAAAAACACAGGGAAGGAATGCAAAATGTGTGCTTGTTCTCTCCTGTCCCGATTACGGATAGATCATATGAACATCAAAAAAAGCATGAATTGGCATTGTTACCCATGCACTAGCCTGTCAGATTTGTGTTACTGAAATACATCCTAGTTTAGAAAGTGGAATTAAGATAATTAGTCCCAATATACCCCAGTAGGTCCTTTTCTAACTCTGAAAACCTGGTTCTGGAGCTAACAGCTGTAGGAGATGCCCATGTTAGCAGAGAGCATGGAGGGGTGGAAAGGAAAATCATTGCTCAGGCACAGGCCTTCTCTAAGCCTTTGATTTGTCACACTGATCTCAAGAGAATAACTGGGTTGTAGTGGAGGAGGCAGGGAAGTGGAGAGAGGGGTGAGAAGGTATTGGGAAAAAGTCCCAGAGAGATGCTTCGGGGGCTTCCTTGCAGCTCACGCTAGAAATATGTGTGAAGGAACATCACTTTCTTTCGCCGTTCTTACACTCCGCAGCCCACCGATGCTCAGTAAAAACTGCCCTGTTTCCTTTAGCTTGAATTAACAGGCCAACAAGCAAAAAATCCCTCATCAATAAAATCAAATGCCAACTTTGGTGATGACAAAGCAGTTGGGGGATTTTTTTTTCTTCTCTCCAAAGCAATCACTGTTTAGATGTCAGCAATTAGTAAGAATTTCAGAGTGAACATGATCGCTTTGAATTTTCTGAGTAAGAAGAGAGACTGAACCTATTGAAAACTATCATTCTTCTTCCTTCATATGGGAGGTTGATGACTGTTCTGTGATCCTTAGCATAACCAATCAAGTTTATTATTCAAACAAGAATGTTTTTATAAATTCTTAGGTTACAAGGAAAGACATAAAGGGTCATTTTTGCAGTGTAAGATACACCGAAGTTCAGTCTTCAAGCCAGAGAGATGCGGTATTTTCCTCCCTGTGCCAATGTGCTGACGGACAGCACCACTGTATCACTGAAACGGCTGCAGTTTGCAATCTATAAACAAACACGTATTTCACATACATTTACAAACCTGTATTAAAAGTACATCACTGTGAGGTTGCAGTCAATGAGTTTAAAACCACCAAAATCAAAGCACTTACGCAATCTTTATTTGGCTTCCTCGCGCAGTCCATGGTATGATGAAGATGAAGTCTTCAAATGCGCCCTTACACACTGTTTTTCCACAGTATGTTTGATTCATTCTGTACACAGAATTGTCAGTGCCCACCAGCCAGCAGCCATTTAATACAGTTGCTTTCCTTTTTGTTCCACATATCACCTCATGTCTATCTACTAATTCGAACCCTAGCCACAGGCATTTCCTCAGAATGGCCACCACTGCTCCTGAGAGTTTCAGGGGTACCAATAAACTGATTTTCACAATTCATTGCAAGTGAGAGGACAGTGCTCTTACTCACATTCAAGTAAACTGGAAACTGAAACAAAGACATAAAGCTTAAACGGTTTTGCTAAAATGCCTCGTTTGAGCTGATGTTTTTAAAAGACTTAAAGCACACAGTGTTTTGTAAGAGCAGCCCACATCAGCCTCTGTTGAATCTGTCGGCGCTTAGCATTTGTGCTAAGCAGAACCCCCTTCGCAAGACAGGTACTTGGAAAACAAGGAATGCAATTAGCGATCATCTGCAAGAAGCAGAGTTCACATGAACCGAGTAGCATCACTGAAACAGCTCAACTTTTCATCTCAAACACATGTAGTTCAGTAAATTGCAGGCAAAACCAGACATCAGACCTTACGGGAAAGAGAGAAAATGTTCCATACTGGTTTTCAGTAATATTTTAAGAGAAATATTTTTGTCTCACTTTTTATGTATGTATCACCTTTCAAACAGCCTTTGCTGAAGCAAAGTCAAAATGTGCTGGGTTTAGATAGTACTGCTCACAGAAAAGTTTGAAGGCAGAAAATGCTAGAGATAAGGCATTGGTAGAACAGGAAAATCCCTAAGAGGATACAGAAAAGATCCCTGTTCATGCTTGGTCATATTAACCAAAACACAAACCCCATAACTACTAGCTACATTAAAAGCCAAGCCTGCATTCAGGCTATTTCCAGAGTCACTAAAGTTACTAGACAACATTCATCAGGAGTCTAGGACACCTCCCATCTTTAGCTCAGGCTTGCAGTTAACTAATGGTTTACAGCAAACAACAGCTGATTAGATTCCAGTTAGGGGAAAAAAAAAAATCCTTCTCATAGTATGAATAGTGAGACTTTAAATAGATTACTTACGGGGGCTGTTGAGCCTCCATTGTTGAATGCTTTAGGAAGAGATTAGACAAATTTGTCAGTAAGGACACAAATGTAATTGATTTTGCCATGGAACAGGGGGTGATGGATTAGGTGAATTCTTAAGGTTCATTCTGGTCCCAACTTCTCATAATATTACAATTATTTAGAGATCTTGAAAGTTATAAATATATTTAAGCAGCTAATAACTTCATTTATTTAATTCTGACTTTGATGTATAATGAGACTGTTACATATGAACTTACGTGTTGGTTCAGAGCACAGGTCCTTCTAGCACTCAGCTCTGTCTCCCATACTAACCATGGAGTGGACATTCAGGAAAAGACAGACCAGGGTGAGCACATACTGCCTCCCAACCTTCAAACATTTTCAAGTCAGGTTATGTGATTTATCAAGTTAGCAGACTTTGCAGTGTCTCTTCCAAGTTGTTTGGTTTTTTTTTTTTCCAGTCTCTTCTTGCATCTCTATAAGCTCCTTGATCCAGAAAACCATGAGGAGGTGCACCACAAGTCCACATAGGTTGTCTGAAGAACCGGTTTATCTGGTTTGTTCTGAATGAGGCTTTTCCTCATGCTCCTATTAGAAGAGACAGAAGCGAATCCCACTCTTCTCCAGACCTCTCAGTTCTGCAGACCTCTTCTTACATCCCCCCCATGTCAGTCTTTTTTTTCCAAATGAAGATTCGTGGCTATCAAATGGATGGAGTTCCTTGCATGTTGCAATAGAAGTCACAGTACATCTCTCATCATTCTTGTTATCCCCGAATGTTCAGTTCTAGTATCTCCTGTCCCTGAGAAATGGACCAGAACTGCATGCAGTATTGGATTTTTGGATTTTTACAGTAGCATATGGGCTTGAACAGTGATCCTTTCCAGTGCTCTGTGGAGACAGGACAAGGGGCGATGGCTTCACGTTGGAGCACAGGAAGTTCCACACCAACATGCAGAAGAACTTTTTCACAGTGAGGGTAACAGAGCCCTGGGACAGGCTGCCCAGGGAGGTGGTGGAGTCTCCTTCTCTGGAGATATTCAAGACCCGTCTGGACACCTCCCTGTGCGACCTGTCCTAGGGAACCTGCTTTGGCAGGGGGGTTGGACCCAATGATCTCTTAAGGTCCCTTCCAACCCCTATGATTCTGTGATTCTCTGATTCTGTTTTGTTCTCTATTTGCTTCATAATCATTCCTAACCTGTTATGTTTTGGTTTTTTTTTCTTCAGTTACTACTGAGTGATATTTTTGTGGAACTGTGTACCACAACCCAGAAGTCTTGTTCCTAAAGACCTTTGGGCTTAGAAATGATTCAAGATACAAAGATAGGATTATTATTGCCCAAATGTATCACTTTACAATTCCATACTGAATTCCACCTCTTGTTTTTTTGGACAGTCAATCTTTCTTCAAGGTATGTAGTCTTGCTTGTCCTTACTACCTTACATAGCCTCCTATGGTCAGCAAAGCTTTGTCACCTCACTGATTGCTTCCCCTCTCCAGGTCATTTAAGAATATACTGAACAATACAGGTTCCAAGAAAGACACCATATAGGATTTCACTAGTGATCTCCCTCCTGTGCAAGAACTAGCTGCTTACTGCCACTCAGTGATGGTCTACCCTCTGTTCACATCTTTTAAATCATATTCTCATCCATTCTAGCACCTTCCTTCTTACGCCAGTGACATCGTTGTGTTGTTTAATTTTCCTCAAATGCTTTGATAAAAAGATATATGTATATCTGAATGTAGATATGCATGTGTGTGTGTATGTATGTATTCATAATATACAACTGTGTGAATTGCAGTATAGGGTAGATGTGGCTGGTAACCTGGGCAGCAACTGTGAAAGCACTTCTGTTTCTTCCTGAGGACATGCAATGAGTGAGGGTTCATTTGGACTTGATCTCATTCCTGAGTTTCCCTGAAATACACACTGATAATAATTAGCATTTATTGCATGTAGCTGAATTCCTTCTAAGCATCATTATTCCTCTTTGCAGAGCAATTACAAGACACAGAACAGTGAAGTAACAAAAGACAGTACCTGTGATTCTTCATTTCACTCTGCTACCTGTATTAGCGGGTCCTTTATTTACTAGGAACCACCACTTTGCAAAGTATCGGGGGTGTTGCTTTCAAATCATGCTATTACAATTATAGTTGATTTTATGTGGTAAACATCACCAAGTGAGGTGTTTACAACTTTATTTTCAGTCCCTCTTTTGTCTGCATGTAGCAAATATTTCTGTTGTAACAATATATCATTGCATGGCTTTCATGCAATAGGTATTTTAAGGTAGCTCGTTAGCTTCTTAAGCTTGTTTTGCATTTCATAGCTCCACAAGGCATTCTGATCGAGTGAGGTGGCACAGACACAAAGCCCATGTTGTTGGAGCTTTGACCTGATGATGAGCCCACAATTCATGTGGTAGAGATTTCTAGAGAAATCTAGTACTACAGACCAAGAATACCAAAGCCCCATCTTTGGCTAAGTACACATTCTATAAACAATGCCCCACAAAAACTGAAACAAACAGCAGCATTTTTAACTTTTTTATGGTGTAGCATCAAAACCTGTCTGTACAGATTTTCTTTTTTCCTAATTCTTGACCTGTGAGATGTACAGTCATTCCTCTTCTACTTCACCTTTCTGACTCCCATTTCTTCTATTAATCTATATTAGTCATCCAGAACTGAGTGAAAACGTGTCTTAGTTTTGCATGCCTCACTCACAGGGGGATAACCTGTCAGCCCAATAGTTCTGCATATCAGTCTATACAGACCTGTGGTCTCCACCATTTTTTCACAGTAACTTCCATATTGGTGTTTTAAGTTCTGGGTCAGTACAGTGACCACAGCTCAATTTTGGGTGGTAGAGTTACCTGCTTCACTAGCCAACCACCTTGTTTTGTCAAGACCTACAAGTGACAGAACATAGGAAGGTAGTGTCTTTTTGTTACAGGTTCAGTAGGGGTTTGTTTTTTTCTTGAATCTACATTTCCTTTCTGGAAAAGGAGGCACATACTATCCCTTCCTCATGTAGGATGGCACCAGAAGCTTGATGCTTTTTCCTCTGAATTGACCCTTGTCAGCCATTGTGAATTATCCATAAAAGCAGGGTCACTGACTTCACTTCCATACAGAAGAAAAAGCTGAATTGTACACCAGTGGGTTAGCAGTGTGTGATATTTATCAAGTCATCCAGTACTTTCAAGCTCTATATATGGTTTTATTAAGTAGCGTTTTGATGCTAAGTCGAGCTCTATGTCACATATCATCTCAAGCTGCAATACTCAGAAGTTACCCCCTTTAACCCCACACCTCACCAATTTTCTCCCAAGTGTAGGCATCTAGGCACACTGCTTACTGCACCAAAAAGAAAATAACCCAAAACCAAAAAGGTGCTTTTTTGTGGGGCTTGTTTGGTGTTTACCAGCATGATGATGCTTCAGTTTCTGTGTCATTGGCACACTGATCAGCTGCTGTATGGATCAGGTATCTTTACATGTATAATGGCATCTCATGACCCACGAAAACTAATCAAGTTGAATACTGTATTTATGAAAGCATCCAACTTTGTGCAGATAGGAAAAAATCAAGAAGAAACTTGAAGAGTATAGTGTCATTCCACAAATAGCAAAGATACTGACTCGTCGGAGTTAATTATTCTTCATCCATCCACATCATTTAGTTACTAGATGAAAGTCCATTAGAACATGTGCAAGTTCTACAGAGTTATTTATTTGTACAGGGTTCTTCAATGTCATTCTCTAGCGGTGACACTGAAAAAGCCAGGAACTGCATATGCAGTTTCCTCATTTTCCTGCCTTGTGACTCAGAGAGGACTGTCATCTCTCCCGTGCTGCGTGGTACAGTAACTCGACTGGAATTTCATCTCCAAGACATGGTAACAGTGCAAGCCTGGTACTCTACCAATATTTAGAATTCCCTTACAGACACTGCTAATTTACTGATTCTTAGCTCTGCTGAATCAGCATCGCTGAAAGTCATGTCTCCCCTTAATCACTGACAGAAAGCAGTGCTTCTGCAAGGGCAGCATCAACAAAGAACAGGATTAGGGTAAACTGACAGTAGCTGTATCAACTCCTATACAATCGTTTTAAAATTATCTAAAATCACTAACCTTTCACTTCTGGAGCACGAGGTTCAATTCTGTGTTTAGCCATGCACGGAAATGAGTTTGGCAATCTTGGTTTAGCCTCCACAGAATCGTTCGTGTAATGTGCTGTGATTGGCAGATTTTGCTGTGGAGAAAGAGCGAATACGAATTAGATAATAAAAGTGAGGTTTTTGTCAGGTTGGAAAATCAAACATCAGTAAATCTGAATGTCAGAATCACAGAGAGCAAATTCAGATCTGAAAGCGAGGACCCACATGCAACCCTCACACGGACAGAATGAAAAGGAAATAGAAGGCAGACTGTACTGCAAGAACAACGCAGATGAGCATGGCATCAGTGGAGCACTCACTGCAACAGCACTGTGCGTAGGATGGCTGCACACTGATGGACTGCTGAACGCCTCGAAATGTGTGGTGCCTTCCTATCCACGGGAAGTGCTCTCAGTACTGCCCGCTCCAGTATGGTGGGCAGCTCTTGAGTGCTTTGGGTCTCATACATTTTGGGAAAGCCCCGCCCTCAGCCATCACCATGAATTACGGGATGCTGCTTAGAATCAAAAAATTAGCAGTCTGTTTCTAGACAGCGAGGAAGACCACGAGACCCTCTTCTCCATGAAGAAGCACTCCTTACAAGTTAAAGCCTATAAATACACATGAAAGAGAAAAAAAAATAGAAAAAAGTATAAAAATAGGAGTGATAGAGAAGTGCAGAACCCCTCCTCCATCAAAATCCTCTTCTCACTTGCTTCGGGTGACTAACTCTAGTATTCGAACCCAGGTCTCCGATACGAATGAACCCAGGTGACATTCACTGAACTTCCCCAGTGAGGCCAGCGGACGGTCTTTTGACTCAGGCTGTACACACAACTGCTCTGTGATTAACTTTTTCACCTTTCGTGCCGTTTCTTCTTCTCTTCTTCAACAAATACCGAACTACGCGTAGTCAGGATTCTTTGAAAGTAACCACACAATGATGCACTCTCACCTCAAAGTTTAAATGGAACTGAAAGGAAGATGGTACCTTTTCTCTTGTGACTCAAGTCAAGACACACACCTGATGCAGATGGTTCTTACCTTCACACGCACTTTCAAGAAGGAACAATGTCCTTCTATTGGCTTTTGCAACAAAGGGTACGGATTCTGACTGGATCGCTGTGCGTTACACTAGTATAAATAACTGTAAAACTCACTCACACTTTTCACTTACTGCTATGTCTAAAAAACAGACCCAAGGTGAAGAAAAAGCAAGTTAAATGCAAGGGGTTGGTTGGTTTAATGTAAATACTAGCTGCAACTCTTTCTATGACATTCAACTGGTTTACTCTAATAAAAGCAGTAACGCCTTGCATACAGCAAGCACCAACAAAGGATGTCTACAGCACCCATCGCCTCTGCAGCTCTTCAGATTATATTTAGCACTCTGCAGTCATCACGTTATGTGGGGAACCCCAAAAATAAAACTCTAGTAAACCTAACTGTATTTGCTACTCAGCAAGGAAACAGCTTCTGCTTCCATCCAAAAGCTTGTATGAAATCCTGTCAAATTCACAGCGTAATTCAACCTGTTTTATGCGAAGTTTAATGTACAACAACTTCCTGCCTTCCACAATGGCAGTCTGTATTTAAATCCCTGACAAAGATATTCTGAGCTGTGATTTGTTGTAGTAATTTTTAAATTATTATTTCCCCTCCTCTTGGCTACATCTTTTGCATCCAGGATTGGTGTCAGTGTATTTTCTCCCAAGAACACCAGTTAGGCTGGCGTTAGAGGGCAGCTTTTGGGAAGAGACAGTGCCACGACCACCAGGAGTGAAATACCCTGTCATACTCCTATGTTGTAAGATAAAAGACAGTCTTTCAGCCCACCTCATTTTCTTAATGCTCCTTCAAGAACTATAATTTAACAACCAAAAAAGAAACAAAGCTAAAGAATGACAGTAAAACCTAGTGTCACCATCCTTTGGCTAAGCCCACCAGGCACATCAGAACCTAATCCACCGTAGTCTTATTTAAAAATGTGTGGCTGAAAGGTACTGTAGGATTTATAAAAAGAAAACAGATTGGCTCAGAGGCTGATGCCAAATAACTCATTGCCTGAGTTATCACTCTTCAATCAAAAAGTATATGAAGAAACTACATAAGTCATTTAGACAGCAATCACCGTGGAGTTAACGCTGGCCTCTCATGTCAGCGATGAAACAGCCAAAATCCCTGACAGTGGTGAGTTATTCCTTTTATCGCTGGCAGAGCTGCCAAAAGAATCATCAAGGCTACAGGCATGGAAAACACGAGGCCTCTCCAAATTTGAGTGATGAAAATACAATGTGTTTTATTACTTTAATCTTTATATTTTAAGTTTAAAAAAAAAAATACGACGTCAGCCATAGTTAGGCAACAAAATGATTAATTTAAACTCAGATTTTAATTCCTGTAAGGAGGCTTTCTCCCAGACTGGGATCTTCAGGATTCTGGTCCTATGCCTCCAATCTCTCTCAACTAAACACGTCATTTTCAGCCCTGACAATGCCAGTATAAAATATTGGGTGTTTTATTACAAATTGTAATTCAGTCACTTTGGAGGTGGATTTTCTTTCTCTAGTTTGTAAAGACTTAGTATTGGAAGCTGATTTCTTTTGTTGTTGTACTTTTTTTTGTGGTTGCACTTTTTTTGCTTTTGCTTTTTTTTTTGTTGTTGCATTTTTTTTTGCTGTTGCACTTTTTTTGTTGTTGCACATTGCTAGAGAGGTCAGATACTGTAAGTAAAGGTAGAGGTGTTTAGAAATCTTTCTTTGCCTGGACTGATTGCCTTTAAAAATCCTAAAGAAATTACAAATATATTCATTCTCTTGGATAGTTTTAAATATTTGCTTTAAAAACCTAGCACATACTGAAGAAAAGCAAGTTTTGTGGGCCTGATTTCAGTTTGTGGGCAGAATATCAGTTAATAGTGTTGCACACATAAACCCTCTTTTAACAGTCCATAATATTAAACCGAAGACAGCATTGGTGAAGAACTTTGTTATTTTTTTCTCCCTATTAAATCAGCATTACAGACTTTCAGCAGATGTCTTTCATAGACATTGCTGTTAAAAAAGGTATTTCATAAAATGAATTCAGACCATTTCTTCAGCATTAGTCCCACCACTAAACATGGAATCTCTCCTGGATCTTCAAGTCATTACATTTACGCCTGCTGCAAACAAACAAAACCTCATCTCCAGATACTGCAACCTCTGTCAGCATCCATACTATTCCAATTTTTAAAAAGCCATCGTTGTTTCCATTTAGAGTAGCCTCCTATTTTTACAGGTTTAAAAGCTGGCCTTTCGACTGTGTTCTAGTAAAGATGTTTTAGCCCATAAGCATTTTGTTCTTCCAAGTTGGGAAAAATATCCATCTTCTTTTTAAGCTCCTGAGTGCCAAGGAGGTTTTATAGTGTCAGGTATTTTTCTGAGCTTTCATAACTCAAAAATAATGTCAGTTTTGAGTGAATTTCTTGCAGTGTATCAGCTAACAAATATGTACCTTTGATTTTTTAATATTTGGGAAATGTTATTAATTTTTTTTTTCATGGCAAAACCCCCACCACAGGTGATGTCTCTGGGTCTAACCATCAATAACACCACATGCCTGAGATAAGGACATGAAGTTACACTTCTGCTCCTGCCAGAAAATAAACCTTGCGAACATACGGCTCTTTATCTCCAACAATTAGGCTTTTTATTCACCTAAGAGGATACAGATTTATGAGCTACAGATCTCCTCTCTTTCCCTTCCGCCTGACTATATATAAACTGGGAGATGTCCAAGTACTCCTGAGTTCCTCAGTCTTGACCAAATCTTGCCTTCATACCGCTGTCAGCCGTCTCCCTCTACAGCCTGATTTCCACAGAGACCTTAACGCACGATTGGACGGGAACAGCGGCAAGTCCTTGGTCTGGAGAAGGAAACAGGATCTAAGACAACCTTAAGGAATATCCTAAGGCACCATGAGCTCTGCAGTTAGGCTTCTCCAGAGTAATTCTACTGCAAGCAGTGAAGTTATTCTTACATATTTTTTAATACATATAAACCCATGTATTTTTAAACTGAGTAAATTAGAGTGGTCCATCAGGAGTACATAATACTCTCTCTTACATATTTATTGTATGAGTGAGAGAAAGAGAGAAACAATGGCATACCAGTTAGACAGTACTGTGGTTAAATCCACCTCCCCCATCACAGACCTTTAAATGCTCACCTTGTAACTCTACACTTGTCTCAACAAGAGACCTGTAAGGTTAAATACATTAAATACCAAGGCACACAATGACTTTGAACCAGAAATACCACTGATGCAGTTTTGTGAATTTCCTTGATGTTGGAATACAAAAGATGCTGAAAGCACATTCAAAAATTCTTAGTACTTTGCATTACAGGTCTGTAGACACTTTCACTAGCTTTGAAGAGTATCGTGGCTCTGAATCTGCTCTCGAGTGCCGTGTGAATTGCTCATATAATACAGCTTCTTTAAAAAGTTGGTCACTGTTTGCTGTGCAGATCTTTACAGAGATGTTCACAATACCTTTAGTGTCTTAACTTTTTTCTGGCAATGGGCCCTTTAACAGCCATTGAAAAGAACTGTTTAAGGCAATCAGTTGTAGGATGATACTGCAGCAATTGAGTTTGTTTCATAGAACATGTCAGTGGGATGAGATCCACAATGCTCACCTAGTCCAACTGCCTCATCACTTCAGGGCCGACCAAAAGTTAAAGCATGTTATTAAGGGCATTGCTCAAATGCCTCTTAAACACTGCCAGGCTTGGGGCATCCACCACCTCTCTAGGAAGCCTGCACAAAGACAGGTACTTCCACATGAGGGTCATAACTACACCACAGTCATTGGTTTCAGTCAAGGCACTGGATTTTCAGGCTTCAGAAAAATAGTCTTAATTCAACTGTGATCATTATTTATGTTAAAATTTAAATATCTTTAAAAACTAGCAAGAAAATTTAAAAAAAATGAAAATGAAAGCTAGTTTCTTTGAACCTCTTAATTCTACTTGGGGAAAATGTCTGTGAGAATTTGTAAGTAAATGATGGAATAAAACACCCAAACAACTACCCAAAAGCCATGATTGCCATTGAGGCATACTCTAATTCATACTGTGAATTCTTGTACTCTTTCATGGTGCTAGATACTGTTGTAATAAAGAAGTTTCATCTTTTAAACAGCAAAGTGCATCTGAAAAGCTTGTCCAAAGCATCCTAGTTTTAATATCTGCAGCTGGTAGTAAGGTAATTGTAATAACTTTGAGTTGTCCCCTAGACCCAAGTCAGCTGTAGCTGCCTAGCTACACATAGTAGTAATACAGCGCTACTGTATGAGGGACGAAGAACAGAAATTGTCTGATAGAACTGCTGATGTGATTAGGCAACACCTGAATTAGTCAGACACTCCAAGGCATAAGATATCTCACCTGGATGGCCCCGAAAAGCATCTACATCTGAGAAACAGTGAAAGAAAAAACCAAAACCAACCCACAGCCAAGTCACGGTTCTGCAGTACCCCCAAATATCATCTGGCATGCAGGTCATCTTGCTCACCTTTACATCTTTTCTCCACTCTGCACCTTGGCTGCTTCATCTGCTAAAAGCATAAATCATGGTTGCCTGGAGGGGCCAAAACTTAGAAGGGTGCAACCACAGACCAGGGAGTTGATGACTGACTCTGACATCTGAGAATAGCTCCAAGTAATCTGCTGCTTTTCTATCAAGAGTGGGATCATTTTTTCCCCCCTCTAGGTACACACATTTCATAGCAACACATTCTGTTGCTATTTAGGATTCACTGGCCGCTTCCATTACAAATGTTCTTTTCCTGAGATTCATAACCAGAGCTTTTGTCACAATGTCCAATGCCAGACAAAACTTGCATCCTTTTGGGTTTCATTGCAAAACCAGGACTACAGCCACCTTCACAGAAATTTCTGCAATTCTTTGGGCGAGCTTGAGACAATTACTAGGTGATGTTAGAACAATACATAGCTTAAGGTCAAGAGTCAGCAAAACCTCTTCAACTCCAAATTGATTTGGCTGTTTAAAATTCAGAAATGAGGAGTCCTCTGCATTCAAAGCAGAATCGGCATTGAGTGGAGGGCTGAATCCAATGATTGAAACCAAAGAAAATGTTTGTGTGAACCCCAGTGAGAATCAAAATAGCTGCATTTTGCACTGCTCTATTTATAACTCTATAATTTTAAATGGTAAGACCAAAAATAGTCATTGCAATATGTCAGCTCAATGTGATTTTTCTTTCCAAGAGACATAAATCAGCCTTTTTTATTCTTTTTTTTTAAAGAGAGTAGTAAAATAAATAATAGTTTTCCACATAGTTTTAGAGGATTTTTTGTTACTAAAGTTTTAGTCCTTTGTGGCAGGAGTTCCTGGCATCTGAATATGGCCTTTCCCTCATCTGACTTCATTTAGGATATACATCTGTCAAGGGACTTTCAGAAATATGTAATGATTCAACAAGGCAGCTAGTTCAAGTGGGTAATAAGTAGGCTTTCACCCTCCCCTTCACTCTGTGCCACTGTTTCTACTCTCTCCATCTCCACCGTAACCCTTAAACGCAGGGGATCTGCAGCCAAGCATTGCACGCTCCCCACAGCCAGCAACTTCCTCTGAAGCTGCAGTGCATAATTACAACCAGCTGCTAAGGGCTGCTGAGAGCAGGACAAGCAGCACCTTTCCTGCCCAGACAGTAACCCCCAGGCTTTGCTACAAGGACACCCCCAAGGAGGCTCCCACAGTCTCGCAGTAAAAGTTAAGAACGAGTGACAACCTCTCCCTTCCTAATCCCCCTTTTCCCGTACCAATGGAGATAGGAAAAGGACAGGGTATTTCAGCCTCCCTCCCCCAGGTCCACTGATTTGAAGGGAAGAAGGCCTGCTGCTATGGCCCCCGCTGCTGCTCTGTGGGACCCGCTGCCAGTGACACGCACACTGCTCCTTGCCCGGCTGACGGCAGGCACTGCACATGCTGCAGCGCGCTGCGTTACGGAGCTGTGGCACAGACAGGGACAGCAACCAGAGACTGAAGACTCTCTTTGAACTGTACCTGTGCCTGCAAGCTTCACCAGCAGTGCAGGATTTTACCTTTCAGAATGCAGAATCCCTGCTGCCAGTCGTTGAAGTCCACGGTTAAACCTCAGCGATATCCTGAAGTGCCTGGTACTCAGGGACTGGGTGTACACAGACGGTGCAGACTGCCAATGTTGGGCAGTTTCATAGCACTGAGATCACAGAACGCTTACGTGCTGAGGAACTATCTTCAAATCAAATTTATCCCTTAAGAAAGCAATACCAGATGCATTCGAACAGAAAAATCTGTGATGGAGTTAAGGACAACAAAACTTGCATTCTTACCCTCACATCATGTTAGAATTACAGAATTACAGCATTCAGATAGTAAAACTGTATCTTCTGTGGAACTATAAACTCAACCTTTATAGGCAGGTAGATACAGCCCATGTGAAAGAATCCTACAGCACATGAAACCACCTTGGGTTTTCTCTGACAGGTTGCTGAGATGCTGGGTTTTTTTCCAGAAAACCCCAGAAAATGCTGGGTTATTGGGGGGAGAACTCATAAGGCTTCATAAACAGAAATTTCTGCAAGAGGAGGAGAATATCAAGTGTCCATAAACCCATGGCATATAGAACAAGGGCTCCTGGATAGACCATCAGTATTGGCTGCACCCACTTGTAATGTCTAGTAACAGTAAATGAAAGTATCAGAAGTGCCCAAGTGATTTGGGCGCACAGCACCTACAGTCAGAATGGCTTTTACACTCTGGGAATATAACATTTGGTAATTGGCTTTGGTGCTTATGTATTCTTTCTTCCTTCCTGGGCAGAGCAGCACAGTCAGAAGAGCAAATGAAATTGTCATTCCAAAGTCACGATGTTCTTTTTGTGCCATAATACGTCGCTCTATGGGAATCCTGTCAGGTTCACTGCCAGCGCTCTCCCATGGGTGTGAACATGCCTTTCAAGCTTTCACACCATGCTTCTCTTTTGCACTTGCACTGCCTGTATAGCACACACACACTGGCTTTGCTCTGTCTCTTACTGCACCATGAGGGGGGCATTATGTTCTCCTTGCTTCTTAGGCCATAGTTTTGCATTGTTTTCTTTGGCACTAAAACAGGCTTAAGGAATTGCCCTCCACTGTTTGCCTTGCCCACTCTGTTTATACTGATTCATTTCACTGATTCCCTTCCTGCTGATCCCATTAACACTGGCAAAAGAGGGAAGCAAGAGGTGGTAAATTGTGGTAAGAAGAAGGATGAATGAGCAATGAGCTGATGGATGGGGAGAAAAGTGGTAAACGTTGAACCATCTTTGCTGTTTGGAGAATGTACAAGGAAAAAAATGTTCTCAAAGAGCTTGGTTATTGGTTAATCAACTTTACTCCTTTGAATGTTTCCCTCTCTTATGCACATTCCACTTTGCATGACTTTAAAGTGATGACCAGGATACATGGAGCAGGATATCTCAGAGCCTTAAACAGACTAAGTTTCACAGAATTGTTTATCTTGAAAAAGACCTTTAAGATCATCTAGTCCAACAATTAACCTAGCACTGCCAAGTCCACCACTAAACCACGTCCCTCAGCACCACATCCACGTGTGTTGTAAATACCTCCAGGCATGGTGATTGTCGCAGTTTTGTGTAGCTGGGTGCTGTTAGAGAATGAGGGGCTGCAAAGGTGGCTGCTGCAAAAAGCACCTACAAGCTCTCTGCAGGCCCTAGAAAGTAAACATTGGCTAATTCAAGGCCAGAGTTGCTGCTAACCAGAGCTGAACCAATCAGCGATGGTCACAGTGCCTCTGTGAATCACATCTAGGAGAGAAAACCCTGCCCGCCATAGCAGTGATCCGCGGCAGCGCAGCTGGGGAAGAGCTCGAGGCCTGTGGGAAAGGACTCACGTTGGAGAAGTTCGTGGAGGACTGTCTCCTGTGGGCGGGACCCCATGGTGCAGCAGGGGAAGGGTGTGTGGAATGAATGCCCCCCCGGTCGAGAAGGAAACCAACTTGCAAGGAACTGACTGAAGCCCCCGTTTTCCCAGTCCCTGCCCCCCTGTGCCACAACCCGGGGGGAAGAAGGGAGTGAAATCATTGAGTCTGCTTTGCCCATGCTGTTGATGACAGGATGATCTCTCCCTGCCCTTATCTTGACTCCTGAGTCTCTCAATATGTATTTTCTCCCCTGTCCAACTACAAGGGGAGTGATAGACTGACTTTGCTGAGCATCTGGTCTCCAGTCAGGCTTAAACCACCACAGTGACAGACCACTTCCCTGGGCAGCCTGGTTCAGTACTTGATAATCCCTTTGGTGAAGAAATTTCCCCTAATATTCAGTCTGAGATCCACTTTAAACTAAGGCAACTGGGAGAGGAAAGAACGAAGGCATGAGACACATACAGCACGACAGTGCACAAAGGGACAGGAAGGGCAATGAGCATTCAATAGCAACATGGGGAAAGAACAGACCCAAATGCTTGAGGTATCCAAAGGCATAGCAAAAAGCTGGACACAAACATACTTGGAAGGTAACTGGCAGAAGATGTGCTCTGCCCAACACAAACGCCCAATTCTGACTGCTGCAAAGGTCACTGCAATTTACGAGAGTCATGTGGGAAACCCAAGGAAATGTGCATGCAGGAACAATGCCACTTTGGTAGCATTTTGTACTCATTGTGACCTGGTGTCAGTTATGAGCAAGGAAAGCGGTGAAGTAGTAGGAGAGGCCATATAGTCATAAACACACACTGCTGGAGCGCCAGCTTCACTGTTCTGCCTTTTCAATTTCCAATATCCTTCTGAAACTTAATTCTTTATTAGTCTACTTGAAGATTAATCCAAATTTCCATCTTTCCACCTTCAAGGATGGGCTCACACACCTCAAGTAAAATTTTATTATTGATTTTTCATTCTGAGTGTTTTCTCGACCAAGAGCAAGCTCAGCTGACCATCATTTTGGGTAATTTGCAGCTCCCAGTGATTTAGTTGCAGGATTTGCTAATGGAGAATTCAGGCTCGTAACTATGAACAAACTTAAGATATCAACAAAAATTATCAGGCTCTTATACACCCAGTGTTCTAAAACACTAACAACTCAGTGTGCAAACTCAGAGGATGCTGTCATGTAATTAACACTCCGTTGGTGCCAATCAAATCAGGAACAACCAAGGTCAGGAGATATCCCTGAAGATTACCTTCTCCAAGCTACCTGCTCCAAGCAGGTGTGTGTGGTTGGGCTTTGAGCATCTCCAAGGATGGAGACTCCATAACCTTTCTGGGCAACCTGTCCCAGTGTTTGGGCAACCTGTCCCAGTGTTTGGTCAACCTCATAGAGAAAAACACACACCTTTTTTTTATGGTTACATGGAATTTCTTGTATGGTTACATGGAACT
Source organism: Gallinula chloropus (assembly GCF_964237585.1). Lineage (NCBI taxonomy): Eukaryota > Metazoa > Chordata > Aves > Gruiformes > Rallidae > Gallinula > Gallinula chloropus. The sequence goes on from NC_140088.1 coordinate 57,537,808, forward strand.
TCTTGTCCTGTCACTGGATAGCAATAACAAGAGTCTGGTTTCATCTTCTTTACATCCTTCCACCACGTGTTTAGATAATTTATGCAGCAGAAGCCCTGCTGTAGTAAAAGGTCTAGAAACACAAGCCTAAAACACAACAGGCCCTCACTTCAGTCTTCACACACAAAAATACACCCCATTCCCATTTTGTTATCAATATAATTAAAGTTGCAAATTCATCATCTGGCTTTTTCAGTGAGGATGCTGTTTATCTGCTTTACTTGCATATTCTCTATGTTCCTCTGCCTGCTCAGTAATCACTGGGATTGTTTGATAGCAACTAAGTTATTTTGTTTACAAACATGTCAGCTCAGTTCCAGTGAAAAACTTCTCCTGTTTTATTTGAGAGTGTGAAACAAGAGTCCAACCCTGACTAAAGACAAGCTGCTAAACTCTGACCAGTCAGCAACCTATCAGTCAGAAACTGTCCTTAAAGCACTTAGGGAAAGCAACAAAAATCCTTTTTTTTTTTTTAATATTATTTAACTATGATACAAACCAGGGAGTTTCTAATTTTTAGCAAAGGAACAAAAGGCAAAATTTCTATCAAGATTTATACATGCACCAGCAAGTCTTTCCAGACAGTCTAGGAAAAATCGTCAACAGCGTTGTCAGACTTCAGAAAAATAACAAGTATCTTATTTCAACAAACGCGATTTGATCACTAAATCCAACCTTCATGAAAGAGAAAAGGAGTTGCAGGTTTGGGGCCTCTTACCCTTTCCCCCAGAAGGCTGACAGCTAAAAGCTTGTAAAAGCTGATGGAGTTTTAAAATCAAAAGTTTGTAACTTTCAAACCACTTTGGAAACAGCCCTGATCTCCAACACCCCCGCATTCCCTTCCCCCAAGTCATTCCTGGAGAATACATCACAGTGGTGACCACGACAAGGATTTCTGCTTGAAAGTGCCATTTTCTTTGTTACCTTCCAATTCTACCGAACTGTTCACTGCACCTTCACCGAAAATTTGGTCCTGACTATTTTCCTCTGTTAGGTTTTGCTCTTCACAAAGTAAAACAACTATTGCAGTTTTGGCACAGCAGAGTAGGAAATTTTTTTTATAGTCCTTTTGCATCATGAACAGTTATTAACTTGCCCTGAAATCAGAATGTATTAGTGTGGTGTGCGAGACAGTTTCTGGCTAAATTTGCAGGCCTGGTAATTAGAGATAATCCTTTATTCCTATCTGTGCATCTTTGAAAGATAATAACCATAGTGCCCAATGACAGCATTTTTACAATTTTGCTTCAGAGAAAAACTGCAATTTCAGGCATGTTAATCACAAAAAAGTCACTCATAAAAGTCACTTGCAAGAAAATGAAGGTAAGATGGAAGTGCAATGAATACAGCAAAAATCCTTATTAGCCTACAGCCTGAAGTGGAGGTGGTGTAAGACTGTTAAGACACAGGCTAAGCATGCATAGCTGTTCTGATTAAGGGACAAAGCATTAAGGAAGAACACAGCTTGTTAGAGATGTCAATATCAAAGAGTGACTGGAATTACTTAGAATGGTTCAAGGTAATAAATCTTCAGCAAATGAAATGTACTTAAGAAAGGAGAAATTTAGGTCAAATCTCAGGAAAAGATTTCTAACTGTGAACTACAGAAAGTTATGGAACATTTGCCTGAAGGAAGAGACACAAGGCATATCCCTCGAGGCTTTTAAACTAGACTGGAAAAAGCACTGAAGTATCTGGTACACAATAAATCCTACACCAGGAAGGAGAGAGGCTAGATGATCTAAGCGAGCTTTTCCATCTCTGCTTTCTGTGATTCAGTGGTAATTCCACTGGCTGGTTCCAGTTTCAAATACAAAATAACCAGCATCAACTGTGAGCATCCCCTGTTGAACACAAATGTCCTACGCTAACTTACCTCTTCACCCCAGCACAGAACGCAAACGCATGACTGCTCTTTGTGCTTGTTGTACTTACAGCAGGGATCAGTTGTATTCAGTGTGGGGTCTCACATCAGAATTTCGCAGTTTTGAATGGAAATGATACAGATACTGTTTAATTGAGGTAGGTTCCATGGGTATAATGCTCCTTAGCACGAGGAAGTGACAGAACGTGACACTCTGAACTTTAAAAGGCAGGCTTGCACCTTTCCTACTTTCTGCTTTTTTTCCCAAGCTGACACTGAGGGACTAACAAAGATGAAAGAAAAAGAAAAAAAGAAAAGATGCGATACATTTTTGTTGTGGTTTTGCATGGCGGGGTTCTGGTGGAGGAGGAGGGGCTGCAGGGGGGCCTTCTGCAAGAAGCAGCTAGAAGCTTCTCCTAGGCCCAACAGAGTAAACACCAGCTGGGCTCAAGGCCAGACTCACCGCTGACCAAGGCTGAGCCCATCAGCACTGTCATAGCACCTCTGTGAATCACATTTAGGGGAAAAAAACCCACTAAACCACAAGCAGACGCTTTTTGACACCAGAGAAGGGAGTGAGACGATGCAAAGGTACTTTGTGGACACCAAGGTCTGTGAAGAAAGGGCAGGGGAGGAGGTGCTCCAGGCGCCAGATTCCCCTGCAGCCCACGGAGAAGACAATGGTGGAGCAGGTTGTCCCCCTGCAACCCATGGAAGATGATGCAGAGCAGAAACCCCACCTGCAACCCACGGAGAGAGAGACCCATGCCAGAGCAGGTTCGCTGGGGGAGGGGTGGGGCTTGTGACTCTGTGGGGGGACCAAGCTAGAGCAGTCTGGGCTTGAGACACTGAGAGACAGTCTGTGATTTATGACTGCACCCTGTAGAAGTGACCCACACTAGGGCAGCTGGTGAAGAGCTGAAGCCCTGTGAGAAAGGACTCACGTTGGAGAAGTTTGTGGAGGACTGTCTCCCATGGGTGGGACTCCATGCTGGAGCAGGAAAAGAATATGAATGTGTCCGCACCCCTGCACCCCCCCCCAAAGGTAAACACCTCCTGAGGAAGTGACTGCCCCTCCCTGTGCCACAATGGTGGGGAAGAAGGGAGCGACATCATGACTGAAGTCTGCTGAGAAGGGAGGGGTGGGGGGAGGTGCTTTAAGATCTGGTCACACTTCCCATTACCCGACTGTGGTTTCACTCTCTGTGTGTAGAAGTCGTGTAATAAATGAGATAGGGTTTTTTTTCTTTTTATTCAGAGTTGAGTCTGTTTTGCCTGTGACACTAACTGCAGAATGATCTCTCCCTGTCCTTATCTTGACTCTTGAGCCTCTCAATATATATTTTCTCCCTGTCCAACTAAAAGGGGAGTGATAGACCGACTTTGGTGGGCATCTGGCCTCCAGCCAGAAAATCTTACTCTTCACTTAAAATAACCACTACCTGGTCTTGATCTCAAGTTTGGGAAGAGCTGCAGTTATCTGCCCTTCTGAAATCCACAAAGACACATGCTGTTCTTTGAAAGCTCTTGTTCTATGACAGCTGATCACAGGTATGAGGATTAGGCCTGCAGTCCCTGTAAACTTAACAGGTAAATTACATAAATGGCTCTAAAAGTGAGCAGGGGTTGTAGGACTAGATGAGGATGTATTAAATAAAACATTACAGCACACTTCTCCATTGCCATATCAGTTTGTATGAGCAGCGTGCTTTTGAAGCAATTTCTCGATTGTTTCACCCTGGCTGGTTCACACCAGGAAGCAGTCAGAAGCTGGGTCACTTTCAAACTAACCTAAACTGGAAGATGTGTTCCAGCCGTTACTGGACATGCAGACCACTGCTCCAGTCTAGAGTGAGTACAAAGCAAAACATCCTGAAATGCATATACAGCCTGGTCCTCAGCACCAGCTAGATTCCATGTAGAGATCCACTCCCCCTGATCGCACCACTACCTAATGCAGGTGCAGCCATAACCCCTCTGGCAACCCCCTGTCCAGAACTGACGGTCTGACTGTTAGGAAGTGGATGGAGAACCTGAAGCAATACTCTGCGCCCCAGGAGCCTAGCTCATCACTGACTTCTTTTCTGCCTTCTTCCCAAGTCATATTCTGTTGGTTACTTCAGCGCTTGAATGAAGTCCGAGTCCCGTCGGACGTGTTTAGACCCCGCACACCCACTCAGCGCACCGCGGAAAGGGACACAAGCGCTTCCAGCTTTTTCACCCTTGGATCCCGGGCAGGCCAAACACCCGCCTCCATCGCCGCACCGTGCCTCGTCCCGGTCCCCACCGGCGCTCCAGCCTGCTTCGCGTTCCCTCCCGGCCGCCGACCGCCGAGCCACCGGGGCGGCGAAGCACCGGACGTAGGCTGGCCGCTTCCCCGGGACGAGCTCTGCAGTCGCAGCCGCGGCGCTACAGCTGGAAACTCTCCGCAAGCCGGCCGAGCGGCGGCTGCGGGGCGAGCGCCGGTGCCGGGGCAGCCCGCGTCGTTCCCCGCCGCGGCTGCAGCAGCTACCTAGGCTGTGTCCCGAGCGCGTCGCGGGACGCAACCCGGCTCACCGCCGCTTTCACCCCCAAACACAAGAAGAGCTCAAACTTGCGAGCACACAGGCACGCCGCAGCCACATCCAATTTGAGGAGTGGACTCCGCAGGATCGGGGTGCGCTCCTGCGCCCGGCCGCGCTCCGCCACCGCAGACCGTCCGCCCCACTCAGGCCGGGAACGAGGCGGTTTATCGTTTCATCTGACGGTGCTACCGGCCTACAGCTGCACGGAGGGGGGGTAAGGGAGGAGGTGTCTGCATTTCGCATCCCAGCTTGGGGAACTTGGAGGCTTACGCTTGGATCGGTGAACCCCGGCGCATTCGCAGCTACGGCTGTCAGCAACCTGCCACAGGCTCTGGGTGGAAACTCGGCTCTCCACAGGGAGCCTCTGAGGTGTGCGGCTAGCGCTCCGAAGACGCCATCCCGAGAGCGGGAACCACCGCGCCGCTGAGGTCAGGAAAATTAATCTCTGCCGCTGCTGCATTTTCTTTGCAGGGCAGAACCAGAGCTGGGACCGGCCAGCCGGTACCGGCTCTGGACAGTCACCACCTGAAGGTCCCTGCAACTTCAGCCTACAAGGGGCTCACGGTTTTAGAAATAACGACCGGTATCGGCGCTGCAAACTGCTCCTCGCTTCCAGTTCCTCACCGTCCCCGCCCGCCGCAGCGAGCGGAGGCTTCTCGCTCCGCTCCCGCCAGCCTCGGACCGCAGAGACAGTGCCAACGGGCATCGCGCAAGCCGGCCTCGGCCCCTTGGCGCTGCTCGCCGCCTCCCCGCGCGATGCCGCAGCTACCGCGGTGCCTGCGCCCAACTCCCGCCCCCGGCGCCACCGCGGCCGCAGCAGCAGCCGCCGCGGGAGGAGCGGGGCTGGCTCCTCCTGCCAGGCCGGAGCTGTCACCGGCAGGGCTGGGTCAGCGCCCAGGCCTGCACGCAGCGCTGCCTGCGGAGGGGTGGCTCCGCGGCCGCCGCCTGCTCGCCGGGCTGCTCTCCCTCCTCCGCAGGAGCCCGGCGGGGACGAGGCGTAGGGAGGCCGGGCGCCGCCTCCCGCCCGCCGCGGCCTGCGGCAGGCCCACCACCTAGGGGCCGGGCGGCGGCACTGCGCGCAGCCCTCCGGGGAGGGGAGGCCCAGCCCCACACCGCCTCCCTCCTGCCCCGGGGAGGGGCTGCAGGAGCGGAGCGGCTCTGAGGGACGGGCAGAGGGAGGACAGCGGTGAGCAACCGCTCCCTCGAAGCTGGGGCGGCGGGGCAGCACCTCACACCACGTATGAGAAGAGGATTAGCTCGCGTTCGAGTAAAGTTTCGTTTAAAGTGCTTTAAGGAAGGAGAGCAAGTGAAAACGATGAAGAAAATCGGGTAAAACGCGATGCCTATCTATCACCTGCCAGATGCCGCAGGTTGCCCTTTTCTCTCTCTCACACCGACCCCAGCCCAGGAACGCAGCAGTCAGGCACGCAGCACGGCCAGGGATGACCCCGACAGCCACAGCACTCATCACATCACAGGAGACAGAAAAGCCTTGGCGTGCAGGGTGTAGCGAAGAGCGGTCAGGGCTGCTCTTTGCGCACAGGTATCACCGCCGCAGGGAACGTCCTGCTGTGAGAACCTGTGAATACGGTTAAACTGGACGTTAGAGTAAATACTTGGTGGTGACTGGGGCCCTGGAATGATCTTCTGATGAATGCCGTGAAGGCAAGAAGGGTAGTTTACATTTGGAGAATTTATAAAAGTAAATGTTTTGTGGAGGTGCCTGCAGTAGTAATGGCTCGGCTGGCCTCTCAGTTTTATGCTCCTGTTGCCTCTATATATCCACCCAAGAAAGGATGAGACAGCCCAATTCTAAAACAGCAAATGAAAGGTCTTTTGAGTGCTCTGCACCGAGGAAGAGGCACAATGGGAGAGCCCATACTCACAGGTATGGCAGCTGCAAGGTGGGCTGGGGCTCCGGTTGGAGGGTAGCATTTCTGCAGGAAAACAGACCCCCACCCAGCACAGGACCAGCAATATGAATCAGCAGTGTGGGGGGAAAAAAAAGCACTGTATTTGGTGTGTAAGAGGAAATTGCTTTATGAGATGAGTGTGGTAATCCTGCTTTGTTCAGTACTGTTAAGGCATGAGCCACGGGTGCAGCGCCTTGTTTTTTGGCACCACATTTCAAGAATGATGTCGGTAACTGGAGAGAGCAGCAGAGAGCAATGAGAATGATCTGAGGGTTAGAAAACAGGACCTACAGTGGAAGATCAAAAGAACTGCAATTGTTTAGTCTCCAAACAGCAAAACTGAGGACTATGGTCACAGTTTTCAAAGGGAGGGAGTAACTTTTTTCTCCATGCCCATCATGAACAAGAAGCAATAGATATAAATTGCAGCAAAGTTATTCATGATAAGCACAGTGAGACATCAAAACATTATCATCTGGAGAGGTTGTGGTATATTCGTCACTAGAGAACAGGTTAAACAAACATTTCAAGACTGACATAAACAGAGTGGAACTCTCAATGGTAGGAGCTTTACAACTGCCAGAGATCCCTTCTATTTTTGCTGTTATTTTAAGAGAGGGAAAAATGCTTTTTTTGTTGTTGTTGTTTCAGACACTATCAGGATTCAAAAAGGGGGATACTGTTTCCATTGTTTTTTACTGGCTTGCTGCACACAGTGAGAAACCGCAAGTATTTCTGTATCTCAGCTCCCCATCAATAAAGCGGATGTAGTGTTACACAATTTATCAGGGTACTGTGAGCCTGTAATGCAGTATTGTAACCCTGTGGATGCTAGGAAAGGAGGTGGGATACAAGTGTAAAATATTTCTAGGCCCTCAGTTTCTTTTTCATATTTGCACTGCTTTAAATACTGTAATTTGTTTTCCTTCCTTCTCAAAGGGTTTATAAGCTAAGTACACTGTGATCTCTACTAGTAACAGAAGTACAGCACTTCTCAAAGAGGAACAAAATAGAGTTAATGTAGTTTAATAGAACACTGAAGTTGAGAAATGCCTCTAGGTTAAAAAAAACCCCAACACACCCAAACCCTAACCATTACAGTTCATACTACTTCAAGTTTCCTTTATAATGTAAATTTCACCAGAAGAAATTTCTAATTCAGAAACAGCAATCCTTTCTGCTCACTTGTGCATGTTGAAAGGTCTCCTGAAAAAAGCCTCCCTCCCCGAAACAATTAGCCAACACACACAGCCAACACTAGCAGTGAATGTTTAGAAGACCTGTCCAACTAAAGCAAAGCTGAAGTACCTCATTATTACTTCCCTTCCAAAACGCAACAATGGCTTATATTCAAGAGAACTTTAAAGCACTCTTTGTTGTTAAAAAGGTTTATATTTAATAAAAAACAATTCAGGTAAACGTGGCATTCTGTATAACCCAGAGAGATAACTGTAGTGCAGATCCACTAAAAACACTGATCCCACATTAAAATCATTTTTAAGAGCCTTGTTCAGACACTTCTTCCTAATTATCTTATTAAAAACACTCCCTTTCTGCAGATTTCTGCAACAATATAGAGAATGAACCTTGCCCATCTTGCCATGCCAGCATCCAGCTCCCTGCTGCTTGGCAGCCATTCCTCTCAGTAACCAACACAGAGCCCCAGCACCCAGTTACTCTGTGGTACCAGGATGGTGGCTATGATGGTGTGGCAGCAGTGTCTAGGACAGAAACTGGGCAGGAGGAAAGCAAGAGGGACAGTGCTGTAGATGGAAATACAGCTATGGCATGCATCACTTCAGGTCTATCAAGAAACGTTGGAAAGTGCTCCTTGGACCTCAGCAGGGATTTAATCCTCACCCCTGTTTGTACTGTAGGACAGTTTTTCAAGTCAAGGTCGTTATTTCTGAGCGTGTACACATGTACCACTTACTAAAGTGACTGGCATTGTTTGCATATAACTTGTTCCTCATGTCTGCATCTACATTTAACTGTGTTTAAGAACACAATCCTGGAAAAGTAATTTGAAAAATAATTTCCTTTTAGCATACCAGCTGCCAAGATGATTAACTCACTAATACTTTGTAAGTTCTCCAGCTCTCAAGAGACCTCTTGCATTTGGTATTATTTGTAGAAGTGCAAAATTCCTAATTCCTATCTAGCTTAAGTCAAAACCCATCATAATCAACTCAACTCTCTTAAAAGAATTACTATTACAAAGACATGACATCACAACTGCTGCTACATGCCATTGCTCTTTTTAAACAGTACGAAGGTCTCCTTTCATTCACACGTGGGAACCTTGCACAACAGCTGTCCCCAGGAAGCAACCTCCCCAACATTCTCCAATGTAAACTCTGCTTATGAAATGCTCAGGCAGGTTGTGGACTCACACCTGTAAGGACGGCCTCAGATCACATACCAAACAAATAAATAGGCAAAACATTTTAAAAAAAGCAAAATGGCTTCAGAGGGAAGCGTGCCAGGAAGACACCCTGCAACTGATGACAGTCCCCCTGCACTGTCCTGGTCAGCCAGAAGGGAGTGACCTGAACCCTGAGGAGGGCTGGAAGACAGTCCCAGCTCACCCGTTGTAGGAACTCCCCCTGCCTGCCTACCCCGCTTGCCCAGGTTTCCCTAAGCAATAGGTTTGGGGTCCTGAAAGTTGAGGAACACTGCGCTGCCATTCAGTGAGACCTGGACAGGCTGGAGAGCTGAGCAGGGAGAAACCAGATGAGATTCAACAAAAGCAAGTGCAGAGTCTTGCACATGGGAAGGAACAACCATTTGTACCAGTACAGGCTGGGGGATGACCTGCTGGAGAAGAGCTCTGTGGAGAAAGACCTGGGGGTCCTGGTTGATGACAGGTTGGCCATGAGCCAGCAGTGTGCACTGGTGGCTAAGAGAGCCAATGGGATCCTGGGGTGCACCAGGAGGAGTGTGGCCAGCAGGTCAAAGGAGGTGATCCTCCCCCTCTACTCTGCCCTGGTCAGGCCCCACCTGGAGTATTGTGTCCAGTTCTGGGCTCCCTGGTATAAAAAGGACAGGGATCTCCTTGAGAGAGTCTAGAGAAGGTCTACAAAGATGATTAAGGGCCTGGAGCATCTCCCCTATGAGGAAAGGCTGAGTGAGCTGGAACTGTTCAGCCTACAGAAGAGAAGACTAAGGGGGGACCTTATTAATGTTTATAAATATTTTAAGTATGGGATGCAGGGGGAATTGGCCAGACCCTTTTCAGTGGTCTGTGGAGACAGGACAAGGGGCAATGGCTGCAAGTTGGAGCACAAGAAGTTCTGCACCAACATGTAGAACTTTTTCACAGTGAGGGTGTCAGAGCCCTGGGACAGGCTGCCCAGGATGCTGGTGGAGTCTCCTTCTCTGGAGATATTCAAGACCAGTCTGGACGCCTGTCTGAGTGATATGTCCTAGGGAGCCTGCTCTGGCAGGGGTTTGGACCTGATGATCTCTTAAGGTCCCTTTCAACCCCTATGATTCTGTGATTCTATGAAAATAAGCACCTCAACAAGCCTTTATGGCAAAAGGACTGTGTTGCTGCATCCCAAACAAGCACTTCCCTAACCCTGCCCAGGAGGTTAAACAGCCACAGAGGCTCAATGTACAAGTTGTACAAATCCTCTAGGGAGGCTGGGTGTACCTTTAGGTTGTGCTCCCTCAAAACTGGCACCCTTGCACCACTGTCAGTGTGTCCTGCACCTTCTGGGTTACAGACACGCATTTTGACACACAGGCTTAATTCCCTTGAACACTGTCCTTGCTAGACACTGAGACAGACTTACAGGAACCCCCAGGCCAACAGAATACAATGATATTAAAATCGTATCCCACAATGGAAAACACTAAAAAGAGAAAATCAAATAGGTTAAATATAAGGTGTTAATTATGGCACTCTTTAATTTTGAATACTTGACTATGCAGTCATAGCTTTATTCCAAAGTAGTTATATTTGGATAAAGTATGGGGAGATATATACATAAAATTAGTCTCATAAATGTGTGTCTGTGGAGGCAGTATGCTCAATGTAGTGATTTTAAATAATATTTTAAAACAATAAATTAGCATCCTTACATCTTTTATTATATAAAAATACTTTTATTTTTAACAACTGTTGGATTTATTAATGCTAACTATTTACTACATATTCATAATTTTCAAAGCTGGAAATTATTCCAAAGCAACTGATTGTTTTATTTGTCAGCTACACATATTAGGGCAACAAGAACCTCTTTGAAACAGCTTCTTAATCCTCATTAAATTGAAGAGCTGTCAGCAAATATCACGTGAAAGACAAGGCTGGCTGTTGATAGTAGAATATGTAACAGAGGTTCAAATCCTGTTGTCCCAAACTTGGTCACAAGAGAAGGTATTCTGTCCAATTAGTGAAAGATGAAGATGTCTGGAAGCATGAGGATGCAATGATACAAGCACACTCAAAACCAGGGCCCACATTTTGAGTGAGACTGTGGGATTTGAGCCAAAATACACGTGTATCAATCCCAATTCAACGGAATTACTCTCTCAGAAGTGCTGCCTTTGCTCACGAGGCTACAAACACTCAGATCCAGCAAAGTTAGAGAACTGCTGGAAGCTACAGGATATCTAATGAGCTAACAGCAGCTTTTGTTTCTATAGGCCAAGCTATCATCATATAACAAAATTAACACTGTCTTTTCATCTGCTTGCTCAAACTTCAATAGTAGTATAAGCGCTTCTATTTATAGTGTGCTATGAATAGCTTCTTTTCAAACCTGGATACAGGTTTTTTTGATAAAATACTTTAGAACAGCCACAGAGAAGCTAACAAAAAGCCCATCCAGCCCAGTGCACTGTATCCCCAACAGCCACCAACAGAGCATGCGTGGGAAGAGCATCACTATAGACTTGACCTGTTCATAAATTGTTTGTAGCTCAGGGACTTCTGTGTGCCACAGTTTGAGGCTTAATAGTTCTCAGCCTCTTGTGCTTTGAAAACACGTCCAGTCACTTTTACGTGGACATTAACTGTCCTGTCATACTTCCTGAAGGATACAGCCTGAGAACACAAAATACATCGTGCAATTTCACGCCAAGTTTCAGTATTAGCCGTGATGCAGAACAGATGAACTTTTGAAGCAGGATTAGAGAAGATGCTTAATTAAGCGAGTTCAGATTCCTTAGGAAAGCTACTGGGGTTGTTTAAAACAGAGTAAAGAATTCTGCAATAGTGGGAGTAGACATGCACAGTATCAAGTCCATGCTAGAATTAGAAAGGAAAGTGAAAAAGAATATCTCATGATATCAAAAAATCCACCCAGAACTAGTAAGCTATTATTAATTTCAGTGGATGACGGGAAGGTCAATAACTCTGGATAGAAAGCAGATTTAAAAAAAAAAAAATGCATAATCAGCTCTCATTTCTGAGAAAGCTCAAGGCATCCAATGTAAATACAACTGCTGTAATCCCTGGTGCTCCCAAGACAAATTACTGGTTTTTGATGAGACAAGGAAGTTTTTAGGACGCATGATTCTATGAAATATCTATGAAAACCAGAAATGAGAACTAGAGTTCCTTTTTAATACATCAAGGCTATTGCCTACATTATGTAGTAGCATGGACTGATAGGAACTACTGTAAAATGAAAGATTTGGCACTAAGAATCTGACAGCTACCTCGTATGCATTTCAGAGTCTTTTTACTTTGGAGCAGCTGTGTTGTGAGCCTTGCAGAAGGCATTATATTCAAGAAGCCAGTGATCTATAGCAAGTCATGTCTGCTCTTTTGGGCCTTGCACTTCAGGCTTGAGAAGCCTGTACATTAGCATGAGCAGCCCCTGTAATGATGACAGCCCATGCTGTGCACTAATGGATGCTGTAATTCAGGTAACATTCCAGAAGATGTGTGATTCTGCTTGATCCACAACAGAAAAGGCATCAGGGCATGGGTGGTAAGAGGAACCTCTCCACAGGTGGAATCTGTACAGCATGCCATGGGAACAATGCATGCAGTGTCCCTCCAGATGCTTAAACACTGGGTTCCTAGCATCTGAAGGGCATATTATTTACTCACTCTCTACATTCTTCTTTCTTTTCTACCTTACTAAAACAGCTACTTTATTCCGCCATTGGTTGTCAGGCCTGCCTTACTGAGATCCAGAAAGAATCCTGTGCAGTCTCTGTCTTTCCCTGGCCTGCACAGATCACTGGCTCTTCTCAATTCTATAGACTAAATCACAGAATCACAAGGTTGGAAGAGACCTTTAACATCATCAAATCCAACTGTTTCTGTCCTATGCTAAACCACATCCCTGAGTACCTCATCTACCCATTTTTAAACACATCCAGGGATGGTGACTCAACCACATCCCTGGGCAGCCTGTTCCAGGCCCTGACAACTCTTTCAGTAAAAATTTTTTTTCTAATATCCAATCTAAACCTGCCCTGGCACAGCTTCATGCCATTTCCCCTTGTCCTATCTCCTGTCACCTGGCTGAAGAGACCATCGCCCACCTCTCTACAACCTCCTTTCAGTTAATTATAGGTGGTGATAAGGTCTCCACTCAGCCTCCTCTTCTACAAGCTAAACATCCCCAGCTCCCTCAGCTGCTCCTCATAGGATTTGCTCTCCAGCTCCTTCACCAGCCTGGTTACCCTTCTCTGCACTCACTCCAGGACCTCAATGTCCTGCTCATGGTGAGAAGCCCAGAACTGCACACAGTACTCGAGGTGCAGCCTCACCAATGCCGAGTACAGGGGCACAATCACTTCCCTAGACCTACTGGCCACATTATGTTTGATACAAGCCAAGGTGCCATTGGCCTTCTTGGCCACCTGGGCACACTGCTGACTCATGTTCATCCTGCAGCCAACCAACACCCCAGGTCCTTCTCTGCCTGTCAGCTCTCCAGCCAGTCTCCCCCAAACCTGCAGCACTGCATGGGGTTGTTATGTCCCATGTGCAGCACTCTACACTTGGCCATGTTAAACTTCATCCCGTTGGTCTCAGCCCATCGGTCCAGTCTGTTCAGATCCCTCTGAAGAGCCTCCCTACCCTCAGGCAGATCAACACTTCCTCCTAGTTTAGTGTCATCTGCAAACTTACTGAGGGAACATTCAATCCCTTCATCGAGGTCACTGATAAAGATGTTGAATAAGACCAGACCCAGGACGGAGCCCTGGGGGATGCCACTCGTGACCGGCCTCCAGCTGGATTTGGTTCCATTTACCACCACCCTTTGGGCCCGTCCATCCAGCCAGTTTTTAATCCATCTGAGGGTCCACCTGTCAAGGCCAGTGGCAGCCAGTCTCTCAGTCAGAATGCTGTGAGAAACCATGTCAAAGGCTTTATTGAAGTCCAGGTAGACCACATCCACAGCCTTCCCCTTGTGCATTAAGTGGGTCACCTTGTCATAGAAGGTGATCAGGTTAGTTTGACAGGATCTACCTTTTGTAAACCCATGTTGAGTAGGCCTGATCCCCTGGCCATCATGCATGTGCTGCATGATAGCTCCCAAGATGACCCTCTCCATAATTTTCCCTGGGACTGAGGTCAGACTGACAGGCCTGTAGTTCCCCAGATCCACCTTCTGGCCCTTCTTATATATGGGTGTCCAGTAGTGTTTGAAGAACACTGAGGTGTGGTCCTAGTGCCCCACTGATTTAATTTAATCCAAGAGGAAGTCAGTTTGTACACTCCGAGCAATCCATGGTTTGAACAAAAATCCCAGTAGGTGTAGGTGATAACTCCATTCATAACCTGACAAACAGAAATGTAAATGCACCATGATAATCTTATATTAGGGCAAGTAGACTATCTGTGTTTTATGCACAAGTACTGTGGACTATGTTCTGAGGAAGGAGTGGGAAAAGCATAGAGAACAGAGGAGTGAAAGGGAAAAGGGGTTTCAGTTTAATTTTTTTTGAAAGACACATTTCAAGATTAGATTAGGTAATTCATTAGTAAAGGTATGATAAATAAGAATTTGAGTGACTTTACCAGAGAACACAAATTGTTTTGTATAAAAGTTATATTACAAAGAGTGTAGGAGAAATTCTGTTTTAACTTACACCAGCATACAGTTGGATATACGTGCATCTTCCCTGGAAACCTGTCTCCTCAATGTTCTTGGGGAAATTTTCTCCAGAGAAGTTAGCTCACGATTTCCACTGCTTTTAGCTGCTGAAAATTTTGAGCATGGAATACTATTCTCTTGATGATTAAATAATTCTGTAGGAATCCCACTGTTGCTGAATCTAAATGTCAGTTTGAATTTTAGATTAAGTTAAAGACACTACATTCCTCTATGCTAGAGGACAATGTGTGCACTATCCAGACATTTCAAGCCCTATACTGCATCTAAGGGTTGGCTCTCTGAGGCAGACACCACTGCCTCCAAGGAACAAATGCTTTTGAACAGGGAGACACATACTACTTTTATTATTCAATTAACTGAGCTCCATGAATACACTCAGCTGCCTACAAACAGCAAGTTGCTGTTACAACTCAGGGCTCCAAACTGTTAACATTAAAAAAAAAGAAAAAAAAGAAAAAAAAGAGGGGATATCAAGTATTTAATTTGCATAACCTTTAAGGCAAGTAGTTTAGAGAATGGACCACATACAGAAGTTCAACAGCCACCTGTAGTATAATACATTCAAAACAGGAGTCACTTCTAATCGTAGTACTGTTTCTAGTAACTCTCTAAAGTTGCTTTCCTGATATACCCAGAAGGATGCCCTCTTTGGAAAGGAAGTGCATGGCCACAGTCACTCAGGGGGCAAGAAGGAGCTGGGAAGATGATAAAAACTGTGGAATGTTTCAGACCAGATTAAAGTGGAGCTGGGAAGATGATAAAAACTGTGGAATGTTTCAGACCAGATTAAAGTATCATTTTGTGGAAAAAAAATCCTTGGTAAGCAGCTGTAACCCATCATGTAAGACAATGAAATCGAAGGAAAGAAAAGATTGATTCCTTCAGCAAGATGAAGCTCAGTTCAGGTAAATGAATTTACAGACATGGAGTGAGGCAGAACAGTAACAAAAGCCACAGGCTGCACTGAGATGTCAAGGTGAGTCTGTGAAAAGGCTTCTGTGAAAAAGCCTTTTTGCAAATAGAGGGAAGAAATTTCTCATAAAGAAAAAAGGAGAAAAAATTAAAGAACCATCAGTAAAATAACTTCCATCCACTCAATCATAACCCAAATGTTTTCTTCCTTACTCAAAATAGTCATAGTCTTGAAAGAAGTGTGAAAAAGCTCTGAATAAGACAAAAGGGAAACAATCAACGATTAAGAAGTTGCCTCCATATACACAACCTTGCTTTAATTGTTGAAGGCTGAGAAAACTGTAATTTTTTTTAATGCCAAGAAAATCTGTAAAGATGACATAAGAAGAATTTATGAATATGTTTTTTGAAAGGACATGTCTCATCTGGCTTTGACTATCTCGATCACAGAGTTAAGCGGTTGGAAAATGGACAGTGCAGAAGAAAGGAATTCTTCATCATATAATAAATTAACATGGGTTTCAGCTGTTTGTGAAGAGTGAAATGTCTGTGGAGACTCCTTTTCATCCAAGAATTTTACTGACTGCCTTTAAAATAAACTGATCTATAGATAGGAAAGCAGTTAGAAGGAACAGCCAAACGTTATTGATTGAATGTTTTAGCAATCCTGGGATAAATCCTGAAAATATCTCACTCTCTAACCTTATACCAGGCTGCACTTGTTAAGTGATGGCATTAATAAACCAAATTCAGATAAACAAACCAGAGGAAGCTGGTTGTTTAAACACATTTGTCCCTTTACCCTAGGCCAAACCACAATATATTGCTTCGTAAGGCCACTGCAAGAGCAACATGATGACATAAGCTGAGTATTTCTTTGGCAAGCCAGATTTCTCTGCTACAAATATATATATATGAGAGGGAAAAAAAAAGTGATTCTCTGAACATACTAGAGAGAAAAAAACT
This sequence comes from Gallinula chloropus, assembly GCF_964237585.1. NCBI lineage: Eukaryota > Metazoa > Chordata > Aves > Gruiformes > Rallidae > Gallinula > Gallinula chloropus. Next base: position 57,554,153 of record NC_140088.1, read on the forward strand.
GTTGTTCAGAAACCTTAGCCTGCCTTTTAATCAATCCTGTGCTCTAATGAGCCCACTTTCTGTTTCTGAAATAGAGTCACTCACGTGTCTAGTTCAACGCCTTCGAATCTACGTTAGTAATCAGCAACAGGGAGATGTCTCATCACCCCGCTTGGCTTTTCCTCGGTTCTTCACCATGAAGATCATCCTTTCACAAGTAACAGCTCCTAGTATGTCACTTCTCTTACTGCTAAAAGAACAAATTCCATAAGGCCCAAGCAAACCATGGGTTTGCCTGCCCAGTAATTTCATCTGTGACTGGCTGGGATATCAGACACACTCCCCAGCTGGGTCCCAAATGTCAGTTCTGAGAGATTCATTAATAGAACTAAAATTGCAAGTGATACATTATTCTAGTATCATGAAAGCTTTTACTGCACTAGAGACTAATTCTGGTCTCCATGTTTCTCCTTCCAAGGGACATGGATATTTCTGACAAGCAAAGAGGAAAAAGCAACAAACACACTTTTATCAGCAGCCACGTTTTTCACTGAACAGCCAATTCCCCGCTCTCTTGCATGGAAACATAGCAAACAGCTCACAACAGCGTCTACCTACAGACACCAGCAGCATTATTTTGCCTATGCTTAGGCTCAAGAACAGCAGCAACATCTCGATACTAACTTTCCAGTCATGCGACAGTATGTCCTGAGAACTTCAGAATCCTCATCACAGGGATATACGTCATCTTCTGCCTGCAAACTTTTATACAGCTGCTGGTGGAAAAGTTCCATGGGTTTAATCACTGCTGTAGGTTTCAGATAGTGGAAGTAATTTCTCCATGGAGAGTTAGATCTCTCCTGTAGCAAGCTAGTAACATCATTTGTGTCCTGTGTCAGTCGGTAAGGTCTGAAAGTGGAGTCCAGCATCAGAAGGATTCTGAAACATGGGTGAAGTAAAAAAGCCACAAACTCCCTTTTCAGGTCTGAAAAAATGTTAAATCATGCTGTTAACTCCCAGAACGGTTTCACTTTTTCGTCCAGCCTATGCAATGGCTTTGAAATATGGGTAAGCTTACAGATAAACCTCCTGTAATGGGAATGGAGCCCTTTAAAAATCTGCAGACCTGTGAGTTTGGTGGGAGTTAAGTAGTTCTGCAAAATTTCCACCCTCCTGATCCCACCTTCCTCCAAGTAAATTCTTGTCTCACTGGTTATGCCCAAGGTAGTTTCTGTCTTTACAGAATAGATGCCACCTCTTTTGCTTTAATTACAGATTGGTAGCCTTCAAGTTATTCTAAATAATCTGTGAGAGTATTGATTCCACTAAGACATCTCAAAGGTGTAGAGAGACCCCTTCTGAGTCTATATGAAACCACGATATCCCAAGTAAAAAACCAAAAGCCATTCATATTGCCACAGGCCATATCCTGCTGTGAAACAATCTATTTCCCTATCTTTTAAAATTACTTGATTTTCAAATGGTCCATGGAGAATATAATGCTGATAATTTCTGCCAAGTATGTGTAAGACCCAATAAACACCCAACAGTGCGGTTAGATTATTCCAATAGATTTCCCCAGTGATCTGAGAAGCTTCTGCCCTCTTTGAAACGGCTTAATCACCCAGCCCCTACTCTACCCACCCATTTTGTGCAGGACCAGTGTCATTGTTGGGGAAAAACATTCCAGGTCCTAAGCAGAAGGCCCCAGGCCACTGTGTTCCACCTCATCTGAACATACAGCATAGTGCAGAAATGCACTGAGCAGAACCTTGACTACCCCTGGTGAGCACTGTGCTGTCAGGTGGTACGAGCTCTGCTTGCTCACGTTTTGTGGTCAACCATTGCAGTTATTTCTTGTGGGGCAGGAATATTCAGCAACTGCACATGGTCACATTGCTGTTCAGCCCCAGACAAACTTCAACAGGTCTAATCCCCTCAGGATTTCTCTTTTAAAATAAATCTTCTTCTCACTACGAAGTTAGTGTACCTTCTGAGCTTTGAGCTTTTACCTTTCAGATCAAAATATCTGCCAGGGGCAACCCTGGATATTTAAGAATTATTCTTCTTCCCGTCTTTCCTCCATCCTCCAATTATAAACATTTTTTTTTTCTGCTTCACAGCATTTTTTCACATTACCACAATTTCCTATTTTGAAGAACACGATTTTCAAAACTGCCACGAAGGAGAGTAAAACCTGCTCCCATCTTTCCCCGCAGCTGCACTTAGAGGGGCTACATCAGTGTAATTCCATCTCCCACGGCATCAGCTCATGCCTCAGTGGGTTCCAGTCCATGCCAGCCCCTCTGGAGCAGCATGACCATCCTGTCACTAACCTCACCTCAGGTACTTACTCTGCCTTTCAGGCTGTGCTCAGCAAAGGATACTTCAACTCCCAGCCCCCTAAGTATGAGAAGATACACACTGGAAGAGATAGACTGTGGGCCTGATCCCAGGAGGCACCGTGCTGATGACGGAAACGCTTACAGCCAAGGAGACTCTCAATGCTTTGTTTAATTGGATCGAGAGTAGTAAAACATTTCATTCTGAGTGCGTTTTCATACACAAATACATAGTGCACTCCTCAGCCCTTTTAGAGATTTCTCTAAACTGTGTTTTGGTTCTCATGTTCTTAAATGTGGTTTTCCTTAATTTCAGGATGAGGATTTTGAGAATCCTTCTTCTAGCTTTAGAGAGGGTATTACATTTTCGTTAAGTTTAAAGAGCTACACTGTTCAGTAAATTTAGCTCTTCATATTCCAACATTACAAGGATAAGAGAATTTACATCATGGGAATTATGAAGTGATAATGTCTTTAGTTCTGCCCCAATCAGAAGTGTAACTGTTTAAGGCTTGTAATAATCATGTTCAAACATATTCAGATTATAATTACTTTTCTTCTGATAATGATAGCCCGTCTGATTGGATGATTACCTATTTGACTTTGATAAGTCTCGAAGGTCAAAGAAGATAATTACAGACATCTGTTTTCTAAGAAAAATAAACTCTTGGAAAATAATATTTAAAGTGACATCTGCAAATAAGTGTGTTTAGAAGCATGCTGCTCATATGAAAGTCCCAGGCAGGCAAATATATATATAGAATAACAAAAGTAAATTATAAAGTAACCAATTTATCATGCTTGCTTTGTAAATGTGCAGGTTTACTTTTGTTAATTACATAAGCATATGTAACTGAAGTCTGATAAGAATATATTTGAGTAGATGTTAAGAATAAAAATAAATAAAGGTAATGCATGTTCCACACATGTTTAAACCATTCTTGTAGGCATAATTTGTTTGGAAAGAAAACTGTTTGATCAGGAGGGTAGCATATTATGTACCCCACCTGTTGTTGTTTCCAAGGAAAGAAGAGGAATATTATTCAGAGAAAATAAGACAGGGTATTTTGATGCCCTGGCTCAGACAGTGATTAGAATGAACTCACTTCAACTTAAGCTGTCATGCTCTCCAGTGGCCAAAGGTGCACTGATCAGAAGTCAGTGCACCAAGGCTATGAACTACTGAAGCATTAATAATTGGCAAACAAGTCTAGAGCAAATAATGACATGCCTTTTTCTCCAGAAAAGAGACATAGGATTTAAGGCAAATTTTCTGTAAAGCAGGTGTTCTTCACTCAGATGCTTTTCCTTTGCTTTGTACCCTTGATAGCAGGTTTCTAAGTAAGTGCAAGAATGCTGCTTAAACTATCATTCTTTATTCCCAGTTTTCACCCATTTCTTCTGCAACAACACAATCCTATAGTTTAAATAGCTTTTCTCCTCAGCAGGCAGTCAAACAGATGTTTTGACAGAAACTTCTGCACTGTTCTTGCTTGTCTGCTTCTACAGATTGTGGTGTTTTTTGTTTGTTTTTTTTTTTTTTTTAAACAAAGGTAAACAATTATACTTAAGAACTTTCTGGATGCTCCCCAGTGACAAAGACCTAATTTATATAGTTCAACAAAAAAACCCCCAGAAGACAACATCACTTACTGAAGCCAATAGCTGACAAGAGAGAACATCCTCCTACTATTCTTTGTAATACCAAGCCATAAGATCAGCTTAAATATAACTACTTCAAATATTCCGTTAGATTGGTATGCACAATATCTGCCTATGTCAACCTGTAACCTTTCCAGTTTTGTGAAACTTCACTTTGAGGCAAAATTCCAGACTTACTCTGCTTAGAATACAAACAGTGAAAAGACATCAAGATACCATTACTTATCTTCCAAACTAGTCTCCAGAGGTAGGATGAAATCAAGTTGGAATCACCGTATCTTGAACAACGCAGCTAATTTGGTTGCACGATTGCAAGATTAGGATCATGTAAAGCAGAGAAACATCCATTCTAAAAAAGATCATACCAAGAAAGAAGAGATGCCTGTGCAACAGAATGAGGAAGAACAAATTCTTAGATGGTGAAAACATGCTGGTGAGCATTGTGCCTTACTCAGGAGGGAATGCAGAAGATAATTAGGAAGGTAATTGGTAACATTAGTTTCAGGATGCAGGCACCTCTGGAAAAGCAGCTAGATAGGTTTATATTTTGCACTTTGAAATACTAAATTAAAATTTACAATCTACTCCCAATAAGAATAACCACATAATGCTATTTGTTAACACACAAAAAAAGTCATACTCTACACGTAAGGAATGGGAAAATGGCGGCGAGTAGGTGGCTTTTTCTACATTTCTTGAAAATCTGACAGTCACACAATAATGGGTAAGATCCTTTTCACTATACATTTGATTTACAGTATTGTGCTGTAGCCCTCAAAATTATAACAGACACCTGTCTTTTAAAACAAAGCCTCTTATCTATTGTCAAGGAAATGAGATGCTGAAGAAAAGCGTACTCATACTTTGTTAATATCCAGTAATCAAAATAAAATATTCTCTTGAAAATGTAAAGATTTTATTTTTAAACAAATGCAAGTATTTGATAAGTACTGAAACAGGAAAAGCAACAGAACATTCAATGAGAACAGAGATGAGTAACAAAATAGAATAACCCCAACTAAAAGTGGTACTGTACAAATACGCAGTAATGAACACTTCTTCAGCGAAGAGCACAAATCCCATTAATGACCTTTCCCAAACTTACACTAGACACTTTTATCAGGGGCATGTTTTGAATTTCTGTCTTCTGATTTACAGATCCCTCAATCTCTGGGAAGCATTCCTATTTTCCTGCTTCCAAAATAGCACAGATTAAAAGAAACATTTGCCACCATGACTCTGATACAGCAAGATAACAAAGACCCATACCGCAGTCAGCACTAGGCTAACACTGCAGTTTACAGCAGCAGAGGTCCTGCTGCTAAAATAGATCCCAAACATCTTTGCATGGAGTAAGAACCTCTCATTCTACCCACACATTTGCTCATCTCACCAGGTTTGATCTAACTAGATCACGACTTTGGGGGGGGGATTAAAAGAGCACCCAAGGGACTGTCAGTCTGGGTGGAGAAAATCTTAGGCTATTCCTTGTGTGCTTTTCTCATTTGATGCTGACTCACAATCAGACTAAAAAACAACCTAATCTTGCTTTGAACAGCTTGACAGCAAAGGAAAAAATGACAAAGGTTCAGAGTGTACTCTCTTTTCTGGCACAAGTTCTGCCCCTAAGTCATGTGGGATACAATTGAAAGGAAAGGGGAGAAGAACTGACCCCTCGGGAAGTTTGCTACTTGTCCAGGATCCAGATCTTTTCTCTTCATTTATCTCCACTCAACAGCATGGTGATCAAGCTCCTTTTATTCTGTTGTCTACATAGAGTATGAAACGGAAGAGGAAGAAATAACTCCACATACTGCAGTGTGTACCAGAACTATTGTCAGCCAGGGAACATTCACCACCTGAGATGAGAAGGGGTACTTCTCCTCTCCAAAAACTTTGTTGTTGCAGAAGATGGAAGAGACTGGGCCACCTCACCAGGTCCTTCTGAAATTAGCAGAACTAAGTAGAACTAATGGATTTAAAGGCAGGTTTAAGTACACAGACTTCGAAAGAAAGCATAGAATGTCCTGAGGGTTAGTTCCCACCTGCCTGAAACAGGTCTTAGAGCAAATTATTATATTATCAAGTACTTAGCCTTATTAGTGTTATGCCAAAAAGATCAAGACATAGTTCATCTATTATCTCATATTTGCAGAAGGTTATCAGCTGTGAAAATGTCCCCCTGAATGCAAGAACACTTACATATCTTGGGGAACATTTCAACAAACAAGCACACTTATGTTTTTGTTTTTTCTTTGTACTAGCTCTTGAGAACTTGAACATGAGCATATAATAAATCCAGAGATTGATCTTGTGTGTATCTATTGAAAAGCTGCACCCAAATCACTGTTCCGTGAATATTGGTGTTACTCTATCCTGTGATCAGCACTGGAAAAAACAAAACATAACAACAACCAATCCACCTCTTTAAACAGAGTTTTTGCTTTGTTTGGCTTTTTTTAAAAATCACAGGTCAATACTGATCATTATAAAAAGGTCATTTTTTCAATGGATTAAATGTCATTCAGTGATTGCTCATCTCTGACTTTGAGCTGTCCTGGCATCTCAGAGATGGAAAAGGAGTTATTTTGCCATCAAGCTATATTTTTAGAGCATAGATCAGGCAGAAGGGAGACTCCTGAGCCTGTTGCAAACCTGTCTTCGTCGCAAAAGAAACCGGGTTTTTGAAAGTGCTCAACATTGGTCCAGCCTATGCTTTGACTCACAGACCTTACTACACAGTCAGTAACAACAATCACATTTTTGTACTGTATTTCTGTGTGCAGACAATTGTGCTGTAACAATACACACCAAGTATTTTAACTGGCAATACACTGACACAGATCTACAATACACGTGTGGGAAAGTTTTTAATTTCTCTAGGAAAAGAGGAACGTCTCTCTGGTAATGAATAACAAACGGCAAATCCTTGCTCCTGAGGTAGATGCATGTTGCAGTAACTTCACAAAGGGGAGATGTAATTCAAGTACATTTGCAATTGCTATTTCCAGTGAAATTTTCATTGAATTAAGAGATCCCGGTATAAAGTGATCCCAGGATAACATAAGAGCTAAATGTTATTTGTGTCTTTCAAATAGTGTTTGAATTACGGGTGAAATTGAACAGAACTGGGTCCAGTTCTGCTCAACATCTTTATCAATGACCACAATGAAGGGACTGAATGCTCCCTCAGTAAGTTTGTGGATGACACTAAGATGGGAGGAAGTGTTGATCTGCCTGAGGGTAGGGAGGCTCTTCAGAGGGACATCATGGGCTGGACCAATGGGCCGAGACCAACAAGATGAGGTTCAACAACACCAAGTGTAGAGTGCTGCACATGGGACATAACAACCCCATGCAGCGGTACAGGCTTGGGGGAGACTAGCTGGAGAGCTGTCAGGCAGAGAAGGACCTGGGGGTGTTGGTTGACTGCAGGCTGAACATGAGTCAGCAGTGTGCCTGGGCGGCCAAGAAGGCCAATAGCATCCTGGCTTGTATCAAAAACTGTGTGGCCAGTAGGTCTAGGGAAGTGATTGTGCCCCTGTACTCAGCAGTGGTGAGGCCACACCTTGAGTACTGTGTCCAGTTCTGGGCTCCCCACCATAAAAAGGACATCGAGGTCCTAGAGCAAGTGCAGAGAAGGGCAACCAGGCTGGTGAAGGGGCTGGAGGGCAAATCCTATGAGGAGCACCTGAGGGAGCTGGGGATGTTTAGCTTGTAGAAGAGGAGGCTGAGTGGAGACCCTATCACCACCTATAATTAACTGAAAGGAGGTTGTAGAGAGGTGGGAGATGATCTCTTCAGCCAGGTGACAAGACAAGGGGAAATGGCACAAAGCTGTGCCAGGGCAGGTTCAGATTAGATGTTAGGGAAAAATTCTTCACTGAAAGAGTTGTCAGGGCCTGGAACAGGCTGCCCAGGGAGGTGGTTGAGTCACCCTCCCTGGATGTGTTTAAAAGACAGGCAGATGAGGTACTCAGGGATGTGGTTTAGCATAGGACAGAAACAGTTGGACTTGATGATGTTAAAGGTCTTTTCCAACCTTGTGATTCTGTGATATTAATGTGCCATTCAAGAAACAATGTATTGTATTGCCCAAACAAACATTATTTCAACTGATGAATGTGTAATGTGTTTTCCTTCCATAAGGTACCTTGGCAGGATCCTAAGATTCTTGAAGATAATTCAGAACAGTACATTCTTCTGCTGTAACACAATTGACAAGAAAAGAATTTTAATTCCTCTAATGATTACAGAAGACCTTGTCTGTCTCCTTGGATTGTGAAATCCTAACCAGATAATTTAACAGTAAAGAAGAGTCATGCCATCTATAACCTTGCATGGCAGGTTAGATGATTTCTGAGCATCCTAAAGGGAGAAAAAGTTTATAAACCTTTAAGCAGGACACCACATTATTGCAGCAGATATGGATTTTGAAAGCCAAGAAGCTTTGTGTAGACGGTGACTGAGTAGGCTTTCCAGGGCAGAGTCTTTCCTCACATGAAATCACATGGGTTACAGCTTTCCCTGAATGCCATGAACAACAGAGTGAGTAACATGAGGCAAAAAGTTTGCTTATCCCTACAGCTGTGGCAAAAAGAAAATGAAAGACCATAGTTTTACTCCATTTAGTCAGCCTGAATGAGACCTGTCTGTCTCCTTTGAAAATTACCCATCTACATCTGGGGAGCAGTGGGTATATAGAGGATTCCTAATAAAAGCAGCACAAGGGTGAGAAAATGTCTTATGGGCATTCATTAGAGTTAGTTTTCAAGACCTGTATTCTTGAGTTTCTCCAAGCTAATTTGTTTCAGCAACAGATGCTAGAAATGAACAAGCAGAAAAATTGAACATATCCTGGGAAAAGTGGAAGTTTCCTGTGAAAGGACGCAGGACTACCAGTCTGTGTGACAGGTCCAGTTGTCAAAGTGCTTCCTGGAAAAAGGACTGTAAGATGACACGTGCTGTGCCAGTGTACCACAGAGTTTAGAATCAACAGCAAGTATCTAACTGTTAGGAAAACATTGTTGCTGAAAGATTGTGCTGAAGTGACTGACATAACTCACAACAGGACACAACTGACATCGCTATTTTCCACCCTTACCTCCTCTCGTTCCGTGATGCCACTCTCTGTGTACTTCTTCCTCTCCTACATCACCCGGCACTCTTCAAGAGCAGGAGCAGCCAGACATTTATTCAGAACCTTTCTTGCTCTCCTGTGCAACAAGCCTGCTGCCTATTTTATTTGAAGTGGCTAAGTCACTCCACCCAAAAAAGGTTTTCCCAGGTCTCAGCATTGTTTTCTTGTATTTCTAAAGCCTCACTACTCCCAACTAAAACTTCTGTGAATTAGAGACTTATTTGCAGCACTTAACCAAGTAAGAGGAGGAGCTATCAAAACATCACCTTGTGTGGAGCAGGCAGCATCCTTCCCTCACATTAACTTTCAACAAGATTTCACGGGGAAGTATTTCAAGAAAGTTCTCTGAGCTGCAATCTAACCTGCATATGAATTAACATTTTGTTCCATAAAAAAGACTGCTTGGGGAACACATGACGAAGATCCCTGAACGGAACATGGTAACCACTTGGCTAGGATTTAACCTTTTTATCTGTGAAGTGTAATACTGAGAAAGAATTATTTATCTTTTTGACCATATAAACTAATTTACAATAAAGCTTTATTCCAGGGACTGAACATCAGGAGAAGAACAGGTCCAATTATGACCCTTAGAATTTAGAGAGTAGAAAATTCTGCGGCCACTCGTTTGCCAGATGCTGTCTGTAGTCTTAGCTAACAAACAGAGCAGCGTACTTCAACATTAACTGAGGAAAAAAATATTAACTTGTTACTCCAGCTAATGGCATCTTTCAGGAAATAACACTTAAAGACCCAAACATTGTTATCAAGTAAGGAAGGAGGATCAAGTCAAACTTCGCTAGTAAGTGGTTGTTGTCAGTGCAACACAGGGCTGGTGAAAACCCAAAAATCAGTAAACAGGGCTTGGTTTTGTAATTTAAACCCAGTCAGCTGGTGTGTGAGAGCGCGGTGCACGTGTTGGGTCCCACAGGCCTTAATGTTTCAGTTTAGCTTTTAAGAATTGTCACCTGCAAGGGTGGACACAATACTTCTGTGAGGTTACAGTACCAAGGCTGCTGATTTGAGCAGCACTGACACAGTTGAAGAAAAAGGCTGTGACCTTATAATCAGATTTATGCAGACTCTGGCTGCAGTACATTGCCATATCAAAGCAGTGCTTTGAAAAAACACCTTGTTACAGTTTACTGTTTACCTCTTTCATCTGTCTTTTCACCCTTCCTCCCACTTCCTCCCAAATGAACAGTTTGATAACCGTTTTAATAAACACCTGCTTGAGACAGATGACCTGTACTTTCCATTAGAACTTGATGTGTACAGCACAAGCAGAGTATTTCTGTATCTGGTACATTCCTTCTGTACAGTGTATCAAAGCCATGAGTTTCCTTATCCATCTGCACAGCTGAAACGCTGATTCTCATCTTGATTACCACAACATCCTTCTCTTTGGCCTTGACAGACACAGTCTTGTCTGTCTTAATTCAAAATACAACTGCAAAGATGACTTCTCTCAGCTTATTGTTTTGACTAGGCCATATCTCTCCTTGCAGTTTTCAAAAAGCAGCTGCTTCTCTACTACCAATGCAAGTCACTCACTTTGACTCCTAAGGCTTCCCAGTTGCCTTCCTTCATCATCCTGTGCCTTACTGGGATGCTTCATTCTGACCACACCAAGATGCAAGCTTGCATGCCTAACCATTACATTCCTAAGCTTTCTGCCATGCTTCCCCTGCTGATAGAAAGATAGATGCAACATCTCAGCAACGTCACCCTATTATCTTTCTCCACAATTCCTCTCAGAACCCTCCTTCCATCAATGCCCTAAAGAAAAGCTTTGACAATAGACTGGCAGAGTGCTGAAAATACTGCCTGGCCTATTGCCAACATTATCCCTCTATTTCTGTGTGTTTTCTTCTCTTTGGAGCAGCTGTTTTTTTTGTTCTGTATTTGTACAGCATCCAGCACAGTGAAATCCCCACCTGTGGCCAGGGGTCAGGCACACAACATAAACAATAATGAAACTAAAGATGTTCACAACTTCTGGGTCTGCCCTACAGAATTTTCTCCCAGAGGTCCCACCAGTAAGCTCTAGTCATATTTGTAAGAAAGACTACGTTTATGTAAATTGTGCTGGCACGCTTTCTCATTTCTAAAGGGTATCATAATATTCTAGGTAGCATTTCTGTCAAAATACTATTTAAAAACATATTTTGACAGAAACAAACAAAAAATGTTTTAAAGTTTAAAAATTAGGAAAAAGCATGCTGTCAGGGCTTGTAAGCGAGAACCTCACAAACAAGCATTCCAGCTTAAATATAGGGGTAATTTTCTACTATGAAGGCAACTATGGTATGGAGAAACTCAGCATTACACACCTTCCCTCTCCCACCCCATCCCCCTGGGTCTAATGAGTTCAATTATTTGAGGTGAGCATCTCACCTGTCCATCTGCAGAGCTTTTCTTAGTTTTTTGTTCACCATGAAGGAATTTCATACAGGCAGTTACACAGCTTAGTCCAGCTCTCCACAAAAGCACATTTCCTAGCATTTTATCCAGCTTTGTTCTCAGAGTTTCTGGTGATCCAGCAGGTTTACACACTTGTTATAAACCTGGCTACAGTTGTTCTGTAGTCACAACAGCCTAATGCAGATTAAGTTTTATCCCTTTAAATTTCATCTCTTCACTTCTGGCATACCACTCCATATCCTCCATCTGTGCTACTTAGCCCAAATATCCAGAAGCATGTGGCTTTGCCAAGGTAAAGCCATAAAATTCCTGTAATGTCTCCTCATAAATAATATTTCTTCTAAGAAGGTGTTTCATAATGGATTTAGTACTCACAAGGATGAGAGAAACTCATGACAAGTTCCTAGTTCTGCTGCCAGACTCTAACTTAAGGAGGCATTCCTTATATTCCTTTCTGTTAAATAGGCATCACAGTGTCAGTGTGTTTTTGTAAAGCACCTTGTACAAAATGATGAATCTGATTAAAGCTGGTAGAGTTTGAGGTATGGGAGATAATCAGTGATATCAGTACAGTTTCTTCTTTTTGTGATTTTTTAACTATCTAGTTTGGCCATATTTAGGAAAATAACATGTAAATAAAACATCCAAACTTGTTTTTAAGCACTCTTATTGAACTTGCTTCTCATTATTATTTCCACAGTTCCTTTCAAAAGTCCACTCTGGAAAGAGCTGTATTGTACAAAGAGAATTAATGACTGTCTCTGGACTATTTACGCTCAAAAGAAAACATCTTCTTGCATGTTTCAAATCTTCTTTAAAGTTTATGCAGCTTTTTAATATAGTCAGTGTTCTTTATTCATCAGTTCTGTCTTTTGCCACAGGAAGAAACCAGCCAACCAGCAAGCATATATCCCCTTGTCTACGACTTCATGTCTTACCTAACAATAATGGGAAGCAAAGGTGTATTAGTTCAGGAATCAAGCCGAAGACAACTGAAACATTGCTCCATAAGCTTAGGAAGACCTACACATCAAACTTCTCCCATCACAGAAATTGTTCCAAAGTTCTGTAAATCCACATAAGCTCTTTTCAAACCCCTTGCTACCTTCGGAATTCTTTCTCTCCTCAGATGAAGCAGCACTGTGCGGCTTTCCAAGACATACTGTGACCGTTCTCCCCAGCTCTCTTGAGTCTTCCCTTGCCATTGCCTGCTCTCAGGCCACAGAAAACAAGCAGAAGTATCCAGTACTTTTCAGCATGCCTTTCTCTCACTGAGCTACTCTGATGAGTTAGAAAGGGTCTCTCTCTAGCAAAATCAGTCAGGTTACTGAGCTCTTTTCTAAACACACTCTTGTCAGATACAATATCATCTTTATCATACTGCTGCTTTGCCAGAAAAAGGAAGAAAGTTGTAGAAAGGACCCTTTTAATAATACTGTCCAAAATGACTTGACCAAATATCACTAAAATCATTTCCAAAGGAGAAGTCCTATTGCCCCATTACACGTAATGCCTAGCTAGTGAATCTGTGTACAAGTGTGTCAGCATACAGGGAAGCAGCTCCATGCCCTCCTAGAAAAGGTCACAGGAAAAGCACCATGGCATTCAAGAGATTTGTACAGTACCTGTCCCCATATTTAACAAATGGCCACACACTTGAGCTACTGGAAAATAAGTTCAAGGTTGCCTCAAGCCGGCACCACAGTGCAGTAGAGATTCAATGTGACCAAACAGCAATGACCAATGTGCAACTGTACCATCCTTACCACGGGTACAGACATAAAGACAATGAGTTGTTGAATCCTGAATGTTTTGCCTGGATATATGCACAGACAGAAGGAGAAAGCGAGTGTGTGCATGTCCACTAAATTACCTCTTGTGAGTAATCTGTACTTGTGATGTGATTCAGTGACACGAGTGCCTGACAGCAAGTAAATTACCACAGCTTTACATGGAAACTTGGCTTTTTGTGTCCTACTGTTATTACTGTAACACCTTCTCAGCTGCTATGCTTATTGCTGAGCCACCAGAAGAGCTTGGATGCCTATCCCAAGGCCTAACTTTTGAAATCTGTGTGCACAGTTGAAAATTGCATCGCTTACTTGCGACTCATCACACCAAACTGATTTACACTAGGGATGTGTGCTGTAGATATTAGAATCACAGCATAAAAGGACTAAAACCAGGGGCCAACAACAACAACCACCACCAAAAGCAGAACTAGAAACGCTGAGGTTTGACTTCCTTGGTCTGCATGTGTAAGAATTCCTTGCTGAGTTTTATTACTCTGGCACTCCTAGAATCAAGCAAACATTCCCTCCAAAACCAGAAGCTTTAATAGCTTTGTTTAATTCCACTTCCTATTCTACTCAGAAATATATTCTGTACAAACCCAAAACTTTTTAACAATACTTACAAAAACTTTACATAAATATTAGCTATATTTAGCAGAATGAAATGCAACTGAGCTACCCTTGGACTTTACAAACTAGTCTGTAGTATCTGATGATAGATGCATTCCTTGTGCACCACAACTATGTCGTAGGATGTGTTAGCTTAATTCATCTCTGTAAACTGCTCTGTGAGCTTATGAAAATACTCGTTGCCTCATCCATAATCTAAAATCAACGATACTATATTAGGGCAGTGATTTAGTAAAACATATTCTTCTATTAGCTTTGGCCATTGGAAGCTGACCATGATCTCTGCTGACCCAAGCAACAATTGTCACAGTGACTTCAATTAAAAAAAAAAAAACCCAAACCTGAAAATTCTCTCAGTCAGCCCTCTTTGTCAAACAAACTGAAAGAAACACTTCCCTTTAAAAAAAAGAAAACACTGCCCTCCTTTGGATCAGGCATCAACACTCCTTAGTTCAGAATATAGCAGGAAATTCTCTTCTGGAGGAGTGAAGTCTGGTATCTCATCCTTTAGCTGATTCCTACTTAAGGTCCATCTTGGAAGAGACCTTTGCAAACCATAGGCCACATTTTGTTCTAACATACCGGGGTACGATTGTACTGTAGTTTGAAGCGAAAGGTGAGAGAGCTTCCTGGTTTGCCTCTGTAAGAGACTGAGAATGATCTGAATAATTTTTACAAAGCTGCAGACATACCTTAAGAGAAAAGTAATTGGCATTGCAAAAGAGTTTTGCCTGATATTTCTAGATGTAAACATATGCAGCTTATGTAAGGTCATTAAAAAACAAATTTGAAGTCAGAGCAACTATCAGTGATCAAAATTTAGCAAAAAGCCCCATGGCTTAAAGGATACCACTCTCAAAGCCCATACATCTCATGCCTGTTTCCCTTTGACATAGAGATGGGAATGTTTATTAAATTTAACACTTCATGCAGATGCCCCTGGACCCAGTACCAATCTGAATGGCAATGAACACACTTCTAGACACTAGAAGCATCCCTACATTTAGGGACATTACAAAATAGCTTGGCTGCGTCTTCCTACTTTCAGTAGGGAGGATAGTATGCATACAAACCAATGGATTTTAGGAAACATGAAGGTAACACTCTCAGTTAATCAAACAAAATAGCTGTAGAGATCTGGTTTCCATACACATGCAAAGTATACAACACACAGAGCATGAATAATTAGCATTAATGAATGTCAAACTCATCACTGAAGACTTGCTGTTGATTCAGAACGCTGCTGGAGTGTGGAACGACCACTCCACTGGGAACTAATACAAGGAAAGGGACTGAAGCCTGTTGGGAAAATCAAAGAATGGGACCTTCTGTGAAAAGAGTATTAAGAAAAAATATGTTTCTTTTTCCCTTTGGAAGGCAAAGACACCCTCTGACAGCTTGATCGGACTAATGAGAAAAGGACTGTTAACAGTCACACTCAGAGGTTGCTTAGGTGGGTTGTTTTGGTTTTTGGTTTGCTTTTTAACCACAATCATTCCTCAGACTTTGTCAAAGGGAAAACTGCATAGGCATCTTAGGAACTGGCTCTTCATACACCAGCTGGATGTAGAGAACTAATAAGCCTTTGTTACAAAGAGTCGATGGATCTTAGGAAAGTGTGCAGACTCAAATCTCTACTCTCTCTCTGAAACTGTTACTGTATTTCGTTCCCAAAGGACAAAACTCATGATAATTAAAAAGCAGTTCTTCATTTTCTATTATGAATGTGTCATTTCATGTTAAATTGTTCAATATAATTTTCCCCAAAATAAGGCCAGATTTGCCACCCATCCCTCCTGCCCTCAGAGCAGGTACTAGACTTATGACTTTTTATATATGCTCAAAGAAAGAGCATGGAGCTGTGAACCACAGCACAGAGGTGAGCTGCCGCCCATCAGCATGCCCTTCTTGGCTTGCCAGAACTTGGCAGGAGTCAGGGCTTGCACTAGGTGTTCTATGGCAGAAACAGGGTCAAGTAAAGAAGGCAGATGAGGCAAGAAAAGGTACCGGTACCAGGAAAGAGGGATGGAGCAGTACCAGGGTTGGGGAGGAGGTGCGAAGCTGGGATACAGAGGAGAAAAGTGCGCAAAAGAATGAGGCAAGGAGGGGAGAAACAGATGTCAGCTTTGCTTTCATCTACAGAAATATTCTTCCCTGAGACACATAAAACTAGGGCTATTCAGGGCTGCCTTGTATTTGGTACGGTACAAAGCTCTTCTGTGATTAATCCTGCATTAATGGTCAGCCTCCTCAGTGGCTAAAACTGCATTTCCTCAAGTGAAACAGAGGAGACCAGACAGCAGGAGAAGCTATCAGACCATTGCTGCCATTGTTACTGGCTCTTCACTACAGGGAACAAGTCTGTCCCACATTACACAGAAGCTTCAACTGAGGCACAGATGGAGGAAGACTTCTAGCTGCTGCTTTACTTGGTCCATTTTTTGGTCCATACAGGTAATTCCACTACTAGACCTGCAACGTCTCA
This sequence comes from Gallinula chloropus, assembly GCF_964237585.1. Classification (NCBI taxonomy): domain Eukaryota; kingdom Metazoa; phylum Chordata; class Aves; order Gruiformes; family Rallidae; genus Gallinula; species Gallinula chloropus. The sequence goes on from NC_140088.1 coordinate 57,570,608, forward strand.
GAGCAGCTTTTCTGTTCCTCGGCTTTTGGTGAATTTTTTGATAACAGACATTCACATACAATATGTGCTGCTACTGATGTACAGGCCTTGCAGCTGGATCTCACTAAATGAGATACCATTGTAACTCCTGCAATTTTATCCTGGACTGTGCTAACATAATGGTGTATTTCTTCCAGTCTCAGCTCTTGAACTGATATGCTTTCCTAATATCTTAGAAATGATGCTCTATAAAAGAAAAAAAAAATAATTGCTTGGGTCTGAAGATATGTTAGAAACATTAACACTCATGGCTAAAGAATGCAAAGGTTAATAAAACACTCCCAGTATTTATTATTTTTTGAGGCCGAACCATTTACAGAGTAGCATTTTGGAATCTTTGGGTTTGGCATTACTGTCACAGCTTCATTCTTTCCTTGTTAAATAGTTTACTTGGCTTGGAAATTGCATTTGTTCACTACACACTTTCCCCCCCTCTTTTCCACTTCCACTTTCAGCTTTCTCAAATCCAAACTGGAAACTCACTCAAGATGATACCTTGTAACAACTTCCACAGTCTCAAAAAAAAATTTTTAAAACCTCACCCTGATATAATTTTTATTATTTTAATATCATTTTTATCAAGTGAGATACAGGAACAAAGTGAGTCCTCTACCATTTAAGTGATGTGACTAAAGGAATTAGCTTTTAAGAAATAGGATTTTTTCCTTAGTATGTTCAACTACTTCTCATCTGTGTTCAGCTTCTGCCAGAGTGCACAGGTATTCTTTTAAACTTTCATTCCTTATTACAAGTCTTGCATCTAAAAAAAAAAAAAAAGACGACAAAAGAAAGATTCTCACATAATCTAAGATTATTTTTTTTAAAATGAAACATGGACTATTTTAAGAGTCATGATAAAACTAAGACCTGGTCACAATTTTATTAAAGGCACTGGGAAACAGCTTATTTCACAGGGCCAGAAATGTGCCCCATGATCCCTTCCTTCTCCTCCAGAAACATGAGGTGTCTCTCAACTGAGATTTCTCTGGTATAATATTATAATAAGCATTATTGATCACCAAATCCATTAAAAGTATTAGTCACCTTAAATAATTCATCTCTCCAAACTAGCTTTGGACACAGATGCCATCGGTAACAACCTTCTGTGAGACTTGTACTAAAGAAAAGCCAACATAGCTGCAGCTTAAATAGACAATGTCCAAGAACAAGCGAGACATGAATGACTGAGCAAATATGCCACAGGATTACGTTCCAATGGGAATTTCTCAGGGTTCTAGAAACCAGGTATTTGACTACAAGAAACGCGAGATCCTCAAACGGGGCACACATATGCAACCATCAATAATGTTTATTAAAGTATAGGACCTTAAAATATATATATATGGATGCATAGACTTTGTCCTTCCCAATAGTCTTTTAATATCTGACCACTGGCTGACACCTTATTCTGCAGAACACTCCACTCACTGGCAGCTCAGCAGGCAAAGCGCAGCACCCTGTTTAGGGCTTCATATAGGTGACAGACCACAGGGCAGACAGCAGCACAGAAAGTGACAAACGCCAAATTTGGTTTAGCTAACAAACCGTCAAGGTAGTGGACTTCTGCCTGGTAGTCCAGACCCGATTCTCTTCACCAGCTGCACATAAACAAGCCAATATAGCCTGTGAAAGAACAACTTCCTCGGTGCACAAAGTATGCAGAGCAGCATAGGTGGTTTGGAATGACCCTCTCTTTCAGAGCCTGCAGCAACAGCAGGCATCCCACTTAGTACCTGAAATGAAGCAGATCGAGCCCAAGGCTGGCAGAATTCAGGTCATGAAAAGATCACATTTGGATTTTCAAAACAATGTTTGAAATGGCAAAATACTTTAAAACATCTCCCCAGCTTCTCCCCCTGTTAAGTGCTGAGAGAAGATATGGAAGAGCTGGTGGGCTGACACACCGTCAGGCTACGTACCAGTATCCACCTTGCTGCTGCAGCACAGGGCTCAAGAAAGCTACCTTACTCTGATCCTGAAGCCTGCCCTGAAATCTGTGGATTAACTCTCCCCCGTGCAGTTAACAATGACAATTTTAACACCTAATTTTTAACATTTAAAATCTGGAGTGTTTTGCATTTCATGGCACCGTGGAACAGAAGAAACAGATGGGCTAGCTGTTTACAGACCTGGGGGGCTCTAGGAAGATCCCAGAAGTTCCTGTGTTCTGACTGGTCGCACGCACTTCAGAAGGATGCTAGGGGTCAGGCGCGTTGGGGAACACTGTCAGAAGCGCAAGGCACACATACCCTGGGACACGGTGAGCACTGCCCAACTCCCTGCATCTCTCTTACAAAGAGGTGGAGGAAACCGTTAGTATGGCTAGGGAGCGATGAAAGGGAGAAATGGCATCTTGCCCTTCTCTGCACTGGTACTCTCCAGCGAGCAAACCAGCAATTTCCTAGTGACTTTAATGAACACAATGAAAAATTATTAAGAGTTGTAGAAATTACTTGAGCCAATGCTGTTCCTGAATTACTGCCATCTCTGGAATTATAGATCAATGGAGTGAAGCAGAGTGGGCTTTCATGCAAAGGGAAAAGCAGATTGATCATTCCAAAGCCCAGTGAAGAGCCCTGTTCTGCTGCACATGCCGAGTCACCTAGTTAAGAATTATGAGAAGATGTATCAAAGAGAAAGGAGCGGGAAATGGAAGAGGACATACTAGTAAAATATGGATGAGCTCACGCACTGCCCAGTCGCTGTCTTACAGTGTTCTTCAGAAATAATATAATTAAACTTTAAGGACTACTCAAAGTAGTTTGAGGCAGTAGTAACAATTTTTTTTTTGTTTTAATTTAACAGGCAAACGTTCTCCAAGTCTAGACAGATGCATGACAGGAAATCTGAGCGTAGAATGGACAAGTGCGAAGGAAAGTGGGTTTATTTTAAGACATACATACCAGATGTTGCAAACAAGTCACTCATTTTCAGACAGCAGAGGTTCAAATCCAAATGTAAAAAAAACACCCATGCAGAAAAGAACAATGTGTATGCATTTATCAAAATTACAGGTAATGAGTGAGGGGCTGTGACTGTAAGTGGGCAGTCACTGTGGATGGTGTCCGGGTGGCCCATATTGGTTGCAGCTTCAGAAGCTGCATTTGCAAATACCGCTGCTCATTTGCATACCGTGCCCTCGAAGGGTGTCTCAAAATTTGCAAGATGATCTCAGCCACAACATAGCCTGTAAGTATCATTAAGTGGTGAGCCCAGAGGAGGGAGGTGGGGGAAGAGAATATACACCTCGGAGACAGGTATAAATATGCCTTGGTTTACAGGTTAAATCTGCTAGTGACACATGTAATACACTTCTGTCACCACCTTAGTTAACTGTTGTTCTGCAACTATGTTACTGTCATACGGTGTCAGTCAGACTAGCTTTGAACATCCTGTGCATTTACTAGTAGGATTACTGCTTTATTAGCATGCACTGAACAGGTGCCACAGCTCCTTGCTGTCAAAGTTCGTTAAAACAAACGCACTGGCAGCTGTCATTTCTTAGCAAGGCAAGTAGTTTTAAAACGCTGTGTTTTATATACAGTGTGAAACTGATACACTATATGCATTGTTATGTTTTCTCTAAGAAAATTAATTCCACTTTGTTGTATGCTAGAAAGTACTGGCAAAATTATACAAATGTATGTTACCCAATTGGACAGTTAGAGATGAATTCTTCTCTTTACTCAGCATTTACTGTCTTACTTGCAAAAAATGGAAATCAAAAGGAATTTTTTTCTTTTTTTAAACATGCTGACTAAAAACAGAAGGATACAATATCACTCAAGAATGTGAAACACTTTTCCTATCTCAAAATCCTTTAGTGGCTGATATACGGCATCACTTACATCATATACATCCACATTTGCAAAACTTGTCTTCAAACTGGACTCTTGATCAAACCTCTGTATAACAAAAGCAAGTGAATGCCCTTAGACTGTACAGGGCAACCTGACGGAAGGTCAGCCATTACATCTGCGCTGCCACAAGTATCCAACCTCCTCAGAGTGCTCTGACTCTGTCCCAGTAGTCTCTGAAACTGACAGAAACTTTCTTTTACATGAATGTTTTTCTGACTTCACAAAAAAATCTTTTCTATTATTGATACTGCAAGAGCATCAGAGCAACTATTAGGCATCTCATACAATTATACCTTTGGAAGAGAGGTCAGTGAGGTTTTGCTGGGTGGTGCCAACAGCAAAAATGCGTCTCAACTGATTTACCTCCTCTCTCCAAAGCCCGCTCTTCCCCTCTTGCCTTTCCAAATTAGAAAAATACTTGAAACAGAGCCACTGAAAAGTGTTTCCAAAAGGCACTACAGCTGTGGAGTCCCTGAGATAACAAATTAGCACTGTAACAGGAAGCCAGGGAAGCAGGTGAGAAGGGTTGTTGAATGTTTTGATGTTGAAGCTCGGTTCATAAGTGCAAGGCTGAACCCTACAAAAAATAAGTGGTATTGAAGTCTGTCTCAACCACACTATAAGCACTGTCACACTGTTAGCATAAATAGAGTCACTGTGGTTTCGCTAAAATGTTCCATACTTCTGTGCTGAACTCTCAGCCAACTTCCTTTTCAGGTCACTATTAAAGTGTTTTAATTAGGAAACAGTTACCTGGTACTTACAGTAATAAAAATGTGAACCTGTGACCAGGCAGGTTTAGAAACGGTGTTTTAAATCTAAGCACCTAAATCTTCTGTAATTGTGTACTCAACACAAAGTTGCCTGAACAACACCCTGAGCTTGGAGAATCACAGGAGTACCAAACCTGAAGCCATTCTTGGGCATTTATCTACTGCTCCCATGACCATTACCCAGGCAGCAAGCAGCTAATGTGTTTGTTATCCGTTCTCATCAGAACCAGGCCCACATGTGGCTACATCAACTGATGCTACAAAGTCAAACAAAAGGCTGGCAGGAGTGGCTGTCCCCACACTTCCCCTACCCTCAACCTCCTCTGACACTTTACACCACCTATCTTAAAAGGCAGCTGCGGGGCACTCCATAACCTTGGTTCAACTTAGTAATGAAACCCTCAGAAAGATGAACCAATATTTTATAACCAAATTAACTTTTACATTAATGTCCATTATTCCAGTGAATATTATTCACACATGGAAATAGCTAAACTCATTGTGCTCTGACAGTTAATTCTATTATGCAGTTTTCTTCTAAGCTGGTCAGAGTTCCTCTGTCTGCTGCTGCTGCTCCTTCCTGTTCTTCCTTATAAAACGAACGATGATCGCAAGAGTTGGGCACTACTATGTCACATTTACATGGCATCTCTTACCCAAAGACCTCATTTCACTAATAAAGTATCAGGCTACCACAAGAAAAAAGTTTCTCACCACAGCACTCAAAACCAAACAGGCTACAGATGTAACTCTACGGTGCCTTTAAAATTATACAACACAGGTGTGTGTTTAAATATTTAAAAAAAAATCTTCTGGGAAAGAAATAAGCAAGATCATGTCTGTAGAGTCCTCCTAGTTAAACCCCATCCCTCTCTCTGTTGGTAAATCAGTCTCCATTTCCATGAACAAGCTGCACAGGTCTCTCACAAACTTGATTCCCCGGGTCCTCATGAAAGGCAAAGGTCTTCTGTAAAACAGCACAGCTCCAGAGCCCCATGTTGGTCTTTGCTTTTCTGCACGTGCATACAACTAGACACATGCACCCAAACATGTGTCTGTACTTCTGCTCTCTCTGTCCTTCAGAGGTACAGGCACTGATGGGGGAAACAAAGCAAGCAATCCATCCCAAGGCTGTCCTTTCAAAGGGAACTTTAATGAGCTCAGAAATACTTGCAGAGCAGCCTTAATTTTGAGCCTTGACTCTCCAGGGCAGGAAGAATAATTCCCTGGGTAACCTGCCCCTTGGTGTGACGTGGAGTGGAATGCACTTGGCACAAAAGGCAAGAACCTGACTCCAGAAGTTGCAGGGATCACACAAGGCAACCAAACTCCTCCATGAGTCATATTCTCCTTCACCCTGAGGAGCTTTTCTTACTGGCTCTTATTAAAATACAGCTTTTACTCTGCATCATTTTCACTAATGGCTTTTACCTAGATACGAATAACAACTGCACAACATCCACATTCACTAGGATACGGTGAGAGTCTGCCTAAAAAAATCCCCCAACTAATAGTTTACATGGAAATTGTATCTGCCAGAGGGAGTCTGTATGGCCAATATAAAGGAGCAATATTGACACAGGCAAGAAAAGTTAATTAAACCTTTTAGATGAGGGCCTCACAGTTCAGACAAGACAAAACCTTGGGTTCCAGGCATATGTTTTTACAAAATTCAGAGGTAAATAGATTATATAGTTGCACGTGTTTTTAGGATCCGCCCTTCCAAATGGAGTTATTGAAATACTTGTACACAACAGGTCTGAGGACAATAAAAGATACAATAAAGGCAAAAGATCAAAATGTTTTCTAGCTTTATTATTATCATTATGAGAGCTCTGAAGCGTGTTCTTGCAGCACTGAGAGAAGAAAAAAAAAACCAAACCTTGCGATTCTGAAGGATTTGGAATTAAACCAGTAGGTCTCTTTTCACAGACTCCACAAGACCAATAAAGTAACTTTTGAACTGGTTCTGATCAATGCGAAGTGAGAATGAGTAACTCCCAACACAATTCTGAAAATGCAAGATGTGCTTGGTTTTCAGTCATCTCTGAAGGCAGCTGACAGGAACTTCACTGACACTAACAGAAAAGCATAAATAAATCTAAGCAGTTAAAGGATCAAAAGAAAAAAAAACCTCTAAACAGCAGCATTACATTTATTATTTCTGTAAACTGCACCAATTCCAACGCGTAGTGCCTTGGGCCCTTTGTGCTGCAAAGATATCTACGTTTACCTTTGTACACAGAAGCTGCCTCAGGAGTTCAAATCAAGATTATGTCTAGCAGCATGAAAGGCAAACTGTAAATTCTGAGAACTATCTCGTTCTATAGGCGGTTGCGATTCACAAAACTAAGGTTCAGTTCTTAGTGCCACTTCAAAAAGGTTCTTAATTACAATGAAGAAAAAAAAATTTGTCAACAGCCTTTTTCTGAATAGAAATTTAAAAAAATTAAAAGACAGGTAGACTCTGAACATGCAGCCCCCTTTAATCAAGGTCAGGGCCATTTATACTTTAATTGCAAGAAAATATTCTATTCCAGGAGTGCAAAATAAAGTTATTTCTAAAGTATTAGGTAGTTTGAGGTCAAATTCTGGTTTCTATGTTCAAACTATGCCCGATTTAAGAAGCAAAACGAGAAGACTGTAGTGGGGGTTTCTTTGAACTCGATTTCTCTTCCTTTCTCCTGCCTACTATCACAGAACGTCACATGCTTACTGAGAGAACTTCACTTGTTCACCTTAACAGATCGGTTTTGATGCAACTGTTCATGTAAGTAAAATTACTTTCATTGCAGAGTATTTGAAGATTACATTCTAAATGTGCTTCTCCCAGATCTGTCCGTTGCATTTGCTCGGACTGCAACGTTTTTTGAACACTTTAAGTTACTTTCCCTCTTTTGTCTATCAAAAAAACCTCCAACAAAAGCCTCACACACAGCCCCAGAGAAAAATCAAGAACCAACACCACCGTAAGAGAGCCCAGGAAGGGTGAATACACAGAAGGAGCCTGCAATAACTGTGTTTGCTCAGCACGTCTCTGCCAAAGCTGTTAGAACACAGAAACCTTCTAGCTTAACTATTTCCGGCAAAGAGCTCAAGGTTCAGATGAGATACCGCAGAGCGCAAGACGTGTGCAGTTGCCAACAGTATCCGATAACACCTGCGTGCTGGACTCATTAACGATTTAACCCGAGGAGTCACGTGCGCCCTGAAACATGGCTGACAGCTGCCACGCTTAATGCGCCTCTCAAAAACTTGGAACAAAGGAAGCACAATGGAGTTGCCGTTGGACGAGGAGGACGGCACTTTCACCAACATTCCTTTGGCAGATGATTCAGGTAAGAAACTACAGTAATCTACTGATGCAATACAAATTCCATGGGCTGAATAACAATAGTACCAGGTGAGTGCACGGAGCTGTAGGTCCTGAGTACCAGGTACAATGTATTTTCAGGAAATGCCTTTAAGTAAAACTGTTATAGTTGCATAGCTGAACAGCCTTGTGATTAGTTATGAATTGAGGTTTTGGGGGGTGGAGGCTACCACGTTTCACGTAACAGCATATGGTAATGTATGTTTGTCACCTGAGCACGTACCGCCTTTCGCTGTTGAGAAATAAGTAGTTACACAAGTGGTAACTCAGTAGTTACTACTCAAAGAAAATACAGGTAGTGCTGGCCTTTCCTCCTGAATACGGAACGATAATCTCTTTGACATACTCTAGCGAGAGCTCACAAGAAGCGATGCAAATTCATTGGTAATGGAAATAAGCTGATCCATTTAGGTTCCCACTGTTAAGCATTTAATTGTTTTTAAAAAAACATGCAAAAGCAAAGGCTGCCTCTTGTTTCTCCCTCCCCCCTTCCAGTTTATGGAATAAAAATGATTTGGAGTGGGAAGTAGGATAGTTCTACATACTGGAAAAATGAAGTGAGTTAATATGAATCGATAATAAATTATTTAGAAAGGTATGGCCAGAGTATCAACTTGATCATGTCAGAATGGCTGCCATAGAGCTGCGCTAATTTACACTAGCTAGGAATATGGATTGCTTATTAATGAATAATACAAGCCCTAGTCCTCTCCCCCTCCTCCTCTTTTTTTTTTTCTCCTTACAGTAAAGAATATTATTATACATACTATGTTTGCCTCCCATATTAAACAAAACCCAACAACATGGAGCAGATCTTATTTTTATAACACAATTTTCTCACAATTTTGTATCGGCATGATGAACTGAAAGTCTGAATACACTTCATTTACACAGCATATAGCCTAACAACATCAAGATGTGGTTGACCCAAGTAAGATAAATTGGCAGACGCTGGTGTAATTCGTGCAGCAGTGAAGGGTTCTCCTGACAGTGAATCTGCCTTTCTCTGTAGCAGGGTGTAGATCAGTGCAGGAAAGGTCTCCCGTGACTTGCTTCACGGCTGGCTGCACAGCGGATCGCATGGCAAGAACAGATGAGGGGCAGCAGACAGTGGCAAGAGCAACTGGTCTTTGCAAGGCATCCAGAAGCCGCCAAGTTAGGGACGAGTCCACAATACTGGATGGGCGGTTTGGCCATATTGCTGGCTTAGTCTTCTGGAAGATGTCAAGTTGCTTTCTTTAGAAGTCAAACACCCGCTCGCCTCTGTTACTCTAACCTCAGCACCCGCGCAGCGCACGAAGTGTTAATACACGTGCAAAAACAGAGAGAGGCACAAAGTCAAAATCTCTCATTCAGGCACCAGCTGGCACTAGATACTGAAGTATACTCACCAGTGCCAGCCCCTGACAGATGTCACTGAGATAAAAGTAGCTGCTCAGCAGCAGCGCAAATAAGACTCTGCTGCACCTCAGGAACTGAGCACTTCAAATTTACTAGACAGTAACACACCCAAGGTCAGAGAAAGCTCCTGCCTACGACGCAAAAAGGACCACAAACTGGGCTTCTTTATGCAAGACCTGCTACCGACACCAGAGCTTTTCTCCTAGTAGCGAAGAGCCAGGGACAATCACACCAAAGTAGGGAGAGTAATACTGAGTAACTCAAAGTCAGTCACGTTTTCAGGTAAGCTTTTAGCTCAAAGGCACAGAGGAAGAATAATACAGTAAGCTTCATGGTGAATATGATAATGTTGATCCGTTTCTTTTGCCAGAGGGCAACGCCTGGAGGCTAGAGAGAAAGGTACAACAAAATTCCTAACCTAGGAAGAGACTATCATATACTTTGTAGGAAACACTTCTCCTCACCTCTCCCAGCTGAAGTTAAGACTAATTACAGTAACTCTGGAGCACAGAAACTAACAAACAGATAAGGACCACACAGCTGTAACTGTAAGGCTGGAGAAGAACATCAATTTCTGAAGAGCAGGGAGGACAGAAGTTTTACAGGGGGAGAGAGAGAAAAATATTCCCTAGAATGGGCAACAGCAAGTTCAAGCAAGGAACAAGGAAACCAGGCTTGCAATAGGAATATCATAAGTGGACTTTGCCTGAGGGTAATCTGATGTTTTAGAAGCAAGTGTTCCATAAGTAAATTTTAAGTAGGTCCACAAAGATGCACTGGTTATAAGGAACTCTAGTACGTTGATAATTGCGCAAGGCTTTCCCCCCATTTCTTAAAAGGTACTGGAAGAGGTAGGTACTAAACAGACAAGTAGAACAGCATGCTATCTATGTACTGTTTGAAGCACAATCATAATAGAGCCTTCGTATCCAAGTTTCTTTAGCCCAGTGAAAAGCCACCATGGCCAAGCAGACAGGGTTACTGAGCCTGATTAACTGCGTGCAGGGCATGAACACTTGATAGCTACTGCTCTTTCAAAACAGCAGCACTTCTCTATTTGCTAAGTACACATTAAGGCATTAAAAATAAATCACTTCCATGTAATTCAAGATGAACACAAAATGGTAGCAAGATAGACCCTTCTTGATAAGCATTTTAATAGCAGTATCAAAAGTGTATGGATTTAAGGAAAGCATTCATTAACAACATCTCTGAAAATATTTTCACCTTTAATGAAAGAAATACCTTTCCATTTAGAAATGCATAGCACTTGATAAAGGTCCCTCAAAAAAATTACCTACTGAAACAAACACACAGAGGAAAATAAACCAAAAATAAATTAAAAAAAAAAAAAAAAAAAAAAAAGAGTGAGACAGTGCCCAACAGCTGAAAAAAACTTCTGCATTGTTCTTCTGGTCAATGCCCTGCAAGTAAATCGAGGCTCACTTTCTGCTTCTTAAAGAATCCCAAAGTTATCCGACTCTTTTTTCAACTACACTTTCCAGAGTGTACTTCTCACCTTAAACCCTCATTTTAAAGCAGATTGAAACCTCTAACCGGTTAGTCCTAACTTACAGAAAGACAAACTAGTTCTTGATCTCAGTAAGTTACCAGTAAAGCTTTAAGGAACCTTGCTAAAAAGTCCCATCAGAGATAGGTGGCAAACCTATAGCTGATAATTACAAGGAGGATGAGACTGTTAACAGGCCAACATCATGCCATGTATGTCAGTATTCACAGCCTAAAGCCAGAGTCTATTTAAAATGCATTTCTGTAGAGTCAGAGTAGAAACAAGAACATTTGAGCTCATGCACAACCATACAAAACATCGGACACAGTTGCATTAGCAGGCAGGCCTCAGGAGAAAATACAGCTTCCTAAGGTTTTCTTTTTGTAGACTTTCCAAAACAGACTGGATTTCTTCCCCCTCACCACCACCACCCCCCCCCCGCCTCTTCCACCACTCTATGCTCATAGGTTATATACACCACCTGGCAAGCTTCCATTCCCATTCAGAGCACAAGGCATTACCAAAACACGCACAGTAAGTAAGGATACAGACAGTAGCAAGACCAATGTCAGCCAAAGCAGCTGCTCACTTTGAACAACTTGGTTTGGTTGGAGAAAGCGCAAACCAAGAACTACTCACATTCTGCATTTAGCAGAAGTCTGCATTCACCAATTCGCACAAGGACGTGCACAAGGCTACAAAAGCCTTTAGAGGGTACTTGGAAAGAGTAACAAAAATTGAAAGGAGTTCTGGTGCAGAGCAACATTCCTTGAAAAAAAAAAACCTTGTCAGAGTCCATCTGCCATTTCCACGTAGAAACAAAACGATGAGGATTTGATGTAAAGGGTCTGGCGAGTTAGTATCACGTGGAGAACAGTTAAGCCACTTGTATTCCTTTTTGTCTTTTTCTTTGTGGCGGTAATTAGTTAAAGGAGAAAACAGTACAGTTCAAACAGCAAACTCATCTCAGAAATATGTACAATGCTGCCTTCTGTTAACGAAAAGGAGAATACATTTCTGTCCTAGTGGTGAACAGCGAAGCCTCTGTCATCAGCCAGCTTACGCAGGCACCTCTAGCGCCTGTAACGCTGCCAAAAAGGAAGTGAAAGGCTTGTTGGTTTGCACCGCATACCATGGAAAAAACAGGATGTACACCAGAGCTTTAGAAGTAAAACATCTGAAAGTGTCTGTCATTAGCGGCACTGACTTCAAATCCCAGCCCAGAGGAATAAAATTAACTCCCGTAGTTGTGTAACTGTACGCAAACACGCGCTCAGGTGAAGTATGAATGATGTTATACCCTAAGGAGAGTGCTGCTATTTTAAGCAAAAACAAAACCCCAACAAACTCTTTCAGTGAAACTGAACAAATTAATTTCTTTTGCCTGCAACATCAGCTAGTTTTAGGAAAGCTTAATTGGAACTCAGGACACAAGTAAGTACAGATAACTGCATCTGTAAAGTGAAACCTGTTGTTCCCATAAAATTTAACACAGACAATATTCTGCATGCCTACCCAGCTTTGACCAAATACCCTAGAAAAGACAAAACTAATTAGTAAGAAAGAAAGGGACTAGCACCTGCTCCTAGTTACATCCAAGTCAGTTTTTACTTCAGGAGCTCCAACACACTGCTTAAAAATTACAAGCACTCTTTATAATTCTTCAGTCAGAAAACCCACTTACCTGAAGCGAGCGATCTAGTGTGCAGTGTAAAAACAGTTTAGCAAAGCAAACAGCACAACAGAACTTAGGGCAGTGATAAAGAGAACCTTATTTCTTCTTTTAAACTGCAGTGTTGCTATGCCACTCCACAGCAGAGAACAATTAATTCCCAATGTTTGTGAATGTTAATTTTCTTGATAAGGCACAGTAAGTTTGTAAACAAACCTTAAAAAAAACCCCCAAGCTCTGTGAACACAGGCTGCACCCGGTCTCTCAGCCTTGTATTACATGGCCCAAAGATTCAAAGCAAACAGCCACAAAGTGAAGTTGATTGATTTGCTCACACTTACATGTAATTAGTATTTATCCCATTAATTTTGCCCCTCACAGTCACTGGGGAAACCAGAGAAGCAAATGCTGTCAGATCTCTTATCAAACAGAAGCCAGTCTTGAGAAAGTTTGTTTCAGGTTCTCCTAGGAACAGTCCCCAGGCAAGTCTTGCCCTGCTAACAACATAAAGAACCAAGAAATGACACTTTCTAATGCAAGGATTAACAAAACACTGCAGGCTGATAAAATAATTGTTATATAAAGGCTGGAATTGTCCTTCTGCAGTCAAAGAGGGTGACAAGCACACCCCTAAAATACAAAGTATCATTTGGTTACTCTATGCACACACACAGGTATGCCTTCCCTGGAACAAGCTCTGTGTTATGAAAGGAATCTTATTGTTGGGAATGCACTCTAAATCCCCACAGCTTCCCATTTAAAGCACACAACTGTCACTGATGATGTGTTACCCAATGCACAACATGTGAGGGGTTTGAAAAGCAAAGAGGTACCTCCTGCAATAAGCTAAGCTACTGCTGATTTAGTTGAGTCCTTATAAAAAAATACTTTGGGCTGTGGGCTCTCTTCTGCAGTGTGTTTGGTTCAGGTGCTTGTTTGCTAATGCAGCCGGTATTTAGAATCCTGGGGTTGACTTCTTTGTGCCAGGAAAATAGGAGGGTTAGGACAGCAAACCTTTTTAAGGGAAAAACAAGGTGATCTAGGGGTTGTCCCTGTAGAATTTGCACCCAGCAGAATCAATCCAACAGTCCCTAGACTGTGCAGCCCAGGGTTAAGCTCAGCTGGCTCAGCACTTGTACTTCCCTTGGAAATTAAGGAATTAAGGACAAAGAAAGAAAAAAATAGTAACATGCACGGGTCTTGCTGTGATAAGGAGTTAGGGCATAGCCAGGTCATGCAGAAACAGTTTCTAAGTGCTGGGGTCCAGGCTACACAATCAGAGATAGCAGGGGTAGGGATTCATTCTAAGCATTTACAGTAAGAAGCTGCGTTGTGCGAGATCCACATATGCTGGGGTACAAACCTAAGGAAGCACCTGTGCAGCTGTTTAACACTAACCTAGCAACACAGAGCACTTACCCCGACTAAAGACACCATCTGTTCTCTGCTGGCTGCCCCTCCGCAGTGCTAACAGCAGCGGCTCGGAGGCAATTTTCTCTAAAGGAAACCCAAAAACACTCTCATGCAGGCTGGCTTCTGAAAAGGAGTCTCAGCCTGGGGCTCAAGTTCAAACATCAGAGTTAAGAATCAGAAGGAAATACTACAGTCGGAAACCACAACCATGCAAAGTAGAAGGAACTCTCAACAGTATACATACCAAAAATGGAAACAGTAGGTAAACCATCAACTCTTGGAAATACTACTTTTTGTTTTGGCTACGGCAGCACAGGAGCCAGTATGTCAGGTTTCCGTTCTGTCCCATGGTTTAAAGTCTAGGATTTTCCCACTTTGCTCATTTTGGGACAGCTTAGACAAACTGCAAATGTAATGCAGCGAGGAAAGTGCAGTTTCTGCAGCAGAGAGATAGATGCACATCCTCAAGAGTAACCTGCAATGTAGATATGTTGGGGTTTCTTTTCCTTCTTATAGTATAAACCACAGCAAGTTCTTCACCAGGTAGTGAGCTGTCCAATTGCAGGCTCTGGCTATGTTTTCCCCCATTAATTAACACGCCAGGGACTGTCTTGCTTGAAAGAATCCCGAGAACCTGTTGACTGCCACAGAGTGGGCACAACAAGCAAGGCTGTAGCAAGGTGAGAAGCACCTGTCTCTCTAAAAGCAGCAGTCAAGGAGAGCTAACAAGCTCCTGCAGCCCAGCCGCCACCCCAGAGGGCTGCTTGCAGGGATTAAGGAGAGCTACCGGGTTAAAAAATTGCCTTGCATAGAGAAGGTGACATGTTTTTAAGTAAACCAGCTAACGGAACTGAAAAGACCAGGCTCACTTTCCCGCACATTGCTTCCCGATTGAAAACACGTTGTCATCGCTTGGGCGGTATTGGGGCCAACCCGAACTCACCCGCCTCTGGGGTTGAAAAGCATGCCTGACACAGTACTAGTGACACCGTGGAGGCACGCAGGGGTGCGGGTATGGGCAACGCGTCTTTTCTGAAGCCTGTGCAAGCAGGTACAGCGGAGGGCACGCTGCCCACACGCCCCTCTCTCTCCCTTATGCGCGGCGTCGAGGGACTTCTCTGTCACCGCCTGTGCGCTCCCGCCACGCACGGATGCGGCGCGGGCTGTGTCACCTCAGCGAGGCGGCTGGGATCAGCTCGGGCCCAGCACGGCTCCCGGGCCGTCCCGTGAGGTCCGGAGGGAGGAAGCCAGGTTCTGCCAGGGCTGCTCCCTCCGGGGAGTGGGCAGCCGGTTCGGAGCTACGAGACGAGAGCCGCTAACGCGAGGCCGCGCGGCTTCCCGGGTGCCGCCAGCTCTGCGAGGCGCGGCAGCCAGGAGCTGCCTCACAGGTCTCCGACCCGGACGCTGCTGCGCGGAAGGCGCACCGGCCGGGCAGGCTGGGGGCGGTCGGGTCAGGTTCACACGCGGCTGGGAGCCTCCTCCCCGAGTCCGAGCGCTTCAGAGGGGGCTGCGCGCCCCTCAGCCTCGCCTGCCTACCTACGGCCAGGGAGTCACAGGCGGGAGGGCAGTCGCCTTCCCTTCGCCCCTCCCGGGCATGAGGCAGAACCAGCAGCCACCGGCTGAGGGCTCCCGCCTTGAGCCCGCTCTTAGCTTCGACACCAGCGGCCCCGTCCCGCCGCCGACAGCTCTGAGGGGCCGGCGGGCACCGGCCCAGAGCGGCTGCCTGACGGGAGGGCGCGAGAGGGCGCTCGCGCCCCTTCGGCCCGCGCCGCGCGGGGGCGGGGCCCTCAGCTGGGGGCGGGGCGCGAGGCTAGCCCGTTGTGCGCGCGGCAGCGGCTTGCGCGAGGCGCGGTGACGCGCGGCCTCTCGCCGGCAGCCGCGAGACGCGCAGGCCGCCGGCGAGGGTCCCTCGCGCCCCGCACCGCCCCCGGCACAGGGCGGGCACCGCCCCGTGCGCGCGCGCAGGGCCCCGGTGCCGGGGCGGCAGCGCAGGCGCAGAGCGGGCAGGCGCAGAGCGGTGGCCGGGCCGGGGCGCGGGGCGCGCAGCCCGCAGGGAGGCGGCGGCCGCGGCGCCAGGTGAGGAGGCGGGGCGGGGCGGCCGGGCCCGGGCGGCCGGCGGGAGGATGCTCGAGGCCGCGGAACGGGCGCGACGGCGGGGGAAGCGAGTGGGGTGGGCTGCGCGGGCAGGGCCGCGGAGCTGCCGGAGGGCCCCGCGCGGAAGCCCGCAGCGGCGGTGCCGCGGAGGCGGGCGGCCCGAAGGAAGTGCCCGCGGCCCGCAGGCCCCGCGGCCGTGACGCGGGTGCAGGGGGACACCCCGTCTGCGGCAGCCGCTTCCAGAAGGATCGGCGCTGAGCGGGCAGCGGCCGCCGGGTTGTTTGTATGTCAGAGAGGGGCCCGGGCCCTGAGGCGCGGTGAGGCGAGGGGCCGTGTTCACGTACCACGTAGGAGAAGCCGTTGAAGGGCGTCAGGCAGCGTTGTACGGCCCTGGGCCCGAGCTGTTCAGTTAGGGAAACGTACGGTAAACGCAAGCGGCATTAACGCCTGTCTCAGCATCGCCTCTCTCTCGTTTCAGCAGAGCATCTCCGAAGAACAGCTTCTCCGGCAGCACAGAGAGCCCGCTCGACAATGATGAACGCCGACATGGATGGTATAAGCTCTTAATGTGCTCGCTCTTTGTTGTTGTTTGTTGCTGTGTAATGTAATTTCTGAGCGTTGCCGAGGTTGCATTAAAATCCGTATGATTTATTGCAGCTGTTGAGGCTGAAAATCAGGTGGAATTAGAAGAGAAAACACGGCTTATTAATCAAGTTTTGGAACTGCAGCACACACTCGAAGGTTAGAGGTTTGACACATCAGATTTTTTGCAAGCCCACAGTAATAAGGGAAAGAAGAGAACCTTACTGTTCTGCTTTACCACTAGTCACAGCATCCGGAAGCGTGTCGCTTGTGCAGTTGAACAGATATAAGTAAGGCCACAACTGGTTTGGGTTTTGGTTTTATGTTTACTTTATGCAACACGTTTGCTCAAGTCTCATAACGTGTATCAGGCAGAAGGGGTAATAAGGTTAACTTTCCCAGGCTTGTTACTTTTCCTCCATCTTTGGGTTTGCTCATCACAGAATTCTTGTTTCCAAATAGTTTAGCTTGCAGTAGCTTAATTCAGAAAGTGAAGAAAAGAATAGAAAGTTGTGGACAGAGCAAGTTTGTGGAATGACTTTGAAGTACTGTTCTACAAATACAGGCAAAATGGGCTTTAGATAAGACTTGTCGGTAGCACAGTGTTTTATAATAGCCTGGAACCAGGAAACTGCCATAGAAGTGTGAATAGTTTGAGGTAGGTGCCTGGAACATACTCACCATACGTAATAGTGTCTAATACCATTTTTCTCACACTGTCACCTTTCCAGATCTCTCAGCACGAGTAGATGCCGTTAAGGAAGAAAACTTGAAACTGAAATCAGAAAACCAAGTTCTTGGACAGTATATAGAAAATCTGATGTCAGCATCTAGTGTTTTCCAAACAACTGACACAAAAAGCAAAAGGAAGTAAGGGTTGACTGACAGATAATGTCATTGTATTGCTGCTGTCTTTGTTTTAATTGGCATAGGCTACATGAGCTCAAGTACCTTCGTGTGTGGCTTTACTGGATACCTGAAGTTTATAAACTTTGGTGACAAACAGAAATAGGAACAATGTCATGAACAGGAGACATAAGTTTGTGTATTGTTAAGATTAAGCAATGTGCAAATGTAGTGTAGAGACTTAGTAAACTTCCATATTTATTTTGAAACAGAGCATATCTTGTTAAAAATTTGATGCAGTTTGTTAAGTTAAACAAGTCTGTTGGCACTCTTTGAGGTATTAGGATAGTTTCTTGACTAGCAAAATAATACTGTTGTGTTGGAACCTCATTTGGTAAAAATACTCAAAGTCTAATTGCATCACCTCTTTCACCTCAAATATATTAAGATTACTGCATAGTACTGCCCAGAGCTCTGCAAAGCGACTTTAAACAAAAAAAGCCTATAAATCAGTTCAGAATTTCTATGAAGTAATAGCAGTATGATGTTATTTGCAGAGCTTCCTTACAGAAAAACAGTTAAGATTTTTTGGGAGGGGGGGAGGGTACGGGCAGAGGAACAAGAATAAGCAACTTGATCAGGGAACTACCAAGTTGATGCAGTATCAAAGTGGTTGTCATTTGTAAGATGTACACTTCCAACCATGTTGCTTTCCTGTTCCCTCAAAGAATGATGAGGCACAGCATCACAATGTATGATCAAGTTTCTCAGTTGTGTGATGAAGAGTCACATGAAAACCTGAGTAATGAGCTTCACAGAAACAGGTGGTCAGTGTTCCTCATGCTCATTGCAATCAATCTGCAGTGAGGAACAGAGCACAAACCTTTCCTTGCCACCTTTTATTTTCCTCCTGAAGTGCCAAACTTTCTTTGCTTCCGGCCTTAGAGCAACTGGTTTCCTGTCCCAGTGCCTGGGCTTGTGAGGGACCACTTGAGGCCCTGCACACACACCCCCTAAGGCAGAAGACCACAGTGGAACAAGGGTGGCTCTTGCCTCTCCCATCTGTGCTGCTCTAAGCAATGCACAGTGTCAATCAAGGTGCCCTGATTTTTACTGGCTTGGCTGTTAGCTCACAGCTTTGACCCTGTTATGTGTCTGAGCCCTGCCCACACAGCCAGCATGTCTAGTATAACCAGTGTTAGGGAGAGCAGAACAACCACCACCCTGTTACAGCACTTGCATCTGTTTCACCTTGCCCTACAGCAGCATTGTGGACTGACTGACAGATGTTACCTAGAACCTCTTCAGCACTGAAGCCATTGTACTTTACCTTTTAACACAAGGAAAACACCAGTTCAGGGACCTCTTTGAACCTTGCTGCAATGGATTTAAAACAAAGCTGCGGGCACTGAATGAGCAGATGCAATAGTAGAAACCAATTCCTCAAACCCCAAGTTTTGTGGCACCTAAGCACTGCTGTGTCTCAAGTGTAAGCTGAGATGGTGAGGTTGCCTCCTGCCTCTAAAGGAGAGGTCTCCTATTTCTCCCCAGTTAAGATGGCTGTACAGCACTCACTGGGGTGTCGGAAGAGTCAAACAAGTGCAAGCAGAGCACTAAGAGCAGTCTCATGGGCTACTCACAAGCCTGAGTCAAGTAGCCTGTTTTACTCACAAAGGCACAAATGGCTGATGCCATCCATTATGTGTCACAGGATCCTGTAAACCTCCAGAATTATTTTTAATCTTGTATGGACTACTCACTCTCACTTTACTGCCTGTCTGGAACACTAAATTCATCCGGGAATTGCTAGCAGGTAATCACATGGTTAGTCCAGGGCTTGAGCATTAAAACCTCCCACTAATCACACCAAGCATTTGACTTATACATTGCCTTCCAGCTGTCCTTGCTTTACAGCCACGTCACTGCACATCTCTACCTGCACTGTAGGAGATGGAGCAGTAACAGAGCATGCGCTTGTTAGACCTCAGCAGCTTCCCAAGATCAAGGATCAAGTTCACTTAAAACCATGTTTTATGTATTGTGAGGTTGGGTAGTGTTGTTTTATCCATCGGTGTGTATATAGTAGTCAGGTCATGTATATGCCATTTTACATCCCACTCCTGTGGCCTTCATTTAACTTAAACATTTTAAAGATGTTGTATTTCTGACTTTACACTAAATAAAAACTTTTGATTTGCCTCAATTCGTTTGGTTAAACATCCGTAAAGCCTCTCATAACTGTCACCTGAATTGTTTCTAGATAAAATTGTCTGAAAGACTAGATGTAATTAGCAAGTATTAAGATTAAACCCAGGTTCCTTAATCTACTTTCAGCAAGCTTCCAGTTCCTGACTCCCACTGTATTTTCACCCATGAATCCTGCATTTCCATACACTGTTGGGGCTGAAGGAAAAAAATCGCAAAGGATTGGCTGCATCCAGTGCAGTCAGAAACAGAACTTGCACATCTCCACCTGGGAGCGCTTCCAGCCAGGTTCAAAGAGGAGATTTTACCTTTTCCTATCCAGGTAATGAGGCTTATATTAGGCAGAAACCAGAACTATTACTTCATGTTGCCTTCCTGAAGACAGAAGATAAGGAGTAGCTTCAGTTGTAGTTAAACAGATCTTAGTCCTACTTCAACCCCCCTGAATACAGAAAACTCTCAGTCAGGGATTTGGTCCTCACGAAGTTGACTTCTGCTAAGCTGTGCTGTAGCTGGGAGGAGCACAGGCCATGGAGGCCTGATACAGCATTCCAAAGACAACCATCAGTTTTAATAGCAAGGCATCCTGGAATGGGATCTTCAGTTTGTTAGTTTCAAAGCACTGTCATGCAGCCCTGATACCCATATCAAGTATTTCTCCTGAAACCTCTGTTCAGGTATTAAAGGACTCCATGCAGGAACTGCAGCTAAAAGCCCAGCATTACAAGTGTCAGGGGAGGGGGCGGTTCCCCTCTTGTCTCCCCTGTAATTACTTACGTAAGACTAGATCCAAGGGATGTCTTCTATCTCTCCACGTTCCAGGTAATCAAAGTCCTTAAGTCAGTATGAAAGCGAGATAGACCTTACAGAATCAGTGTTATTGCAAAGGCCAGCCTTGAGTCATGGCCTCACAAGACCATTTTACCCATAACAAACAGCTCCATTATTAAAGTGAGGCACAAACAAAAAAGTTGATGGGACGTTAATTATGACTTCATTGAAACCTTAAATTCAGAACCTATGGGAAGATTAGCATTCTCTGTGGGGTGACCAATCCCAGGAAGTAACTAGATCACCCCAAACCAAACCTAAATCCAACCCCCAAACTACACCCAAACACTGTAACCATTCCAAAGAACTTACAGGGCTCAGACAAGATCCATTCATGAGGCGTACAAAAATGCTCCCTGACAGCTCACCACAGCTGTTACCAGCAGGATACCACATTAGTACCAGCTTGTATCTACTGCTGAAAAGAGGCAGGAGGAGGAATGTGGAGTCTTCACTTGGTAACTTTTGCATGACAGGCTGAACGAGGACACACAAAATAGAGTCCGATATGGTTTAACTTCTGAACTTCAAGAGAAGCACTTGACACTGGCTTCTTCATCAGTGTTTAAGCATCTGGTTGATAGATTTCCATGGAATCTGATGACTCCATTTGCTGCAAAAATACTTCCTTTCTAAATGAACTTCTTGCCAGGCACAGGGAAATCTGTTAGTTTTCTTGTGAATTAACAGATTTCTACTCAGTTTTTAAATGTACGACTGCTTTCACTATCATTTGACACCCTACTAATACTACAGGCAGCTGCCACACAGCAAGCGATTTCTGGCAACTGCAGTTTATTATTGTTGTTTTTTCTGAACTATACAGATAAACTTGAACAAACAAAACCAGTTTCTTTTACAATATGCAGTTTATTTAAACTATGAGAATGCCCAGTTACTCACATCTGTAAAAAACTTAATCCGTCAAAAATTATCTATTTTAATAAATTTCATGTTAGGCAATATTATTAAACATCTTTAGGAGGCAATGAACACTTAGCAAGTCATTCTATAAACAGAGGTTATACCACTCGGGCTTGGAACATGAGAACTATAAAAGTTTGAAAAAATCATCCGTAGATCACTTCCACAGATTGGGTATCTGCATTTGAAAGTAAAACAAGTCACATCAACTACTGCTGCTTCTATGAATATTTTAAAATATCTCTTAAAAATAAATTACTGTAACCGATGTCTGAAGTGAACAGGTAACCACCCATGTAACAAGATCACCTAAATAAATAATTTACAATAAAAATTGTTGCTAGCACTAAATTATCATACAAAACCAATTATTGCGTGCAGCTCTGCACAGAAAAGCCTTTCCTCACAGCAGCGTGAACTGCTACAGATGCTACACCCACACTCTCATCCTCTTTTAGCTGAGAAGTGTAAACAGCTAATTCTGTGCTAGAGCTGCAAAAATATTGTAACTTATCCATGTTTTCAAAAATATTTAGAATAAGTTTATCTCCAACTAGTACTGCTTTCTAGAAATCCTTAATTAATCTTCACCTTAACTTCAGTTGGCCATCTTGTAATTTTACTTTTATTCTGAATTCAAAACATCAACTAACTCCTCACAGATGTTATTTCTCCTTAAAAAAAGGAAGTCAGGGAAGTTTGGGAAGGTTAAAAGGGGTTACTGACTTAAAACAGGAGGTGGTTAAGTAGCAGTGAGTCCCCCTTTTTCCTTCAAATCTCAGGAACTTGCATGCTGTCACGCCCACTGAAGGGGCATACCAAAAGTTACTATTATCCAGACCTACAAATACTAGCTGGAAGTAACTCAGTCCTTTCGTACTCTTCTTTTGCGCACTGATTTCAGCAAACTGTCTCCAGACCCTGTACTTTCATCAGCTTCTTTCATCTGAAAAATACAAACAAAAACCAAAAGAAAAATTTTGCATTAAAACCACTTAATTATTGAAACTGCACGTTAGTTTATTCCTCATGACCCCCAGTCATATTACCACTTAAGCAATAGATCAGTATTGGGCAGGGGAGGAATCTAACAGTAGATAAAGCAGGTAGAAGGCTTTTCCTTTCTGTGGTCAGAAGGAAGAGAGTAGTTATCCAAACTGATGTCAGGAATTCGGTTGTGTATTTACTCACTGGTTTCAAGCAGCGACTTTAATGAACTTACCAACTTCCTCCAAGTACATCTTATGCTAAGTTTAAATTTCCACTTCTTATGCAAGAAGCTTTTAAAACATTCTAACTGCCACCTTTGGAGAGCTACAAATAGAACCAACTGTTCTTAAATCAGATGTGTTCTCCATCTAAAAGCAACTAGCTCAGAGCGGCACAGGAAAAGCCTCTCCAGCAGGTACTGTGCTCTCAGGCAACACATTGCTTCCTCACCCTGCTGCACCACCTCACAGCAAGCACCTCAGTCAGAAGGAACAGATCAGAGAACATGGCGCAACCTGAGCGAGGACGTGGCTCGCATGGCATCTCACTGGCTAACTCAGGACAGAAACTTGTACACCTCAGAAGTACCCAGAGAAGAGCAAGCCATGACCTCATTACAACACCTAGGCAATGGCATACCCAGATTCACATCTTATCACTTTCACAAAGAGTCACACAAATCTTAATGGGGTTCATCAGATACAATACCTGTAGGTAAGCATGCAAGGAAAACCAAACAACACCTTCATATAGGAACAAGTAGTAATGAGTAAGGCATCATTAATGAAGATTTCCAGTGCTGAAACCATGCAACCTCACACTAAGTAGAGTTTCCTAGAGGAATTTTATGTAAAAAGGACATTGAAGGACATTAAAAAACCTCAAAAGATCTCCCCTACCCTGGGATGGGACTCATTTAGGGAGTGACAAGCACAAGATGAGCAACAGAAATACCGTGGGTGGATCTAAAGCATTTCAGACATACCAGAGTTTCTAAATGAAAAGATAGTGAGGAGTTGACAAGCAGGAAAGGCACACGCAAATTCCATCCTACAATGCTAACCTCTGAAAAACATTTTACAGATTATCATTAATCTGCACAAGAACCTGCAGTTGCTGAATTCAACACCAGTATAGTCATTTGGCTCAAAACCTTATTTTGGAATTAATAAAATTCATAAAAAGAAAACTGAAAGCTGAAGGTTTTTCTAGGTCTCACTGAAAAGCTATTCAGTTAGTAGCACATGTTCCATCAACTGAGTAGCATGACACAGAGATAACTTCTACTGCAGCACGCAAATGTCAAGGTTTGCCATTTGTTTAATAGCCTGTTAAAAACTATATTCCTGTAAAAAGGTTTCATGTTTAGAGGCATGCATCATCCCTTCTGTACTATACTCGTATTTTACAATAAATACCACCACCTAGACAAAATTACATAGCAAGAGACATGTTTCACAAAACCATGCAAAGCATTTGAGGTGACAAACTCAAAAATCCATCCCCCCCACTTCATGATTCAGTTTGTGCCTGAACAGAATGAGAGCCTTACAGACAACAGGGAGGTTAGATATGAGATGGTGAGATGTCAGACAAAGGCAAGGAGAAAATTGAGGTAAAACCCCAAACTTACTTCATCCTCTGAACCAGATTTATTTGACTTATCGCCTTCTTCTTGACTTCCATATGCAACTTCATTTTCTTCTTCATCAATATCTTCACCACCTTCACCCTCATCTTCTGCAGAAGAAATTAATTTTACTTTGCAAACAGAACTATATCAGAAGTGTGCTATCCAGACACACTAGTAAGGAAGAGAAGCCAATGTCAGTCTTACAGTTACTGTTTGCTTTACAACGACCTATAAAAACATCTTCAATAGTGTGGAATTCTCATGCATTATTAGAAATCGACCCGTCAGGTTTCACAACCAACTTTAACAGCTTTCACAAGAGAACATACTCTTTGCAGACTTATAAGTGACCAACTAAAATGACAACCTTAAGTTGGTCCAGTCTGTCAATACACAGGATACAAGGCTACAGTAGCATGTCCCCACTTGTTATCAAAAGGAAAAGCAACGCAAAAAAATAAAGCTGAGATCATAGTTTAAGACAGATGTAGACAAAAAGCTAAGCCCTTAAAACAGAGCTTGGTAAAGATTCACAAAGCCTTTGCTCATATTCTAATGAAGAGATAAGAAACTTCAAATGATGCAAATCCAGCACCTCTCATAAGTACTAAATTTCAATAGAGGGGAAAAAACAAACCAACACTTCAGGCATCAGCAGTAAAAGCCACAGCTGGAAAACCATACTGCTTGAAATTTTTAGTTTTAATTTAGTCTAATATTAATTTACACAGTATTTCATACAACTGTATGTATAACTTCACAAACAAGTTTCAGTCTGCACCCCAATATTCCATTTCTTGGAAACATTCTTTTACTTCCAGGAATATTTTTTCCAGAGGGGAAGAAAAGCAAGGGGACAAAGCAGATCAGTGGACAAGTCAAAAACCCCTCCTCCTTTAATCAACACCACAAAAGTTGACATGGAACACAATAAAACAATAAATCCTATGGACAGTGCCCTGAAAGAGTCACTCTGCCAGCAACTCAATCTCACCAAAGCCCAAGACATCCTCAAGCGTTTCTGAAATCTGCTACTGTACTATGCTTTATTTGGTTTTTAGTAGCCCCATGATAAAATGTGGATCTCAAGTCACTCCACCTGTCAAGCTCTGTTACCGTCAATGCCAGAAAATAAAGCAGCAGATAATGACTATAAGGGAATTGTGAAGATCATTAGGTCCAAAAAGACAGCAGAAAATATTAATGACTGCAGATGCCATACTGAGAAGCCTCAGTGAAAACTCATATCCGTATCTGACAAAAGCTGGCACCCACCAGCTTGAAGTTCTACCACCACCAAAAAACAGAGGAGAAAAAACAGGAAAGAGAGGTCATTTTCAAGTCCCAGCCCAAGTTACTTCCCTTTCTCGGTACCTGAAGAAGCCACCCCACTGCCCATCTTCTTTGCATCCTTTATAAGCTCTCTTTTTGTCTCTTCCATTTCTCTTCTCTGTAGCACAAAGAATCAGCAGAAGGAGGCCGAAGACAAATTCTCTAATGCTTTGAGGTATGAAGAGGCAAAAGAGCAACAGGGAAGAAAGGGGAGGTTTCAAGCTGCACACGTAAAAGGCAGTGGGAAGCGAAGCAATTCTTAGAGAAAGAGAAGCCATGAGAGCAAAATGTAATCCTTCCCTCTGAAGCCTAGAATTTACTTGAATTCATTGGAAGAGCCATACAAAAGCTAACTATGTTAGTTTTACTGTGTTCAGCTTTGTAGCTACACATGAAGGTCTAAAATCAAACCTCTTTTGAAACATCATGAACAGCTGTTTCAAGTGCAATTCTTTAAAAATGTTTTGGGACCTAAAGAGCGTTCCTCTGCAATTGCCTGGGCCTTATTTCTAATGTTCAAACACACATTCCAGCATGATATTTATTAAGTGATGTGTTGTAATTAACTAGAGTACCTGAATTCCAATATTCGTACTTTTAAGACAGGTATCTCAGACACCTTTAGCAACACAAGCATATTAGGTACAAAAGGCATCTATGATCTGCATCAACACTGAGTAAAACAGATTCTGTAAATCAGAAGCAAGGAGCTGGCAAAGTAGGGTAAGATCGCAAGGAAAATATAAGAGGATACAATGCTGAAGTGCTGTACCTACAATTCATGCTAACAAAAAATATATGTAGCACAACTGAAATGAAATGCATACGTAAGGCTCAAATGGTCAGGCAGCTGGACTACATTTAGTGTAGCAAGCATCGTGCCAACAACATACTCGACACTGTGTGCATGGGAACACAGGATGCTGGGTAAACTTCAGTCATACAGGTCATCAACACTCAACAAACACAGTGCAGAGGTTGACAGACCCCAGAAAGTTTCAGTCAGTAATACAAAGTGATCTCAGCACTAAGGGAAAAACCAACCTAGGAAGGTCTGTTAGGTTTTGAACTTTCCATGATAGTCACTTGTCACTTTTTACTTTCTTTGTCAGAGGCAGAATCTGGCAGCAGTCTGAGGCTAAGGATTTTCTCATGGAAGTCAAGATAATGCACTATGAGATCAGTGATTTGCTTTTTATTCATTACTAGAGACCAAGGGAGGTGCTAACAGAACATCAAAGCCACAGTTGAGTAAGTAGCACTAATCTTCAATACAGTAGCACAAGATGATTTTTATCCCTGGATGCCCAAGTACAGCTCAACCTACTGCACCACTGATTTTTCCTCCCTCAGGGGGCAGGGCAGAGCTCCTGCAGGCGCTCAATGCACTGCAACAAAGCAACTCAAAGGAAGCATTTTTCTGTAATTCTGCAATTTTACTGTTATTTTCAGGCTTTCACTAAAATCAGTGACCAGCAGAATAGGTCAAGGTACAACCCTCCCGAAGAAGAGTAAGCAGAAAGACTTCAGGTAAAGACTTAAAGCTATTCCAGACACATTTTAAAGACAACAATGTGACTAACCACTTCAGGTATGTATATCTGAACCATTTACATGTTCAACATACGAAATATTTAGAAGGGAGAAAATACACATCACTGTCTCCAAACCAAAATCCTGGCAGGAGCACATTTCTTGAAACTCAAAAAGTACTGAGGAGAGCCTTTATCAAAGAACTATTAGCCATGGAATGCCACTTGCTAGAGGCTGATCGAAGAGAAGAAGATTCAGAGCAAGGCAAGGTAACTCATTGTCATTACTGGCAATGCAATCCATGAACTAGTCCTATTCATGTCTTCATACTTAATGAAACTGCAAGCTGGCTTGCTCATCTCACCATCTTCAGCAGTATCCTCATTTTCTTTTTCTTCTAAGTCCATTTCGTCATCTTCCAACTCCTCTCTGTCTTGGTTTATTTCTCCCTTTGTAATTGGCTTAGATAGATCAGTTTTTTTGAAGTCAATATCTTCGTCTGTTTTCTACAACAAATTAAAAAAATCAATTGACATTTAAACTCAAAGTAAAAATTAACCAGAACAGCCCCTAACATCAATGGCACATGAGAACTGCATGTTTGCATGTTCTTACACAGATGCCAAGAGTTTTCAACTAAATTAAGAGTAAACCCAAATAAAAATACAGTAAGTGTCTCTAACCTTTGCCGGCCAGCAGAACAATGCACCTAGACCAACAGGGAGAGCTAAAGTCAGGATGTAAAGAACCCAGAGCCATGGGTGGTCTTCTGCAGCAGTCACCAGTTGACTAAACATACCAGGCTATATTAAAAGAAAGAAAAAAAAAAAGGAAGTAGTAACTACTTTGCATCCCTCTCAACACCTAGATATAAGCTTAAAAGATATACAGTATACTTATGTTACCAAAGAAAAGCCTTTATTACCTTTGCTTCTTAATGACTAAAACATTGGATTTCAATACTAGTCAAGTAGCAATGTAACAGATTACAAGTGGATGGCAGGTGTTAAGTAAGAAGGAACAAACCTGGTACTCAAAACATACTAGACCAGCCACTACTCAATTTTGTAAAGTGACATTTGGAGTCTCAGTCACCTCACAATTCACACCCTTTTCCAGCTACTCTTCTTTTCCCTTCACACTGTACTAACTCAGCTGAAACCTCCTAAAGCATCAAGAGCCTCAGAGTAGCAGCCAGCCTCCTGAAGATGAAGTCTTGTTCCACCTGTACTACCGCATTCTCTCCTTTGAGAGCCAGTCATTCAGCGAGTAAGTTGTCCAGCCTGCCAAGTTCTGACTTCTGCAGTAGAGCTACACAGGGAAGGGCCTGGTCCAGCAAGACCTCTGGAAAGGGTCCATCAGCAGCAAGCTTGAGGGGCACAGTAGAGTGAGGGGACTTGGGGGAATCTTTTTTTGCTATCGTTTGCATGGGTAGTTACAGTTCTAGACATTAACCCAAACATTTCAAAAGAATGGCAAGGTCACAGGATGAGGTGGCTTTCTTAATTGCATGGGCAGATATGCTGTTGCTACTTGCTCATCCTGTGACAAACAGAAGCAGTGAGAAATTGGCCATTATCATTTCTTTCCTACAACTGCAGGCCTGCTCTCACCACTCGAAGAAAACACAGTGCAGTATGAAAGAAATTGCAGTGAGCGAAGGCAGCCACCAGAGGGGCTCATGATGCCGCGTGTCAGGACAGCACGGGGAAGGCATCTAGAAAAAACTCTGGTTGCCGGCCAAGGGCAGTTTAGCAACCAAACATGAACACACACAAACAATCACAGATGAAGCCCCATAAGCGTGTGCACTATTTTTAGAACTGCATAATGTACATCTAAGCAGCCATAGGCTTAAAATTATAAAACAGAAAACATACGTGACTGTTTATCCATTCCCCATGGGAAAAGTCTAAAGAACATACACAATCGAGCAAACCACGAGAGAGAAGGGTGAGAAAATTGTCTTTAACTCAGCTTCCATTTGCTGACACACACTAAATTTGTGGTAGCACTGAACAGCTAAAGACCCATTAACTATAGCAAAGCCAGTTTCTCGCTAGGTGATTAGGTACATGGCACCCCTTTTTATTTCAAGAGGATACTGATCTCAGAAAGGTAAAAAGCCAAACTGAGAAAACACCTGCATCATATTCAGCAAGATTGTTAACTGCAAATTCCTATTTGTCAGAAGTAACTGACAGAAAAATTCCAGCACATCTTCCTCACTTCTTTTGGCTATCAAGAATATAATAAAGTTTATACCTCATTAGCACTTGCTACTAATTTCTTCAAGCCCCAGCCATCTGCTGCCCAACGATCTGCTACTTCTTTTTCTGAACATATAATGAAGTTATCAAAGTAGATATCAGACGTCATAGACCAGAGTTCTAAACCAATTGCACTGACAGTAGTCATCTTGAACGGGTGAAGATCTTCAAAATAGTCCGGGTTTGGTATTTTCCGAGGGCTCCAGATACCCTTTTTAAGGGAAGGAAAAAAAGTAAATCACATTATCTCTACCTCACTAAAACAACAAACTGTGAAACAAATCTAAAATAGCTACAACTTCCCAACTATTTAAAATGCATTTGTTAAAAAGACAAACTGTAGACTTTAACACAGATAAAAGCAGAACTGGAAATAGCTTGTAGGATTTTGGCAGATGGATCTCAGTCATCTGCTTTAGGGCAGACCTCTTTTTGTTGACCACACAGGTTACAGTAATAAATGACTGTAGAGAACATCTCCATTCTTCCCGGCACTGGTGATTCCAAGCACAGTCTTAGACATACTCTAAGTACATCTAAGTTTACTTAGAAACCAATTTCCTAATACTGCAGGAAAATAAGACACTGGTATTACCTCTTTCTCCAGTCTTTCCTTATGTAATATATAGTTTTGACTGTCATTCATCAACACAGTGCACACATTTTTGTAAGGGTCAACATGATGGGATGTGAGGTAAGCATCTATTCTTTGCTGGCCTGAAACTGCAGGGCAACTACAGCCTGAGAGCCACATGGTGCCTTCCAGTATATAAACTGACAGCTCTTGTAACCACAAACATTAGGGAAAATTTTAGGGAAGAAAAATTCACCCTTATGATACCTGCTCAAATTAGAGCAAATTTTGTTTACAAATGTGCTCAGGATCTTAAGCTCAAAGAAATCAGATTCAAGTACTCCCCAGTCATAACCAATACAAAGTAACTCTCTAATATCCAACTGTTTACCTCATATCTGGAGGGGAGGAGGATAATCTAATTATCCAACATTGATGCTTCCACTAAAATTGAACTAGTAAGTTGGTCTGCTTACTGAAAGGGTTCATTTAATAAAAAAGTAGTCCATTTTGAAGACCCACACTTACCCCCCCCCCCCAAAAAAAAAAAGAGAGAAATGTTTAATATACAGGGAATTACATTATCATTTAATGAAATACGTGGTACCAGTGCAAATCACTGCAAAAACAACTTTTAACAGAGAACCTGGTTTAATACAGGAAGCATTTCTATTTTCCAGTACACTCTAAAGAAAAAAGGCAAATAGACCACAAAAAAAGCTCAAGGTGTTTAGTGAGGGTATTCAGACTCATTTGAAAATACAAATACATTGTAAGAAAAGCCTATATTAACATAGCTCTTTGACCCAAACCCTACCTTCTAATGACAACCTACAATATTGCTATTACCTGATAGTTAGGATTATCTATCATAGGTGCTTTCCATTTTCCTTTATAGTTGGGGTTATTCTTCATGGGACGCACCCAGTGTCCACAACCAGGTGCAGTATCACACTTTGGATTAGGGATCTGAGGGGCTTCCCACTCCCCATCCATTTCTTCATCCCTACAGGAAAAAACATTTACAGACTACTGATTTGAGATATAAGTGGCTTGAACATCAGCAGTCAGCCTGAAGATAGGCTCCACAAACATTCTGCTGTAACAACCTCAGAATTTTGACCAGCTCGCAGAACTTTACTCAAGAGTATAAGCACTTCAAGTTTTTGTTTTTCTTTTTTTTTTTCTTCAAGAAAGCTACACCCCTTTTTCTTTTTAGAGGTCACATGTTGTTAACTACCACAGCATGATTGAATGCAATTATATTCCTGCACCTGCAGACAGCTTGAAACACTTCTCCCTAAGATGGTTAGAGATCCCTTTGAGACTATATCATGATTTCAAGTTATCAACTTAAAACTGTTTTGTGATTTAACACTGTAGCAAATTCTTTCAAAGAGGTCCTTTGTATTCTGTTGTTGTTTGTCTTCAGAAAACAAAAGGCAATTAACAGGTTCATATTTTTCTAAAAGCAACCCCCCACAAATTTTTGGCCATACTTTACACACTCCAACTTAGTACCTCAAAATACAATGAGGTTTGGATTGACATCTAATCCACAGAGAACACACAGACTCATCTATAGGACACAGTAATGACCTGTACTGATTAAGTTCTTACCAGTCCTTTGGTTTTTTTGCATTAGGGTCTGGAACATACTGTGGTTCATCATCAAGCCATCCCTCAGGCTTAACAGCATCAGGGTCTTCTATTTTGGAAGGCTCATCTTCATCCCTTCAATTGCAGACTTACATTAGAAAACACAGCAGCCTGACTTGAACCAGTGTTCTGTTCAGAAGATTAAGTGGCATGGCCTTTTCAAAGGCATGATAGAATGAGACACACTGATCAAGAGACTTTGATATGCAATTATCTGTTTATAAGTATCTGAATTACATTCCCATTGCTTCAAAGTACTACTTCAACCAGAAATTGCTGCCATCAACTGGCATGCATCAAGTCAGGAGTTCCCTCCTCTTCCTGGGTTGCTGTATGAACAGCATTTCACACAGAAGTCAAAAATCACTGAATGCAAATTAAGGCCATATGGTGAAAAAACAAAAAGCGCTCTTCCTAATTTTTCTGGTACAGTAATCTCAGTTAGTTGCAACCATGAAGGGTAAGAGTTAGCAAAAAAAGCACAATTGTTTCTTTCCTTAGAAGATGACCAGATCCTTGCACTCAGCTCAATCACAATTTCAAACTTTTGGTAGTGAAACATCTCCTAGTAGTCATTAGCAAAAAACAAATTAAAGCCAGTCAAATCATTCAAATGAAAAACCTGCACGTAAAAGGTTTCGCACAGATAAAAACATTCTCCTTACCAGTCATCTGGTTTGACAGCATTTGGATCAGGTATTTTTGGTCTCTCATCCCAGTCATCAGGTTTCTTATCACTAGGATCCTCTATTTCTCTGGAAGGGTTTACTGGAGGAACCATATCCTCAAGAAGACTTCCTTTACTGACAACTGATTGGTCAATTAACATTTCAAAGGTATCATCTGGTTTTAGCACTAGATCAAAAAGACATTTGTATTAAAGAAATAAGGGAAGCATTCATTAGCCAGATATTATTAATGAAAACCTATATAATAAGCATAGGCTTGGACAAATAACAGGAAACAGGATCCTCACCAGAAAAGAGCAACTCACCACCCAGGTACCAGATCTGGACACAAAACATTTAAGTTGCTACTGTGGGGATATATGACCAGTATCTGGCCCCTAAAAATGAAATCTCTAGCAAATTCAATTGTTTTAAAACATCCAAGCACATTCCAGGAGGTTCTTCAAAGATCACTTTGCCGAAATGCCGCTATATTTATTCTTTTAAACACAAAGACGGGCCTCTGCCCTAAAATGCATCTCTGCTGCCAAATTACAGTTTTCTACCTGAAAGCATGGAAACAAGAACTGTGCCACTAACACAGCTGAAAGATCATCAAAACAGTATCTGACAGCCTTGTCCCTCAAATGCCAGGCTGCAACTGCAGAAATTTCTCTTCAAATATTTAGGTGTTTCAGCAAGTGCAAGTAACTGAGAAGCCACGGTCACAGAACTAAGCAGTGTCAGACTCTGCAGCAGATGTATCCAGATCCATTTCTAGTGGCCAACAAGCACATTTCCACATTCCCAAGTGCTTAACAAGTATATTCAGAAGTTCATTTCACACAAAGATTATTAATTCAAATGAAATACTATTCCCCTTTTATGCCAGTTTTATAAAAATGGGTGATGAAGACCAGACTTAGTCTTACAATGACTGATAACATCTAATGAAGCTCTTGCAGCTTTTCAATAGTATTGAAATACCCTTAAATACAAGTGTTCGATCCCTGTGTCTCTTTAGAGACAATATAAAAAAATTGACAATTAAACTTACTTTATCAGCTACATAATGTATTAGAATCACACAGCTCTATGAAGTCTAGTTGAACAGTTATAACAATCAGAGTTTACGTATCTTCAATCACCACTCCTACTGAGCAGCCCTAATCCAGGAACGTGTGCACTCCTTTCCTGCAGGAAGCGCTTTTGTTTCCCTGACTTGGAGGTTTGCTATGGCACACCAACAGTAAGCCTGACCACGGCCAGCAGCTGAACATGCCTTCCACCATTATTCAATGGAAGCTCAAAAGTGCAGTCAATTTTGTCCAATTTGCAATATGCCACAGACTAGCTCCTCCTTCTTCGATTATTTAATCTTCCACAGGAATTAGAAAAAGGGAAGGGAGAAGGGGAAGAGCTACAGAATTAAAGTGTCATCTCTGCTTTCTGTCCACTGGTACAGAAAGAGATATCACATGAATTACACCCAGACCACACCCACTCTTTCAGAAGTACCTGTTCACAAATACTGCTGCAGATGCAGGTGTTAATGAGAACTCAACCTGTGGAGGGGAGTTGTGTGCAGCATGCTGCAGATATTAACTCAATTCTTGGGAACTCCGATGCCTTCCTAGAAACACTGGACAGTTGTGGGATTTCTAATACCTTTCTTGACAGATGTATTTTTATCATAATAAGTACCAAAAGTACTTATCAATTCTTCACACTAAAGGCTGTCAAGGGCTGACTTTTTTTTTCCCCTGTAATTGAATTAACAGCAGCATTTCATAAACCACTTACGTCCTGCAGTTAAACTCAGTCATTAAATTATTTACTCCCAAATCTTTAAGCAACCACCCTCAGAATTAACAGACTATTATAAATACTAGACTCAAATACAAAGTTTCAGTGGACAGAAATACATTTGCAATCTCTCCTTTCCCATGTCAGTTTAAGAATTAAACAATACCAAGAGTATAGAGATGTGTCTTCTTGTCCAAGTAGAATTTTTTTAGGTCTACATCAGGACGCTTTGCATGTTTTTCATCATATTCTCCAGTTCTAGGATTCTTATGTCTGAAGATAAAGTGCAGTTTGTAATCTTCTCCACATTTATCTGGTCCAAACATAATAGTATAAGGTGTTTTGTCAAAAAAGTATTCCTGTAGAAGCAAGAAAGCTGAGCATGTGTTATACTGTACATTTTAGGAAGTAATTTTGGGTACTTTTTTCCTTGATGCTGTGGCATACGGCATAGTTACCTTTTTTTTCAAAGGCAACTGAAAACTGGTAAGGTAACCCATTAGAGGAATTGAGCAGTTCTCTCATGTTGCTGGCTGCTCTCTGTTCTCAGGGACCCAAGTAACAGTAGAGATCACTTAAGCCTTTCCAAGGCCCAGTGACTAGATTTATTTAGACCTTACCGTATGTTAAGCAGAAATGCCTATCAAAAAATCGAAATAGCCAAATATCTATAACCTTTGACCAATATTACACTAAAAGATGTAAGGGAACTAGTTACTGTTCTTCACATCAATTTTATTTTCCAAGAGGAAAAAAAAAAACCAGGATAGTATCTGGTATTTTAATCAGTCATCTTGCTCCTCATTAAACAACAAATAACCCTGAAAACAGCAGATATTCTCTTTCAGAGTATGTTGCAGTAAGCTGTTTAGAGCTGTCAGTAACTGTCAACTATTCCTATCTGGAATACACAATCACATGCTACCTTATATTCTTAAGTAATGGCTTGAAGGAAAGCAACACCATTTGATTCTTGGAAGCTTTCTTCTTGAAAGATATATTCTGACATAAGTGTATTGTTTGAAATGAGAAATGAAAAATTAATGTTTAAAATTTTTCTAAATGCAAAGTAAAACATTTTCACTTTATGCACTACAGAAGTGCATGTATTTTAAGTCTGGCCCCTTTTACAACATTCAGTCTTATGAAAAAGTCACTGCTAAGAATTAACAATAATGAAGTGGCTGTTGCAATACCAGTAAGCATATGTATGGCACTGAGACATGTCCAATTTTAAAAGTTAAAAAAACAAGAGAGGGAACATTGACTCCTTAAGTTACCTCATCACACTGACAATTAAACTCCAAAACCAGTACAGGATTAATTAATTGTGAGCCAGGACAAACAGGCAAATTTTGCATTTGCCGTCCTCTGGTTTATCTCCTAGCAATATGATAGACACTAGAAAAAATCAGTTTCA
Source organism: Gallinula chloropus (assembly GCF_964237585.1). Lineage (NCBI taxonomy): Eukaryota > Metazoa > Chordata > Aves > Gruiformes > Rallidae > Gallinula > Gallinula chloropus. The sequence continues at coordinate 57,606,016 of NC_140088.1, forward strand.
TGTGTAATTGAGTTGAATATCTTGATCTCACATCATCTTTTAAAATGTAAAGCTTTCCACTTTTACTGTCATTTATGCATCTTTCCATCATGAAAGATACCATACCTCTACTTGCTTTCATGCAGTCAGTATTATTAATGCTTACCTATTAAAGTTACCTGAGCATAAAACACAAACTACATATAAATTTTAGGAAAAAGGAAGATCACTAGGAAGTTGCACTGTTATTAACAAGTCTCAGAAATGTTTGCAAGCAACTTGTGTGTTGTCATCTCCTAGACTCCCCACAAAGGTACATGTTATCCCTTACATCTCATGAAGGGTCCCCACTGTTAAGTGGTTCTTTCTGACCGCTAGTTTGCACATCAGGTCAAGCAATGCCTTGAGCCTGTCCTGAGAAATCTTGTCTTGGTTTTGCACACACACAGGGCATCACATCTCACTGTTGTTCTCAGTACATGAAAGTCAAGGCTATGGCTTCATGGATAAAACTCGCACAATTCCCAAGGTTTTGTCTATCTATAAGTCCTATGTATCATCTTACCCAATCTTAAGCTTTTAAGAATCAAAGATACTTTAGGAATTAATTTCTTACTGACATTTCACAAGAACAATTACACATTCATCAAACGAGCAACTGATGACAAATGTTAAGTAAGAGGACATACCAGATTCAAGTTGTCACTGCTGGAGAGAAGTTTAATATATGCACCACCACAGTCAATGCCTTCTTGAAAATTTACTTCGTATCTGTGCAAAGAGCAAGTTAAAAAAAATCCAAGCATAAGACAAAAACAAATTAACTTCTGATCTTCAGTTCAATTATGAATACATTAAGACTGTGTATTAGTCACTACTGTCAAAACACTTCTACAAGACCAAAAGTTTTTAATTGCCACACAAGCTAATACACAGTGATGTCAGTCAAAATACACCAGGGTAGCAATTGCTATAGTTGGCACCACCAGTAAGAAAAATTTCACACAGGTATCAACCAACATGCAAACAAAGAGGTTTCTAGAAAGTTTGACATCTTTGAAACTGCCTAGAGGGGTTACCTGGGTATGTCTGTACATACAACTATAGAAGTTTGAACATCAGAAAAAAGTCATATTGCCATGGTGCTCATCATGACTAATATTGCTCTAGTAAATTCAAGATTCACATTGCTTTAGCAGAGCCACACAGTATTCTGTAAGTGGAAAGCACGATATTCAAACTACGTATGACTTGGTTTTTTCAGAGTAAAAGCTGAAAAAGCTAATTAATTTTCAGTCATCTCATAAAATATTAGTTTTTGTAAAAAAATTTAAATGAAGTTTAAATATCACTTAACACTTACACTGCAATCTTACTTGATTATGAAATCATTCATACTTACAGTTCTGATACCTCTGGATATGACAGGCCAATTCTATATGGACGTCAGTATTTTTCTATAAGGCTTCACATCACTTTGATTTAAAGATTTTAATACAAATAATACATTTTAAGTAAAAAATATGAGTGATTACTTACTGAACAATCAAAGGTTTATCATCAAAAACAAATGCCTTTGTTAGCATAGCCGATATTGCATGATGCTTTGCCACTGATTTTAACACTAATCCTCTGTCTCCAGGCACTGTGTTTTCTTTCAGCTCTTCTACTTCCCATCTTCCTAAAACACACACACACAGAGTCTTTGAAAAATAAAAAAAACCTGTATGCTGAAGTAAAGAAATCATAGCCTTGTTGAAAGCAAAGAGTACTTGCCAAAGTAGGGAAAGAAATCTTTAACATCAGATGTCAAGAAGTTAAAACAATAATCATCCACTTCATTACTGGTAATTCTGCCATGGATATAAAACAGTACTCAAGTCCATCTTATGCAAGACCGAAGTAATTGCTCTACAACACTCAAATATGAAAAAACCTCAAAACATTCATGGTACAAAAACTGGCTGCTCTCTATCAAATCAGTTCTAACAGGTGCTTTTCAAGGATTAGAAGCCACTAGTTTTTATTTTATCACCAAACTGTGAAGCTGGAATTCTGCATTGTGCCAAAAATCCATCACACCCAATGTTCTGGCTCAGATTGCAAGAAGGAAAGGAAGCTTAAGGAAAAGTAGTGCAGACAGTTTTAACAAGAAGTGACAAGCTTTTTCTTTTTTCTTTCCCTAAATAACTACATCAGTAAAAACCACAGTTTCCTAACCTTTATAGCCAAATGAAATAAAGTTATTTAAATATAAAGCTGAGATTTTTATCATTTTTCCAATTAAAAAAAGCAGCCAGCCAGGGACTCCAAAGTAGGAAAGAACCACATCCTTACCATAATCCACCACAAACCAATGAAATTTAGTAGAAAAATCAAGGTATTATTACATCATAAAATTTAATTAAGATTACTGCACAAACCTGTAGCATGTGTGACTATCCACTGGATTCCTGTTTAATTGCAATATTGTATGAAAGAATCAATACATTGTAGGTATGTCATTTTATTGCAGTCTGACACTTGCACTGCTAATACAGAGACCTTTTCAGAGTTTTGCTTCATATTTACCAAGTACTATTGTAAAAACGTATTTCAGCCTTAAGAAATTAGCAGCTAAAGAGATGCCTACACTTTGGGTATGCAGAGCTCCAGACAGAAAAATCAACTCTCACTTTCACCCAAGTAGCCAATGCTAACTTTCAGTATTTTAAAGATAGCACATGTGTAAAGTATACCTTATTCCTTGCTTTTAAATTTACAGAAGTCTACAAGAAAACTGTAATATTGTAGATCTGTATCTTTAGGTTGCACTAGCCCACAATGCCTAGAGAAACAGGATTTGTTCAGACCTGAGATTTATTCCCACCACCGTAGCGTAAAAAGCGTTAGTCACCAGGCTCTGTCAGCTAGATGCCTGCACGGTTCTTCCCCTGCCGCTTATATGGAATTGGAATCTTTCAGGTCAAACTTAACCACAGGGGAGATCATACCACATCGCCCCCCACCCTTCCAAGAAGGAAGAGATTTAATCTTTAAGACAAGCGAACAACCCTAGAGCTTTAAAGCGATCATAGAAATTATCCAAGTTTGGGAAAAATACAGTTGATCATTCGGGTGGGCAATATCCGAACAAGATGATTTCTAAAAGGGCAGTTCTATATTCTCGGATATTAGCAGCACAAGATTCACTGGGTTTTGTTTTCCAGGAATGAACACAGCACAAGAGACAGATTACTTTTACAATTCACTGTCATCTTGAAAAAAGCCTATGTCAACATGACTAAAAGGAAGAAAATGTAATGAGTTCTTCAGCATGTGTTTTAGAGGTGATTCATAAACTGTGAAACCAAAACTAAACAGCTAGTTACTTTTATTCAACTGAAGTGCAATTCCTGAAAGGCCATTAAGGAAAGGCAGATACGTATGTCAACACCAAATCCCTAAGTTTTTCCAGCTTGCTAAATACGAGAGAGGAAAATTCCTTCTTCAACCGTGTTCCTTCCTGGAAACTATGACCAAGCAATAGTGCCAGGCAAAAAAAGATGACCAAAAAAAATTCATTGGAAAACAGTTCTAAGAAGCCTTTTTCCCCACAGACAGTGTTGATGTTGAATTGTCTGGGTGACTAAGCAAATATGATTGTTTTCATGTTATAGACCTTCTATCTATCACAAGGCCAAGTAATCAGAAAGATGTCAGCTCCTACAAGCTTTTCATCTGTACAGGTATCTCCTCAACAACTTCAATTACCCAGACATTTGCTGGACAAGCAACAGGGCCAGTCGTATGCAGTCCAGACAATTTCTGCAGTGTGTAGAAGACTATTTCCTGCTACAGATGGTGCAGGAACCTACAAGGGGAGGGCAGGTACTGGACCTTGTTTTTACCAACAAGGAGAGGCTCGTTGGTAAAGTGAAGGTCGGGGGCAGCCTGGGACAAAGTGACCATGAAGTGGTAGAGTTCAAGATCCTGAGTGGAAGAAACAAGCCAAAAAGTAGGATACCTACCCTGAATTTTAGAAGAGCAAACTTTGATCTCTTCCACAACCTAACAGGAGCTATCCCATGCGCGACGCTGTTAGAAGGAAAGGGAGCCTGTGAGAGCTGGGTAGCACAGGACCAGTGCATCCCTTTGAGCAAGAAATCGGGAAAGAGTGGCAGAAGACCTGCACGGATGAGCAGGGAGCTACTGAGTAAACTCAAAGGGAAGCAGAAGGTCTATGAGCTATAGAAAAAGGGTCTGAGCACCTGGGAAGAATATAGGAATGTTGTCAAGTCCTGTAGGGATGCAACTAGGAATGCTAAAGCCCACTTGGAATTGAAACTGGCAAGGGACATAAAGGATAATAAAAAGGGTTTTTTTAGATATGTGAAAAATAAGAGGATGACCAGGGATAATGTGGGTCCCTTGCTGAACGAGGCGGGTGTCCTGGTAACGGGGGATGCTGAGATGGTGGAGATACTGAATGCTGCCTTTTGAATGTCTTCACTTCAAAGGCCCCTCGGGACCCAGACACTGGAAGAAAGTAACAGAGTTTGGGGAATGAAGAGCTTCCCTCTGGTTGAGGTGGGGGTGGTCCAGGAGTGTCTCAAAGGGATTAACACACATAAATCCATGGGCCCAGATGGGATGCATCCATGTGTCCTGAGGGAGCTGGCAGAAGTGATTGCTGAGCCGCTCTCTATCATCTTGGACAGGTCTTGGAGAACAGGAGAAGTGCCTGAAGACTGGAGGATAGCCAATATCACTCCAGTCTTTAAAAAGGGCAAGAAGGAGGATCCAGGTAACTATAGGCCCATTAGCCTCACTTCTGTCCCTGGAAAGGTGATGGAACACCTTGTTCTGGATGCCATCTCCAAGCACTTGGAAGAGAAGAAGGTCATGAGGAGCAGTTAGCATGGATTCACCAAGGGGAGATCGTGCTCGACCAATCTCATTGCCTTCTATGATCTCATCACCAGCTGGGTAGATGGAGGGAGAGCAGTGGATGTCATCTACCTTGACTTCAGCAAGGCTTTTGATACTGTCTCCCATGACATCCTGATAGCAAAGCCGAGAGAGCATGGGATAGATGAGTGGACAGTGAGGTGGGTTGAGAATGGGCTGTTGGACCGAGCTCAGAGGGTGGTGATCAGTGGAGCAGAGTCTGACTGGAGACCTGTGACTAGCGGTGTTCCCCAGGGCTCAGTGTTGGGTCCAGTCCTGTTTAATATCTTCATTGACGACCTTGATGAGGGAATAGCATCCACCCTCAGCAAGCATCCCCATGATACAAAGATGGAAGGAGTGGCTGACACGCAGGAACACTGTACTGCCATTCAGTGAGACCTGGACAGGTTGGAGAGCTGGGCAGGGAGAAACCAGATGAGATTCAACAAAAGCAAGTGCAGAGTCTTGCACCTGGGAAGGAATAACCACTTGTATCAGTACAAGCTGGGGGACAACCTGCTGGAGAAGAGCTCTGTGGAGAAGGACCTGGGGGTCCTGGTTGATGACAGGTTGGCCATGAGTCAGCAGTGTGCCTCAGTGGCTAAGAGAGCCAATGGGATGCTGGGGGACATCAGGAGGAGCGTAGCCAGCAGGTCAAAGGAGGTGATCCTCCCCCTCTACTCTGCCCTGGTCAGGCCCCACCTGGAGTATTGTGTCCAGTTCTGGGCTCCCTGGTTTAAAAAGGACAGGGATCTCCTGGAGAGAGTCCAGAGAAGGGCTACAAAGGTGATTAAGGGCCTGGAGCATCTCCCCTATGAGGAAAGGCTGAGTGAGCTGGAACTGTTCAGCCTAGAGAAGACTGAGGGGGGGACCTTATTAATGTTTATAAATACCTTAAGTATGGGATGCAGGGGGAATTAGCCAGCCCCTTTTCAGTGGTCTGTGGAGACAGGACAAGGGGCAATGGCTGCAAGTTGGAGCACAGGAAGTTCTGCACCAACATGCAGAAGAACTTTTTCACAGTGAGGGCGACAGAGCCCTGGCACAGGCTGCCCAGGGAGGTGGTGGAGTCTCCTTCTCTGGAGATATTCAAGACCCCTCTGGACACCTATCTGTGCAATATGAGCTAGGGAGCTGCTTTGGCAGGGGTGTTGGACCCGATGATCTGTCGAGGTCCCTTCCAACCCCTACGATTCTATGATTCATTTTTGCCAGTTATTTCTGGTCACTGCTAAACCTAAAACAAATTTTCTTTATTGTTTTGCACACCAAGCTACACCAAGTTACATCTGCTTACTACCTTCTATTAACATTAATTGATTTCATTTGACATAAGAGAAGCAAATACTTTTCTTTTGCAGCAGAAACATTTTCCGTTCTTCCCACTTTCTCCTGAACTAAAGAAATTCAGGTTGCAAATTTATTGCCATAGATCACACACCTGTCAAAAAGTTTGATTGCACTCAAGCAGGCAATTCTAGCCTAGTAATTAAATCAATTGCAAACCTCAATGATAAAAGCTTTCAAAACATCTTTTTCATTATTACTTTCTAAGTGGTGGGGTTTTTTGTGGGATTTTTTCTTCCCCGACTACCATTAAGAATAAACTGCACAAAAACCACTGGAGAAACTTACATTAATGCACAGAGAATCTGAAAAAGTATTATAAAGAAAAACCTCATGTATTTCACTTTTTTGTTTCAGAGGTAAGACTAGGAGACCAACCCATGAATCAGTAGGACAGATGCAGCAACATGCTGCTTTAGAAACTTGTTTAACAACTGAAAGTGGAAAAATCTCTCCAACACAGTATCGGAGAAGGAAGCTTTCAAGAAGCATTATTCATAAACAATCACAATCAATACTGAATATTCAGATGCCAGAGGATATTCTGGTATCACACATTATAACAGATAGTCCGGATGACAAAAGAATTATCTTCATGCTAAGTAACCCAACAAGCAACATTTCCCATATCCCAGATTCAGGAAAACAGTCATTGTACAAACGAACAGCTTTGGCCTACGCCATCTAGGTTTTCAAGTGTAAGAGATAGTTATTTCTCAACAGGCAAGAGAACATCAGAAATGATATAGTGGAGGCACACATTAAAACCACTTACCATCATATTTAGCAATGTTATCATCCGTGTCTTCTTTCTTGGTTTTAGACAACACCCACCTAAAACAACAAGCATATTTAGTCACTGAACTATCTATGCAAAGCTGTATTATTTAACTAGCACAGGAAAAACAGCTTTCCCTTCTGGGCTGTGAATTTGTAATGATTTTGACAGTCAGCATCATGAAACTTTGTGCAGTTCAAAGAACACTAAAATAAAATTAAAATAAATTATAATATAGCATTCCCAAATACTTCCTAAGAATGTAAATGAATATACACTTATTTTAAATTAAGTTATTCTGGATAAACTTCAGTGTTGTATACAAGCTGATTTTTGAACGTAAGAATATCACATAAGCATGTATGGAAAATCACCAAGTGTAAAACCCTCAATATAATAAGGGAAAAAATAATCAGAAGAAGCCTCAACATCACCTGACAGAACCAGTACATACGCATAGTGGCATACAAAAGGAAGAGGTAAGTGTCCAAATGACAAATGCAATTACGCACTGAACAGATTCCAAATGTATCGCACAGAGAGGATCTCAACAGGGCAAACAAGCTCCTGAGAGCCGTGACTCCATGAGCAAGGCAAACTCAGCTTATCAAACTGACATTTCTGAAGAGATATGTACAGACCCAACACACGAAGTGTACATTTGGAGGAGAGATAAAAAAAAAAAGAAAAGAGAAGGAAAGGAGGACAGCCCCTCCCTCATCGGGTCATACAGCAGTTCCATCCTGAGCCATGCACAGGAATATCTTAAGCAAGACCATCACTCAACTCTTCATTGTATCAACCACAATACTACATTCTCCTGATTAACTCCTTAACGAACATTTTTCATTCATTCTGATCTATCTTCTGCATGGAGTATTTCAGGGATCAATACTCTTTTTTTTTTTGATTGAATTTCACATTTATTCACTGTTAACAGAAGCTCAAAATCTTCAGAGTATAAATGGCAAACTAGATTTTTGGTCTACCAAGAGAAAGACCAAGGAGGAAAGAAAACACCTCTAAGTCATGCAAAGATTTTGAAGGCTCATTCTCAAAAAAGCTCCTCTATTCTGGTGACTTACTTAGTCAATTTCTACACACTCCTTCCCCACCTTTTTGGAAAGACAACATGCTGCTTCCTCTCTCATACATCTTAGTTCCATACTTGTTGCTCTTACATAAATCTCATAGAGCTACATCAAAAGATCCCAAGCACTGCAGCTAAAGCTTTTAGTATTAGATTTAGTAGGACGAAACTAATCTTTGAACAGAACTCAAAACTAGAAATTGGTATGAATGACATCATTCCAATACCCCTGTAAAGTTTTTGCATTTGTTAATCAAGGTTTTTGGTTCTGGGTTGGTGTTTTTTGTGTTGCTGTTAACAGTCATTATCGCTTCTATTTAATAGGTTTTTGTCATCATTGGTACTGCTTTTGTATTACACTCAATGTTTAGAAGTAACACATCATTAAGACCAGCAATACACTGAAGACAGGAACTTTCTAACTTACGTTCCTTCTACATTTGATCTAAATATCTAACAAAAATAAGAAAACCTGAAATGTGAGTAATGACAGACTAACATTCAGTGGCCTGAGGTTCCCAGTAACTTTAGAGAAGAAATCAGTTTAGAAACAATTGAAAAAAGGGAGTAATATTCAATCTTACAAGAGTCACTGGTGCCCACTACCATGTTATTTTGTTTACAGCTTAAATCATGTATCCTCAAGAGACACAATAATGGTATCTCCTCACTCCCACAGCAGTCAGACCTCAGTCTTCTCACAGGAAGTAAAAAAAGCAGCTTTGCATACTACCATAATGGAAGTATCATATTGCATCTCCTTTCACTGCAGTCTGGCTCTTTACAGGAGACTCAGGCTTTGTTCCATCCATTTTATAACATAGGAAAACACCTTTTTTCATGATTCTTCACAAATCAAGAACTAGCTCTTGTTCAGCAGCATCAGTGTACATGAAAAATCTCAACCAATAAGATAACCTGATTTGCCACTAAAGCAAAGACTTTCACATTTTAAAAGCTTTTCTCACAGCAAGAAAGTGGTCTAAACTCATCACTCCAACTCTTACTAAACAGTTCTACTGCGTTCACAAATTCTATCTGAATGCCAACTTAATTTGAGCCAGTGACAGCAGACTCACCTGGCTGGATTCAAAACCAAAAAGTTACTGCTCATACAGACCACATTTACGTGATACTCATTTGTGTTTTCCTTGATAATCTACACACTATACATCTGAGCTAACACGAGGACTGAAAGCCAAGTTGTCTTCAACTGAAAGTAGTAAGTACTCCAGAAATAGGAAGCAATAGACTATATTCACTCTTACTGACAGTGCATAGGTGGCAACTATTTCACAGCGTGCAGATTTGCACCCAGTAACACAAGTCACCCAGTGGCAGTTACACCTTATGCTGCCATTCTGTTGGCAGAAAAACTTAAGATACAGGCAAGACAAAAGCTTCTGGCTTAAGAGTTGCCGAGACAAACCGGAAGATTTAAAATTTCAATGCAGTTAAGGTCAAACTGCCTAAGAACACTTCAGCAGTCTCACAAATATCTACTTCTTATTGAGCATGGGAAGCAATACAGTAAATGAATTTAAAAAATCTGCATTCCCCAACAGAGCTTTAATCTATAATGCTGAAGGTGCTGTCTTCTTACAAACACCTAAGTGCTTGTGACAAGGGAATAAGAGTTTGCTCTTGCAGTGTAATGGCTATGCACCTCACATTACGACTAGCTACAATCAATCTTTAAATTATATTATTTTTCTTAATGTCTATAAACCCAGAACGCATTAAAAGCTTCCTTCAACCACAAAAAATAGCAACATAAACAAGATGTTAACTGTCCAGTTTAGCATGATGATGGACCAAGCATTAGCAGCCTTCCCAATCCTAACCCCCGTAAAAATTAAATTTTTATAAAGATACTAGGAGAAAAATGAATACAAAGTGAGTCCTGTCACTATATAATAAACTGATGAAAGTAGAATTTTACAATTTTATGGCATAAACTTACCCAGACAATACTCCATCAAAGGTTTCTGTAAAATATACTTCCCCAGTTGGCTTTGGAGTCTGGTACACAACCTAAAAGACAGAAAAGAAACTCCTTGCTTCTCTAGAAATGGTATGATAGGACTTTGAAGAAAAGGTTCTACATTAAATCGCATTCCAGCAAAACTTTTTTGTGACTGTCCACTGCAGGCAGGAGATCAGCTGTTACCCTTCAGCACAGCAGAATCATTCATTAAGCTTGTCTTACATGTACAGTAGTTGTCAACTCCATGTGTACTCTTTTTAAAACGCATCTGTCCATAAAATTCTTTACTAGTTATAACTATATATCGCTTCCAATTAAATAAGCTTTAAAGAGTTCCATAATCTTACCTCTATGGAAGGTTTTTCTCTGTCAGCATCAGCTTCTTGAGACTGTTTGTCAAAATCCTCCACTTCAACATCTGCATCCATCATTTCTTCATTCTCCGTTTCTGCAGTCACTGAGCTAATTATCAGGACACCCAAGCACAGCCAGTCCCACTGGAAGTGCATCCTGGTTATCTGAAGAACTGAAAGTTTTAAAAAAACTTTAAATATTGTTGCAAGGTTATTATCAATACTATTAAATTTCACCACAGACTTTATCCACAAGAAGAAAACCACATTCAATTAATAAGGAATAAAGATCACAAAATATTGTAGCAACAACTTTTAAAGAGCTGTATCTTAACTTGAAATGTTTCTTGCTACACAGACCTGCCTCAGGCTCTTTTTTGCTCCCTGGTGACCCTATGGAAGTACACACAGCCTGTTCCCTTGCCTTGCCAGGCCACAGACTTAGCAAGAATCCACAATATATATGTGTTTAAGAGCTGTGTAAGACTTTTCATTTTTCTCATTCCGTAACAATTTGAAAAAGTAATCAAATTGAGTAAGTCCCTATAGCATAACAAAAAGTAACATCCCCTTCATTAGGGAAAATAAAATGGACAGATTTAGGGCAGATTATTGTCCAATGCCAGAATTACTCTGTATTTGGCTTTTCTTCTGCTGTCTGCCTTCCTAGAGTAGAAGCTCCTATCAACTCCAGCTCTAAGTGTCCAAAGAAAGCCTAAGATTGTTGCAGGAAAGAGAAGTTTAAGAAGACAAACACTGATAACTAGTTCGCTATTGTAAGACAAAATCCACTACCACCCACACTAAATATTTTGCTACTGAGGTGCTTTCTGCATCTGAGAAAGCAGTCACGCTCTCTGTTATCTCATTGCTCTTCAGAGATTAAATGGTTTACCACTACAACCCCAAATATCCCAAGCAATTCAAGATACCACCTCACGCTGAAAGCACAAGTCCTTCTTTCTTTCTGGCTTTATCAGATCTGCTAAAGAATTCAAACCTTAGAACTGCACCTATTATTTATCATGCAATTTAAAACATGTGCAAGTTCTATCAAGCAACACACAGAGATCAAACTGTATCCTGCCAAAAAGCCCCAGTATGTATCCCAGTATGTCTGTACTACAAAAATCCAAAAAAAACCCCTAAACTTTTTTTGCTTCCTTTTAAGATCTCTTAATTTAATACTGACCACACTGATTATTTTTAGAGCCAAAACCCCAAAGTTTGGCTCTAAAAATAGTAGTGACATGCTTCACACACTAGTACTGTATCAATTTTAGGAAACCACCAAAAGCCTCCCTTCTTGGGGAAAAAAAACTCCGTTTTCCATAAAACTACATTATTATGCTACCATTCTTTTTTCTTCCCCCACTGTTATCCACAATCCGCATCATTCTTTGTGGGACTTCCAATCCTCCTGTGTATTTTGCTTGAGGATGGCAGGTATATGGTTCCTACTTTTCTCTGTTGTTAACAGTGATACATCTCAAAAGTTATCTGCAAATTTTAGTTGGCTTTTTGTCTATTTTTAGGTATTTAAAAACTACAGATACTGTTAATTGTCCAGTTCTAGAACTTAAAATAACATTGTCCTGAAGAGTTAAAGTAATTCGGTTCATCATACGTGAACATTCAATCTCACAGTGTACTTTTGAATGTATTGGTCTGGAGGTTGTCACACTTAGTTTTACTACCACCTCAATATTCTTGTTCTTACTCATTGTATTAGGACAAACAGATGAAGAGATTTATACCCTCCTGGACACCCCTTAGCTCTTTGCAAAAGTGACATATATTAATCAGGTTAATTAGACTTACTTTTTTAGCATAAAACTTCGTACCTTAGTTTAGCTAGTTTCTATGCAGCAGACACCTCCTCTTCTCCTAAAGCAGGTGTATTGACAAAGAAAGATGTAGCTCTTCATTTCAGGTGTATTTTGTGTATGATCCAAAGAGCCCTTCACTTACATAGCTGTAATTTTAGCATAACTATCCCCACTCACTTTTGTTCCACATGCATAGTAGCAAAGGCATTAAAGTCAGACTAGTACTCAATTTTCCAGAGTTCCCTTCCAAAACTACTTCATTTATGCCATGCCTTATTACTACTCCCTAGAACATTCCTAATTTCATTCAGTCTTCATTATCTCTTCTTGAAGGGAAAAGTAAGAGATAAGGCATACTTTTTTGACCAATCCCAATTTGAAAATATCCCATAAGCACTGAAATGTTATGAAGAACAAGTACAGTTGTACACTCAATTACCAGACAAAGAGGTTTTCAAACATGACTGTCACATCATCTATTTTTGGGAGAGCTGCCAGTACTACGATCTTAGAACGTAAAATAAATCCTACAACTAAGCCAAGTCGTTTCTGGTCTCAAAACAGAGCTTCACACTATACATATAGCTGTCTTCAAAACCTACTGAACTTTCTTAGTTAATGCATGAAGACCTATGACAAACTTTCCTCAATCTTTCCTCAAAAGTAATTTCATTTTTTTGGTTTTAATCTTAAGGAGGAAAAAACCCCAACCAAGCCAAAGAGATCCCCACAGCTAAAAGTTCCTCAACAGAGCCATGCAAGTTATCCCAATCCACAGCACTCACACGAACACTGAACATATTTACTAGCAGTCCTGGCCCAAACATTAAGGAGCAGCAAGTTCTAAGCCATCTTTCAGGGAGCTACAGCAAACAGGCAATTGCAGAACCATATACCTTGACAGGAATTTGAAGTAGGTAAGTGACATAGCTACAGTGTGGCCCACAAGATAACTGGATAGCTGTTCTTCACTCTGAAAACCTGTAATCATAGAAGCTGAGTCACAGAATTTATCTAATAATCATTACACTCCAAAAAGCAGGTTCCTAATAATTCTTTTTGGGATGGGCAGCTTCTAGTCACTTTTCTCTAGATAAACTCACTGACAGCTCTGTCAGTATATAATTAACTTCAAACTTGTCACTTTAAAGTCAATTTTTACATAGCTTGATATCTCTCTCTACCATGGGAACATGGCTAACCGCAGCACATCAACACACGAGTGGACCGTTAAGCCAGCAGTGCCATTATAAAGTATGCTCTTGGGACCAGCAACAGCACCACATCATCAGCATAACACTGCACCTAAAGTAAGGAGCCACTGCACCTGAGGCACGCGCTAGTACTGAGGAAAGACAACAGGCATAAACTGAAAGAATATTCTGACTGGATATTAGACTTTCCCCCCTCCCTCCCAATGTGGGCAGGTAGGCAGTGGTACAGGCTGCCTGGTCTCAGTCCTTAATGCTTTCCAAGACCAACCAGATAAGGCTCTGAGCAGTGTGAACCAGCCTCAGAGCTGGTCCTGATGTGAGCAGCTGGTTGGAGAGACCTGCTGGGTTCCCTTCCCACCCAAACAATTTGATTTCCACAGAGCCTTGCCCAGTATGACAACCTTCAGACTTCAGCACCACCATATGGCATATTCTACACCATGCCATTAAACTAACGGCATCTTTACACTGTTTCATGCAGAACTAACTAGAGATCAGGATCTTTTAGATTATTGCTAACTTTTCCTTGGACTCTGAACAAAGTCATGCCTTCTTCATTAAGCTCTCAAGAGTTCTGTGTCGTAAAGTGGCAGGAGAGAAAGACTACCATTAGCAGCCTTTCTCACTCAGAGGTCCAGCATCCAGCCCCCTTTATCTGAAGGCCAAACACTAATTCCACCCAGGGAAAGGGTAAGCAGGGGCTCACCCCCTCCTAAAACCACGTGCTGCCTTATTCCTCCATCATACAGCGGCTGCCTGACCACAGACAGCATTCAGCTGAAACGGCTCCGTGAAAAGCACACGGGAGTTCTGGTACAGCTTTTTTATTGCTCCTTTGCTCTGTGGGAACGCCTGTACTCCCCACTCTTTCGCTGAAGCGCTGAAAGCATCGCACCACAGCGCCCGCTAAACACAGCGATTACTCACGCACCAACGCCGTACCTGCGCAGGTGCCCCCTCACGCCCCGTTACCGCAGCTAGCCTGAACAGAGCCTCCACGGGCAGACAGACCGTTTTTCAGCTAGCAAAAAGCAGCCGGAGCCCAGCAGCCGGCCAGTGCGCGGACAGCGCCCGAAGCGAGCCCCCCTTCCCGCGCTTTGCCACGGAGACCGCTCTCCCGAAGACCACGAAGGGAAGACGGCCGCCTCAGGACCAGGACCGGCCCTGGCTGCCGGCGCAGGCCCGCGCGTAGGCACGGCGGCCGCGCTTCTCCTGCGAGGCGGCTCTTCTCAGGCGCGGCGCCGGGCCCGCCCGGGAGGGGCGCAGCGCAGGCTCGCGCAGCCTAACGGTCGGTAACGGCCGGCGCGCGGAGACCCCGCGGAAGGGCGGGGTGGGGGGTGGGGAAGCAGGGGAGCCACCGTCACCCCCGCCACAGGGCGCCAAAGCGGACCCTCCCTCGCACCCGCGGGGCGGCGGGAAGGCGGCGGGCGCTGCAGGTGAGGCCACACACCCTTCTGCGCCGCCGCGGGGCCGGGGCGGCCGACGCTTCACCCCCCCAGCCCACTCCCACCCTAGTTATCGACCGCCACATCGCGCCCACCAGGCGCCAGTGGCCGACCCCAGCGAGAGGCGGCCTCAGCACAGCCCCTCCCCGCGGCGGCGACGGGCAGATTACCGATAACGACAGCCCCTCCGCGCACCGCTAGACGATCCCGGCCGCTTCTCCCAGGGCATCACCACCCGCGCATGCGCGCCGCGCGCCGCTCGCCCCAGCGCTCCCAGGGATGCGGGAACCGAGGAGCAGGTGCCGCCGCTCCGCCCAAGCCAATCAAGGCGCGGCGGGCGGGGCCCTGCCCAATCCGCGCGCGAGACACGACCTCGAGGAGCCGCCGCGGAGGGCGCGTGCGGGCGCGGATGGCGGGCGGGTAGCCGAGCCAATCGGATGCGACTCCCTCCCCCCCCCCCCCCCCCCGCGCTAATCGCGTCCCGATGCCGGCCTCAGCGCACGTGGCGGTGCCCGAGGCAGTGGGACAGCAGCGCCTTTCCCAGGCGGCCCCTGGGCTTCGTCGCGGTGACGCCCACGGGGGCCCAGGCCCGCCCTGTGTCGCACCCCCGAGGGGCCATTGCCAGGAGCTGTTGGCTGGGGGGAAGTGGTTGGCTATATCGGGGCAGCGGGGCCTTAAGCTTGCACGTGGCATCAGGGCAGATGGAGACGCGGCAGCGCCTTTCCCGTCAGCGGCCTGACTTAAAGCTGCTGCCGGAGTGCGTCCCCCTGGCGCTGGGTCCGGAGGGGTGGGAGCTCTGCCTGGGGACACGAGCAGCCGCAGTATCCCCATACCAACCTCCTTCCTACCCACTGAGCCAGCCACAGCTTCAGGAGGCACGTTCCCGGTCCCCAGCTCCAATGGTAAGCCAGAAACCAGCCACAGCAGTGATTCTGCTGAGCCAGGCTGGCTAAGGATGTAGCTTGGAGCCAGCTGTGTCATCCTTTGCCACTGTCCTGAGAGTTAAGAGTCCTGAGAGTTAGTCTGGTTAAACTCGTGGCGACATGAAGCCTGGAAAAGAACGTGTGAGTCTGTATCCTAGGGGGGAGAGGGAGGCCTTAAAAAGATAAAAAGACACAGCACTGACACTTGGGGTTCTTTGGAGGGTTCTAGGAAGATCTCCATCCTGCTGCTATTCTCAGGAGAAAACCCTTCATTCTTTTCCCTAAGGAACAGAGTATCCCAAGGCTTTTGTTCAGCACCAGACCAAACGTGGGGTGGAATGTGTAACCAGAACAGATGGGCTGCACCCATGAGGTCACTGTTAAGGTAGGAGGAACAGCTACATCTCAGAGTAGGACCTTCTCCCCAGGAGGCAACATAAGGAGGTATGGAAAGGCTGCGGGATGTGACAGAGCAGCATGAGAAGTTGGTGAATGTTACAGGCGGTACTGAGCAGGGACAAGCTGGCTCTAATTAAGAGGCCTTTATTGCAGTTGGAGGCTTGGTGTAACGACCCCATCTCTTCGAGAGGGATGGCCAAGCGTAGCAGCTATTGCATTGGTTCCTGGTTTTCCAAACACAGCAGGTGCAGGCTTGCTGCCCCGAGGAGCTTTCTGTCCCAGCCCAAGTTGCACAGCGTACAGTTCACAAGCATCTGAAACATTATCCGTGGCGCTGGCACTTGAAGTTTGTGGGAGAGGGCTGAGACAAAAGCGATTCCTTGAGGGATCACAAGGAATGCCAACGTTATTGTAGCTGCCCAGCTGCGGCCAAACCGGGTCAGTGTTCGGTATGTTTGCACGTGACTCTGTGTCACTTGATGCATCATCAGAGCCTTCCTCCTAGCCAAAGGCTGCAGGGGTTGTTGCCCTCATCTGAAGCGCAGCATTGGCTCCAGATGCCAACCATCACACCAATACTTGTGAGATGAACAATCTAACTACCGCCCCTGTCTTTCGTTCTTACTGCTGAACCTCTGAAGGGTGAATCTGCAGCTCTTCACCAACAGCTGCTTTTGAAAAGCACACTGCTGTGCAGCCACAGGCATGTGTCCCTGCGATATCAACCATCCCTGTGAATGCAGCCAGATTTCACTACCCAAAACATTAAGGCACATGTACAGAGCTTTTCTGTGGCCTATAAAACTGGGGGTCTGCAAAAGAAAAGGAAGGAAATACCAGAAATGTTGATAGCTGTACAAAAAAGTTGTATTTTTTGATCTTAACTCTAACCTCTTCCACTCAGCCAGTTCTCAGGAGCTGTGTTATTTTACTCTTACCATGTTGAGGAAACTACCTTTCAGACATAATGATTATGGCCAATGCACCATTAAGCTAAGCTTCCTTCCTCCTAAAATAACGTGTAACTTCAGATAATTTTTATAGATTTCTCTGTTTGGTTTATGTCTACCACAGATCAGTCTGCTGGCTCAGATGGAGTTACCGTATTCTGACATTATGCTTCAACTTTAGCGTGAAATTGCATTTCACAGTGAAAATGAAAGGCTTTGGTAACAAAGTCTACAAAACCTTGGTATTTTCCATATTTACACTGACTGTCGCTCTGAAATTTCCTCCTTCTAGAGACACTTCCCTGTAAGAAGTGAGGGTAAGGCAGCCTGAATGCAGACACTGCTCCCAGCTTGTCACTGTTGCGGTGAAAGCGATGGTGAAAGATTTGAAGTGTTTTTTACTAGGACCTACACTTACTTAGTGAAATGTTCTACAAGAAATGCTTTTTCTACTTTGATTCCTCCTTCTTTTGTCTTTTGATGACAGGTGAAACAAGAACTTGTCATGCTGAAGCATCTGGCAAGATCCTGAAGACGAAGGTTGGTCCCGTGACATGATGCGATTTCACCAAGAGCACTCCAAGCTGTGAGATGCTAAGAACTGAACGAAGGTGTCAGGAGAAGACCTGCGCTTCCTTTGTTTTCATACTCATGTCAGTTTCTAACAGCTCTGGGGAAAAAAAAACAAACAAGCATTCTGCTGATTATCTGTTGCTTTGCCATTTTGGGTGGCGGGCCCTGTTCACTTCCATGTGTTTTTCCCCAGAGATGCTAAAACACTTCAGATTAAGAAGGAGAATGACTTCAGAGCACTCCCTTAATGTAATCCAAGTTGTGGATTTTTCCCTAGTACAAATGTCCATGACTAAGCGTCTCAGACTCCTAGATCAACAAGGAAGGGACTGTCTGGAAGGCGATTCTGCACAGGGCTGAAGGGAGGCAGCTCTGTCCTTCTCGTGCCAGGACGTTCGACTCAGTATTAGCTGCTGCTTCTTAATGATCCGCTGGTCACAGCTGCACTTAACCCTTCTTTTTGCTCTAAGCCCTGGTGGGTAAGGGGGTCCCCTCCATGTGTCACCAAGCACGCAGATTGCTGCAGTCATTCTTAGCCTGCATTAAACACTTAACCTAACGAAGGCTGCAGTATTTGGTCCAAGAAATACATGCATACACACATATAGATATCTACAAACACCACAGAATATAAACAATACTGTGAACAAACAAAATATTATTAAAAGTGGTCTTTAAAAAAAACCCCTTCTGGAATGTTTGAATGGAAGAAAATTAACTTCATCTTACCCTAAATAAAAATAGCCTTGCATTAAGAATACGTTTCTACGCTAGTTTAACCCATTTACTACAAATCTATGCACCAGTGTGCAGAGCAGCTTGTTTCTCACTGTGTGTTGTGGTGATGCAGTGCACATGCAGGAGGATGAGTCGTGCTTCAAGTGCAAAGGAAGTGATAGAGGAATTCTGCACATTTACGGGCAGCTGCCAAGGTGGACTCTCATTTCCCAAAACCATTTCAAATGAGACTATTATGGTTTACCTTTTATTTATCTCGAGTCTCGCCTTGTGACCAGGCATTAAATATCAGTACATACCAATTATCAAATTATAGGATCCAAAACTTTATTTAAATAGATAATCTTTCTACAAAAATATAATCACATGTATTATGTCTTGTAGTTAGCTTAATGCACAGTCCATTGCAAAGTTGCACAAGCCTCTGAACAGCACCTGTTTAGGTTTCAAGTTACTGAAATGGAAACTTGCAGGCACTTCCCATTAAAATGTTATAAAACACAAGGTGTGCTGAACGATGGGTGAAACACACTTTGTGAAGTGTGAAATCCATTTTCATGTTGTAGGGTTGTTCCCATCTCCGTGGGCTGTTCTAAATGCTTGCAGTGAATATTGTCAACTTTTCCTTCAGTTCAACTTACCCTCCAAAACTGGTGAGTGTCCTCAGTGGAGTTAAAAAAGGAGCCTTTAATATTTTTTTTAAATGTCCATATTTTTAGTTCTGGTGAAACTTCTCATACTTATATGCTTTAGTCCCTGAGACAGCCTGTAACATCAATTGTTTATAACAATATACATTGCATGTTGCCAAGCTAAGGCAAGATTTTTATATATATGACACCTTACTCAAGAACATTTAATAGAAAATGCTAACATCATTGGGTTCATTGTAACTTTTAATATACTTTATATAAAGATTTAACAGTTACTCATTTCCTAATACACAGTATTAAGAATTGAATGGGTTTGGATTTGTCCTTTTTGTCGAGACAGTTTTTTGTTGCTGTTAACCTGGTTTTCAAACAATTTGTAACAAGTGACATGTCAAAAATGGGGTTTTTTTTCAGTTTTCAGATGTCTTGATAAGTACCTGAAAAAAACCAAAATACATTGTTTTCTAAAAGCTGCAAAAGCATTGCCTAAGACATCAGCTTTTCCCTCCTCCCAGCTACGGCTGTAGTTTAGGCTGTAGCAGTTCTCCTCAGTGATTTTCTGCTTATAGGTTCGTACACATTCAGACACTTGGGAGGAAAATGAGAACTAAATCAAAATCACATGTTCACCTGAAAATGTTTCTACATTATAATTAATACCCAAGATGGGGACTGAAAAAAAGTTAGAAAAGCCTCTCTGTCTCTTTGGTTGCTTGTTTACCATGACCCAAATTCTAGTGCTTATACTGACAGCACTGTAAAACCAGGGAATCATCCCATTTGAGCATTTCCATCACGGATTCTGTGAAGTAAATTTAACTGATTAGCCCTAAATAATATAATTCTAAACTTATGTGAGGTTTTCCACACGAAATCCCATCCAAAATTAAATAAAACTAATTATTATCAACACTATGTGACAGGAAGAACTGAACCTCATTTAAGAAAACTTTAATTAATGTGCTTACCTCACTAAGTATTGCCCAGACAGGAGAGTCAGAATTGACTGACAAGCGAAAAGCCTCTATTTTTCCTATTGACTGATCAATACTGCCTTCTGCAATTCCATTTTCAAAAGCCCCTAGATAAAAAAATCAAACAAGACCTGTACAAACATATATATAGGAATGAAATGCGCTTCCAACAGAACGTAGACAAAAGCTATACATTACAAATTATAAATTAACTCCAGGGATACATTAAGGGAAAAAAAAAATCCTCTTTTGTTAAAGATCAAATAATAACTGAAAGATAGAGTTATAAACAACAAGGGTTAATTCCTTCAGGTACAGCGACTAGGAGCTGGAGAAGAAAAAATTAAGAACCTATAGCTACAAATGTTAAAAAATAAATGTAACTATGTTAGTAGTGACCACATAACAGATGGTACATGTGGCCACATTAAGTAATCAGAAAGCTTTTCTGAGAAGTATGGTTATTTTTAAAAAAGGTATATTAGGAATCATGGACCAATTCTGGACCATTTCTTCACCAGTTCAATTCTTTTTGACTAACCTTGTTAAGCTGGCACCAAATCACTGCAGACAAATGAAAAAAGCTCATCCCACATGTGATATTCATTTCCTATCAACTTGCATGTGCAGCTGTGAGCTGACAGCATTTCAGTTTGGGTCTCTAATTAGAGCAAAACAGGCACGAGGAGGTGGGAGAGAGGTGCAAATCAAAGCAAACAAGAAGCGGTTCATTGGGACAAAAGAGGAATTATGTGGTAGAAGAGGCAGAAGAGAGCAGAAAGGGTAGGGGCAAAAAGGGGGAAGGTGCATTGGGTTACGCTTCATTTCAGGTTGGAGCACCAGGTCACACTCCCATGCTATCATAATTGTAAGAAATGCTTGTCTCCAGCTAAGGCTGCAAAAGCCAAACCAGAATCAATTCTCCTATTAAGACCTGGCAGAGACTGGAATTAGTTATTCTTCTAATTAGGTGCCTTGGCTTTTGCCAGTGCTGGTAGGGTTCTTCATTATTTAAAACATGGTACACTCTGATCCGCCCTAGTGTAAAGGGTTACATTTTCTTACTGTTTCACCTCAGAATGTTATACTTATTACAGAGTTAATGAAATTCTCAACTGCAGAAACATTTTATGCATAAGAACAAAATTTCTGATTTTGAAGTGACAATAAACAATTTACCTATTTTTAAATATCCATCTTTGGTTGCTGGGTAGTTAAGTTTACTTCCATGGTCAACCAGATCTTCTCTTAGAACTTTCTGTAAAAAATAAAATCTCCAGAAATATTTTCTAGGGCATGACATTTTATGCTGAACATTGTTCTTAAAATGAAATGGCACTGTGTATCACAGTTGGAAAGAAAAGACTTACATCAGCTGGCAACACTTCCACAGTAGTGTTAAAGAGTTTATCACCAGGGTGTTCCATGTTTCCACTCTTGAAGTAGTACCTGATGATAAAGGTGTATTATTTCCAGGGATTTCATGCTTTAGGAAAAGTTCTAGGGAAGTAATTCTTTCCAATTCTTAAGGAAAGTTTCAAATAACTTTTCTTTAGTTGTGGGCTATAGAGAACAGAAATGGGCATTGAACATTTCCAGTGTGTGACTAAACCATGCTAGAGGTTTTGAATTTTAACTGGTTTTCTCTGGAACCATGAATGCAAGTCTTCCCTATTTTCAGTGCTCAAGTTGTACATAAATTAACTTTCCAGGTTTAAATGGCTATCCTTAGCCATTTAGTTCTCTGATCTGTTCCTGTCATCCTAAGGCTGAGGTGAGACTGTCTTCTGGGAGAAAATGGCAACAAAACTCCCTGTTTCTACTAAGCAATACACTACATGCCAAGAGAATCCTCTTTTTTATCGATACTGATCATTTTTGGCACTTCTAAATAATCTCTGCTATATCCAGTGAGCAACAGCAGTGTTACTGCAGGAATCCCAGCAAAAACATCTATGAGTTTAAAAAAAAAAATCCAAACAAACCAAAACCATCTTGGTTTCAATTTCTAGGATTAGAGTTCTCAAGCTTTTAGATCCAAAAATTGCTGAGAGAATCTAAAGCATCAACCTCCCTCCTCTGGCATCAAATAATCAAGACTTAAGATCATCAAATATTATCAGAGTAGCTCTACACTTCCACAGGTTAGCAACATGGTGGGGCTGGGACCAGCCATTAGGCAACAGTGCATGTAAGTCACCTTCAGCCAGTACTGCTTCCCAGTAACAGGAAAATGCAAAAATAGAGGCTACCCAAGTTTCCCAAAGCATAAACCAGTTAATTACCAGCACTGATCACAGAACACCAATGATGTTTTATTGTAACAGCTGGCATTTAGTGCAGCTCACTAGATGGAGTTAGAGACTTGCTTTCTTAGTTTGGGTTTGGGGTTTTTTTTAAGAAATGAGAAGTCTGCAGACTTAGTGCAAATGGAAGTCCCTTAGTTTTGTCATCAAATTTAGAAAGAAGTGTAACAACAGTGAAGGTCTTTTTCTCTGATTATTGCTACAAAAATATGGTAATATGTGTCAGAGATGCTCTCCTGGAACCATACTTCTCGTTGGGTGAGCTTTAACTCAGGTCTGTTCTCCAGTCTGACACAGAGAGAAGAAACTTAGCTGCTTTTGCTACCAGCCTCAATTTGTACTGTGGATAAAGTATGTTCTTCTGAAAAAGACTTCTCTATCTTAAGCTACAGGGGTCTCTTCCTTTCAAAGACACCCAAGCTGAATGATGTGAAACCAGAGAAGATAGTTTCAACTTTTTAGAATGAAAAAAACATTCATGGTGGGACTTGGCTGTAGATCCAAACACATGAAGTTAGAAGTCTGGGCAAGTGACCCAAGTGTTCATTACTGGTAACAGAGATAATAATAGAGTCAACGAAGCTTAGCAACTAACTTCCTAGAGGAGGAAATGAATAGCTGTCCACCTTCCACTGACTGTATCGAGTAGATCTCTATCTGTCAAGCACAGCAGGAGCTTACAGACTGACCTTATGTAGAGGTATCTAGTGTAAACACCTACATTCAAGTCTCTGAGTCTTCAACTGAATCCCACTTTTATTAATGCAATCTCCAGTACTTCCCCACAACAGTGATATTTTCTCTCTGCTTTCACCTCCACTGATAAGTGTCTGGTCTGGGACATGGCCTTTGGCTTGACATCACACAAACAGCCTTTCTGTTGATTACTACAGACACAAACTTTCCACAGACCCTATTGTTTTTAACTAATTAATTTTATCAATGAGGATTAGCATAAGAGAATGTAAAATATTTAATCAAAGAAGTAAAAAGGAAAAAAATATAAGAAACTCTCCAATTACTGGGGAAGAAATATATCTCAGGAGGGGAATTCAAGAAGGGGAACACATAAATATCAAATCATGGATTTTTTGTCAGTGATGAAGCTATGGTTTATGCAAACAGCTGAACACTGATGATTTGGAACAAACAATCATTTCCAAACTGGATATAAGTAGGCTTTGCTATTCCATATGGCATAATACTTACTTTTCAACTTTTAGTGGATTTAAAAAGGTGAACCTGATGTAGTCCCCTGCCACTGGAGCTGAAGCCCAAAAACAGTCTTTTCCTGTATAAACTTTTTCCAAGGTGTATTGCTGGTATATTTTTAGGCTTGTATCCACTGTTGCAGGTGGATTATTATGTGCTTTATGTAGCACATTTTTGCCAAAGTCTTTATCCTGTTGGAAATAAAGAAATGCAATTTCACTCATAGAGCAAATACTACAGGAAGCTATTCCAGGAAATCATTACCTTAGTGTCAAAAATATACAATCTATTCCATCACAATGAAACCTTGTGCTGTGAAGAGGGTTCCTGTATGCCATGAAGTGCTACTGTGACTGGTACAAGTGTTCAGCTGAGAGTTTCAAAGATGTTTCTGCAGAAGCAGCGTGTCCCACCTGCAGTTTAGATGCCAGGTCAATATTCTCCCCCAAATCTGTGAACCAGCGTTCTTGGATATGGAAATGCCAACCGATGCCTAAGATGCAATGCTTGAAACTGATTTGAGAAACAAGCCAGAACACAAGCCTGTAATTCAGAAATACGGCATTAATTTCTTTTCCTTACTTTCAAATGCTGCATCTTCCCAGCCAATGATGAATAAATTCCCACATGTTGAAAGAGAGATGGTTTAGCACGGATACGTAACTTTGCCTTTTCCTTTTCACAATGTATCTGGAAAGAAAGTACAAGGCAGTGAAGTTTTATGTAAATAAAGGAGAGACAAACTAAGTTCCATAGGGCAATTTCATTATCTAGTTGAGGGTATGAGTCCAGGTTTGTTATCTATTTAAATGAGAAATCCCTTAGATTAACAGTCACCTTATTTTAAAATACACTGTTTCTAGACCTGAAAGTCATAATTCCACTCGTGGTGCTATGTAGATTTGAAGGCTGAACCACCACTAATTTAGGGATTCCTGCACTGTACTCCACCAGTCATACCTCAGTGTGACAAAAATGGACCTAGAACCTGAAACTGATTATTTTAACCCCTTATGACAATTTTCTTTGTAACTCTTGGCCTTGCTATATTGTTCTAATTAAAGTGTTTTCACTAAAACTAACCTTCTTGAGATAGATTCTTGTTACAATTCCATTTTTATTATTTTGGCTCTTTCTGCTCTGTTTGAGAGGCTTATAATGTACTGCAATATGCTAAAAGTTATGTCTTATCTTATAACTACGTAAAGCCCTAAGATACTGTATTTGAATCCTCATTTTCCAGTTTGGTACACTTTATGACATGGCATATAACAGGGAATTAAACTACTGTAATTGGTACTAATTTCTGAGCTGCTTGATTTTTGAAGGATAGTAGATTATTTCTTTAAATGTAATTTTTGCTCTACATCTATAGAGCATCACAGTTCGATACAACGAAGCAAACATGCTACAATAATTAATGAGACATAATGAAGCATCAAGGCACAGAACAGAGGGAAGAGCTAAAATGAGAGTCTCTGAGTTCTCTCAGTTCTGCCACGGAATTTCTGTATGAGTTTGGAAGTTCATTTAACTTCTCTGTATCCCTGGTCTCTCATCTTTAAATTTGAGAGGATAACATGTTTAGCTCTTCAATCAAGTGCTTTCAGTTCTGTGAACGAAAACCGTTACCTAAACTAAATCAGCATCTTCTAAATCTAGAAGTGATAAAGTCTTCCTTCAGCTGGCTTAAACACCAGAACTCAGGAGGGACTGATGTTTTCCACATAAGTACTAATTAAAAGTTCAAAACCACCTGGAAGGCTATAAAAAGAACTAGGTATTTTTATGTTTGTCCACAGCAGATGTTCAACAAAACAATGTAAAAACACAATACAGGCAAATTGATTTATTGGCAGCTGTTTCTCTGAAAAACACCCTACACTTTTGCTAGGAAAACAAATCATTATAGGACAATGAATTTGTGATCTTCCTACTGACAGTGTTTGCAGTTTGGCATGTGTCCTTGTATGCTGATGCAGCACTGTTGGAAGGGCTACTTAAGGCAACAGCTGGGATTCATCAGTAGGACAGGACCCGTGTGGTCATTTCTGCAGAGATGGAGACAGGGCTCCCATCTCTGTAGCCTGCACTTGATAGATACATGCCACTGCATATGATCATGAAACCATGCAATGGTTTGGGCTGGAAGGGACTTCAAAGCCCATCTAATCCCAACCCGCTGCTGTGGGCAGGGACACCCTCCATTAGCCCAGGCTGCCCAAAGCCCCATCCAGCCTGGCCTTGAACACTGCCAGGGAGGGGTCAGCCACAGCTGCTTTGGGCAGCCTGTGCCAATGTCTCACCATAAAAAAGCCTTCTTTATGGCCAGTCTATGCTCTTTCCATTTAAGACTGCTGCCTCTTGTCCTGTCACAACAGGCCCTGGTAAAAACACCTTTCCTCATCTTTCTTACAAGCCCTGTGAAAGTACTGAAAGACTGCAATATGTTCTTCCCAGAGCCTTCTCTTCTCCAGGCTGACCAAGCCCAACTCTCTCAGCCTTTTCTCACAGGAGAGGTGCTCCAGCCCTCTGATCATCTTTGTGTCCCTCCTCAGCACCTGGATGATGTTTCAGAAGGTAAATATGACAACATTTCTGAACCATGCAGAGATCTGATGGCCCTGATCATCACAAACTGTTTTCCAACTTGGTGAGCAGGTACAACTCAATTTTGGTATGTGAATACTCAGCCCAGGCTGCAAACATGTGCAAAACACCCATCACTACAGGATGGCACATAAAGGCCTCCAGCAGGTCCCTTGCTGACCTTCCCCCAGGCACAATGTGAGATCACTTAGTGACACTCTTAGTTGCTCAGAAAGGGGAAAGTGTGATAAATTCTGTCAGCTTGACTTCTACAGTGCCTCTAGGAAAGTCCACTGTCAAGCAGAGGAGGAGCAGCAGCTGGGATCCCCATCCTTCCAGCTTCCATTTTCTCCATCTCTTGAACAGTTCCCGTAGGTCATGCCACTGGTCATTCCCACCTGAGGGCAGGGTGAGACTGACTCATCTCATAGGTTTTTTCCTACCCACAGCAATTGAAATTGCAATTGCAGAAGTGAAACGCACTAGAAACTTGGTGATACCTGCCTTTCAGGAACACAGCTTTGGTTTAGGTATGAAATCAGGACTGAGAAGCCAGAACGGTCATGGAAAAGATCAAAACCTTTCACCTATATTGGTTGGAAGCTGGCATGTGGTAGAGCTGGAATGGTGACATTAATGTAATAGTATCTTTATTCTGTTATCACAGGCAGGCAAGAACCTAAATTAGAGGTACTTGAGACTAAATCCTGTGAGCTAGCCTAACCCCTGGGGTAGGATTTCAAAGGTTACTGCTGTCTGCGTGAAGTGGGAATTGAGACTCCTCAGTGGCATTACTAAGCGTCAAACCAGGGACCTTCTGCTATCCCCAGGAGTTCTCTCTGCTACACAGCAAAACTTGAGGCTTGTTTGTTCTGGTCCCCTCCACCTGCTGCTCTGCACAACTCCTCTCTGTCTCTTCTTATCAATCCAGAAGCAACAGGTGAAAACACCTGGAGTGGGGACTGGCTACACTAATCAAGTAGAACTCTTCAACTTCATAAACCAAGAAGGAGCAGAAGCTCTGGTCAGGCTCCGTGGCACAGTATGGCATACAAGAAGAGTGTGAGCAGTGACCAGCACCAAAGGCTGGTGACAGAAAGAACGCAAAAAGATGTAAAGAAACACGTAACATATCATTGGTCTCACCTGTAGTGCTAGAAATAGCACTTTTTGCAACTGAACACAACTGTTTCCTTAATTTTCAGTGAAAAGTATCATTTGGTTCATTTGATCTCTTTGTTTCCCTGCACTTTTTTTTCCCCCAGGCAAACAGTCACTTTATTTCCCAGCTCATAAAAGACTTAAAGCAACACACTGAAGTTCTATTTCCTGAAAGAAAGGAATTGGTATGCAAAATTCAAACCAGCTGTGATTGTAACACTGTATGCTTTACTGACTTGCATATTCCAAGAAGCGATAGTCCACACAGGTTTACCTATTCAAATTTCCCTGTGGTGCGGGTGCTGCAGGGTTGCCTATGTGACCAGCTACAGGCAGAAGCGAGCCTGTCCTGTCCCTGTTCTGAACTGACAGAGACTAATCAGCTCTGGTGTGGAACCCTGAATTTCTGTGAGTCAGGCTTCTCCAAATGTCCTACTGGGCTCAAACACCATGTCACTCCATGCAATCTGGAGCAGATCTTTCCCCACAGATTCCAAATTAAGTCAGGTTTCAGAGATTTCTATTCCACTTGTTGAAAAGAAATAAATTTGCCACTGAGACTGTTTAAATATTAATTATGTTAATAAATTAATAGGCATACTTACTGCATCCTTTTCTGGATTGCACACTTTAACCCAGAGCAGGTGGTCTATAAGCCAGTCTATGGGCTTATCTTTGTAGAACATGAGAAAAAATTCCACTATGAGTGGCAGGTCTTCTGATTTAAACAGTTTTCCTGAAAGCAAGACAAGAAGTTGCACATTCATATACTTTTATTGCTATACAAAAATCAACAGCTTTATGTTTATTCCAGTTTTAAACACATGCATGGCATTTATTTAGTGGCAATTTCACACAGATTCCCAGCTTTGGAGACTTGCTCTGGTTTGTTTGGATTCTGAAAAGGTTTCCATTCCATGCCAGGAGATATTCTCACACAGTCAACCAGTTGACTACTACAGCATGTGGTTATATCCTAGTTCCAAACACAAATCTGCCAGTCATCTGTATCAGCGTCTAAGATGAAGCAAAGTCTTACTAATTCCTCACAACACTAGATGTGCAACTTCCCTGGCAATACTCTATTGAAGGTCTTTAAATTAAGACCTGGATATGAAAAATGTTGCTTTTAAAATACGATCACTGTTCATTTAGTTCTCTTGCTATTTGTTTTGGCAGCCTTTGCTAGGTTTCTCACGCTTACGGGGTGTTATCACAAGTTAACTGTATCAGAGCCAAAGAAAAAATACATAAAAGAAACTTACTACTAAAAATAATTACACACACACACACAACATCCCAATGATTCCCATTCTGCTGCACAAAGGAAGCAGATTTATTTTATAGATGGAATTTAATTCTTGAGAATATGACTGCATGCTACAGGGGCACACAGTGCC
The DNA here is from genome assembly GCF_964237585.1 of Gallinula chloropus. Classification (NCBI taxonomy): domain Eukaryota; kingdom Metazoa; phylum Chordata; class Aves; order Gruiformes; family Rallidae; genus Gallinula; species Gallinula chloropus. Next base: position 57,634,848 of record NC_140088.1, read on the forward strand.
CCAAGTTTGCACTATTTACTTCTTATGGGAACCCAGCTACTAGATCCTATGCTGAGGATGCTCTGCATTAAGAGGACAGTTTTAAAGGGCACAGAAAGTGAAAGACTCAGTGGGAGCTTTCCTGAAGAACCAAGGAAGTTTGGATAGGTGAGTCCTTCCATGCTTTGAGATGTAGTACTGAATGAGACCTACACAACACATGCAGCTCCAAATCCAATTGACTCTGCTGAGGTCTTGATACTTACCAATAAATCCAAGCTGGGAGAACTCAAGAATCATCCAGTCTTGGGACTGTTCAGCAGCAAAGGTTTTTATACTTTGAATATAATCAGGTTTGGCTATAATATCATCTTCCAGCTGGGAAAAAAGAAAGCAACACAAAAACAGAAGGCAAGTGGTGGTGATGCTGCCACACATAAGCGGTAACTGCATTGTGCTTGACTGTCTTACTACACAGAGTTGCTGTTCAGCTTCTACATATATCTCTGTTTCAGTAGAATTCATTAAGCATTTATTTCCACAAGTAACTGTAACTCCAGGAGTCCTCCTCACTTTTTCAAGAAAAGGACTCCCTAAATTAAAGAGGTCTCACTTGACAGAAAACATTCAGCAAAAAGACAGAAGTTAAGGGAGAAGACAGCAGATGATTTGTACTGAAGATGCATAAGCACTGATAAACAGCAGGAGCAAATTGGACAGAGAGGTGTCTGAAGCTGATGGTTAAAAGCTCTGTAGAAAAGCCTGGGCAGACTTTGTTGCACCCAAAAGGTGAGTCGGATACCGAGATGCTAGTAGAGAGCAAGCTGTTTCAGGGAATACTGGTCATGAAAGAAGGAACACGCTGCAGAGCACACGTGAGGACAGGAATACAAGGAGCTCTCAAGCTGTTGCAAGAACTGACACTGAATGGAGCAGTAGAGCCAGCTAAAGAGCACCCGGAAAAGGAGGCTGACATCCACTGAGGAAATGGGAAAGGCCCTAGCTGCATTTTTGTGTGGCTTTCAGAGAAGAATGGGGAATATGAAAAGCCCAAAGCTATCCCAGTTCCCAAAGCTGAGGATAATGAGTCCAAACAAGGAGTTCAGAGGTAACAACACAAAGGAAATAAATGAATTCCAGAAATAATTAAGGAACAAGTAATGCAGGGTTTGAATTCCATACGGGTATGAAAAACACAGGAAGAGGAGACTAATCCTTCAGGAAAATGTTGTTGGGCTGCAGCGTAATGATTGAATTCATTTGCTGTAATTGCTGTGCTTCACCGGCCCCGGTGCTTCTCTGGCAGTGCTGGAATCTGATTCAGTAAGCTACGCAGTTATAAAATAAAGGCTATGAGAGGAAAGAAAAAAGCAAAAAGCATGGTTTCCTTCTGGTTTTGCAGGCTCTACTGACTCAGTGCAGTGTCAGCAGCAAGAGCATGAGAGCGCAGCCCCACAACTTTTAGCTGAATTTGGCCATTACTATAAATGTAGGGCTGGTAGGGGAAAAATGCGTTGTCAACAGTCAACCCAGGAGGAAGTAGAATGAAGTTTGGAAGACAAGATTATGAGATTTGTTTTGACCCCGTTAGCTTTTGCTGATGGTGAGATAACAAAAAAATAGATAGATGGAGACAAACTGATCAAGATGAATGCTTATTAACAGATTCCGAGATCAGGGGACTGAGTTGAGGTGACGGTTATGCAGAACAACAACAACAAAACCCCAAAACATCAACTTACAAGAAATCTTGCATAAAATTAAATGAGCTAAGAGTATTATTCAGGAACTCGGTGTAAAGGGAAAAGAGCAAGGACTCAAAGTTTCAGAGAATCCTTAAAGAGAAAATGAGAGGCTTCTATAAAAGGACCAAAGGCAGAGAGGAGTATCTCAAAAACCCAGTAAGACCATCATGTCAAGAAACACTAGAAGAAAGCATAAAAGTTAGTAAAGATGAAAAATACAGAGGCTGTGATAGAAAGTGGGTGTGAATGTGGTTATGAACTGAAAGTAGTACTGCATGGTGAGAAGTTTGAAACAGCCTTTTCTGAAGCAGACAGTTAAAAGTGAATATTGGAGAAGGTAGTTTGACACCCTATGTAGTATAAAACATTAAAAATTGTTTAATTAACCCTAATGAGCCCTGTAATTTGCATTCATCTAAAGTACATCTTGAAGAGCATCTACCCATTGCTTACAGATTTCAGTCAGTTATACAACGCGTGGTTACCCTGAACATTTAGTACCTGGTAACCAAATTCTAATTTGAATTTTTCTGGTTTCACCTTACAGCCACCTCTTTGTCATGTGCTTTGTATCTGCCAAAGGAGATTATGCAGTGGCTATGCAAAGCTGGATCGAGAAGTGTAAGGTACAAACTGTTCAGTCCATTTGGCCCATTGCCATGAGAAGGCAAGCAGAAGGCATAATCCCAGCTAATGTCCCTTTCTCATCAGTACTTTGAGATGAAAAAAGACACATATGCAACAGCAAGGCTCTATAAATTCCCTAAGTGACAGACAATACATGGGTTTCCATTTGTTTCTCTTGTGTGGGTTATCTATGAGAAATAAAAATGAAGAAGCAACATAAAAGCAGTAACATACAATGTAAGTATAGGCATCAGACAGGAAAGTATCTTCCTTTCTAAATGATATTCGGGTATTTTAATATTCTGAATTACCATTCAATTAATATGTGAAGACTGTTAGGATGAAAAATATTATTCTCTCATTTTTCAGAGAAAACAAACCTCCAATAGTTCATTCCCTAAAGATGTTTATTTTTCTTTTTTTTTTCAGTACAAGTGTAAAGAAAATATCAGCTAAAATGCACTTTCATCTAAGTTACTCCTTTTAGGAGTTCTACCACGTAACAGGCTTGACCTACAGTTTGGGATGGGAGGAGCCAGTGGGGGAAGAAAGGAGAATCCATACAAAGATTCCTAATGACTTCACTGAACTACTGCTCAGGCCTTAAGACCATTAGAGAAACCCACTAGAGAAACTGTAATAATGGTGTGCAGACAACTGCTGCTGGCAGTATCTATTGCCAGTATATATGTAGATGTTACAGAGAGATGATAAACAAAGCTCCCCCAGTCTCTGCAAGGCAAAACCAGATTTTAACTGAAGATACCAAAAGATTTATTTAATAGCTTGATTCATCAGAGTACTAATGGTGTACACTTCTCAAAACCTGCTGTATATGTGTTTCTCACAGATGCTTTCAGATTTGAAATGCTTAATTAACTAATGTTTAATGAACTGTGTCTACAGGGACACAAAGCACAAATGCGTGTCCTCACTACTAGGTTGGGATTCCTGCTTTTATGTTTATGTTAAGATCCCATTATCTTGCCTCTGACATTATTACAAACACCTCAGGGAGCTCTGATTATCTCTAGGAAGTATAGAAGTGTAAACAAGTATTTCAAAGTTCTCTTAGCTGTTTTTTTTTTAAGAAAACTTCACAAAAAAAGCCTGAAAGGAGCAGTAGCTGGTGCAGAAAAAAAAAAAAAACCAAAACCAAATAAACCAAGCAACAAAACAACAAGCCCCCAAAACTGGACAAAGTAGAAGAGATACTTCAAGTAGAAGTGATGCAATGCCTGGTGGGATTTACTGTCTTTTTTCAAGGATTACGTGTGATCAGTAGGTAAGGTTCATCCACAGTGTAACTACTCCTTTAGCTTCAGCAGACTTCACAAAGCTATCTGCTTAAATCCTGATGCAGCAGTACCCTGGCATGAGTGTTTATGTGTTTATTCAGCAAAGATCTTGCATGACTCATGACATCAGCTGTTCTGTAGACATCTAATTCCGTACGCTTATTGTTTTTCACAATTCAGAAGTTGGTATCAGTCACCCAAATCACAGAATCACAAGGTTGGAAAAGACCTTTAAGATCATCAAGCCCAACCGTTCCCGTCCTGTGCTAAACCATATCCCTAAGTACCTCATCTACCCTTTTTTAAAACACATCCAGGGAAGGTGACTCAACCCCCTCCCTGGGCAGCCTGTTCCAGGCCCCAACAACTCTTTCAGTAAATAATTTTTTTCTAACATCTAATCTGAACCTGCCCTGGTGCAGCTTTGTGCCATTAAATGACACTATTTCTGACAAAGCAGTCAATAAAATCTAACCTATTTCAAATTTTCCTTTAGATTCCTGAGGTCAATCTGTACCAGGCTGAGGAAAGGAATTTTTAGGTTATTTGCTTTCCATTAGCATAAGGCTTCCAAACAGGGGTAGATGTTAACCATCTGTATGGCAGCACATCTTCCTTCTTTTCACCTGTACTCTGTGGAGAATTTTCTGGGCTGACTGGCATCTGTGTTAAGAGAAGCAGCTGCAGGCTGGACAGGCAAATGAAGAAGTGGAGATATTAGGGAAGGGTATGAGGAAACCACAGTTTCTTTCTAAAGAAAATTCTGAATGCAGCCATAACTATACCCAGACCATCACAATCCAGGCTTTGCTCTGAACGACACAGTGCAGTCCTTACGTTAATGTCCCAAGTAAGAAAACACATACTCTCAAATTTCTGTAAAAACACAAATCTGTAAGTTGTTTCCACGGAAACATGGATGCTTGGGGAGCTTTGTAACAGAAAGGGACATTAAGTGCCTGGCAGCATGCTTAAAACTTGCCTTCACTGTGTTTCCTGTGCCTCAATGCTCTGGTGCACTCAGCAAACTTGGCTTGCCATTTTAAAAGCATACGAAAGTCACGGGAGAATTTTCCAGTAAAACCTGAAATGTTCAGTAGACAACGTTTCTCTTTGTCCACCTGTCTGCTGAGTGTCTATGCCAAATTTGAGAACAGAGCACAGACTCTCGAGTAGCCCAGCTCAAAAGCATTTGTATTAAATGCTGACAAGAACTGTATGAGATGCTGGTTCTTGTGGTCTTTGGCTTCTGGGAGGCCAGTACTTATGTGACAGAAGAGTCTGCGGCCTGTGCAAGCAGGAGAAGACCCAAGAAAGCTACAAAAACTAACCAAAATGCTGTTATAAGCTTTTTTAAAAAACCCTGTAGACATTCATGAACTCTGTGAAATGTTATGGGTCTGTTCCATTCCTGAACAGCTGCGATACATTTTGGAATCGCTGGTGATAACTGTCATCTTTACGGGGTATAAATTAGCACAAATCTAGAATGATGGTTAAACCTATCTCTAACACTGTGAATCTTCTGGAGAATTTAGGACCTGTACCAACACACAGTTTAACCCTGTCTCCAGTATCACTATACTGGTACGTGTCCCTGTGTGTCTAAGGGCTTTTTGGTTCATTTGGCTACAACCTGGACCTACCACAGCTTATTCTGTATTGCTGCACCAAGTGAAAACACACTGAACTGTCAACTTTCTGACCCTAATCAAATAAGGGTTTCATGCTCCAGTCACCTTGTTATTCAACCTCACAAATGATGGGAAAGTAGAGATTGGTTTAATCAAACAGTACCTGGCTGCAAGATGTACAGCAACACAGAAATGTGTCGATGCTTGTAAAGAGCACAGGCAAAATGCAGAGAGAATGATAACAGATTGCTGCTTCTATTGCAGCCTTTGAAACAAATTACAATTGGCAAAGCTAATAATCACTACAGATGTATTGCAGGTACTTAATGATAACGTGAACATACCTGTAAATAAAATGTTCCCTTATGTTGGGCATATAGCATTAAAAAGCTATAATCCAAATTCTGTTTAGTTCTCCACCTAAACATAAGCAGCAAATTCTGATAAGATTTTGGGGGTTTGCAAGAGTTATTTCTATAATAAAAGCACTTCTAATGCTCTGCAGTTTTTTTTTCTCTACAGTAAAACTGTAAGGTTGAGTATTCTAACTCACTGGTAAGTGAATAAAAATTCCTCTGTAATCAGTGTAAACATCTCTTAGTAATTTGACTTCCTTATAAAAGTTAACATTAACTAAGCAAAAATTTTCAATCTGTACCAAAGCAACCTGAAACAAAATATCTAACACTCAGGTAAATGACTTAAAGACTCTATTCATTATATTATGAACAGTAGAGATTAACACACAATGATTATATAAAGATCAAAAATAAAGTGCTCTTACTGATGAACAGCACAGAAAGCAGGTTTATAAACTTCATTTTTAGGTTTAAATGTTAACATAGACATTTTTCTACAAATACAGCCTCTCATTTTACCAGAGGATGAAGTTGACGTTTGATAAACAATGCTAGAAGACTTGAGAGTAATCCATCAGCATTTAGTTACATGAAAGTGTATCTGAATCAAATCTAATCACACCTGAAACTTAAGTATGCAAACATGCTTATGCTCTGAAAGATAGAAGGTTTATCTATAAACCAAATATACATGCATTCATACATTTGCTGATTTCCCGTAACCTAAACTCTCAGTACTGCAGCTCTCTCCTTTATCTCTCTTCTGATAAGTTAGTTCTTATTGGTCAAAAGAAAATCACTTCCAATAAATTAATTTTTTAGGTTACCACATCTGTCTCGGTGAATCTGGGGCAAACAAGCCAATGAAATCACCAGTTAGGATATATTAGCAGTAGAGTAAAAAGTCCATGATCACCAGAAGTTAGATTGTTAATTAAACCCACAGCAGTTGCCACTAATTAGGTAAGGGGCCACATGGGGTTTCATTTATGCGTTCACAGAGCCTCTTATCTGTCACATAAACCATTTTTCTATTTTTTATTTACAAGCAGACCATCTAGCCTATCTCCTCTTGGCATTATCCATCTGGTTTAAAACCTGTGGGATGCCTGGAGTCAAGATCCAAAGAAAAGGCTCGCCTCTGGCCCTGAAGCTCATGTGCAGCATAGCTTTTCTCAAGATCTTCTCGTGTAATAAGCCTTTAAAAAGTACACTTGAGGTCCATTAGCTCTGAAATACAGGAACGTTACCAGCTCAAACAGCATTGACTTTTGCAGAATGTTCCATTTCATAGTCTTCAGCAAAAGTTCTTAGGTTTTATAAATCTATCTTACCTTACTCTGTCCTCCGAATCCCCAAATGTTTTCTTCAGGCTGGAAAGATCTGGATAATAAGAAGGAGGAGGAGAAATAACCTCTAGGACTCCAGACTGGATTTCTTCGGGGAAGCTGTGAAGAGAAGCTTAGTGAGACCCTGTTCCTCAAAAAGGCTTTGAGAGCAACCACAGACAGCAACTCCCCAGAGTAGGGTTTGCTCCTCTGTAAGTGAAGTTCACAACTCCAGCAAAGAAACTAAGCCACGCTGCATGTAAATTAGGAACCAAGAAGGCATCTTTGATCACCATCAGAACATGCAGGACTGTAACCCATGGAAGTCACAGACAACACTGGAGAGGAGCATGCCTTAGAAATCCTGTCCCTCCTGCATCTATAAACGCTTACTCATAATCCTGCCAAAATGCAGCAGTAATTCACAACCAGACCCACTATCTAGGACTACACACAACTGTTCCCCTTGCACAAGAGCTCCTAGCGTCCTTAGGCTTGCTCTAGTTCTACATTCTAGCCAGGAATTCTGGCCTGGAGTGGTATGGGGAGTCTGGGTCTAGTTTCTGCTCCAAGGATTACATTGTTCATTTTAAAAGTCACTGAAAAAATTGCCATCAACTTTGGTAATCGAGCCTCCCTCTTCCCCCAGAGTATGTACAAACCCCCATCCTTCAGTTTTTAAGAGCTGTAGGGTCATTGAAATAAGGAGTTCTTAGAACTGAGTTTCCCATTCTCTATAATTAATGAAAACCCCACTAACATCATAAAGTAAGTGCATCATGAGCTGCACACGATGCTGTAGACACCTATGGGAAAGAACGATAACAAGTGAAACAGCAGTGGGAAGCTTTCCTTTGATAGCTCTTCTGTGAACTTGGCACAGCAGAGGATACCTAGCTTATATTACCCACCATATAATTGTATTTAACTTTATAAACGTAATCTGATTGCTGTCCAAATTCCATTGCCTTCATGAAAAAGAGGCAAACAAGGAAACACAAACGCCCAGAAACCATGACAGGCAACAGAATACATTGCAAGGCCATGAAGTCAGTGGGGACTTAATACATGTAGTCTCAGGTACCTTGAATTGCATCATTAATTTCATGGAGAAGAGACTTCAGTTCAGGTAAATATTTATCAAAGGCTGGGACCTCGCCTCATTAGTTAAAGCATATTTATGAAATAAGTAAATGGAAAAAAACTGATATACATCTTTCTGTTCTGAATTGCTGTGTGTTATGATACACATGTGAAGCATGCACCTTTCCCCTTGTGTCTTAGCAGTTCCTGTAATTGATCCCTGAAATTCTAATTCTTCCCACAAAAGCTCAAAACCTGTTTACTAGCTGTTTGGTGTCACACTATAGGACTTACCTGCTTTTAACACTTTCTGCAATGCTGTTAACATATTCTGCATCCACCTAAACAAAAGAAGGGGAGTTTCATTTCAAGTCAGCCATTTTTGTATTAAGCAACACTTTGCAGGGAATATTTCCCTGCAAACAATTTTTATTCTCTGAGTCTTTTCCCTCCAAACAAAAGCAGTGTGTTACAGCAGCGTTTCTCCTAAAGGACAGTAATGGGGTTTTCAAGGAAACTGAACTTTTGATGTAATTGAAAGTAGAACTGAATAATTTCCAACTATGGTTTCTGCATTTTGGGGTTTTACCCTGCTCCTGAAAGAGGCCAAGCCATTTTCTGCACAGAACTCTGTTCTACTTTCAGCTTTCGGTCATGCTAGAGAAGCACAGTCATACAACTGTCAGTAAACAGGGCCATTTCAGGTTAAGCATCCAAAAATGACAGGAGAGGCCTGAGGCTGTTGAGAAAAGTCACATAAGCAAAGTTTTCTAAAGCTAGCATAATTTATTTATTTATTTTTCTTCCTAATATAACAAACTTAGAGTTCCTAATCTGGAAATTTTCATGACAGTTACTCACTGCTGCTGTTCCATAAAAATAACAGTTTTAGCGTGGAAAACATCTGCTAATGATACTAAACAGTGCTACGATTTATGGATGTGATTTCCAAAGCAGTACCTGTCTTAGCAGTTCAGATTTTTCTTTTAAATATGCCAAAAAATGTTACCAGCTGTATTTTAAATTTTTTAATGAGTAAAAAAGATGTGATGGCAAGAAAAAACACCAACAACTTTCCAACTCCCTTCCAGTCAATAATTTACTCCGAGTTAATCCATGATGTAAACATTTAACTTGATTTTCTGAAACCTCCTGGGGAAAAGGAAGGTGGTGCCTTCCTTTCATAATTACATGTTCTTATCACTTCTTATCAGCACAGTCAATCTGTGATAATTTACTGCATGGCTGAAAAATGGAAGCTGCCAGCACATGGCTTGGGGATGGGATGAAGGGGAAAGACTGACTCTTACAACAGCACTTTAATTCTAAATTGGCAGAAATGGACATCTACTACAACCCAAGCTATTAAGAGTGCTATGTCAGGACTGTCCACAGAGGAAAGCTACTCTTCAGCAATTAACCCTTAAAAGCTCAAAAACTCAAAAGCCTGTGAGAGGAGGTTTACCTGAATGGCAACTAGGCAAAGCTAATCATTGCCAGCACTCTTCAGTGGGAAATAAACAACTGTAAAAGAAGCTTGGCTCCTGAAAACCATGCTAAGAGGAACTGCAGCCAGTGAAATTGTGTCTATCTACTAACTGTTGTGATCCAAACAGAAAAATGGAAGTCTGACCTAATCTAATAAAGGGATGTGTTCTGTTTGACAGTATTACAGTTGCAAAAGCTGTGTAAGTGATGACTGAACTAAAAGAGGAAACTTTAACTGTTAGTGAATACATGTATGGAGTTTAATGGTGCTTAAGGAACGACAAAGAAATACGAAGCTTGAATACTTTCACAGTCTTTTTACCTGCAAGTAATTTTCACTAATTCCCTTCTGTAGCCTTTTTCCAAAGTGATCATGAGATTCCAGAATGAGAAAAAAATTAATGTACCCCTAATCCCTGTTTACTTTCCCAAACATGAAACATTCATGTCTCAGAACAGTTTTCTTCTTCACAAGAAATGGCAGTGTGCATGCAGAAGGCAAGGCGCCAGCACACCGAGGTACGTTGCAAGATGTATGATGCCTAAATGGCAGATAAATAATCTGTACTTTTGTTAGACTAAGTTTACACTTTCCAGGTTCTATGGAAGATTTACTTTTCATTCTTGAAGTACTTCCCTTCTGAGATAAACAATGAGTTCTTATGGTTTTATTTGAAAAACTGACCACAAAAAAAAGTCTGTTTGTAAACGCAACGTGACTTTTTCAATCACCTGTGTTCCCAGGGTTTTTTCTGCAGATGAAGACCAAGGCACTAATTGCTGACCATCTCCTCTAGCCCTGAAGAAATTCCTCCCACAGGCCTGGCTGGCAGCATTTTGCAGCATCTCCTACACTAGGATGCTAAGCCCCAGATGTCCATATTGCCTTTTTCTCAGCACACTGCACCTTTCCACACGACCTTACCTCTGCTACGAAGATGATGATTACACAGTCATTCTTCTGTGCCTCAGGAAGCTCGTACAGTAGGGAATGCAGTGTACCAAGCAGATAATGTTGTTTTTCCCTCTTCACAGTAGGAATGCCCATCACCAGTGAGACTGCAAAGAACAAAGTCCACAAGCCACATCATTTTACGTCGGGTAAAGGCAAACTGAAATGAAATTTTAATTTTGATTTGATGTGACCACAAGAACACTTGAACAGGACTATCATGTTAGAAAATAATTATAACTGGTGAGTATTCACCAGTTTACTTAGTGGCAGTTAATATCCCTATAGCACCGCGATACACTTTGCCTTACTACATGGAAGAGGAGATACCTCCAGCTAAGTTTAGGTTAGAGAGACCTCTGTCTGTGTTATGAGCTGTGTAGATGGAATATATTTGACAACTTGAAGGTATCACTACCTCTGGCAAACTTGTAAGTATCTGCTACTTAGTTTCAAAACTGAATATTGCAAAATAAGTGGAGCTCTTTGTATGGAGTCAGAGATCTCAGCAGTAACAGTTAAACCAAAACTGCTTAATGAGCAAGTTCCCACAGGAGGCAAATGCAGTGTATCTTGGACAGGAATCCAATTTTAATTAAAAAAAAATATATATATTCTTTCTCAGCAGTGTAATTGATAGAAACCCATGGCTTTGACATAATCAATAATAAGAAGAAAGGAATGTACGTGTTATTAACAAGAAAGTAACTGAAATAGTCTCTGGCAAAGACCTCACTAGTAGCAAACCTGTCCTGCGTTACATCATTAGACTGTAATGCTGATTGCAATTGGTGTGGGCATTACCTAATCAGTGACCTAATTGAGCTCAGTAAACTGTGGAATTCTTAGTCCTTGCAGAAGATTCCTGTTGACTAAAGCCTTGTGAGCCTGATAAGGAGGCAGCAGATTTTGAAGGAAAGGAGTAGGTGCAGTTAGTGACTTGATCCAGCCTTCGTCATCAGTGTTAGTGTTGCCTCAAAAATGCTCAAGTTCAAATGCTCCTTCCCAACACATCACCTGCTAAACCTCTGCGTTTTGTTTGGTTTTCAGCCTGTACTTGTAAAAGTGCAGTCCTGTTATTGAGATTTTCACATCCAAATAAATGAAAGTTAAACATGTAGCATTCTTGTACTACTTATTACTTTTGTTTTCATCTTGCTTTTTTGCTCACTTTAGAATGCCTGTGGTTTTCTAAAGGTTCTCTGGCAAAAAAATTTTGACTGACACTGACCTACAGTGCAACACCCAGCAAAATGCATCTTGGCCATATGAATACATGACTAAAACAAACAATACTGTTTTTCAATGATGGCTATTTTTTGCTGATATTTGAAAAGGTTTATCAGTATACTTTGTGGTAAAGACTTGCAATTGTGATGTGAGTGGTAAAAGTGCTTTTGCCACCCCCATTAAAATGCATTCATTTTGGCACCATTATAAAGTTTACAGAGAAAACCCACTCCAAACGTTGAGTTATGTTTCTTTGCTAGAACTTCATGTAAAACATAAAGATACAGAAAATAAAAGCTGAAGTTTATTTCCTACCTCCAGTTCTCTGTTGCCCAAAAATAACATTTGGAAAAATGGCATCTTCATTTTCTTGAAGGTGAGGTAGATAGTAGTACATGTTTGTAAGAGGCATGGAGAGTTTTCTGGTGAGGTTTAAGAGTTTCCACTTCATATCATCTTAAAGAAACAAAGTAAACCCACATATGCAGATAAAACAAAAAGCCAGCAGTGAAGCCTATTCATTCAACTGTTTTCCTCAACTGAATACTAACAGATTACCACACGGAAGATTCTTCAATCAGAACTAATCCTCAAAAGTAATTGCATGTCATATATGTTCCCCTAATAAACTGTTAAATGCCTGGTACCCCTGCCTGCCAGGCTGCAAGCCTGAACATCCTGGGAAGTCTACCTCCATTTCTCTGAGCTATCTTCAAACACAACAGGCAGGTACTTTAAAAGCAGCAGGGAAAAAATACCCACAATCAAGCCAAGCAAGCCATCTTTTTTAAATGAAAAACCCTACAGATTCTGATTAATATATTTCTTAAAAATGACCACAGTCAGCTTTGTTCATTCAGCTTAGAACAATGAAGGTGGAGACTTACTGAATGGACAATATTTGTTTGAAGTTTTTCAACCTCCAAAAGATATTCCCACTGAAAATTAGGGCTTGACAGAGATTCACCACTCTACAGAATTATTTAAAAAAATAAAACCAACCCAACCCAGACATTTGTGTATGAAGGAGAGACCCACAAGTCCTCCCACTCTGCTTTGCCATTAAATATACTGGAATTTTGCTGCATAGAAAGTTTGGGTTATTTTAAATCACCTTCATTAACTTTTCAAGGACTTTCAATTGTCATTCAGAAGTCATACCTATAAAGAGCTGGACTTCAGTCTTAGCGTTTGCAATGAATCATTTTTTATTGTACAACAAAATTTGGGTGGAATGGGAAGCAGAAGTGTAAAAATAGAACTATTTGTCCATCTTAAGAAATTTCTGCTTTGACTCCTGTGACTTGAGAGCTTTAATGCTTTCTGATACCCATCTGGCTCCGATGGGAATGAAAAGCAGAGGGAAGGGCAGCTCGCATCCTACAGCTATTACGTGCATTAAGCATTAACTCTGTCCCCAGTATGTTGGGCTTACTGGTGGCTGACAACACAGTCTCTATTCTAAAGTTTGTAAGGCCACAACCCTGCCAACACTCAAGCTTTTGTTCATAAGCATCTCGACAGTCTCACTGAATTAATATCAAGTAAACAGACAAAAAGAGGCAGGGAAAGACAGGATAAGGAACAGAGCTGACTACACAAAGCAGGAATGCACTTGGTTCTCTCTTCCCCTCTAATAATTCCCTATTTTAATCTGATACCAGTCTGCTGCACTGAATACAAATACAGATTTTTAAAAAGTAGGTTTTGGTAGCATTCAGAATCTTTTTCAAGTGGGGTGTGTTCTGGAAGGCCTCCAGTGCAAAGATCCCCCTTCTGGTATTCCTTCTCTCCCCAGGGAAGCAACTCTTCCAATCTAAACAGGGAGGCAGGCTACTACATAATTTCTTTTAGGGGAGAGAATCAAACCATCTATTGCATGCAACCACAGCATGCATATAGATGGGGATGTCCAACAGTCTGTAAGGCAAGGATCTAACATATTTTTAAATAAATAAGAAGTTTAATTAAACAATGAAGCCAGGTTACTAGAGTAAACTTGATTGTATGCTGGTGTCCCTTGGGGAGGAGAAAAGAAAAGCAGCAGAGAAACCCCCCTCAAAGGTTTTCTTTTAATTGGCATTCATACTTCCTTCGGATTATTAACAAACTACTTGCAAGATAGAAATAGATTCTAGAGGGAACATTCAAGGGCTGTATCTAGCCAGCAAGTCCTCATGGGGCTTCTCAACTCCTGGGTTCAGGCAAGCAGCCAGCTGCACGTGGTCTGCCTGCTGAGATGTGACCGCGCACCCACCATGTGCACCTTGTCTGCTGACAGGATGGCAGAGTACTCATGGCCAAAAAGTCCCCCCCAAAAGTCACTCCAGTTGGAGAGGAGGCAGACCAGGACTGTGGAACATCTGAAGGGGTGTGTACCTGCCTCCCAGGTTAGACACAGCCCTACTGTTTATGAGGGTGTCGTGGCATAGTAAACCCCAGTAACAGCAGCTTATTCCGAGCTCTGTAGTGGCCTTGAGTGAGGCGCTCCAAGAAACTCCCACTTTGTACAGCTCTGCTGCTATCACACCAGTGCAGTTCATTATGTCACCTTTCCTTGTTTAAGGAAAGCAAACTCAGCAACTGTGTTTAAAGAGGGGGGCTAAAGGTTACTTCCCCACCCCCTTTTTTTTTTAATAGAAACTTCTACCTCATGCTAATATAATCAAATCAGTGACTCCACCCCCCTCCACCCCAGTAATAAACAAACTCGAGCACACAAAGCTTCAAAGCACTAGCACAATACATTTTTATAGATACAAACCTGTATGATTCATTGTCAGGTTAATTCTTTTTGCAACTATATGTTTAATTTCATCCAAGGTGCTGCTCAGTTCCTGTGATCTCTTTTTATTTTCCTTTTCAGCATACAGCAGTCTCTGCCGAAGCTCCAGAAACTGGCGTTGGTACATGTCCAAGTCATTTCCTGCAACGAGAATACAATTTCTTCTCAAAAAGGTGAATTATCTGATAGAATAGAAAGAAGCAGTCTAGAAGACAACATGACCAAAAGTGCATAAACAATAATATAAGAGGCAACACAAAGTTTATTCATAGAATGAAGAAGTCTGGAAGAGTATTAAGAGTTTCAGGAGCACAGCTGGGTAAAATCTTGAAACTGAAGATAAGAACAAGAATCCATAATAAGGAAGAAGTCAGTGAAAAGCTATGACTTGGAGGGACAGGTGCCATCCATCAAAGCAAACAGCATTTTTCAAAGTGACAAGTCCTGATGATCCTTACTGCATTGAAGAGTGCAATTCTGTCATGGCTCGTCTTTTGTATAAAACACTAAAATCAAGATTAAAATGCAGATATCAAAGCATTCAGTCTTCATCTATGAATTTAAAAGTGACTGGGCTATGTTACGAACTACTAGCAAAGATGGTTATTTGAAGTCAGAGATATATTTAATTAGAGAACCCAAACGGTGCTCTGGCCTGAAGGGTGCTTTCGTAACACACAGCCTACCTTTGATGACATACTCTACAATCATACTGGTATTATAAACACTGTACTCTCAGCCCAGGTTATCTGAGACCTCTGCTGTTCTTCACGGCGTTCTCAAATAATGTCTAAGTGTTTACAGAAGATCTACTTTCCTAAGCTGCAAGTAGTCAGAATTTCTCAGTTACCACAGATCACAAGATTCAGACCTGTCAGTGCCTCCACTGTCTCACTGCGGCATGAACAAAGATAGTTTAATTTTAACAAATGCAAAGATAGTTTTAATTAATTAAAATTAATATAAGGCAACACGTTCAAGAACGTCACTCACGTTGCAATAGAAAGAAAGTAGAGGGCAGGAGGGGACTTCTATTTCATTTTAAAATGTTTTATAATGCTGCTTTTTTATAGCTGTCTTGGTTGGGTTTTGGGTTTTTTTTAGTTAAATACTATTACTTAGGCACTTCTCCCATTCTACATGTGGATTTGCTGAGTCCTATGCTTGGCAGGTCTCATTTTCTAGGACCCACCACTGTCTCTCAGCAAAAGTGGGGGTTCTAGCCTATAAAAGAGACTAAGAGAAAAATGTGCAGACACTACACATTTGTGAGGATTTGCAGAGGCATTTCAAACTGGGTTTAATTTGTATGTTGGATAAACACTGTTTTGTTTTTTTTTTTTATTTGCAGCAAACACAAGTCCTCAAATTAATAAATGTATGATCAGAAAACCCTGAAATTTAACACATCTAGGAAGAAAGCAGTTAGGAAAAAAGAAGTAAATATGTCATGTATTATTATCTGTCTCATTAAAATTATAAAGTATGTTGAATGAAGTGCCCATAAAATGTACATTTCCTAAAATTTTCTAACAGTCTTAAAAATGTTTTGACTTGCAAGAAAGGCATTCTTATCTAGGAGTAATTTGCACTATGCAGTTGCGAATGTAAACGTAGTGCTGTTGAAGGGAGGGGAAACCTGGATTATTTCAGCTGCATGCAACAAGAAAGTTCTACTTTACTGAAGTAGGCCTCCCCCCAAAAAAAAATAATTGGAGTATGAATGAATAAATAAATAAATGGAAGGTCAAATGAAGAAACAGGTGGAGTCCATCTTTTAACAACTTCAAGGGAAAGGTTACAATAAGATTTCCAACACAAATCTGTCATGAGACATCGGGCTAGAGACCTAGAACCACAAATGAGCTAAGTTATTTGAGCATCTAAGGAAAATCCCTCTCAACTGCTGTATAGGAAAATGCTTTCTTGGTTTATCACAGAATCACAGAATCGTAGGGGTTGGAAGGGACCTCGAGAGATCATCGGGTCCAACCCCCCTGCCAAAGCAGCTCCCTGGCTCATATTGCACAGATAGGCATCCAGAGGGGTCTTGAATATCTCCAGAGAAGGAGACTCCACCACCTCCCTGGGCAGCCTGTCCCAGGGCTCTGTCACCCTCACTGTGTAAAAAGTTCTTCCGCATGTTGGTGCGGAACTTCCTGTGCTCCAACTTGCAGCCATTGCCCCTTGTCCTGTCCCCACAGAGCACTGGAAAGGGGCTGGCCATCTCCCACTGTGTCCCACACCTGAGATATTTATGAACATTAATAAGATCCCCTCTTAGCCTTCTTTTCTCAAGCTTCTCTTTTGCAGCTGTGTTTCCAATACCAAAACCCAACCTTGAGCTTTTTTGCTCCAGAATGCATATGAATCAAATGGAAACAGGTTTAAACAGATTTACGTGACTGGCAGACATTAATCATGGTGTTTCCATAGCAAGACAGCGATTCCAAACAGAGCATCAATACATGTAAATGTGGTGGAGATTCGCCTTGCAATTCTGAAACAAGTTCAGAGGTATAAACTAACAATACAGTAATGGATGTGCATTTCTCTTTAAATTCCAGTTGTTAGGAGTTACATAGCATCAGACGCCAAGAAAAAGCTGAGATTTAACCTGCAGTAAAGCTTCCTGTGCTCCTATGAAGGTGCAAAGAACAAAGAGCAAGCCCACAATCTTACAATAAATACACAATAAATACACAATAAATACACAGGGTGCAACTTTGAGCTTCAGAAAAGGGAATCACTTATTTTATAATGGAGGTGCTTTGTAACTAAATGCTGGAAGGTGGTGTTCCACTGACATTCCCAGAGCTGCAACAGCGCAAGAATTTGCTAAACTAAACTAAAATTCCCCTCAGAACAACTGTAGTACAGGAGGAATTCTGTAAAGAAGTTGAATAACCATGTTGGAGTCCCTCTCTTTGCAATCAATGCAGCTATCTAGTGTCAGCATGACTCAAAACTACTGGTGCCACTACTGGGCTGACATTTTGGCAAGCACTGACGAATTGTAGTTTTATTTGCTTACTTACAGGTGAACCTACTAAAACACCATTAATGCCTCTGGCAAACAATAGGTTGGCTATCACTGAGAGCAACCAACGAAGCTGGTGTTTCTAACTGGCTTTATCTGTTCCTGCAGGCACAGAGGGAAACCACATTTTCGAGTCTCCCAGAATCGAAGCCTCTATTTGGTTAGTAGGACAAAACTAGCAATTCCTTATCTCATTTGATTTTGACAGCTGGGGAAGTAAGGGTTTGACAGAAGGCACGTAGTATCCAGTCACCCTTAGCGAAGGAGGAGTTTATCATTATAAATATATGTAGCTTGAAACAGAAATTAAACGTTATAAGTGTTATTAGAGTGTATGTAAATGAGCAACGTTCACTGTTAGTGAACCTTTGGCAAAACAATGTGTTTGGAGAGCAGTGTGAACTTTTTGTGCAGTAAGGCACTGTCATGAACTGATATAATTCTAGCAAGCTAAGAATATAAAATTAGAAGCATTACAAAGCTAAATTTGAAATGGTCATTAGCTTTAAACAGATTTGTGTGTGTGTGTGTGTGTGTGTGTGTGTGTGTGTGTGTGTGTGTGTGTAAAGTGTTACTCTAAGCATCTAAGGACCTACACAGAACTCGCAAAGAAGCAGACAGGGCATTGGTACAAACAGATCTCACTCTGGCAAGTAGGGCCAGGAGAAAGGAGCTTTGGCTGGATCATGAAACACAGCCTGTCCCCAGCAATAGCCTGACTTGGCAACACCTTATTTATGAACAGTTCTTTCACCAATGGGGAGTGTCAGGGTAACACTGGAAAACAGCGAAATAAGCACCTGTGGCAAAACTACAAAAAGTAAATGGAGATAAAAGGCTCCCTTTCCCCTTGGTGAAATGAAGATGAACCACTCTGCTGGACTAAGGAAACCCTACAAGGAAATTTCAATGGGGTTATACTGGCCAAAAGCCAGGGAAGGAATAAAAAATACCCACAACCACCAACTACCAGACTGAGTGATAGCGCTCAAAGCTTCTGCAGTGTATTTTCAGCTCTGCTACAGCATTTCCTCTGACTATTCGCTGCACAGTCTCATAGGGTTACTGCAGGTCTGAGATGGCAATACTTAAAATGGCTTTTAATGCAACCTCGTGTTATCTCCTAATAGACACATATCTCTCTCTCTATATATATATTACTTTCTGCACCGGAAGCTGTAACTATTTAGAAATGATACTTATCTCTAAATACTAATCTCTACTCATTCTGAAAGTCAATCAATTACTTCTCTTAGCTCCATGCATGCATACTTCCTATCATCATATCAGAGTTGATTGCTGGCAGTACCTTGGAGCTGTGGAACAATTCATCACTACGCCCTCCTAGGAGGTTGTCCTGGTTTCAGTCAGGATGGAGTTAACCTCTTTTGTAGCAGCGGATGGAATGCTGTGTTTGAGAGTTAAAATGGGAGCAGTGCTGACAACACCCTAATGTTTTTAGTTGCTGTCAGACAGTCAAGGACTTTCTCAGCTCTTCATATTTCTCTATTCATGAGAAAGGAGGGGCGAAGCCAGGACAGGTGACCCAAACTGGCCAAAGAGAGTATTCCATGCCAATTATGTCCTGCTCAGTATAAGGGGGGGCTGATGGGAGGAGGAGCAGGGGCGGCTCCGGGACACACGGTTTTTGGGGGGATGGTCGGGTTCCAGGACGGCTCTGGGTGGCACGGCCTGAGTTGTGGGTTCGGTGAGAAACTGCATTGTGTATCAACAGCTTCATATATTTTTTGCTCTAAAGTCCTGTTAGCATTGTTATATTTTATCTTTCTGCTATTTTAGTAAACTATCCTTATCCCAACCCACGGGCCTTTTGGTTTCTTGGTTTTGGGGTTGTTATTTGCCCCTTCTGTTTCCCTTCCCTTGCCTCACACACCCCCACCCCTCCCACTCTTTTCCTTTAAGGAGCAGGCAGCTGCGTGGATCTCGGCTCTCAGCCGGGGTAAAACCACGACAGAGGTAAAGAAAAAAGGAAAATTGGGAATGGCAGAAAGGAGGAAAGAACCCACTCTCCCCCAAAGGCTAGCAGTGACTATTGTTCCTCTCTCTTGATTACAAGCTACGTTGTCTATTACACCTAAAGCCACCTTCTTTCAGAAACTGGATTTTGGTTAATGCCCTCCTTAAAAGAAACCTATATATGCTCACTAGCTGCAAAGGATCTTGCTTGGAACCACTGCTAGCTGCTCAGGTTAATGAAGCATATTAAAGCACTGAGGCATGCACGGCACTAATAACCGTGGCGGTTTATTATCTTCCTGTAACAGATCTAAAATAGGGAGACCTTTCTAAATCTCATTACACGCTTTGCAAGCTTGCGTTTTGTTCTCTCACAGTAAGGAGGAAAGGAAAAAACTGAAATCCCCCAAACAATGCCCCTGTCTTAGTTCAGAACAATCAGGTCTTATGCAAACACTGAAAATCAATAATGTGCCGAAGTCCAAGGGTATTTAAGCACCTTTCCAGGCAAGGACACCTTCCTGAATTTGTGCATGATCTTTAAATTGTTTTGCTTATAGCTTTAAAGCACAGAATTATTTGTGTCTCCCAACAGCTTAGAGACAGCCAAGAAAAACTTCCGTGAAGTCAGGAGCCATTTCACCTGCACTGGGTACATTCACCTGTTACGTTTAATGTTGACCCGAACCGGGGTAGCTTCAATTGTTGAGCTTTCAGCAAAGGACACGGCACATCTTGAAGCACATCTGAAATCTTCAGGAGCCTCTAAAGTCAGTTGGTGCTGAGGCTGGTTTATTTTACGCAGAGAAGGTCAAGTGAGCAGGTTAAGAAGCTTCTGATTGTTTCCACTCATTTCCCGTGCCCAGGCTCTGATGACAACTGGCCCACAGGGTCTATTGCTGTGATGGCAGGCGCAGCTCCCAGCCGGTTGGCTGAAACCTTTGCCCAGCTGTGACACAGCAGAATCGAATGTGCAGGCTTGGTAAACCAAAGCACCAGGCTTAACAAGGGCTCCCCTGCCATGTCTGCACAGCTCTTTATGTAGGCATCTAAGGAGGCAGAGAAACCAGGGAGCAGTGTCTTGGGGCAGCACGTCTGCTTGTCTTTAACGGCATCCCCATCAGGAGCTCCAAGAGGAGGCGCGGGAGAGACACTGCTTTAAACCAGTGACATCAAAGCAAAGCAGTGTGCCAGCTATTTGTGTGAGTGGGGGGAAATTAGGGCTTCTCTGTGCCCATACAGAGGGTATACTAGGAAGAGAATCAGAACCACCTTCCAGTATTAAAACACACACCTTACAAAGTTAAGGGCAGATCAAAGTTAATAACTGAAATGGAAAAGCACATTTAATTGTGTAATGAACATGAGTTCTGCTGGATTTGGCATATACTTTTTACTGAACCATTTACATACTCTATCTAACTGAAAACAGATAAGCAAACCTGTTTCAAAGAACATACAACTTAAGTTGTATGTAGTATTTTCTTCAGGTTTGGCAAAGAACACACATTTTAGACCCGAGTCTTTTGCTATATTGGAATGCACAGAAAAGCTGTCTTAAACATTCAGTCAGAACACTTCTATGTAAGAAAGCAATAATATTAAAATAAGAAGGAAAATGTATAAATTAAATGGATATTGGATGCCTTTTCCCCATAATTGGTATACTTTGGGTTTAACATAGTAATGTTAGTAACACGATATAGGTTCTTAATAGCAGTGGAAAATTCTGATTTGAATACAGCCTTTATCAGAGACATTAAAAGTGCTCATTCACTTCAAGCAATGGTTATTGCTTCATTCTGGTTAGTGCTTGAAATATTTTTACTGTTCTGCCTGATGTAGCAACAACTACTCATTTATACACACACTTAATTAAATGCCTAGCCACTAATGAAAGTATTTCTGGATAAAACTTTGTTCAAGACTTGGTGTACAACATTAGGAAAGCGTGATGGTCATATGTTTACACTTGTTTAAGTACAAGTTGTGATGAGAGACTGCACAGCGAACAAAGAGAGGTCTGAAATGTTCTCTGTCCCTTTCTCTACAACAGTAACTAGTCTCATTTTGTACCTGGATCTTTATAGGATTTATGACTCAGTTCCTCTACTTTTGAGGACAAGGCAGCCACTATTCTGCCTGAAGTAATTGCAAGAAGCAACAGACTCTTAGTTCAGCCAGTGACACGTTTAGAAGCCAGTAAAACTATAGAGCTTTTGTGAGTCTTGGATATGAATTTTGATATAAAATTTAGGATCAGTACATACTAAGTCTTAGGTCCCATCTGAGGCTGTTGTATTGATTTTTTTAATGCCTACCTAAATGCAGAACTACACAAACAAACTGTGTAAGCCTGTCAGTGGACTGGAGAAACTCTTCCCTTACCACGCTGTGTATTTTGGCCACATCCTGACTGCGTGCTGGGGCAACACCTGGATGTGCAATACTCTCTGTATGCTCTCAGTTCCACTGGAAGGAAACGTGTGCATGAAGGCAAGGAGGGAAGATGTAGCCTACTGGGGCAACTGGGGAAAATGGTGATTAAACACAGAGTAACAGGCCGAGAGCCAGCAGGAAGATTGGCTTCTGCATGTTCATAAATCTAGGTAAGCTCTGTTGGCTGAAGTAAGAATGCTGTAATTCAAGACTCCTTATCAAATCTCTCAGTTTAGCCACTATTTAATTCAAGCTTTGAGCCAGAGTGTGCCAGCTGGGTCTGGACAGGAAACCTGCAAAGAACTCCATCAAAACCAGAAAATGACAGAATCTCCTGGGACCCGTACTTGGGAGCACAGCAGGAGCAGGGCTTGGCCAGGTGGAGCAAACCAGAAGATTACTGGAAATAAAAGAAACTTGCAATCAGATCTTTGGGCTAGCATGCACACTACTATATTTCCATTTTAAAACCCCACCCAACCAAAAAGCTTTCATTAGAAATAACCTTTTTAACCCTTTGTACCCCTTTTCCTGATGAAAAGTTTTGTGAAATAACGAAAAAAAATTAAGATGTTAAAAAATTTGATAAACCTTCAGTGTACTTCTGCGAATGCAACTAACTAGGAACAGTTTCCCTCTTTTTCATTCCGCCTCAAAGGAGTAACTGAAGAAATCCAGGTTTCTCATCGCATATATAACAACATACTTAGGTCCTTGTGACATCATATATTAGCATCACTTCCTCCTTGTTTCCAGACATAGCTTGTTTTTCATTTACTTGGACAAAGTATCCCACAAACTTAGGTGAAGAAGGCAACAACATGTTAACAATCAATTCAAAGATACCTAATCCTGGAACCCTTACAAGCAACACGAAGAAGCGCTGTCATGTGAGGTGATCTGATTTACCTCATTGCTGTGACTTCTAAAAAATTCTTTGTTACTCAGCCAAGACGCCAAAGCTTCTTTTAATTCAGGAGTAGTCTTGCCTCTCTGGAAACTTTGTGTAAGTTCATAATGAGTTTATAATGCCCTCTTGCCTTCTCTTCTACCATTTTTCAAGATTTGCTACTTCCTTAGCTTACTTTTGTGTTTTTGTATGCCTGTAACATTTCTTGTGGATTTTTAAATGGAAAACAGCGGCTAAAACTGTGTGAGGAAACCCCTACATATATTTTAAGTTGTATACTACTTTCCATAACTAAAAATCCATATGAAGCATATTTATATACGAGCAAATACTTTTGGCCAGGTGAACTAACAAGTGGATTGTAACTCAGTTGCACAACAGTAGGAACATCTGCATCATCCTGAGAACTGCCTTTCCTACTCCCAGACGCAAACTGCTTGCTTCAGTCAGGTTTTGCTTGGGGGCTGGGGAGGGACCAAAAAGCTCACAGCAAAACCATGCCGGACGTGGAACTGGTATTGCTACAGCAGTCCATCTGATTACTTGCTAATAGCAGCCTGAGTTCACAAGCACTCTAGAGGATGTTGACGGAATCACCACAGTTTTCTCTGTAATGACTTTTTTTTTTTTTTTTTTTACTACAAAAGTATCAGCCTGTTTAAGATGAAACCTCTTCTTATATTTATAGAGCAATGGAAGAAGTCACTGTGGAAACATCTTAGTAAGGGTAGTTAAAATGTATATAATATTATCCACAATAGCTGAAGTTTAGTGACTTTAGTAGATTCGTAACTTTCATTTTTAAGTGCATGAGTGATGCAGGAGCATCTTCCCTTCAATACCAGTTCAAGTTACCCTTACCTAAGTCTCCCAACTCCAAGTCCACACTCAGGCTGCACTGAGTAGTTACAAGCAGTACCGAACCGCCAGTTATTTTCTGCTGTCATTGACAGCAGACATATTTCAACTCAAATCTCTCAAGCTGGCTAGCCCCTTAGCACAAGGCTTTTAAAAAGCCTCTGGCTTAAGTAATTGATTTTTATTTGCACAGAAATCAGGACAGAACCAACACTCAATTTACACTTCAAGGGCTGAAAGGCTCTGAGACCACAGACAGATTAAACAAGATTTTATTTTATACTTTCTGTATCATGGAAGTATTTAAGCCCACCTGTCCTAGTTGTACAATAAATAAAAAAAGATTATTTGCTCTCCTAACATCACTACAATCCAAGAAACAATAACCAGATAGAAACCAGAAGGAATACTACAGCCTACTGCTGCTCAGTCAGAGAACGAGAGCAGCCTAAATGTTTTAATGGGCAAAGCAGAGAAGGACACTGAAGATGTTTTAACAAACGTGTGGAAGAAAATGAGCCAGGGAAGAATGTTTGACAAATGGGTGGAAGAGCTGGGAGCTGACAAACTGAGGCAGTACTTGACCTCTCAGTAGCGGGCAGGGTAAGTGAAAGGAGCATCAGGAACAAATACCGCAGTTTGAGATGCAAGAAAAGCAGGAACTCCTGTGGTGCTCTGGGCAAGTCCCTGGAGAGGCAAGTTCAGCAGTGTGGAAGGGAAGAGAGGTATAGCAAATTCTAAGCAGGGGTATCTGCCTGTTTTCAGAGAAAAAGATTTCAAGCCACCTTCTTAAATATGCTGTGACAACAGATCATTAGTTGGCCTGCTCAGGATGCTTCTCTCTCTGCGGAAAAAGGTAACAACATAGGGCTGTTCCTGGGCTTCTTTGGATGAGTAAAAGGCTTTTGTCTTCTACCACTGCTCAGAAGGAAAGACTATCTTTCCAGGGAAATAAACTTCAGGCAAAGTCACTCGCCACAAGCTGTTACCTCCTCCTTTTGTTACTAGTATCAACTATTTAATTTTTACACATTTGTGAGATTTACTAAGTTTAGGGGAGAATGTGTCTCTGAACACTACATATTGACAGCTGTAACGATGTAAAGCTTGTTAAGAAAACAGGTGCTAAGAATAATAATTAGGAAAATTATACCACCAGAGAGGCATTAGCTCCTCTGTTTGCTGTGAAGGAGGAGACAACTGTGGAAACAGAAAAGTTAAACCAAAGCAGATCAAACAAAACACATATTACTGCTCCCCCTTTTCAAAAAACCCACCACAACACAAACACCCTGAAAGCAGAACACCCCAGCACAGGACTCTAACAGAGTAAGGCCATCAAGAAGGCAGAATGAAAATGGAATTTCAGCGATGAGGAGTCACAAAATGTGAGTTACAGGATAACATGGCAATAGGGGTGGTAACTGCAGATAGGACAAATGCTGTCATTTTATCATCTCTTACATCTTAGTTTCTTAGGACACACCCCGCTTTTACTTCTGTTTCTCCTTCCCTACTCCTATCTGAATTGCCACTGTGCAAATGGACAAGTATAAGACACAACCTCTGAGCTGACAGGAAACAATAAAGGCAGGAGGATCAGCACGGTCTTGTCCATTGTGGAGCCAAGATCCCAACCTCTGCTTCTATTTATTACAGAAGCAATAAATATCATTAAATTACCACTATATCAGAGTTTTGTGTTCATCCCAGAAATTACTAATTGGTTTATTGTAGATCTTCTGCACGGATATAGCCAGACCTTTTATAAAGGTGTCTCCAGGAAGCACTTAAAGATCCACTCTCACACCATCACCCCACACAAACTGTCACAACAAGACACGTCTGCAGGCCTTGTGTACTATTTGGAGAGATCATCTAAGTTATCTTCAGAAAATAGGATCAATTTTATCTTTCCTATGTAAATTCAGAGCATCTCAAGACATGGCTTTCTGTAGAGCTACCCAATGTGTGCCACCTACATAACCCATTAAAAAGATACTGCGTAATTTAGAAGTTTAGAAATAAAAAAATAACCAGTCGGTTTTTTTTTTCTCTTGACTGAACCCTGAATTCTGGTGCTGGAAACACACACTTGGAACAGTGAGGGTACATGAGGCACAAATACAAGTGCAGAACCGACCGTGTAACTTTGTCCTCCCTAGCACTGAAAAGAAGAACACTCAAAAAGTGACAGCCACAGCTCACACCTTTAGTCTTGTTCTTTCCATCCTACCGCTGGAATACTTGTTAGCAACTTTTATTAAAATTGTTCCTGAAATTTGGGTGGGGTGGCGCTTTTTTGTTTGTTTTTCTAATCAGACAGGTTTGACCCAAGGATCCAGCCCCGTAAGCTGCTGCACAAGCTCCTAACTCGGTGCGTGTAAGCTGTGTCCGGGAGACCGGGCGAGACCCACGCCTTTAACCTCTTCGGGGCCAAGCCGCCCTCCCGGTCGCGCCCGGTTCCCCAGCGCTCCCGCTGCCACCGCAGCCGAGCGGCAGCCCTGCCGCGGGCAGCCCCCGTCCCGGACCCGGCAGTCTGAGCGCCGGCTCCGCGCCCCACCCCGTCAGAGCGGCCGTTACCGGCCACTCTTCCGCGGGGAGCTCCGGGAGGGGACGGGCGCCCCGACCTCCCCGCTGCACCCCTGCCCTGCCTCGCTGCCGCTCGCCGCGACGGTCCCGTTCCCCTCGGTTACAGGTGGAGCAAGGGAGCCCAGCGCTGCGGTGGCCCGACGGCACAGCGAGGGGGAAGCGGCAGGTGCCGCCGGGCTGCCCGCCCCGTGAGCCCCGACCGACCGACCGGCCGGGACAGGATGGCCCTCGCCTCGCCCCCCGCGGCCGGTGCCCGCTCTCACCTTGGCTCCCCTGCCACGCCGCGTACCACAGCAGGGGGAAGGCGGCGCCGAGGCACAGCGCCGTCAGAAGCGGCCCGGACCGCAGCCGCATCTCCCGGCAGGGCGCTACCCGCACGTCCCCCGCGGTATCTCCTCGCCCAGCCGCGGCTCTGCCGCCTGGGCGTATCCGCCCACTGCGCCGAAAGGGGCCGGGGCATGCCCTCCCGCGCTGCCTCCCGCTTCGCGGCGGCGTTGCCCGGGGACAGACCCGCTCCTCCCGCCGCCGGGCCTTCCCACTGGAGGCGTTAGTCCCGTGAAGGAGCGCCCACGCCCATTCCCGCTGCGAAGCTGAAAGCCCGGGCAGTGTCGCGTTGTGTCCCGTGTCGTCCGACCCCCCCCGACATTAGCCCTCCCGACGGTAGCACCCAAACCGGCCATCCCAGGTAGTACTTTTACAGCAGAACCCGTCTGGGCTCAGCACTCGGGCTGGCAGCGTTTAGCCCGAGTCACGACTTCCTAACGGTCAGGAGTATTTTGTCCACCTAACGCCAACGGCCGGGCCGGAGCGTAGCATTCAGCACGATCAGAGAAGAAACACAGCCGCTCAGTTCGGCTTTAAAGACAGAGCAGGGAGCGCAGCTGCAAAATCCAACCTGCCCCATTTCTGATGTGCGCTGGTGAAGGTGTCGTACTTCTGCCGCTGTGCCCCCTTCCCACATGTGCCTGCCCATGGTGACAGGCACACCTCTTTGCCTTTGCAGATCCTCGGCAATCCATAAGCAAACAAAAACTTGTTCACCGTTTAGAATACGTCTTCTCCAGAACAGTTCAAAAGGGAAGGGAAATATTTACTCAGCTTCCCAGAAAGTGTTACAGGGATGCAGTTTTAACAGAGCCACCCATGTTTTATGAGAAAAAAGGCCCTCCTTTTCCTATCGGATCAGCGAGCAGCAGATGGCTTTCACTTCAACGTGTTCAATACCAATATTTTATGTAACTTGGTTTATAAAAATATCCCTGTATTGTTAATTCACTATCTCCTCCCTCCTTTTCTCTCTGCTTAATGACTGCATCTCATCTTACACTGAAAACCCTGAAACTTTTGGAACAGCGTTGTGCAAAGCAAACCAAACCCCTGTAAGGCTGGTGCCCAGACACAAGCATGCCAGAGTCCCGATGGGAAAGCTGCCTTTGTGTGATGGTCTCTACCACCAGCCTAACTATGTCCTTTAACAGAAGTTAATCTTAGACTCCCCAAGTTGTACTTTGATGGTCTTGCAAGGTTAAGTGCAACCTTCCCGTATTTGATATGATGATATGATGATATGGATGGGTTTACTTCTCAGTTCACTAGTTACTTTGAATTATAAATGTTATTGTTCATTAATAATGCAGGAGACTGCCAGTAGCCTGCATCAGTGTACAAATGGAGAATTAAAAATCTGAGTAGGGCTAATTAGACCTAGCTAGTTAGTAGTAGTTAGACCTCACTATTCCTGATCCGTACCCATTCACTCTAAACTTCCACCCTCCTGTTTCTGACTCTATCTTTGATATTTTTAATGACAAATCTTCTTTAAGCTACGCTTTGAATATGGATTTGCAATTATTCATATTAACCAATGTGATGATGACTCAATCCTCTTACGCCTTTGCCGCCTCATCACCATTCCCCTCTCCAAGGTAACAAACTAAAAGCTCAAGGCACAACTTTTAACAGAGGATCAATATAGATTTTGGTAAAATAGAGATTTAGACCTAAGAGGAATAAACATTAAGTTTGTCACACATAGTGACTAAAATGCCTTTTAATTGACTGACTGGCATTTTATCTTCTAGAAAGCCAAAGAACACATGTAAATGATTTGGTCAAGAGGGAGAACTACTGGTGATAAGAATAACAGAAATCTAACACAGTTAATTTTAGCTCATTTTCAGAGCCAGTAAGAAAAAAACCGAACCCACAAACCCATTGTGTTTTTCCAGAAACTAACACCAATCCTGCACCCCATGCAGGGCACATCTGCGGAGCCTGCCACCAAATGCAGGAGGCGTTGCTTAGTGTGGCCAAGTCTGACGCAGACACAGCTACCCAGCCATGCTGAGCTGTGGCACTCATTTACTTAATGCTGCCTCCTTAGGCTAGCACAGTAACTTAAAATGAGGCAGGGCATTAAGCGTTCATCAAAAAAACCCAGTCGAAATAATGGCAGAAAATGTCATGAACCCCATTGCCTTGGGACCTCCTGGCAGACGGGGCCCTCTTACTCGCTTCATGCTTTCCTACTGCCTCCCTCCCAGTGCTCTCTCCGTGTTATTTCATACGCTCAAGAACGATGCACAACCGGAACAAGACGTTTTGGGAGAGGGTTTAAATGTTTCAGACAAGTTTCACCTCTGAGCCGCAGACTTTCTGCATTTTTTGCAAACTGACCGTCTTTAAAAATACCGTGTAGACCATGTTGCTGAGTAACCTCTAACGCTGGACACTAAGAAGTCCTTCAGTGGACTAGTTCCATCGAGGCAGCTTACCTGCAAGGAAGTTTCTAGGCTAGTCCTCAAGCTTTGTAGCTCAGTGTCTTTTCTTGCTGTGATGATTGCCTCACATTTTCAATACCGTTTTCACACATCTGTGCGCAAGAAAGAGTAGAGATAAGATTAAAATAAATATTTGACAAAATACAGGCTTATGGGTGAAAGAAGGAATGGTTTATTTTGCACATGGGGTTGCCGCTGTCCTTCATGTGCAAGGGTACACAAAGGATAACAGCCAGTAACAATAGGTAATAGTCGCTGCCATGGAAAGTTTTCTGACTGGTAGAGATAGAACTGATAGGGCTTATTAAAGCTGGCTTTTATTTGCCCTGCTGTCACATAAGAAATGCTACTTTAAAAGATCAACAGTAGCTCATAAACTTTGCTTCCAACAAAATCTCTGTGAAGGTAATACTGGCAGGCAACTTCAGAACACTAAAGAAGAGTTGCAGCTTCCTTAAGCTATTTTTGCCCTAATGTAATGTATGAATTGACTGAACATGATGACAGAAGCATCTTGCACAATTCAAGTGCTGACGTTTGTGCATAATCACACATGCTCACATGATCACTTGGTTTGATAAAGAACCTGATGGAGCTTTAACTTAACACTTGCTTGTTATACACTGAGAAAGATGATCAAGTTTGGAACTTAAGAAGAAATGAATGCACCTGAAATTACCTAGTTTGCCATAATCACCTTCATCCCTTGCCTTATATGCAGTAGACAAGCTCTGTATCTTTTTACTAACAAATAACAAAAAGCTGTGGGAAAAAACAACCACCTAAAAATGCATGCTTTAATATTTTTACATAAATGTAATTAGCTACAGATTTTATTTTAAAATACAGATTTAAGTAAACATTGTATGAACAAAAGAGAGCATAGGCTAAGTAAAACTTTTATCTTTTACAGTCTCACGTCTCAGAAGCACTTTAAAACAAGACCTTAAAATTTTTAAACTTACCTCAGCAAGTCTAATTATCAGAGAAGCACGTTGCAATGCATTGTCCACGTGGGACACTCTACCCATTGGTCCTGGAGACTGGAAGCAGAGAAATGACTGAGAAAACAACACTCATGCCCTGTGTGTATTTATTGTTATGATATGAAGTTTGAGACTGTTACAAACCAGAATAGGAAGCGGAACAAACTCCAAAACCCCTAGTAGAGCAAGAAGTTGCTTTGGTTCTTAATAATCCATACAAAAATTAATTTCTACTTAAGTATTACAGGGAGAAAATATCATATCGATATGAAGCCATTTAATCAATTAAAACACACAATGGAAAGCGAAACTCTTGAAGCAGTAGGAAGGTTTTATTTTGGTATCCATCAACAACAGCCTCCTCAGCCCACTTCTCTCAGCTCCACTTGCACAGACTCACACTTTACAGGTGCAGCTGCTGGACCTGCAAGTAATCCCAGGAGCTCACTCTCCTAAAGAACTATCTCAGAGCAATCCATGCGTGGGCATAAAGACTGATTAATGACCTGACCACCCTCCATTTCTTCATGTTGTTACAACACCCCCGCCTTCCCAACATCACACTGCTGCTGAAGCCAGCTGGTGACATGTTTTCAGACTAGTTGTGTTTAAATACAGCACCAGCAGTGCTCTGACAGAGCATCAGATGGGAGGTATAGAGCAATTTTTTTCCCCTAGTGTGGATTACTTGCTCAGACTTGTGTCCCGTGTGGGCTGGGTGGAAGCTGTAGTTTATCCAGGTCCTGCAATGCAGGCAAACATCTTTCTTCCAGCTTCCCTTACCAGTACTTAGGCACTGTGTCTTTGTTATTTTTTCACAGTATTCTCTAGTTTTTGGCTACCTCAGATAGACTTATGTGTAGGTAACATGACAGGCCCTCATGCCGTTCTGTCACCAAGAGCACTTTTTAATAGAAATATCTTTTAGGTTTATTTCCATCCCGCAGCACTCCCAACACTTCAGGAGTCGTATTACTCACTTCAGAAGTCCTATTACTCACTGCAGAAGTTACACCAAAAAAAAAATGACCACCTGCTCTCTCTTTAAGACAGACCATCTCTCCTCGCAGCATTGAAGGCCAAGAATCAGATCTGTGATAAACTGAATTTCACACATCAGTGATTTACCCACATGAAACCCCGCACCCCACGAGTGTAAAAACCCAGGGGGAGGATGCCGAAGGCGTTAGTCCACCCTGTGAAATCCTCTGTGGGGCACAGGCCATCAGACCTGCTGCGTGGCTTTCGACTCCGTGGAAAAAGGTACTTTTGATTTTCTCAGTGGAAGAACCGACCGGAACTAAACCAAACACTTGGGCTGAGCGGAGGTTCCGTGGCAAAGCAGGACCCGCGGCAAACACCCCTCCTCGAGAGCACCTAGCCCGACGAAATGCACAACGTCCTCCTCGCTGCCCTCAGCTATAGCCGAGGCGAGCAACAAGCCTTCGCGCACACACTTCCAACGAGCACCAGGGATCCCCGCAGGGCGCCCCGTGAGGCTGGCTGGCTGGCTGCTCTCCCACAGGCCTTCGCCCAGGAAAGACGGTCATAAAGGAAAGGCAGCTACACCCGTCCCGCCCAGGGCTCCCCAGCGGGCCGGGCAGCCGCACCGGGACAGTCTCGGGGGTGGAGGGCTGCCTCGGGGGTGGAGAGCTCTCACGGCGAGGCCAGCGCCTCAGCAAGCCGCCGCCGGCGGGTGAGGGGACGGAGCCGGGCACGGCCCGTAGCGGCCAGCGGGACGGGGCTGGCTCCTCCCCACCTGCACTTCCGTCCCGTCCCCCGCGATCACTTCCAGGTCGGGGAAGGCGGGAGGCGGCTTCCGGCGGCGGGATGCGGGGGGCGGCTGGGCGCCGCTAGGTTGCCGCCTCGGGGGGCGCGAAGCAGCCGCGCTCGGCGCTGTCGGGGCAGGTGCCCGCTCCCCTCACCGGGAGGGAGGGACACCCGACCGGAGAGGGAGGGGCTCACCGGCTGCAGCCCAACATCTGCCCGGCCTCAACGAGGGGCGCTGGGCGTTAGCGGGTCGTGAGGTGGCTCGGGGTGAGGGGTGGTGGTGGGGCCGGAGCTCTCCCCCCGCCGGAGGAGGGTGGTTGCGGCCGAGGGGCTCGGCAAGGAGGCCGGTCAGTCAGGGGGCTGCGGCGGCCGCGCCCCTCCTGCGAGCGCGGGGCTTTCTTCCCGCAGAAGATGTGGGTGTACTTCTGGGGGTTCCTGTACAGCAACTACTTTCGGTATTGGCTGAAGTGGATCTTGAGGCTGCTGACTGGGAAGTGCGAACTGCAGCGGGTCTTTGACGGCTCGAAGGCAGGGGCGCAGCGGACGCTGAGCATAGGTAATGAGGGAAGCCAAGCCTTCGGCCCGGGGAGCGGGCTCGGAGCTGTCGCCACGCCGTGACAAGCGGTGGGTGGAAGGCAGTACCCGTGTCAGGAGCGCTGTGCAGCCCCCCCGCCTCCTGTGTCCACTCGTCCCCTCTTCCTGGCTGGGACCGGGGAATTTGAGAGGGGAAGGCCAGGTCTGCTTTTCTTCCCGAGTTAATTGCGGATAGCTTCAAGAAGCGAGTTGGAAAGCCGCCTTGCTTCCCCCGCTCCCAGAGTCTTCCCATCACTTTCTGTGTGTTTTTTCCTCCCCGCTAGTAAAAAAGCCGAGCAGCACAGACATGAACGCGTTTTAGGGGGATGGAGGAAGAGTGATTAAACGCCTGGTTCCACTTGATACGGAATTTTGATCTAAAATAATAATTTAGGAAGCTGTTAGTAGCTTTTGCCATTTTACCAGTAGCTCCAGGAAGGATCTTTGCTTCCTCCTTATTCACTAGCAAAGGCAAAACCATTCGTCAGAATGGAAAAACAGCAGGAAACATTTTTGTCTTGACATCTTTTCAAACTTGTCTCTACGTGTAACCGATCAATGTTTTAAAATACCCGAATCTATTTCTATCATTGTACTTGAAAATTATGTCAAGTAACACTACTACCTGGTATCTGTTGATTTTGAATAATTTTTGATTAAGTGCACGTATGAAAGGGATGCGAAATTCTATAGCACTTCCATGCCACAAACACCTATTGTCAGCGATTTAAAACAATGCAGTTTAACTCTGACATTTGCTCTTTTTCTATTACAGAACATTCCCTGGAATCATCAAAGAATAAGGTAAAAGATCCTAGAGGTTTAACCGTAATAAAACCTTTCAGGGACAGGTCCCAGAACGGAACACGTGCATTTACTTTTTGAGGGTGGAAGAAGGTAGAGGAATAAAAAGCGCAGAGGAGATGACAGCGCTGTGTGTTCTGTAGGCTAGGGTTTCTCAGGAATAACCCCATGCCCCTTCAGATGTTTGCTTCCATTAGCAGCAAGACAGACAAGCTCCACACAGGTGCTGTTCACAGGGAGGGTCAGTTCTCCCTGCCACAACAACCTCTTTTGCTGTTTCTGTAAAAATTGGAAGGGTGATGTAGTTAAATAATACAGATAATTTAATGCAGCATATATGATAGCACCTGGAGTTGTTGATTAAAAAAATAGCAGTGCAGGATTGCAAGTAGATGTGTAACTGGCAAGTTCGTTCCAGTTGGTCTGTAGCGGCCTTAAGCTAACACTTGAAACCCTCAAATTTGTAGGCCTTGAACTTTCCCTTCTGTATGCTGTGAGGTGACTTCATCCTCCCTTTTTCTAGCTGGTCACTGTAGTGTGATGTTGAGAGACAATTGTAACTGCCACGAGCATCCTTGTTGCAGTAGAGCATAGTATGGGTGGGTCTTCTAGCATCTGGCCACAGAAGGTTTAGAAGACAAAGTTAAATGGTTGTGAAGGGATTTTAGGCAGGCTGTGTGTAGTTAACATGGCTTGAGAAGAACAACTGCAGAAGAGCCATTTCAGCCCAGCATCGAAACCTCGACTTCATTTGGTGTTCCAATTCTGAAGTGTTATTTCCTTATTGAAATGCTGTCAGTTCTGCTCCTGGGTAGCAGTGTTTGTTTCAGCTGGGTTTGTTTCAGCTGGGTAAGGGAGAGCGTGGTTCAGTTCAGCATTTGAAAGCAAACAAGAACCTAGGCTGAGCCAGCTCTCCAGCTTTTTATTTAGTCTTTATGGGACTCCTATGTAAACATCGCTGTTTACAGTCTGACAGTTACAAATTATGCTTTTATGTGATTATTGCAGATCCTTTGTGTGCAATTTGAGCCCATGTGTTGTAAACATTTGCAATGCATTGACTGTTCTTCTTTCATAGTAAAGGATACGTGCATGGCAGGTACAGAGAAGCTGAGAAAGGAGGATAAAGTCGATGACAGACCTCTGCGTCCCTCATGATGTCTTTTATTGTGTTGACTTCCTAGGTTTTAAGAAATGCTGTACACGTTGAGGAAACCGAAGTGGAGAGGTGTGTCAGAGATGTGATGAAAGAAAAGAAAATTGAAGAGAAGGATACAGGGTACGTTTGGAACCCAAACATAAGTTCTTCATGGCAGATCATTCCGGCTTCTTGGCAGTTGCTTAATCTGATACAATGGTTAGGCCACAGAGCACGGATCTCTAGAATGAAATTAGAAAATAAGGTAGGGTTATGTGCTCTTCAGTTCTAGAAAATAATTTGCAAAGTTTTAGTTGACATGGATTTGGGATAACTGCATCTTTCTCTTGCGAGTCCCTTCTGTCGTTCTGGATTTCGGAGTAATTACGGTTATTGGGTTGATTACACGAACTGTGTAATCGCTGAGATATATATTGGAGAGTATAGTAATGCCTGATGAATGTTCACATTCATCTATGTAAGTAGTTATGAGCAACTGAGAGGAAGAATGGTGACTAGTCAAAACCCTAAAGCTGAATTAAATGCTTCTTTGAAGCTGTAAGCAATTCTGCCAAAGTTGCACTTATAAAGAGCCTAGGTGTGTGTGAAGGGACAGCAGCCAGGATGATAGATGGAATTTTCTCGTGTCATCACAGGTTTTAGCCAAACTATTTTTTTTCTTCTGTAATTTGAGAGAATAGATTCTGACTGTGCAGTACTGGAATTGGCTAGAGGTTTGTTTTCAAGCAGAAATACGGTCCATGGAGCAGTATACTCAACTGATATGCTGTAGTTTGAAAGATAAACAGAAAGCACTTCCGAATTCTAGCGTTTGCATTGTGTCCTCATGAGAAAGATCTTACCTGGTAGTTCAAGCAAGAATTTATGGCTAACTATGCCTGCTGTGTGGTGTTGTCTTATTTCAGGTTTAAGACAAATCTGCAGCTATCCTTACTGCAGATATCAGGTTATAAAAAGCTTTACTTGAATGTGGAAGATCTGAGGAAGGTCCCATATGACTCGGATAACGAAGAACACGAGGAGCAGTTAATTGAGGTGAAAATAATCCTTTAAATGCAAAAGCTGTTTGTTTTTCCCCTCCGACAGCTCAAATGAACAGAATTTATTGGCAGCATTCTTACCAGGGGGTCTATTTTAAACCTCTTTTCTCCTTGTGAACTGCTAAGCCATTATAGAAGTGACATGCTAAAATAAAACATCAGAGCAAAACATATTCGTAAGGTAGACTTACTTTTGCTGGGATTATTGTGTGTGGAATCAGACTTACCAACAGCACATAGGTAGCAATGTTATTTTGTAATGGGTCACTGAAGGATCCTAGCTAAAAAGACACTTAACCTTGTGCACATCAGACTTTGTAAACCAATGAAAAAGACGCTAGAGATTTCTTACTACTGCACCCCAGTCAGCATCAAAGAGAATAGTTTAACACTGGAAGATTAAAAAACTATCAGTAACAATAAAGACTAGCAAGCAAATAATATAATCCTGCTGGAGGATTAGCTTCTATTGTGCAAATACATTAGAAAGTCATTTTCTTAGCATGCCAGAGTTAGCTTGCTGTGCAAATCCCAACATCGACGTGCTAAGTGTTCATTTGTCTTTCAGTTTAGAGCTGCCCTGTCAGAAAATGACACATAGGTTGTTTTCTGAAGTGAACCAAGTCTTTATTTCTTCACTGTCGATACTTTGTCCATTAATTAATTGCATTTAATGGTGAAAGTAACCATTTTCAAAATCCCTAGAATAAGCCCTTGCAGTATAACTCCAGACTGCCACTCAGAGAAAGCAGCAGCACGCACATTGCGTCCTGGTCCTTGGGGAACGGTTTCTAGCCTGCAGTGACAGCAGTTCTGAGTGATGTGACTTGGAATACTTTAGCAGCTGTGTGTAACATCCAAGCATATTTGTGCAGCTTTGGAATCTGCTGATGCCTCATGAGAATCTGAAGGCCAGAATCACCAAGCAGTGGTGTGACATTGGCTTCCAAGGGGATGATCCCAAAACGGACTTCAGAGGAATGGGCCTGCTGGGATTAGTGAATCTGGTGTAAGTGAAAAAGAAGTATTTCCTTTCTGTTGTAACTTATTTTCAATATCTATGTGGGTTTTTTTTCTAGTTAAGTGTTATTTCTAATAAAGACTGAATAGAAGCAAATAGAAATGGTGGGTTTGGTAGAAGTGAAAACCAGTTTTTTTTCTAAGTAAGTTGACATTTCTAGCAGCTGTACATCTGTGAATGTGTGGTTGGGTAGAGAGCAAAAAGCGAGGGGAGGAACAGAAAGTTGCCCAAAAACACTTTACTTGTTTGTTGTGCCATGATAGATTTGATAGGTCAGAACTTAGAAACTAACTTGTCAAAAGCTTTTAATATTCCCGAATTAATTACTGTCATGAAAAATAGACAGGTTTGCATGACTTTGCTACACTAATCTGGGGACTTGGGTGAACTTCATCTTTGATATTTAGATCATAATGATTTACATATATTTTTACTATATTAGTTCACGCTGGATATAATTTAATTTGGTACCTTTTCCTTGGCTTTTGTTTTGTGCCATTGTCAGTACAGAGTAGTTTTCAGCCTTACTTTAAAGCTACACATTTTGATATTGAACACCTTTTTTTTTTAATATATAAACTTAAAAGAATGCTGGTTCCTTTTGTACACTGACAGGTATTTTAGTAAGCATTACACCAGTGAAGCTCGTCAGATCCTTTCCCGTTCAAACCACCCAAAGCTGGGGTAAGTCACTATATGGCTTTTTCTGGCTTGTTCCGTGTAACAGCTCATGTGAAAACTGCCAAGTGCGTGTCCTGAAAACGAAGAGGAAAATACTTGGCCCTTTTTTTGTTCTTTAATGGAAAAAAAAAACCCCACGAAGTAGAGAGGTGTGAGAAACTCAGCACAGAAACTGGTTTCATGCTGGGAACTGTTTGCAGGTTATTTTTATTCTGTTTTTAAATTTCGGAACAGATTTGTTAGAACAAAAGTGTTGCAAAATACTTGCTCTGTGAACAGCTTTAACATCACATTATCTTATTTGTAATAGGCTCAGATTAGATTTAGAAATGTATGCTTATTTTTCAGCTTCTTATTGATCCTCTGTTGGGATGGTACAGATTATCTTGTAAGGCCTCTTTTATTTTTTGCTAGGGATCTGTCCTGTAGTAAGTATATACAAATAGATGGTTTGTTGTTGTTCAGTTTTAACTTCGTATGTGAAAACTCTGCATATTAAAATATTTAGTTCATTTTACTACTGTAAAAGCAATCAGAGGAAGAGGAAAGCTGGTAAACCTCTGTGTTTCATCTGATCCATCTAGTCCCCAGTTAACTCTGTCACCTTCCAAACCGAGAACACGAGGCTTTCATGACTTTAGTTGTAAATAACACTACCTTGTGCAGCTAGGGCATGAAGAGGACATCTGAGACATTTAGATCAGTTAAATACTCCTGTCATTGACACAAATGAATCCTCCCCTCCTTCCCCCAGAAACACTTGCTCGAACAGTCCTTTAAGCATTTCTGTTGTAGTGCTTTCTGTACCATGCAACAGAAAAAGAGGTATTTTTTGTTCAGCCTGGAGAACAGGTTAAGATGGCTGTTCTGTTTAAACTGTAACATTGTCTTTGATGTTGTCCAGTTTTTAATATGCCAGCA
The DNA here is from genome assembly GCF_964237585.1 of Gallinula chloropus. NCBI lineage: Eukaryota > Metazoa > Chordata > Aves > Gruiformes > Rallidae > Gallinula > Gallinula chloropus. The sequence goes on from NC_140088.1 coordinate 57,672,907, forward strand.
GATTAAATGATTCCGAGTGAGCAAACGGCGGTCGATGTTGATTAGATTTACCATCTCACGTTGCCTCAGGGAGGCACTGCCATACCTCTGCATGGCAAACTAGGGTTTTCAAACAGCACTTACATGGTTGGACGTACCAGGGAATGGAAAGAGTGGTCTGGAGTCTGGAGTTGGCTCGTCAAGAGGTGTCATAGGAAGAACTGACTGTTTCAGGGAAGCTTGTAAGTCCTTGGGTCCACGAGGTGAAACGTGCCCTGTGGTTGGTGTTGCAGGTACTCTTATGCAATAGTTGGGATCAATCTGACAGAAATGGCATACAGCTTGCTTAGGAACGGTGCTTTAAAGCCTCACCTGTACAACGCGGTCCCTGGCGTGCCGCGGATGGAGCACTTCCACCAATTTTACTGTGAGTACCTGCAGCTGCTTCCGCACAGCCTGCCGGGGGGCAAGGCCTGTTTGGGTTTTTCGGAGCAAGGTGTCTATCTTCTGCATCAGGTATTGGAAACACATCTGATGCCTAAACATTGCACTGCAGAAGTGTGTGTTTAAGGGATAAGTTGGGGTGGTTTTGTGTATATATATTAGATACTGTGGTCTGAAACCAGTATTTGCAGATTTTTTAATTAAAATTCATTATTACAGTGTCCAAAAGCTTGCTGTTGACCAGAGCGGGACACTCTCTGTCTTAAGGGATGGAATAAAGTCTAAAGATCCTTTTGGCTAGGTCAAAGGCTGAAAACTGTGAAGGTCACTTTTGCAGAGATGTATTTTCTTTTCTTCACAGGTTATCTGGTTTATGAGTTTGACAAGTTCTGGTTTGAAGAAGAACCAGAAAGCATTATGCACTTCAACCAGTACAGAGAGAAATTCCATGAAAAAATTAAGGGACTTCTAACGGATTACAATGTGATACTAACCTTACAGGTGACAAAGAAACCTTAACTCCTCTGCAGTCTGTGAGGTTCTGCATCAAAACACGGAAGTACACGTTTGGATGGAAGCTTTGCATGTTTCACCAGAAACTGTTTAACAACAGAATTATTTTTTACATTTAAAAAAAAATAATCAAAATTCAGTAAAGAAAGCTTGGACAATCAACTTTTGTTTACAGGTCTTTATATGCTATTCTCCAAAGGACAGCTTTTTAAAACAACAAAAACGAACCATCAAAACACCACAAAAAACCCAACACACAGATCTCAAGAGCCTCTGGATTCTGCTTTTCTACTTCTTGGTGCAGGAACATGAAGCAGGTATTTATGCTGCATCGTGTTTTCCATTAATAGGTTTGAGTGTTCATTGTCTTTTAAAGACTCTTTTTAGTTGGAGCTACTCTGGTTTTAGCCTTTTTGTGTTCTTGTTCTGTATATTTAGTCAGCTGTTCACTCATCAATGAATGTTAAATTTGTCTGTAACAGAGAAGTACATGAAGGGGGTGCATTAGTCATGATTTTGGAGAAGAGGCTTAATCCATTGACATCCTGACCTACTTAATAGGAAGTACTTCTGGCTGAGGAAGGGGCGTGGGTTCTTTTTTAATCTATGGATTTGTACCAGCAAGTTCCTGTGCTTGGAAAAAGATAAGTTTGCGAACAAAGAAGAGCCACTACACATCACCAGCGTGAGGATCAGATCCTCAGGCTAAAGGTACCCCTTCTAAAAAACACTCCTCCTGTAGAAATTTTCAGTTCTTTCTAATCTGACATCAGCCACTCTGGCTGCTTGACGTTTTAGCTGTTGTCAGCCCTTTCTTTTAGCAGCTAACAGGGTATTCTCAGTGGGATGAGCAAGAGAGTTATTTAGCTCTTTTATAAAGTTCACCCATTAAAAAAAAACCTATTGCAGCTGCAGTCCCTGTTTTGTGAAAATAAATTCATAACCTGAGTGCAAATCTCTAATGAAGATGTGCTTTCCATAGAAGGGATGCAACTGCAACACGTTCCTTAATCTTGGCATCCTCAGACAATCTTGTCAGTAGGACTTCATGTCTATATTGTGACTAATTCTTGCTTAAAGCAACTTTAAAACAGATTTGGTATGGCCATCACTTAATTCTTCTAAAACCTACTGTTAAATAAGTGCCTTCTGCTTTATTCAATCAGTGGTTTATTTTGATTCTGTAACCAGATCATAGCCTTAGAAGCTTTAGTTACTTGGGAAGGACTCTCAGTATATATACACCTAAATAGCACACATAGCACAAAATTTGTATGCTAATAGAAACTTTCATGCTTTTTTTTTGTTTGTTTTTTAAAATCATCTCAGGTAAATTAGTTAACTTCTAGTCAATGACTAATCTTGGAGAGATTCCCAGAGAATGCAGATACTGAACATGAGAAGAAGAGACAAACCCCTTTTTGTAATGAGGGATGTTACACTACATAAGTATTAAATGTGCTGTTATAATATGTAATACCATATCTCCTTGGAGATAATCAAAACCCAACTGACCACAGTCCTAAGGAGCTTGCTTTTGGTGACCCTGCTTTGGGCAGGGGCTTGGACTGGGTGAGCTCCCAAGTTGCTTTCCCACCTCAGTAATTCCAGGTCCATATTGTGTAGCTAGTGACTCCTTAGACATGATCCACTCAATTGCTTAAATGTTGGTGTTCTCTTATTTGTTGTGTAGCTCCTGATCAGGGCAGACAGTATGGGTGGAGGAGGTAATGCTGGTCTCTTTTTTTTTTTTTTTTTTTTGAGATACTTTAGGTTTAGATGAGAGTTAAACACGTGCAGGGTGGAGAAGGGTTCATCTCATCTGTGTTGGGTTGATGCTACTCAAAAAAGTAACATTAAAGTGCCTCTTGGGAGAGGCCACAATTTGCAAGCTGGGCAGCTAAACTGAGCAGGTTGGACACAGAGATGACCACAGGAAGCCGGTTCTTCTGCTTCTCCCAAGTACTTGGGTCTTTTAATTCTTGCCACTGAAAAAGCAGAGATCCCCTGGAGTCAGGGTTCTGGGACTCCTGAGGTGGAGCTCTGTCTCTCTGACCCCTGTACATACTGGATGTTTCCAAAATCTGGGGAAGTGGAAAGCAGACTTTGTCAGAGGTCAGTTGTCTGCTACTTTCTTACCCCAGCTTCCATCATGTTTGTCTTCCTCTATTAATAATTTTTGCTGTTGCTTGTAGGTCTCCTTTGCAGCCACGTTTTTGAAATGAAACTTTTTGAATTTCAGAAGTGACCCCAGTATGTTTAGCAGCAGCAAGGAAGACGATCCCAGTCCTTTTATTCAGCCATCGCTTGCTAGCAAGCAACAAAATGGCTTGAGCCATCTCTCTAAAGCAACACCTCTGCTAGAGTCTGCAACCTTTTATTTTGTGTGATGGTGTTGCAGAAATCAGCTACACCTCCCTCTTTCCAACCTTGAGACTGTCACTCTGCTCCACGGTGGCTGGAGACTGACGTTTACCTAGTGCTGAGGCTTTCAAAGCTTCAGACTGCCTGTTGCAAGATGCATCTTCGTTACCTTTTGCTTTTTAAATCACAGCGTGAGCTGGCTGTAACCTGGCGGTAGGCAAGGGAAGGGGACCCAGCTGCCATGGGGTGAGCGAGGCATACGGGAACGCCTTAGTTTGCATGTAGTAGTCAAGGTGAACACTTACACCTTCCTGGGAGATGGCTAGAATTGGCATGTAGCAGGTAACCCAGCCCCTGCCTCAGTGTCACTCCCTGTACATAGACTAGTAGCACGTGTCCCTGACTTGCTCTGTGTTACGGTGGTAGGTAGTTAATAGATGGGAGAGGGTAAAACCGTGTTTAGGGAAGGGAAGAACCATGTTTTTTACTAGTTAGTGGTATTTTATACAAACTGTTGTAGGGCGACAATCCTAAGGTTAGGGGAAGCTCAAGGTGGAGGCAGGGCACCTTTCAGAAAGTTGATGTAATTAGTTTTTAAACAGCAGAATTCGTTTCTCGTGGTTTAATCTGAGAGTTTTTAAACCTTGGTAAGTTCTCAACGTTATTTATTGACTGTCCTGTTTTAAAAGATGTATTGTTAGAATTTGCAAGTACTGTTGGCTTTCTAACGTGCTGCCTCTTTAAAGCCATCACTGTGTGAAAGCTTATATGCAATAGGCATTTTAGGAAAAAAAAAAACAAACCCTGAAACTGAAGACAACAAGGTAGTTCTCTAAAGTTGTTGTTGGTCCTGTAGCAACCATTTAACAGACTACCTCCGTTTCTGTTGTTTAGTGTATGCTTGAAACACGGTGCCACTCCAGGAGCAAATTGATCTGAGGAGAAGCAGAGGTTTATCACATGCAAAAGTAAAACCTAAGCTTTTGATAAGTAAACACATTGCTTCCTAAGGAACCAGCTTGTTTGGAATGCGATTTGGAGACAGTGCTACTGAGTAGTAAAGACGCTGAGAGTGCTTTTAAACTGATTGCGCTTCTGTCGCCTGATACAGCAGCGTAAGGAACGGGGCATTTTGCCCTAAAGGACAGTGGGAGAAGGGGCCAATTTAAGCACCTCAGACAAATAGTTTGGGATTTTCACTCTCTGAAAAAAGCCAAAAGAAAAGCAAACAAAAGATTAAGTGTACACACACAGCCTTCAGCATTCGTTTTCCAAATTTTCCATCCTAATTTAGATAGACATTTGAAAAGCCCCATTGGATAGCCTTGCTTCAAGCATGATCGTGGTGAAAGCGTCTGTACTTAGTTAGGTGGGAGTTCCGCACTCGGTATTCCTGAAAATACCGCTAGTGAGCGCGGCAAAGGTGTGGTCTGGTTCTGTCAGTCGTCTTGTGTTGCTGTAGTACGACGGTGATCGGCCTTCGGGCTGCTGTTTCTTGTGCCATTCTCTGTAGTGTCTTTCTCTAGATAAGGGAGACCCCCAAACCGTCCCGAGACGGCTCGTGGGGCGTTCCTGCTACACTGTGCTTGGGTAGCTGCGTAGGGGTAGAGGTTTCTGTTTACCACAGTATAAGAGCAATAACGTCGACTGTGCTGGCTGTGTAATAGAAAGATGTTTACAGCGGTAGCGAATAAAGAACGAGTTCATTCCAAAACGTTGTCATCATTCATGTGTTACAGCCTGCTAGAGGGTCACAATTTCCCCTCAGCCATGCCCTCAGCTCATGCTTGTGCACCATGGTATGAGAGAAACCTTTATCCTAGCATCCTTTTTTTTTTTTTTGGAGGGTGACACGTGGGTTTTTTGGTTGTTGGGTGTTTTTTTTCCCCCCCCTCCAGCTCCAAGAACTTGTTTAAAGGGCTCCATGGCTCCCGTATGGGACTTGTGTTTGCGCCTAGGAAAGGCATCACTAGGAAATAACGCTGCAGCACGAACTGTTGCTGTGTGTGCAAGCTGAACGGGAGAACGCAACAACTGACACCAAGGCTGGCTGGCTCATCTATGTTACCTAGTTCCTATCACCCAGAGATGCACCTTAAACACCAGGAGAAAGGACCGAGATTTAAACCTGAGGTCCCTACAGAGTGTGCTTTTGACCCTCAGGGTTGGTATGATAGCACAGGACATGCTCAGACACAAGCCCGCTTGAAACCTTCCATCTGATCCAATGGGCAGCAGTGCAGTGGGAGAGCCTGACACACATTATGAAGCTGTGACTTGTGACCTTTCACACCCCCAAACACCCCCAGCCTGCGCAGGCCAGGGTGAGGCTTCCTGCTCTGCCTGCCCGGGGGCTTCTCCAGCCCTCCTCTCACTTTGGCTCTGTGCCTGGCCTGGAAGGTGGTGGCAGCCCTTTTCTCAAGTTTGGTCCGTTCCACAGGAGGAAGACCTCCCTACCTTGATGTATTGCACATACAATGAGAAGCACCCCGGGTTGGAAGGTGGCGAAGAGCAGTTTTGGGGAGTTTAGGGAGAGCGCTGCACCGCTCGCTTTAGTGATGGACCAGGACTTGGTTTGGAGCACAAGAGAACACCAGGCTGCCGTATGCCGGTGCAAGCAGTGGAGATTTGTTCCTGTATTAAAGTTGCTCTTGAAATCCTCACTTTAAACTCCCTCTACTCCGCCCTGGTCAGGCCCCACCTGGAGTATTGTGTCCAGTTCTGGGCTCCCTGGTGTAAAAAAGACAGGGATCTCCTGGAGAGAGTCCAGAGAAGGGCTACAAAGATGATTAAGGGCCTGGAGCATCTTGCCTAAGAGGAAAGGCTGAACAAACTGGGGCTGTTCAGCCTTGAGAACAGAAGGCTAAGAGGTGATCTTATTAATGTTTATGAATACCTGAAGTGTGGGACATGGGGAAATGGCCAGCCTCTTCTCAGTTGTCTGTAGAGACTGGATATGGGGCAGTGGATTCAAGCTGGAGCACAGGAGGTTCCGCACCAATATGTGGAAGAACTTTTTCAGTAAGGGTGACAGAGCCCTGGGACAGGCTGCCCAGGGAGAGTGTGAAGTCTCCTTCTCTGGAGATATTCAAGACCCATCTGGATGTCAATCTGTGCAACCTGTCCTAGGGAACCTGCTTTGGCAGGGGGGTGGACCCGATGATCTCTTGAGGTCTCTTCCAACCCCTATGATTCTGTGAAAAGAAGCTCCATTTGAAACTTAAAAAAAACCCAAATCAACAAATCAACCCAACCTAACCACTCAACCAAACCCAAGCCCAACCAGTTCCAACCAGAACCCAAAAAACTGCAACACAGATTTTGTTTGAAGGACATGGGAGTTAACTCCTGGAGCTAGCTCAAAGTGCAAGAGAAAGCACAACTCCAGGAACAAGACTGAGAACTGGAGAAGAGTTCTGCAGAACTTTTCTAGAGAAAAGAGAAGCCCTGATATGTTTTAATACTTTTTTTTAAGCCAAGAAAATATTTTTTGCCTCTCTCTCTTCCACTACTCCTCCATCTCCATACAAACTATGTTAAATAACTTAATTGGTTTTTCAGTTCCAACTTGTATTTCTCAGGTAGCCCGAGCCTAAATTGTTTGCACTCCTGAACGTGGGACACCAAACGCTATTAACACACCAAAGTGCCACTGGATGAAAAGTACAGGATCCCAGCAGTGCAGACCTGGCCCTGCACTACAGAACCATCCCGCCCCTCTGGACCCCAACCATGGTCAGTTATGCAAATAACCAGTTACTTCAGAAAACGGGATGAGGAAGCAGCTGACCTCAGGAAGTGTAAATTGAGACACTGAGTGCTGCAGAAGAGAGCAGAGTCATCTTGCGACGCGACATGCTTTGGGACGTTACGTGCCGCCGGTCACTGGAAGCATCTTGTGCTGCAGCTCAGACCAGCGTCCTGCACCTCATCCCGTGTATCCCCAGCACCGAAACACCCCCACACAGCGACGCTGCCGACACCAGCATGTGTCAGGCCTTTCTGTTATTAGCCATATTCCAGCGTAACATTCACGATGACACAGTTTTGGTCTAATTATTTGCTGTCAGGCTAATCTATATTTTCACTACTGAGTAAATCAGCAATTTAAATGAGTATTAGGATTCAGAGTCGCTATTTAAGGCACAAGTGACTCAGGACTCTCTTACAGCGGAAAGAAGCAGAAATAGCACAAAGGGTTTGTTCCAGCCAGAGGAGCTCACTCACAGACACGACTGCTTGGCTTTCATGCTTGCTGTAACATTACGCCTGGGCGCACTGGCTAAGCTGGGGAGCTCCAGTCATGGACCAACCTTCTCCCACAGCATCCGGTGCCGATGCCAGGGGACGAAGGAAGGGAACCTCATGCTCTAGCTACGCAAGAGGCTGGGACACCAAGGCGCACTCCACCACAGACCAAGCTGACCTACCAACCCCTACGCTGTTCTTGGCGCTTTCCCATGTTCCCAGAGGTTTCAGGCTAAGCCAAATCAGGCCATTTTTTCTTGCAAAACCAGACACAACAGCATCAAGTGCTTGTTAGAGTCAGTATTTCATTTCTGACAGGAGGCACCTTCTCACTGCAGCGTTACCTCGTTAGTACCGAATGACCGAGAACTGGAACAGACGGGAGACTATGGTTAAGTCATTCTTCAGGGATGCCAGAAGTTAGGAAAGTCAGAGCACCTGCACTCCTCAATGTGCACACAGGACAAAGCTGGCCAGGACTTGAGGAGCCATGTACCCCACCTGCAATATGCTGGTACAAGAGCAAGTGCCTTCCCTGGTCTCCTGCTCTCCCATTCGGGCAGCCTGCAGCCTCGCAGCACTTGGACACAAACCAAAGCTGGCACGTGAGTAACCTGATGGAATTCAAACTCTTCCCAACAGTTTCTGTATTGCACATACTGTCAGGAGACCAAATTACTGCAGTTTCAAAACGCTGCTGTGAGATTAAAGATAATTAATGAAGACTCCATGTCAGGAGGGGTTGGGAAGCTCAAGGAGTTCCTAGCTGAGGAGCCAGAGCAGGCTGTGCAGCTTTCCAAGGAAAAGCACTGCTTCTCCACTTGACCAACTGCTTTAAGGCCAGTCCCTGTTGTTCCCACAGCCCCTATATGCACCATACCATATATACCAGCCTCTACCACCTTACAGCACAACACCAGACATACAACCTCTACTCTTAACAGAAGCTCCAGTGTCACTGCAGAAGCCCTAAGGCACTTTACAACAGCTTTGATATCAGCTTTCCAGGAGGTTTAATACATCCCATCTGTCTGCTGGCCCAAAGCTCACGTAATGCAAAGCCTTGCAAGCCTCAAACACAACTGCTGGCTCTAACACCTGCAACTCGGGAGCCACAAGAAGAAAATAAGTACCACAGAACACATACTACCAGCATCAGAGTAAGTTGAAAAACAGATTGGAAGAAAGCTCAAGGATGTTTCTGTATAGCTTTTGGGTTTTATATAGAGAAACCTCTGTAAAATAACCTCCCACACCTCCACCATCAGTACCCAGCTCCCCCAAGCCCCCACCACTCCAAGAAATCAGCATGTGTCGGTGTCCAGGCAGATTCCAGCTCCAGCAAGGGAAAAGGGTTTTTTCCCCCAGCCATGAGACAAACCACCCTGAGCAAACTACAGCTCAGAGATTAGAGACCCCATCTCAAAGCATACAAAGCATGAGACATAAGCACTTCTAAGGCCATACTGACTCACCCATGCAGCAGGCACAGAAAAGGTTTTAGAAAAACTTACTCACGTTATCTTGAAGGTTTCACATCACTCAATGCTGGTCGAGTAACTTTACTCATCTGCAGCTCTCCTCTCACCAGCTCCTACCCAGCAACTGAAGAACAGGTCACAGTAACTCTTGTCATCAAACAGCAGCTGCCAGACAAGCACTTCACACAACCCTCATCAGGTGAGAAGCCTCACCCAAAAAAATCTAGAGGTAATTAGCTCACCTGTAGCAGGGCTATTCTTAATGATGCCCTGGCTTACACTTAGGAGCTTTGCTGACATGAGCAGGAAGGTAAGGAATGTTAGAGACCCTGCTTTGTAGAATTCCTGCTCCACCAAAGACCTACTTGTGGGTGTCTCTTCTTCTTAGACAACTTCTAACTGCAAAACAGTTTTTGTGACGCCTTGTACCCCCAGCCCTGTGGCTGTGGTGTGGAGCAGAGCTGCCAAGCCCTCGTAAGATAAAGAAACGTTCTTCATCTGTGTATCTCTAAGGGTGTGTGTAAGACTGCTGATAGGCTTAAGCACACTGTACCATGGCAGACACCTACAAATATTTTAGGGATCTGCAAACACAAAGAGGCCAATGGCCTGCTGAAGGATGCTAAACCTCAGAGCTGAAGACATCTGTGGTAACTTGCAGGCGTCACAATGAAGCACCCTGCTCTGGCCGTGGCACCTCAAGGTCCTAATCCTCAACATGGTGATTCCGGCTTCAAGTGATTATGGGTGTTTGATGCAGGAGCAAACCAACCCACAGTCCCATCTCCAGAAAGACCACCAGGCTTTTTCATGCCAGTCCCTGTAGTCAGCACAGGGCTACATGATGAAGGAGAGAGCGCTGCTCCCAGCAGAAGAAAAGAAATCAGGTCGATTGACTGTGACAGGGATAGATGAGGGGTGCTCAGAAATTAACAGCCGTGTTTTGCAAATTAACTGTCTATACACACGGATAAAGAATCCAGTCCCCTGACTGGAACACATCCCTGCCCGTCCTGTCACTGCCGCGGCTCTGAGGCTGACGTCAGCTTACCAGCCCCATGTAAAATACATCCCAGTATTTGAAGCCTTTGAAGCACGGCCAATGAGCTACAGCAAGGCACAGACGGATACCTGTGAGCCTTAGGAAGTTGTACCAGCTGCTGTGACCAAACGTGAGCACAGCTGGGAGCGCTGCTTCCCGAGACTGGGCAGCGTGGGGTGCTTGTTGCAGGCGGAATTAAACACGCTCACGCATTAAACAAAACCAGGCGTGGGAACAACAAATGGTTTTGTTCTGAAACCCGGTGTCGAAGACCCAAAGTCACCTGCCTGTGTAATAAACCACCATCACCCGCTTTTCCCTCTAGCATGACTTTAATAGTTAAAAACCAAATCTGTGCAGAGTGTACTTTATTTGTTCACATTACCTACTTGTGGCCAAAACCCACGTCATCGGACAGTTTAAAAGCATTCTTTTAAAACAAAAGAATTAAACCAAGCTTCCGCTAAAAAATCTGCAAGTTACATGAATGCAATATACAGGAGTATAAAAAAACCAACAGGATTCTACAGAAAATGTTCTCAAAACAGCAAATGAAGATTTGGCATGTAGGCATGATCCTGAAACCCAACCGATGTCAATTAAAAACCAGCTAACGAAATTTAAAAAGAAAACTCCTGACTGTCTGTATAAAAGAAGCAAGGATTCATCAAAGTGCAGGTGCTCCAGTTTCCATTTTAACAGATTATTCAGTAAGCTGATACAGGATACTATTCATTTTTATATAAAGTGACGGTGTTCTGAGTAAGACTTAAACATTCAGTTACATTATCTTGCAGATTCTTCTCATCACTGCTACTTTACACTGCTGTAAATGAAGACTTATGCAATACAGGTTTTTATGTTCTTAATCTAACAAGGATATAACAGGTTGGTGATAAAGGTTAGTTTTAAGAGCTAAGCTATATATGCTGTAGATCCAGCCTTAGCAGTATATAGATATATATATAGATAGATTTAAATTTTTTACTTTTAAAAACAGTTTTCAATTTTTAAAAAGAGACTCTACCAATCTGTTCTGGGACCTGCTTACGCTCGCTGCCAGCAAAGCTTCCAAGGCCACTGGTCAGGAGCACAGCTCCAGGCAGGGTCACGCTGGAGACCTTTCCTTAGTGGCCGCAGCTGGGAAAGGGCTCTTCTCCCTGCTGGGCTCCCTGCAGGCACAGGAAAGGCAAAACCCTGGGAGAGGGAAATGGGCTCTGCCTTCTGTCAGAGCAGAAATCCTCACACAAACCTGCATCTGCCTGGTGTGGCAGCTAGGTTTGGGATGGACTTCCCACTTTTATTTGAGTGTCCCAGTGTCAGACAGAGGAGGTCAGGAGCCAGGCAGGTGTCACCGAAGTGATCTTTCACAGATTCAAAAAAATAAATTTGAAGGAGGTTAAAACTCCTGATCCTCTTTGGAAACAAACAAGAACAGTTAGATGAAATAAAATTATCCCTCAGCGATGTTGCCTGGAACTTAATTTCACCTGAGGTCCTATTCAGGTTGACAGTGTCCCTTTAAATTTTAGGTGCTTCCCATTGTGTTCATTCTCCTCCCCCCGCCCCACCCCCAAGAATCAGCTCTCTCTATATGTCTATTTTAAAAATGCACATAAATATTGGCATTAAGTTTACAGTTAGAAATTAAGAACTAATCTTTACCATTTTATATTGACAGCAAGGTTAATAATACACACACTTCACTGACAACTGTTATTTTTTTCCTGTATTTCGAATAAAATTTGCATTTGTGTAACGTTTTCACACAGAAAGAGTGATTATACTTTCAAGATAGTTAAGTCTGCACCCCAACATTTTCACATTAGTGAAAAAGAACCGCGTTTTGAAAATACCAGGGCCTGTGCCAGGTACTAATAAATACAGAATAAAAAAAACATAAATAAAAAAACCCGACTGCCTTTCATCCCGACATAGTAGAGATTTCGTAGTCGCTGGCCGAGGTGATTGGTTTACCCATCATCCTCACGTTCTTAGCATTAGTAATCCTTGCCATCATGGACACAGGCTTGTCGAAGTACCTCACCAGCGCTGGCTCAGTCAAGAGGGAGGCTAGAAACTGTTCGAAGGTAATGGCCCAGTCCCTGTCGATGCTCGTGCTTCTGCGCAGGGAAGCCGCGTGGTTGCTCCGTACCAGAACGGTGTCGTCACCGATGTCCTCGCAGTGCAGCTTGTCTTCCTCATGCGAACCTGCGCTCAGCACTGAGTAGGAGGACATGGAGCTGTCATCTTTTGTGTCGTCGTCGGAAATGAGCATGGAAGAACCGGCTCCGTTGTCCCTGGGAGAAGAGTCTTCCAGCTTAATGTCTTCCATCTGCATGCCCAGGGCGCTGTCGGTGCAAACGGCCTCCTCATCGTTGGGGACGAGGCTGCTTTGGAAGGGCTTGTGCTGCTCGAGGGGGTACTGCTGGTGCTCCTTCTTCTGAAACAGCTCGCTCTGGACAGTTTTGCCACAACTGTTGCTGCCGCTGTCTGTCTCTTTTGGGGGCTGGACACTGAAGAGCTTACCAACCTCACCTATCTCCAAAAGCAAGCTCGTCACCGCAGCGGTCGCGTGGTACAGATCTTGTTCGTTGGGGTCTTCACTGAACATGTTGTACATTGTCTTGCACAGTTCAATGAATTGCCCCTAAACAGAGAGGGAGGAAACAGTAATGAGAGAGTGGAAAACAAATCAGACTGAGATCTACTACATCAGTTCGTAAAGTCTGGAATGGAGGTATGACACAACAGTTTATGCAATTATCTGAAAAACCTAGAGGCAGTTTAGAAAGGTCTGTGACTGGTCAGGCCGATGCAGTCCCTCTCTCAAAGCTATTTAGAGCAAACTGTGTTCCTGCCAATGCAGCCACTGGAGGGCAACAGAGGGTGAGCAGTGAGACACGGCATTCACTTCGGAGGATTTTCTGGTAGGAACGATGCTCAGCGTAATCAGGGGTCCAATAAAACTAACGGGAAGTAATGGAAAATGAAGTAAGAGACCTGCAACGCTCTTTGGATCAGCGGTGGTAACTTAGTTGGATGCGAGCCCTCTGCAATTCAAAACTCAGCAATTAAACAGGAAGGAGATTTTCTCAGCGCTACCTATAGCATTCTACAGGCAATAAACCTTCCCCAGGTGCTCTGGAGCAAAGAGCCATCCCAGCGAGTCTCCTCCTCCGCAGCTGCAGCTCTAAGGGGAATGGCACTGACAGTATAAATTACAAAACGCCTTGCAGGTCATGTGCATCAGGCGTTACGAGCTGTCAGAGCCCTATCACCCTTTGTCTAGAGATCAAAATAATGTGTTATCATTCCTGTACGTGTGGGTCACATTTTTTAGGATGCTTTGGGAGCCGAACGCCAGTTACAGACTGTTGGAAACAGCGAAGTTCTGCGGAGCTGGCCGCTGCTCTGGGAAAAAAGGTATCTGCCTCAAAATAAGCCCTGTATTCCTTGGTGATGAACTGAGTATTCACAGGCACGTGAAGAAAGTTTAAAATGAATGAAAAATAAGTAGGTGTCAGCAGAAGTACCCACCTGATTCAGTTTGGGCAAGTCCTTTGTGTTTTTTGCTTTGGATTTATTCTCTTGGCTCCACATTCTCAGGTAATTTCGATTCTCTTGTGAGCTCTTCTTTCCTATTGCAAACAAATTACCGAGAGATGCAGGAAGAGGCCATGAAGAAACCTTAAATGAATACTTCTTTTTTTTTCCATTTTCAAAAGCAGCATCTTTACAAGCAATGAAAGATGTAATTCAAATGGAGACACCACGCATACCTTTGTCTGTTTTCAGACTCACTGTAACAAACCCATCATCTACTCCTTGTTTGTTCCTCCTGTCTAGGCCAACAACTAGGAAGTGGAGGGGGCGGGGGGGAGAGAGAGATCAGTGTGGATTTAGACACATACATACTTTTCACCTGTACAGTGCAAAATAAAGAAAATGTTGACACTGCAGAGAACGCAGAGGAAAAAGGACACGGCTAAATGAGGATTCCTGCCTGTTCTTAAATCTGATGACAAATTCCACATGACTGGTAATAAAGTACTAAGACAGGGACCATCTTAGGGTTTTCTTGTGCCGTGCAATGATTAGCTGGTGTTACTACAACAGTTTCTAGCATGACGTATGCTTGGTGATTACATTAGTGGGTCACCCTTTGTCTATCAGGACTTGAAATTGCCATTTCTAGTCTAGTAATTCTTAGATGCATTTTGAACCAACCTTCTTTCCCCCTGTAATCTGAAGGATGGGCTATATTTTTCTTCAATCAGAAAGACATTTAACACCCAATATCTCAAGAAAGGGAACGCTGTTTAAGACAGAGGTGATGAGACCCGGGTTCTCATTAGGGCACAAAAAGATTTCAAACTGCTGAACTACATTTTGATGAATATTTGGCTCCAGTTTTTTGGAATGTTTTAGGTTCTGATGCAAATACATCTTGAAAGCAAATGTACTTATGCACCTTCTCCCCTGAGGCATATATGCTGCACTCATCACACAATTACTTCTACTGCAACACGCTGAGGACATTGTTCTGAGAGCACCTGTGCGATGCACAATCCAGGGGGGCTCTTGGCGTACAGGTACGCGCATCGCTAAGGGTATCAACGCACACGCAAAGACTACGCTCCTCTTCTTAGAGAGAACACTTTGCTTACTGAGTCCAATCCAGGCAAGCAGTAGTTTGTGTGAAACACACTGCCTGATCTCCCCATGCTGAGACAGAAGATGCCTACCGTGTGTACATTCTGGTGTGATGTCTTCAAAAAAGTACTGAGTAGCTTCAAAAGCAGAGTCCGGCTCTTCTTGCTCAGGGGACGGATCTAAGCAAGAGAGTAAAATCCTTTCATCAAAAATTCCACCCTTTAATTAAGGACTGGAAGATGCTCCCATCAATTCACTTAGCACGTCGACTTCTAACAGTGTGAGGATGTGGTGGGCTAGGAATCATCTCTTTTCGGCCCACTGAGATGAACAGCTGGACCTGTCCAGCCCCCTCCCCCAGAGCCGATGCTCACTAACAAGTCCTCCTCCAGAGGCCGGCTTGCCCACTGGCCCATGGCTGCTGCCGCTCCTCCTGTGCGGCTCGGCAGGGTACGCCATGATCTGCTATGATCTTACCAGCCCCTGAGTACCAGAAGCTGCAACCTGAACAACGGATTTCTTCTGTCACAGCTCAGTAAAACTGTTATTTTCCAGTTAAATTTCGAACCGCTTGAGCCCGCAAAGCCAGATGGGGGCGCTCAGGGACACACGTTCAAAGCACAAGAAGGTGAATGTCCTCTCCAAGCTTTCAGAAATCATTACCAGAGGATGTAAATGTGCACAAGATTATTAAACTACCTCAATAGCTGCAACATACTTAGATCCCAGATTCTGTAAGGACACAAGTAGTTTCTTTATGGCACGTGTGTGACAAGCCAGAGAAGATTAAGAGTTCCAGGTCATAATTTTCTTCAGAGACAAAACTGTTTTGAGGCCTGAACTGCCTTTCTCACTAAGCTGAGTCCAAGACACACCTATGAAACTATCTGGAGCTTCCCTCTGCAAACAGTTGTACCAGCACAGAGGGGAGACTCAGAAAAGCCTGGGGATAGAAATGAATAGCCAGGGCACAGGAACATTTTAAGCTAGCTTCACTGTGAATAAAGTGCATTACAGTAACAAATGCTGAAGAACAATGTATTTGTTATGCACAGGGAAGCATCAACCCCAGCTAAATAGGCAAGAGACATATAAATGGCATGTGGTGGCCTGAGTGATAGAGGGCTGCATGGATGCTTTCAGACATTCCAAATTCATGTCTAGTTATGGCAGAAGGCGTCTATTTTACTGCTGGAAAAACAGCTACAGTTTCTACAGCCCAGAAATTAATTCTTAATTGGGAAAGCCAGTCATAAACAAATCCACTCCAAATTTCTGAGGTGACAGCTATTTGAACTTTGTTTACTTACCAGGCAAGACATGCATTTTATACAGTAGCTTCAGCTTCTCTGTGAGATCTCCATGGCATGCTGCACCTGAACAGCATTACACACAGTACGTTAATAATACTGAAGATTCGATGCCATTGATTTATTATTGCTACAGCATTTTTTAGGAGCTGCTACACTCACTCTGGGAAGCACTGTACTCCCCTCACAGCCTGAGATCATATGGCAGTCACTTGACTTCTCAGATCATATGGTCTGCAGTAGAAATAACAAGAGAACACAGACCACCTAACCCTGGAGTTTGTGCTGCAACCTTGGGTCCTTCATTAAATGTCTATCTTATAACACTCAAAAATAACCTATGACCACCATCACAATACCACTCAGAAAGGCCTCCAGCTGGAAGTTAAGATGACATTTTTGTGTGGACTTCAAACTTTGTGATCTGAGGATCCAGCAATAACATCACATGATTTAGAACAGTAAGATATTTTTAAAAAATAAAAAATAACAAATTCAAGTAAACAACATTTATTACAGCTTAGCCAGGGGCTAAACTGACGTTCAGGCAACACTTTCTAGTGATTTATCTACCTCAACTACTTCTTTCTGGTCTACAGTACAATTAGCTATCCCTTCTATAATAACCAATAATCAGACTTCTTTAATTTGTTATAACATGCAATTCATCAACCTCCAATTAATTAGGTTATGCAGAGATTTATTTTACCTTATGGGCTACTGTGTCAACTTACCTCTGCTACACAAACTCTGAAGTGTGGTTTGACAATTACTAACAATCAGAGTCTACTGTAAAGCTTAAGACTATAAAAAATATGGACATTAGACCAAAGAACCAAGCACATCCACATTGCCCATTTATTTTGCTTTCAACCTGGTCTTTTTTAAGCTCAAAACCTACTTATGTTCCTAACTGGCATACCACACAGTGCAGATAATGCTTTATTTTCTGGTGAAA
Source organism: Gallinula chloropus (assembly GCF_964237585.1). NCBI lineage: Eukaryota > Metazoa > Chordata > Aves > Gruiformes > Rallidae > Gallinula > Gallinula chloropus. The sequence goes on from NC_140088.1 coordinate 57,689,902, forward strand.
CTATGCCTTAGGTGATGCACCCAGGTACCACATGAAGTGTCCTGCTGGTGCAGGTGACACAAAATAACCAAAGGAGAGAACGGGGGGGGCCAGGGCACAGGATATCTACCAAAGATGTTATCTGGTCTCTCTCAGATAGTACACTCTGTGTCTTCCCCCTGGTAGAGGTCAGAAAGCTGTACTAAGGAAGAAGAGCCTACTGATAGTTCACAGGAGCTGCCTGATAGCCAGCTGCAGCAGGCTACTCCAGACCTGAAGACTGAAGCTCTATACAACAATAATTTAAAAAAAAAAACCCAAGCAAAAAGGCTGGATGCCTCAGCTCAAAATGTCATTTTGACCTGCACACCGTGGTTCAGGGAAAGTTTCATTGGAGAGAATTCAGTGGCATCCTGCACAGACCCAGCTGAGGGCTGGTAAACAGCACTGGGGAGGTGGTATTACCATTCTTAGTCCCAACCAGAAATACTTCCTTCCTGACACTCTGGAGTCACAGATCTTAAAACGTTCATCAAATCTTGTCTCTTTGCAGTACGAGTCTCAGATGACGCATCACCAGCTTAAAAAACTTATCTATAAGTTTTAAATGTACTTTGTGGTGAGAGAAGAAACTGTGTTTGGAAAAGTGTGACTACACCCTTTGAATCTTTCTACCTGAAACAGCAACAGCGAACACTCTTCTTTGAGAACATTAACAAATTGATTAGACAGGTTAGAATTTTATTCTGTCCATATAAAATTTAGCACCAACAGAAAAGTGTTGGCTTCTGTTGCCCCTCTTGTGACAACAGGGGCCCAGAGTGTTTGTACAGCTTGAACAGCTCTAAGCTTAACACACGGTACTCTGAACACCCTCCTGCAACCCATGACTTGAAAGAGTTGTTTTCAGGAACAAAGAAACCCCACAAAACACTCTGGTACTCTTTGAGACACAGTTTCCATGGTGCCCACTTTTGCACAAGGCAGTGGTGAGCGCTGCAGTGACTGGAGAGGTGGAAGAGCTACATGCTCAGAGAAGGGAACCCTGCAAAAATGTTACGGGCAGCAGGGGGGCCACTTTGAGTCTACATGGCAATCAGTCTAGCTCACTGGGATCCTGAACCAACAGCTGACATGCTATAATGAAGTGTGGTATGGTGGCACAGGTAAGCCGCTTCATGAGTGATACCCTGAACGTACGTGAGGCTGACAACCCTGAGCAGCACGTCCTAGAGCAAACTCATTGGGATGACTCCTTTATTTGATCGTGTAGTAACTCGACAGAGAGTAAACATATAGAAGAATATGCCAGGTTGTTCCATCTTTGCTCAGCTCAGGACCTAGAGGCAGCTGTAGGTAGGTGGTTCTTGAGCTATTTGCTGCAGGGACTATGAAAAGGAAATGGCAATTCCCAGTTGCAATTCCAGTGGTCTCACATCCCAAGGCTTTCATGCCAACATAGAAGAAAGGGCCACAAGCCTGCACAGGGACACACAGCATCCCTTTTTACCTCCTCTTCATGATGCTCCTAGGAGGAGTCAGCATCATCAGTGAGGCTTCAAGGGAACAGATCCCTACAGCTACATGGGCTATGGCCATTGAAAGAGCAAGCTATGAAACAGAAATGTGTCAGCTGCCATGGCTATAAACACCCACCCTTTCAGCTGGGCCATGCCTACAAAGTCCTTGAACAGGGCCCTTCCTTTAAGAAAACTAGACTTGTGTAACCAGGGCTGGAGTCCAATACTGCTGCTGGGACACAGTAAGGAGAGAGGGGACCATACCCACAGGTCAGCCCCAGAATTCCCAACCTCCAACCATGTTTTCCAGACAGTCACAAGGAAGATATGAGACACGTGTCTTGCTCCAACAGAAGACATTAATCATTTCAGAGATGTTCCTAGCCACAGCATGTTGGGCAGAGTGAAGCAGCTGATGTTTGTGGAATTTTTAATAAGTCCTGGGGTATGGTGAAAATACAGTCAAACAAATCCCACGCTGTTGCTGCTGACTGTGCTGTCCTTGCTACCATCATATGCTTAAACTAAAACAGGCTTGGGAAGGTTGTCTTGAAAAACAGTTTCAAGCTCTGCCACAGTGGGCTTCACTTCTGAAAACACACATGGTATTGCAGAATGAGCAAATTCAGTTGTTTAGCCCATTGAAGAGTTTATTTCAGTCACACTGGCTTATAGCCACATGTGTGTGTTTTACATTCACTTCTGTTCACAGTGGTTAACTCTGTTCCTTGTTCCTACTACCCATTCTTGGCTCCAAACCAACCAGTAACTGGGTGACTGGAATTAACAGCATCCTGTAAGCAGCACCAGTAGTTAATCCATGGGTCACGTCTCAAAAGGCCAATAATTGTTACCTGGCAAATAGTCCCTCAAATACAATTCAGAACTGGTTTTTGGGGGGTGCCAAGGGGAGGCATGTCATCAGTTTTACTGTCCCACAGCTATTTTGCACTGTGAGAGACCAGGTATTACCATTGCTGCACAGAGGTTTTAATGCAAGGCTGCAATTGGTGCCCTAACACTTAAAAATACTGTTACAAAGACTGGGAGCCTTCCAGCATCCCCATGTAAAGCTGGAAAAAACATCAGGTTGCCTTGAAAAAAACCAATAGATGGCAAGATGTTGGTCACTTACAGGGAATAATTCCTGTTAAATTCAAACAAGGGGTGGCCAACTTCCACCTGGTCTTCGCTTCTTCATGTTAATCCTGGGGCTTGCACATTCCCTTTGTTGTGATACTGACTTTCATGTCCAGAAAGCTTGCCATTAGTGACATTCAGCTTCTCCATCTGACCTGCACCTCTGCTTCCTCCTTTCCAGGTAACTTCAATCTTGCCCTTTGTCTCAGTCTGCAATTTTGGTTATTGATTTCCAAAGTAGTATTGGTAGTACTCCTCACTGCATATACCAAGAGGTGTGAGAGTACCTTCTCCTCACAAAGAGGCATGTGGGCTAGGAGCAGGCTTCTGAAGAGAAACACTTTTATTCAGGCACAAACGAAACTAGCATCCTCACTCTATTCTTCCCCTGACCCCTACACATGCACATTTGTTTCTCAAAAGCCTTCTTCCTGAACAACCAAGGGAACAAATGCTGCTCCCTCCCCTCTGCAGAGCTGGTCACATGGACAAAAGGTATGAATTCCCAACTTCTATTGGTGAGAAGTGTATTGCTGGCTTTTATCAAGAGCTGCGTGGCCAGCAGGTCCAGGGAAGTGATTGTCCTCCTGTACTTGACACAGGTAAGGCTGCACCTCAAGTACCAGGCTCAGTTTTGGGCCCCTTACTACAGGACAGACATTGAGGTGCTGGAGGGTGTCCAGAGAAGGGCAATGAAGCTGGTGAAGGGTCTAAAGCACAAGTCTTATGAGGAGCTGAGGGAACTGGGATTGTTCAGCCTGGAGAAAAGGAGGCTGAGGAGGGACCTTATTGCTTACCTTACAACTACCTGAAAGGAGATTGTACTGAGGTGGGTGTTGGTCTCTTCTCCCAAGAAACAAGTGATAAGACAAGAGGAAGTGGTCTCAAGTTGTGCCAGGGGAGGTTCAGATTGGAATTTTTTTTTTTTTCCACCAAAAGAGTTATCAAGCACTGGAACAAGGAAGTGGCTGAGTCACTATCCCTGGAGGTATTTAAAAGATGTGTAAACATGGTGCTTTGGGACATAGTTTTGTGGTGGACATAGCAGTGCTAGGTTAACAGTTGGACTTGATGATCTTGAAGGTCTTTTCCAACCCAAACCATTCTATGATTTTTTGATTCTAACGTCCAGGGAAAATTTAAGGAGCAGATAAAATGCAGCATCACAGAGGGGAACACTACAAAACATGCCAAAGACTTTCCTGAAGGAAACACTCTGATGAGAAGTAATCACACCATTAAGCACACAAGCTGCAGGTCATTTTTGGTTTGAGAGTTAGCAATCAGAGAAGTCCTCAGACCCTAACAGAGGTGTAGTTCTTCCCACAGTGTGTCACATCACTGGCTAATGTAGATGGCACCTACTGGAACCAGCTTAAACCCCAGTGGGTTAAGCTGTGACAAGCATGATAAAGTGAACTGAACAGTAGCATGAACAGCTCTTGGAACAAAGGTGACTTATGCAAATTGGCGCACACCAGGCTCATTATAACATCTCTATTTCTGAAGGACTGATCCCCTGCAGAAACAGTTTTGGTCAGATTATGAGAGTGCTGTGAATTCTCCTTACTTAGCCCCGAGACGAATTCACGGAAGTTGATGAGCAAGTCTCCGTTCTCATCCAGCAGCCTGAACAGGCGTGCAGCTAATACATCCGAGTGAGCTCCACAGGCCCACGGGAAGAGGAGAGCGAACATCCCCTTGAACTGCTCAAAGTCAATCCGGTACTGCTCCAGGTAAGGCAGGCTGGGATCGTGCCGGTCAACAGCGTTGCTGTTTCCTCCCCAGTAGCAGCTCGTCAGATGTTCTGCCTGAACAGAGGGCAAATGCTGTGAGATTGTCATCACCTCTGTTAACAACTCCTATCTATCAACGATTAAAAACACATTCCAAATAAGTCATAGACATACATCCTTACAACGCCACAAGACTAGCAGATATATTTCCATCTACCTAGCCCCTGCACTTCTGCAAGAGCTTTCTTCTCTAACCACCACAGAGAGACATCCCTCTACAAAGAAAGAAGATAAAGCAAAACTGTTTCTGCCTCCCAGGCAGATGAAACATGAAATACCTGTTTTGAACAGAGCAGTGAGCAGCTGTGACTCGCATACATAGGCTAGCTCGCTCTGCTTAGTCATGCCCTTCAACTTCACCACCCAGTCAAGTCAGAAGGAGATGGACTCTCATGAAATCTTTAATTTCAGACCATATGAAAATAGTTGTTTATTTGAAATATTTTTTGTTGAACTGTAGAGTCTCAAAAATACTGTATGAAATCCTGCTCTTTCAGACAGTGAAAGTTCCTGATTTCGGAGGAATCTAATTTGGAAGCTTAGAGAAAGATCCCAGCACTACACAGGGATCCACTGGGGTGGACTGTCTGGCTTGCTCTTGCTGATTCCATGGAAGAGTGAAAGAAGACACTGCAGGATCTGGACAATTCTAAAACCTGATACTACAGATGGGAAGTTGAAAGGAAAATTTCTTCATGGTATACTAAAAAGAAACATCTCTGGCATGGCCAAACAGAGGAAGAAAGTATCTCGTTTCAAGGCACTGTACATGAAGGTGAAGCTGAAGCATCTTAACAGCTCACCTTTAAATGTGTGGATGTAATGGTATTGCTGTATACCAAGTTGAGAGGCACATCACTTTGTGACACTGAATTTCCATCTAATGCATTAAAGCATTAGCAATGGCAAAAATAAGCTGTTGTGATACGGAAGCATTAACTGTCTGAGGTAACAGAATAGAAGTTCCTTTGCTAAATTCCAAAACTTGGGTCAGGTAGAGAGACATAAATCTAAGTTTCTAAACTTCAAAAGTGTCTATAATTCAGTTTTTCATTACAGTAGTCTTTATCAATTTTTTTCCCCCTATTAACAAGTAATTTAGTGAATTACTTATTTCTGAGCTTTTAAAACCAGTTGGTGGGTTTTGTTTTGCTTTTTTTTTTGTATATTCAATAACACAGCAACTAATTCAATTTTGTATTACAGTACCTAACAGACACTGCCCATATCAAAAATAAATGTTGGCATTTCCTGCAGGCACAAGATCTTATCTGCACTTGGCTTTACCTTGAAAAGAGCATAGAGTTCCTCCAGTTCATCGATAGTGAAAGAAGTCTCTGTCACAATAGTTCGTACCTTTTGAAATATAATATTAACAGTTACAGATCTGAAATCCAGGTCTCACTGAAAAGCTAATTGAAATTTTAGAAACTGACTGACCTTGATCTTTGCCAAGAGTGCCATTTCAGTACTTACCACATTGCGCTTCGTCGTATCTTCAAGGGTTTGGATAACTTTCAGCCTTTGCTTGAATCTCATTTGTTCAATTAAATCTGCTCGGATACTTCCAAATTTCTTAAGAGAGAAAAAGTAGTACAGGATATTAATGTTTGTGTTATTAATGTTTGGAATACTTACCTTGCCTTTAACGCATTTCAGAAATAAATTTAATTATGTAACACATATGGTATATTTTAAAAACTGCTGTTACAGTATTTTTCTAACACATGAACAAGTTAAAGACTTTATCAATATATCACTAGATTTTATTTTTCCCCAATAACTTATTTTCATTTAATTTGAAAGGTCTTTATTAAGTTACAAATGCTCACATTTCAAACCATAATCTTAGGTAGAAAAATGGCTTGGCAAATCTCTATGAATAGATTGTTTCATCATTCCTTCTGGAGGGTTTTATTTCAGCTTGTCCTGGAATATCTCTTAGTTGCTAGAGAGAGAGAGAGGAGGTACTTAGACTAACTGGGTCTCTATCTGCTGAAACAGTACAACAGTCCACATGTTCATAAGGATCTGATACCAAGCATCAAGGATACAACTTCCATTGGGAACAAGATGATTCTGTAAAGCACCCATCTCTTCTCTTGAGAAGTTTTTTTTCCCCCCAATGCATTTAACAGTCTCAGGGAGCTCCTGTGTACACAACAGAAGCAGCCTTGGGGAAAACCTATTAGGAGTCACATTCCATGCCTTTGTATGCAGAGGAATGCCTAATCCCCAAGATTTATTGTTGTAAACTATAAGTTTGTTGCCATCAAGAAAAAACTTGAGAGACACTTAAAAACACACAAATGACCAGCAGGAACAATAATGGCAGACGAAGTGTGTCACACACAGAATTAAAGGGAGTAGCACGACACACTTGCATACAGGATGGATTTGTACTTCCAGTGCAAGTGCATCTACATTATCAGGTCGTAATTTGCTAGCACATTCTAGTGTGATCAAGTCAACACTAAGGCTGCATTTATCTGCAGAGCTGTTCACCTGGATCTCAGGAATAAAAAGATGTTTTGTGTCCTCAGACCATTTTGCAAATAAAGTTTTTTGAAAAAGAAGAATCTAGATAAACATCCATGCATATTAAGCATCATAGGTCACAAAAACTTAGAGAAAGGGGTCTTTAGTGGCTCTGAGGCCACATCTATTCCAATAATCAGGGTCTAGTCTCTGGTCCAGAGGCCAAACGAGATCCACGCTAACATCCACACAACTAAAACTCATGAAGCCTACAGAAAAGGAAGGTTGCATGCAGTTACCTTCTGGGAACAGTGTCTTGCCCACTTTCACATCATACAAGGAATCACTGAATCAGTGTCAGCTGTGTATTTAAAACAGCCAAGATCCAGACACTACTATAGATGCAGCTTAAGTGTTTAAGGCCTAATTCTTCCCATATGAAGTAACACAGAAATCAAAGGAGTTAAGCACGTAACAGCTCTGAATGTCTGAGGCTCCACTCCATTGACAGCCAGTGAGCTATGCACAGGCTTTCAAAGCTACAGGGATCATGCATTACTTTGGTCACATCTATTGTAATTATTATAACTCCAGGGCCTATGGCTTCTGAATTAGTTGCATAATTGAATGAAAAGATAAGAGATTTCTTACTAAAAAGTATTTTCAGCAAATGAGAAAAGACACTGGCAGGGTAAAATGTCCTTGTTATGTATATTTTCTTATTTCAATAATGTTTCTTTTAAAAGAATAGTCAGTTCAATATCACAGAGAGGGGTGCTAAATGCTTAATTACCAAAATATTCCTCTGTATCACTTCAGCTTTCACTGGAGATTTCTTGTATATGCATCTGGCATGATTACCACCTAAGAGCTGGACAGAATCAGAGCATGATGGAATGTAGCTCTTCATAAAACAATACAAATATTGTGCTTTTGCCAGTGCTACACCTTCACTGAGTTCTCAGACTCACCACACTCCAATAAAGCACAGGACAGCCTGCAAGGGACAAGGCTTTCCCCACCTTGGGGGTGGTGCATGTGTGTGTTTGAGGGAGGGCAAAGATCTCCAAGAAACAAGTGGTTTTTCAGCTCTAGGTCTTCCTAGTTTTTTTGTAAGCAATAAATGTCTGGAAGATTAAGGACGGATGGTTACCCAACAAGTACCTTTAATAACTTAAATTCTAAGAATAGCAAATATATACCTGCTTACTTGATATTTCTCTTTTTGTAGCTACAAAGCTAACAGTGAGTTCCCAGCCCTGACTGCATACAACTAATGGAGGAACATAACAGCCATTGAGTAACAGATGCCTTCAAGTTGGTTGGGTTTGTTTTTTTTTTTATAGTTTACTATTGAATTGCTGGGGAGTTTTTTTAATAATCAAATCCACCTCCACCACCTTTCCTGAAATTAACTCTCTCTTTGCAACCAAGTTGTGCTTCCCACACAGAACTTTGCTATTTGTTTTGCCTCATTATACTGCAGTACAGCTGGCTGTTTATCTAGAAGAAGCTACAAGGTCCTGTGCATAAACCCCAAAATGACAGACTGGCTCTGCATGGAGTCAGGTTATTCATCTAAAAGCAGCTTTGCCACTGCAAGCTGTCTTCACAATGAGGAAATCGGAAAAAATACAAGGGGAATAGAATTTCTCTGAACCATCCTTCTCACCACTGTAACACTGCAGGAAGGAGAAGAACGATATAGATCTAAACGAGTCAGTTTGCCCTTCAGCACAGAATACACAGAGGACTACCTACCTGCCTGTTAAATAGATATCATGTTATTGAAGCAAGGAGTTTTAGGAGACAGAGGAGGTGCCTCTGAAACAGCTGTCATATTGCTAAGAGTGACCCTACATTTTGAAGTAAAAATACTATTTTACTCTGTATGCCAACAAAAGGAAAAAAGGAAATTAAAGAGAATAAAGTTGTTATTTTTTATTAAAAAAATAATATGGCAACGTAGCCACTAGGGGTATTTTAACTGATGGATTATTTTAAAATTTAAGGGCAAATCAGTTTGCGAATTTTTAGGCTTTTTACAAGCTTTGTCCTGTGTTTTAAAGACATGAGTTGTAACAAGCTCCTTTCATTTGAAAATGAATACAGAATACAGAAGCCAGTGGTCCATGCCCATAATCAGCTGTCATTACTGTATTTTCTCCCCTGTCTAACTGAAAAGGGAAGTGATAGATCAACTGATGGACATCTGGCCTCCAATCAAGGTCACACCACCACATCAGCACTTGCTGGGGAAGCAGGAAGACGATGACAAAAAAGAAACCAAGTTCAGCTGATAATAGGAAGGTCCTCTGAAGTCATATATATTTCAGTTTGGAAAAGCATGAAAAAAAGCTTAGATAAGACTTAACCTTTTTTGAATTACAAGTTCAACCTTGTCTTTGTAAATGACTCGTGGGTTGTGGGCAGCTCTCCTTTGATGCTGCAAGCTACTATGCAAACAACTCCAATGAAAAGTTTTGGTTAAAAGAAATATTAACGGCTCTCCACTGCCCCATTTCAGGCTTCTGAGATGAGTCTGTGTTTCTTTTAACTTCTTTCAGTTCCAAGCAAAAACAAACTACAGACTATCAAATTCCTCTTTAAAGCAGAAGTAGTGTGGGTCTGCAAGTTCCCATTAAGGAACTGTATCCTACCTCATAGGAAGACTTGATCAGTCTGAAGATATCCACCTCAGGATACGGCTCTACATCATCACTGAGCAGTGAGTGAAGATGAGGAATGGGTGGAAGAGTGCTGTCCTTATTGGTTACGCTGTCCAAATATCTGGTGGGGAAAAAAAGAAAGAGCAATGGGAAACCCAAGATTCAATTGCACACCCTCCCTTCTAAGGGTTAATAAAGGTTACATATAGATTATTAAATGCAAAAATAATCAAGACACTCTCTGCTAATGAACTACATGATTTTTGACATGAGTAATCTGACAAGTCCTAACACTGCTTTTTCTCAAAGAGGACTAAAGTAACACTGGCAATTCATTCTTCTTATCAAAACCCAGTTCAAACACAGCCAGTCACAAACGAGTAGTTTACTTGAACAGGTTTATTGCTTCTGGCTGTTTAAATATGCTAAGGGAACTGGGAACAGGGGGCAGTTTACTTTGGTCTATGTAACCCCATCCTGCCACTGCCCAATCCCACTGCAAGGGGCTGTAAGCGCTTATTCCTTCCACTAGTGCAACACCTGTCTTCTACCCTACAGCTGCAGAACACTTAAATCCTCACCAAGCACTGGGGCTTGCTGCAGAGAAAACACAACCACAGTTGCCTTCTAATTCCAAAGAAACTGAAACCAGACTTCAGCAAGGCTATGATAATTAAATTAATTAGGAAAATAAACTCCAAAGTTTCAGCAGCATCTTGAAAAAGAAACACTACCACCAAACACAAAGAAATCAGAGGACATACTCTGAGTATTAGTCTGTATGGAACGACTCAATCCACTCTGTCTATCAGCCTCTGGTCTCACTCACATCTGTTCATGCAAGAGTCTACCTAATTCTTCTGAGCTCTGTTTAGTCCATTCCCAAAACAATATCCCCCGAGATCAAGGCTTTTTCTTAGCAGCATTTAAAAGGCAGCAGGCAAAAGATGAAGTAACAAAACCAACTAAAACAATACACCAAAATAAGTTTCTATAACCAGGCTTATGAAGTTCATTTTAACATTTGGAATGAAGAATTCCTATCTTGTTGGTTAAGGTAACATGAAGAGTATCTTACATGGGTGAAAGGGGAGTCTAAGTGTGTAGAAGATATACATGTATTGTACTGGTTTACATTAAGCATTTCAACACAGAACAACGTAAATCAGAAAAGTAAGCAAAAAGAAAAACAAACTGAAGAGACTTTATTATCTATAATAAATACCTTCCCAAGACTGTCATGGCTTCTCCATCATCTTTACAGATTAGCAGCTTGTCTACATTAGTATCGAGGACAGCGAGCGCTAATTGAAATATCACCTTTATTCCTTCACAGAAGAAACAATCCACAACCACCACAGCACTTTCAAATGGCATTACACTGAGGAAAAGAGTGAGGAACCAGGACAGGGAAATGGTGGATATTACACCCAAGTCCTGCATGCAGTCATAAAGCTGTGGCACATAGTCACGAGCCAGCTCTTCAAAGACACCCTGATCCACCAGTGCTCCTGTTGAAAATAGATAACGTTGTATGTCCATTAATTTGGGAGCAACCGATCACATCGCCATTTAGGTGAAAAAATATGCATACATAAATGTTATATTTATATAAAACATAAGAATATCCTACACATTTGCTCACTTTCAGATAAATAACAGATTCTAGTCCACTACTGAGCTGTGCATACAAACTGAACTGTAATAAAAGGTTATTTTTTTAATTATACAGTTCATAAGTGCTATTTGTTCTAGCGCCTACAGAAGCTATACGATGGCTTTACTAATTAGAATCAGACTACTTGTCACCTGTTAGAGGCAGCCAGGGTGACTCTGAGGGTTTGGATTTCTTTCAAGAGAACCAACCCTGTGTTATGTGTATCCACACCATAACATCAGTGTCTTAAGCAGGCAGGGAGAGCAATTTCCAAGGCTGAATGAGTATATCAAGCACGTGTGAGCTACAGCAAAGACAGTTTCCACGATAAAATGAAGAGCCATTCCCTTTCACAGACACAAGGAAACTGTCATCTAACTGCAGCAGCTTTCATATGCTGGTGGCCTTTCAAATCAGAGCTGAACAAGCACAAAGACTTCTCTGGCAAATTGCCAAAGCTCCTGTTTCCACCTCACCTTAATTAGATAACTGGATCATCTACAATTAAAATTTTAGCTTCCTTTATCTTTTATTTCCTGTTTTTTAAGCCCACTTTAGAATGCCATATAATTCTAAGTAAGTGAAAAACTACTATCACAGTATCTCTTCAGGGAATGCTTCGAGGCTCCCAAGGAAATTGCCTTGCCTCCCACAATCACAGCTGTATCTGTGCCACATGTACACCTACACATATGCTTGTTTCAATACAAACTACATTGGATCACTTTTGTACTGTTGTTTAGGAAAAAAATCCCCATAACCTACCAACAACTCTCGTGTTGTAGTAGTCAGGTAGCATACGTTCACAAAGAGCCACCAGCAGCCAGAAAGCTTCCTCTTCTTTTGCATAAAGGAGAAGTACTGAAGTGACAATATTCATAGCCTAAAGGAAAGAAAAATATAATAAGCATGCTTATAAAAAGCTATGCACATCTCTCAACATGTGCTGCTAGTACTTCTGTTACAGTAAGCCCTTGCTTCAAATCCGTCTAACTTCATTATTAATCCAAGTCTGCAGGACTGAGGCTTCACCTCACAGCATTATACATATATTGGTATACTTTACACAGCCAAACACTCGTGTATGTGACTGAAGAAATAGGAGTATAAGGAAAGAAATGGAATTCCAGCAAGTGAAGGAATGCCAAGGTATTTCAGTTACCTGACAATATCCTATGTTTGGATTTCTGAAAGCATAAGCTGTCAAGACTCTCCTTAGAGCAGCAATACCCATCTCATTCTGGAAAGCAGGGTGTTCCGGGAGGGAGCGGTGCAGATCCCTCTCTATCTCTTCTGTAGCAAGATTATACTTCCCCATGGATTTCTCCACTAGGTCTTCATAATAGCCTGGGTGAGTAGCCATTTCATTAACAGCTCCTGAGAGTGGGAGAACAGTATTAAAACCAGAAACCAAGGTTTAGCAGTACAGCATCCCAACACTTTCTACCCTTGAAGAGCACCACGGAGCACTGTGAAAGCAATATGAAATGTTATTTTTGTAAAGGTGACTAGGTGCTTCGGTAATTGACATATTGTCTCTTCTTGTCTTCTCCACTAGAGTTATTTTATAATGAAGTTAAAAAAAACCAAGGTAGATAAAGCCTGTCTCTCAGCCAGAAAGAAGCAGGAGGCATGAAGAACAAACCAGCTGTGCAGTCACATGGCTTCACAAGAGCTCTCTGCAACTGGCTGTGGGTTTCATTATCATAAATAACTCCAAACATGCTCCTGAGAAAGCTACTTGCAGAAGAATGTTTGGTTGCAGTAAATACCTGACCCAAAAGCAAAGGACAGGAACTCCTGAACTCTATTCCTGCTCCTGAAAATGACTGTCATCTTGGGCAGGGCACTTAGCCTGTCTAGGGATACTACAGCATGCTCGCACAGTTGCTATGAGATTTCACTGCTGACTTTAAAGCTCCTCTGGAAATAAAATCTGAGCAGCACAGGAAATCAAGTGTCAGCAGCACAAAACAATGCACGTGAAAAATACTAGTAATACATACACCATGAAATTGGCCCAAACTAGCTATTAATCAGACACAGGACACGTCTGTGCGTTCCTGTGTATCTTTTCTGAAAAGATTTGTTTAATGCCCAGGAGGAAAGAGGAGATGTGTAAGATGAATCAATGTAAGGGAAGAAATAGGAAAGAAATCAGAAAGCATCACTAGGACATTATATAAAGTCCCTGATGTGCTTATACCCTAAATGGTGTAAGTAGCTGTGGCAGCTATCCTGGGGAAGGTCAGCACTAAAGAAGGCATACAGCTAAGTGAAAGGTAACAAAGAAAGCCTGAAGGTACGGCCTGATTTACATATAGCTAGTAATAAAATGAGTGAAATTCTTCAAGTTTGAAAAAAGCTTAAGGGGACACAGACCTACAAAATCCTTGATAGCAGAGAAGATGGACAGAAATATTTTCTCACCCTTTTTCACATACTTAGGGCACCTAATAAAATGATAAAGTAACTTTTTTATTATTAAAAGAGAGACAGTGGTTCCATTCAACACACTGAAGTGTTGCTTGCTGTGAAGGCCAAAAGCTTAATTAGATTCAGGAATTAAGTGGGAAGTTGGCCTGCTGTGGTTGTTCAGTATCTAAAAAGCCCCTAGACTGCTGGCTTCTGGTAACAGCATGCAATCTGGTTTTTTATATTCTTTCCTAATTATTTGAGTCTGAGAAAGAATATTCACTGGTCTAAACAGAACTCTTATTGAAACCAGGCTGGTGCCTCCTAACTACCACAGCCTTACCTGCTCCAAATATTTTTGGATGCTTATCTTCTGCAACTTTAAACATCCTTGAAATCCTTCCTTCCCTCCTGCTTTCGCTTATATCCCACTGTCGCGTTCAAATTAATACCTACCTGAAAATAGTAGCCAGAGTTCCCCTCTCATGCTTTCTGGAATGCCCTTCAGCACAAGGTCTCTGGTTTTCTCTGTACGATACATACAGACTCCTTGGCCATACTCAGCAAAGTGAATCTTCCAAGCCTGTTCCTTCAAAAACTCTTTAGCCTAAAAGCAAAGGCAGACAGACATGAAGATGCGGTTTCTCTTTCTGACACTGCCCCACTGAAACACTACATGCTTGAAAGCCTACAATGTCCTAACTTTCCAAGAGAGCAAGGAATAACATGGCCACAGTCCAGTTTTCTTCATGGGCTGCCTCCTCCCATTTCCTAGGTGTTATTAAGAGAGTATTACTGAAGCAATTGTGCTTAAGAGCGGGCATGCAAGCTCTTCTTCATTTACATCCACATTTGCTTTTTAATGTAGTGAAGTTGTTTGCATTGGTAAAACAACAGCATGTTCAATGCTTTATTTCTGTGAAAACCATTGCCTCTTAACTGTGTGGATGAACAAAACTCTTCTGGGTCAGAAACATGCATTTTAAGGAAAACATAATGTAACAACTTTTTCAGTATGGTACAGCACTCCAAGGTGTATTTTACCAGCTTGGGGTTGAACTCCTCAGGTGACCTCCGACGATACATTGTCATTAAAGCTTGAGTTGCCGTTGGAATGCCATTGTCATTGAGATTGAACTGTCGCTCTCCCTCTGACTCAGAGCTGAGGCTTTTATGTGGGCTGGCAGAAATTAAGCTACTCGATCTTGTAAACACCTGCAAAAAGCCATCACAAGCAACAGTGTCAACTGTTTACTTAATCTTCAAAACTTATGCACGCCAACAAAACCTGAGCAAATTGCATCACCCAGGTATGTTTGCAGGCTGAGTATATGACAACAGGAATTAAGCCAGTATAGAATAATGAAATTGTTTCCAGTTTCTCCATAGTTCCACCCTCCCCCTCCCAGGTAAACAAATCTTGTCATTAGAATTGCTATTTAAGTAGCTCTGGGCAATTAAACAAGCTCCCTTGGTCAGTGTCATAGTACTGTTTGAATCCACGGGCAGCTCCTTGATTGTCCAGAATGCAAGATTTATATATAACATATTATATGGGTTTGCTTATACAGACATACACAAAATAAATTATTTGTTCTCATTTAAAGAAGTTCTAGTAGAAAATACAATAGTGACAGATCATGACTTGAAAGAAAAATATTCTGAAAACAGACTATTTTCTGCCCTACCAAACAGCTTAAAAAATTTATCACAGCAAGATGTCACACACCAGATCACACTAAATGCCTGAAGTGGGAATTAGGAGTCACATCATTAACTTAATATTTGCAGTTACCAATTTGTGTTTCTAATTCAGTTGGAAAAATACTTAGATCCACTTTGGGCAAAGGCAAGATAAAATTTCAGCATTATGTGTATATCTGTGTGTGCTCTGGCACACAACTACAGCACCAAGCTAATTATACCTCAACATCAACAAAGCACAACAAGTAAAAAACTGACTTTCAAGAATTACATCCAAAGAGGGATTAGTATTGCTACTCAGTGCGATACTAATGGCCTAGTACAGACTTGGAATGTGAGAACTACCTACATAAAAGGAAATAGATGCACCACAAAAGCCTTTACTGCTTTGAGATCTGAACTGCTAAACTTGGCTGGATTTAACATATTTGATGAGGTTGTTATGAAACACCTACATTTCATACATAAAACCTAGGAATTTGGCAGAAGCCTTGATATTCAAAGCACCCAAGAAATGCTTGAGAAAAGCTTATCTAGTCCTATCTTTACAGACCCATTTACTTCACATAGGTAGATAGGGAGGTGGTTTAGGATAGGCCCATCTGTCAAGGGCAGGGGTGTTGTTTTGTTAGGTCAAATGCTCCAAAGTTCACTAGCAGTGCACACACACACACACTTGCTTGGCTCAGACATTGTTTTCTGAAGAGTCAAATGATGAGATTTAACAACTAAAGTCTTGAATAAAGAGTTTCATGTCAACTGATAATTTCTTCAAATTATGAAAATTTCACAATCACATTGTGACTTGAACAGTCAATAGATATGAAGCAGTATTACTCAGTTAACTGTGACACTTTCCAATAGGATACACTGCAACTTCACAATATGGCAGCAGGAATTGGAGTAGGTCTTCCACAGTAATGATGACTTTTCTTAGGTCTAACATGAAAAAAGCAGATATCCTAACTGTAACTTTTTAACTATAACAATTCTATGTACAAAGATTTAGCTTTACAAAGACCTTAACAGGGTTTTCCTGTCTTCTCTTTCCCCACAGCAGTTAGTCTCCTAATAAAGGATTCACATTCCTTCACATACCTCATCATCTGAGCTGATATAGCTTCCTGAAATATTTTTTTCCAAGTATATTTTTGAAGTGGTTTGTTGCAGAAAGTCTGAGATCCTCTGTACAAGAAAGTCTCTGTCTTTCAAGTTGGCAAAGAGGAACGTCATTCTGTTTTTTGTGCTGATTGACAACGGGCTGGGCAACACACTGGAGCTGTCTGCCTTTTCCACTATTGTCACCTAAGGAGAAACAGATGATTAAAGATCCTAAGCTGTAGCTACTAAGTTACTTGGTCTAAGATACCATCTTAATGCAATACACCCATGCCCCTTCCCCTTACATCAAATCAGCACAGACATTCCTCTGCAGAAAAATAGGACTTGGATGTAAGGGCTTACAAGTCTGAAAGGCAAAAACTGTCATCCCTCAGACAAATGGCTTCAGTTCATTCACCAGCAAAAGCGCTGCTCAGGCACTCCTCAGGCTTTGTTTTAAAAGAATCAGCACAACAAAACTTCTTCTGTGGGATGCAGATCTATGAGCTTTTTTGTAGGACCTTGGAATCCCTCTCCTGCTTTCCAAAAACAGAGTCTTCTGCTTACTTTTTATTGCCAAATATGTGAATAAACCATTTGGGGGATAAAATTCCTGTTCCACTACATTATAGCTGCATACTGTGAAAACAAGGTATTGCAACTGTACATCCACTGTACACAGAATCTGCAACAAAGGGAAACACTGAACCCTGTGAGGTGGAGGTTTCTGTCTGCCCTCCAGTTGATATTGAAAGGGTCACTAACCTGAACTCCAACCTGTAAACAATGCTCACACCAGTCTACTGAGTGCAGGGCACTACCTCCCTGGGATTTTGGTAAAACACCTTAACATAAAGAAATCTTAGAGATAAGTCATATGCTGTGGATGGATTAGGTAACAGCCGTGTGTTTTCAACATTACTAACTATTAGCCATAACAACAAATATACCAATCACTTTTGTGCACTTCACACATTGAACTAAACACAAATCACAATTGGAAGTACTTTAACCACTGTTTTTATGACTTCGAACAACTTCCTAGGTAATGAAAACTGTCTTACTGCCTCCAGAATAGAAGAGGGCACATTTCAGTTTACTAGGACCTTTACTTTTGCTTTTTCTTTCTTAACCCTTTTGAAAACAGAACAATGGTAAATTAGTGCTGTAATATTAGTATCTAGCTAAAAGGATAACAGCTTTTCATTCAACATTTTCTTTGAAGATATATTTAAAGACCGTAGTGCACAGGTCAGGTGCTAAATCCCTTCTCTACACTTCCAACTTCCCTTTATTTTTCTGCTAACTACAGATTTATTAGTTATTCAAGGACTTCCACTAACAGCATAGTGATATGAGCTAAAAAGTGTTCCTATGTCATTTTTGCTTCACTTAAAAAACAGTTTTGAGCACAAACAGCACGAAAGACAACAAGTTCTAGAGGCACAGGACAGACATTGTAGCCAGCATGTTCTGCTACAGTAGGAACCGATACCCACTTATTTCCTATTCAAGCTGGGACACGGACACACATTAAGTGCTGATCCTGGAGACTGCCTACTGGGTGCAGTCAGACACTGAAAGTTGTCTTTTCCAATCATCATTTCTGAATTCGTTATTCCTTCATCTGTCAAAACATCTCCAGGATATCACAGAATACTAGAATTAGGTTAGGGTCTGACCCAAAACTTTACTTAAACAGAGAGCTTCCCTTTAATTATTAAGGGTACAGATCAGTTGTTCTGAGGACTGGCGTTACGCAGTGTGCTACTGTTCTCCTAGCTGGTGCTGGTGCTCAGACTTAACCTGTTCACACAAAAGCACTTTATTCCTTCAGCTGCTTCTTTCTGTCAAAGCTTAGAGCTACTTTGAATCCCATGCTGCGGCAGTTACCAGCAGCAGCTGCTGAAAAGATGTCCTGTTAAATGCACTTTGTTCTGCTCCTCCACCACTTCACCTGGAGGACCACTGTCCCCTCGGAGTTCCAGACAAATGGTGCAAACATAACTGAATGTCTCTTCTCAAATGAGCAAAGTTACTGCAACACATGGCAGAGAGGCTGTACTTCACAGTTTCCAAATGCCATTTGGTTTTACTCTTAATGATTTGTGGGGGAAAAGAGTGCTTTGAAATATTCCATGGTTCTGCAGTCAAGCTAAACCAACCTTGGCTACACCACCTTCACTACTATTTCCAAGATTTACTTTTCACGTTTTTCCATTAACCCACAAATCAAGTCGATCATAAAAAATCCTCCCCAACATAATTTTATTGCATCATAATTAAATTCATTTTACTGAACATCTGCTTTAAGCAGCCAGCTTTAGAAAAGGAAGCACACCAATCTGTAAAATGCTGACATATTTTCCATATACAGGAATAAACGATTGCAAAGCTGTGTGAAGAGACAATTCAAATCCTTAGGACCATGAATCTTTTCACACCTGACAGAAAGAAATCTTATCTGACAAAGTCTTCAATTAAGTTCCACTCATCAATCTATGAAGTTTTATCATCCATCCCTCCCTATGAGGCACAAGAAAATGTACCATGGGGCTGTAAACCAGAATGTAAATTAGAAGAGAGGAAGGACTCATGAGGGTTGTAAAAACTGACAGAGAAAACTCCCTGTGAATTTTAGTAACAGGAACTTTTGAACTAAGATACACAGTCATTAAATATTACTTAGAACAAACCAAAACAGTATGCTCACAAGAAATTGAAGGCACGAGGAGAGGATTTTCTTCAGTAGCAAAAAATAATCAGAGCTAGGATGCAATTTCCAATAGGACATTGTGTCATAATTTGCCCTATAAATTTACAAATCCAAACATTTACCTCTCGAAGAGGGATAATAAGGCTGCACAAATTCTCTTCTTTACTAGTAAAGCAAATGTAGTTTGTAGAAACAAACATCTGACCCAAAATATGCATTTTGTTGAATGGAGTCCAGAGAGTACAGTCTGTGTGTCCATCTAATTTCTCATCCTTGGGAAGTCGGAACAATGCACGGTATCTCTCACTCTTTGCTCTGGCATCAAGATCCCTGAAAAAAATACCAGAGAAAGCTTTTCTTGTTTCACAACACACATAAGACATAAAGATATATTTTTTACAAATCATTGCAAGTTACCAGCAACATACAACTCAAGCACTGAGAGTACAGCAAAACAGTTGAAACAGTTTGCAGGTAGGAGATTTATAGTCTTTGCTGGTGGAAGACTCTAAGACTACATTTAAAAAATGATGTCATGAATAAATAGCTTGGATACACTGATCCCGATTTCTCAGAGGGGACAGGTTGGGTGAGCTTTTCACATTCAGTCCTACTTCCTGAGAATATACACAGTCAATCTGTTTATTATTAACACATTATCCCCATAATATTACAGCAAAAGTGTTTCTTTGAGGCTCACTTATTAACGTGATGGAATCCTTAGGGCTAGAATTTGTTAAAAATTTTAAGACTTAGTCTTGATGATACATTCAGTGCGAAACACTGAAGCATTACAAAGACAAACCTAAGTGATACAAAGCATGTCAGGTGTCTGTAATGAGAAATATAAACAAGCACTGGCTAGAATTCTGTATGGTTCACTAATACGATCAACATATAAAATAATAAAAATTTAAATCTTAGTATGATTATCAATAAAAGAAGCAGAAACATTTCCCAGATATTTTTTCATCTCTTAGAATTTGATGTCATTTTTTGCTTACCACCTAGAAGAAGTTCTAGACAGAATTCATCATCTCGAGTAATTTTTCAATTCCATCTACAAGACCGACTATGAATGCTAGACACATTTATCAGTAACACTTACATCACTTTATTACCTTCTCCTGGTAACACAGAAGGGCTTTAGAACAGATACCTAAACACAGCCAGCACATTAAAGAGCCTCTGAATAAATGAGAGTTTGGCTCCAATAAGCGTCACCTTTTTTTAACGTTCACATTCATGTATTTCCTTTCCTATTTCAACAGGAGACCAAGTAATTATATTTAAGTAGTTATTCGCATTTTGTCATTGCTGGAATCAATCATTCCTTTTGTGGTAAGTGACACCAACATTACAACACTTTCATGTAAAACTCTGCAAGTGAAAGGACCAAGGAGAAACAAGTGACTCAGAGCCAGTGCGACCTACCGCTTTAGTGCAGATACTTTTTTGGGGGATTTCTTTTTCAGCTTGGGTAAGGACCGGTCTTGTTCAAATCCTTCATTGTCCAAAAGCTGTCGCATCGCTATATTGGCAAGCTGTTCCATTAGCTTAAATGTCTCACTGATGTTAAGGAACACTGAGAAGAAATGCTCGCTTGACCTTGTGCTCACTTTGATCATATCAGGGAAGAGCAGCGTAGCATTCTTCTCAAGTTGAGTGATATCAACCCAGCGGATCACTAACTTTGCTGAATAGAAGCAAACAAACAGAGTCAGTACAAATATTAGCATATGCAAAAGCACCTATCTTCCTACAAAAGGTACTCAGCTGAAGTTTTCTTGCATCTTGAAAAGTTGGGAGGACAGCATAAATAGATCCAGCTCATACAAACAAACTATGATCACCTGACAAACAGCAGATAAAAGAGTTTAAGTATCATTTTACTTCTGTGGAGAATACCACACTAAGGCATTACAAAGCTAGGTGGGCTAGCATAATTTATCATTACCACAGCACTTGTTCAAACTCTGATGTCCTCTTCGTGTTATTTTTATACATTAAAAAGTTGCAAGTCTTACAGTAATGACAGACCCCTGGCTTTTCTTCCAACACCACTACAGGTTAGGATATTCTACTAAATCAACATTTCTTTTCATCAAAAAAATAATTATAATAAAAAAGTTCTAGGCATTCATTAGGATATGTCTACCCAGCCAAATAGAAAACCTGGGTCTGATCTACTGTCCATAACTAAGTGCTGCAGAGTTGCCCACCTCCACCCTGCTAGAGCACGTTGGTTATATTCACACCATGTAGTTCCTGATCCTGGACGCCTCTGAGCCTTTTGTGATACTCCAGTGTTGTAAAAGAATAACAGTGGCATTTAAGGTTGCAAAGTCTGCCACAGTAGTACTGGAGGACTGTATAAGAGCAGGAGCCAGAACTGGTGTGATCTCACCCCTATTCCCTTTTGGGCAGAGTTCCTAAAGTGAATTATGCCTCTAAGGGATGACCAGGTATTGTGTTACAGAGAATTACTTTGAGAAAAACAAAACCAACAAGGGAACAAGCACACAGTTAAACAACGTGACAGGAATTGCTCCCTGCTCCTCTTTTCCTCGGCGGTGTCTCTGCACCTTAATGGCTCAGCAGGTGAACAGTAACAGCTACAAACGATTTCCCAACAATTACTAGATGCAGAGACCACTATTCCACTGTAAAACGTACCTTCTCTACCCATGAGGAAGGAATAAAAACATAGGTGATTAATGCTGAGATACACCCAGCCCTGACGAGGAACCTTCCCCTTCCAATAACTGCATGAGTAGTAGTTCACTAATTTCTCCTCTTCTGGCATCCCAAACAGCTTGTGAAATTTTACTATGGCTTCCTTAAATTTTTCTGTATCATCATCCTCCTTGATGCCATTGATTTTGTTGTACTCGGCGATGATGCCCTAGTAAGGAGCAAAAGAATTACACAGCATGTTAGTTGCCATGGGGTATATGTGATATCCTTACTACCATCGCTGTCTGGGCCAGAGGCCACACAGTTCCTGCAATGTCAAAAAGTCTTTTAATTATTATCCCTTGCCCTTCTGATCATTCTTTTACCCAAAGAGCTATTTACTTTATTCAAGGCTGTCTTTCTGACAACCTTGCTCCCTACCATGCCTATGACAAAAGCAACCAAACACCAACCCCTTGCCAGTGCCCTGTTTTAAATTAACCAGCCTATCTCCAATGCTCTTCACAACTCTAAAGCACCTATAAGTTGTAAAATTTTCCCCTTCCATGTAAACATACTCCCTGGAGACAGGTGTTAGATTTCACCACAGAATTCTTTGAAGAAGGAAAAAGGTTCTATTGTTCATTAAGGAAAACAACAAACAATTCTTATGACCCCTCTTACTGCATCTTGAACAAAGAAGAGCAAGAGGAAAAAAAAAATAAATACTGCCTAATAGATTAACTAGCAGGATGGAAAAAATAATGTATAGTCTCAGCTGCAGAACACCTTCATCAAACTCCAAGTCATAGAATCATAGAATTGTAGGGGTTGGAAGGGACCTCAAGAGATCATCGGGTCCAACCCCCCTGCCAAAGCAGCTCCCTAGGACATATCACTCAGATAGGCGTCCAGACAGGTCTTGAATATCTCCAGAGGAGACTCCACCACCTCCCTGGGCAGCCTGTCACAGGGCTCTGTCACCCTCACTGTGAAAAAGTTCTTCTGCATGTTGGTGCGGAACTTCCTGTGCTCCAACTTGCAGCCATTGCCCCTTGTCCTGTCTCCACAGACCACTGAAAAGGGGCTGGCTGATTCCCCCTGCATCCCCTGCTTAAGATAATTATAAACTTTAATTAGGTCCCCCCTTAGTCTTCTCTTCTCAAGGCTGAACAGTCCCAACTTACTCAGCCTATCCTCATAGGGGAGATGTTCCAGGCCCCTAATCATCTTCGTGGCCCTTCTTTGGACTCTCTCCAGGAGATCCCTGTCCTTTTTAAACCAAGGAGCCCAGAACTGGACACAATACTCCAGGTGGGGCCTGACCAGGGCAGAGTAGAGGGTGAGGATCACCTCCTTTGACCTGCTGGCTACACTCCTCCTGATGCACCCCAGGATCCCATTGGCTCTCTTAGCCACCAGGGCACACTGCTGGCTCATGGCCAACCTGTCATCTACCAAGACCCCAAGTCACAGCAGTCAGGTGAAAAGCTGCTTTTTGATCCCTCAAAGACTACAGCTCCTTCTGTTGTAGTTCTGATCTACCTGCTGCTGTTACTAATGTCTTGTAAATCTTCCCTATTGTCTTCTGTATTGTTATAAAAAGGAAACTTGCTTCTTGCCTTCAAACTGACCTATTTACTTGGAAAGCAGATTATAAGACAGTGAACCATCATTCACATCTAGTATTTCTCCCACCCTAAAAAGGTAACAGTTTCCTTAAAGGACTAATTCACAAGACAGATGTCTTCTGGCAGAAGGTATTTCCACGATCATCTATAGCCCTCATACCTGATGACACCTTACCTAGTAAAACATGGGATTAAGACAGTTGTCTTACTACATGAAATGTTAAGAGATGAACGAGACAAAACCAATGCTTGGAACACACACCAAGTATGTACTGTAATTTTGTTTACAATCAATCTTTTACCAACTGCTTATTTTAAGGTAATCCTTAGCGTGAATAAAGCACTTTTTTACCAGTATCTCTCCTATAAGGAGAAAAAGAAATACTGGTAAAAACAACCAAAAAACTGTACGACCAAAAACCAAGGAAACAAAAAATAATCAACCAGCAAACCTTACCACCTCTATGAAATGTAAATGCAAACACTCTAGGATTTAACTACACAGAAGCGGGTTATTATTATGAGTGTGTAGAAGAAAAAAAAAAATTAAGAGCTTTGCACTGAAAAAGCAGTTACATAGACAACTGTCGAAGTTTAAGGCAGGAGTAACTCCAATTAATTTTAGAATATGTAACGATTGAAGCACTACCTATGCTTTCTCTTTTATATATATATATATATAATATTAAAAAATAAATCACACTGTTGTAGTTCTGCATGCTAAACCTAGTTTTCCTAGGTTTTCTGCACATTTTGCTACTTAGAATCTGGTTTTCTTTCAAAAAGATTGAGCAGCCTAGGGACTACACCAGGTCAAATCTGGTTACAACTCACATCAGTTTTCCTTCCACAGTCACATTTAGCATTAACAACATTTATGATAATATATTTAGCTACCTGTATTTTTCCTCTGACAAATGTATTTATGTCATTCTCATTTTCAAAGATTGAAAGAGTTTGCAACAAATTCTGTTCAAGCCATTCCCAGTGTTCAGTGATTTCCTTCCTCGAGCAACCTGTGCATTAAAAAAACAAACCCCAAAAGTCACATAATAGGAAAATCAACGTCCTCTTAATCATAAACAGAAGACTCAATAAAACCCGCCAGTAATGAGATGCAGTATTTCACCAGATGCTTTGTCCCTGGAAATTCCAAAGTTTCCTTCCATAGTCTTTAATTTCATAATAAATAGCTGTGATTTTCAAAATTATTCTGTGAGAAGCACAAGCTCCTTATTCCAGAATCATGAGAAAACCTCTTACATTTACAATTCCAATGACACCACCACCAAGCCACCCAACATCACGTAAAAGAGTTACTAAAGAAAGGTATTACCTGCATCTATTTGGAACAAAAAACCCAACAGCTGTACATTCTACCATTGGCTTCCTAATTCTTCACCGTTACATACATCTATAAATTATGAAACAATCATAAAATTTCACAAGTAAAAGCATAAAAGGATCATTTTCCCATCAAGTCTATTGCTTAGGAGACCAGAAAGGGTCATATGAGGCAATTTTGAAACTGAAGAATTAGCATGCATGTGGTCTGTAGTAGAGAATAGGGATTAAAAAGTTTCTTGTATGAAATAGTTCATATATGCATTTTTTGTTTCTGTTTTACTTGAGAGGGATTGTAATAAATAACACTTCCATTTTGATCCTGTTCTCAACATCTTGCTGCTGATTCTCTTCAGGATCAGTGTGTCCATCCTGAAGACAGAATAAATACAGGCACTCACAATAAAAATTGTTCCCTCCCAAAAATGTTGAGGGAATTATGTCAAAACTGGGACATTTAAGTTAGTATTTTCAGAACACAAAACATTAAATATTCACATTATAACACCTGAACCTGAAGCCTCATTAAAAGTATCTCAAGTCAGGTAGGAAACAGCATTGATAATGTGTCTTTTTTCTTTGTTCAAATCACTGATTTGGCTCATTTTACTCAGCAAGTAAATTTACTAGGAGTAAATTTACATTTACCAGCAAGTAAACGTACCTACCTGCTACGTAATGCCTACACAACCCAACAAAGCAAAGGGGCTCACAGAAACAGGTTAAATTACATCAAGCTGTTGCCAATAACTTCTTCAGCTTCATTACAGCATAAATTGTCATAAATCTGCACGTAAGTGTTTCCACAGTTTGCAGAACCACCCACTGCAGCCATCTTGAACACACCAACCCTTTTCCTTGCTGTTCAGCAACAAATGATGGGGAAAAAATACTCTTCATGCAGTTTACAATAAGAGCTTCACACAACTCCAATGAGGGCAACAGAGCACAACATTCTGTGTGACTCCCAAGGGGAATTCCACAATTTTAGTTGTTGTATGGATGCATAAATCATATTGCAGAATAGCCTGCATATGTAAGCAATAGTTCAGAACCACAAGTGATTGCCACTCCTTAAAACTACTGGATGCAACCAGCCCTCTCTGGAACTCAAGAGGTGGTCTGAAAACGTAACTTATTCCTTCTTGGCTTTCACACTGCTGTAGAAAGCAATGAAGAAATACATGAGCTATGTATATAAAACTACACTGTCATCAGAAAAATCACCCATCTCTTGGAAAAGCAGTGACAAGCAGTGCAGGCACACTATCATGATGAACTATTTCTTAAAGCTGCCTATTTCTTGTTTGTGGTTCATCAATTATTTTTCATAACTTATGAAACAACTTTGGTTGTTATTCTCAACCTGTAAACTCATCTCAATTTCCATTGTTTATGTCTCCACTATCTTACTGCTTACTCTCCCAGTCTCACCTACCACAGGTCACACCATCAGCCCAAAACTCACACCCCAGTTCTCATCAATTTACCATCACAGTCCAGAACTTTCTCTTTGCTTTGTTCACCCAGGATTAAAAAACACTTTTGCTGCAATGTTTTCATCTACAGGTCTATTTTAACTGTACTACTGGCAAGTTGTCGCCTCTCTTATTAGATGCATTCACCATTTTGCCATCATTGGCCTCTTAGGTAAACTAAGCAGTATCTGTAACTCTCGGGGAAGAAGAAAAAAAGGCAAAGCACTGCACTCTAGAACACAGAGCCCTCAAGACTCACAGGACGTAAGAAGGAAAATAGCTACAATGGATACAGTGGGCAACTAATCGCTCCTTCCCCTCCTACAAAAGGTACACTCAACACATGGTGTGCTCTGTGGCTGAAACAGTGCAAGGCCCTCCCAATATCCAGTACTCAGACGAGCACTACAGTTGCACTACCTTCCTGGAAGGCAGGTGCCCTGTCTGGGTAATGTGGTGGCTATAACCCAGGTACTCCTATACACTTCAGAGATACCCCATTACCTTAGAAGTGCTGCAGGCATGAGCCATGGGCATGGAAACGCTGTGCAATGAGAAGGGATGGATACCAGACTGCTTGTCTGGGAACATCTTTGGGAGACGACAGAAGCTTCTGTGCCTGCTCCATGGGCATTTCTGGTTTTACTCAGCCACTGCTCCTAACGTATACACGTAATGTTGGCATTCAAGGTCTTAATATTAGTAGCTCTGAAGCTTCTGAATTTAACTACTAGAGCAGGTTTCCATCCTGACCCACTTAGTTGTCCTGAGACGGCTGTACTCAGCAGGCAGGATGTTCCATTAGTTATCCATATCCACAGGAAGAATAAAAAGCCACGTGTCAGCGTGTTTGTCCTTACCACAGGCGATAGTCCAGTAGACCAAGGAGTCTGGTGCTTGATAGAGGATTCGATACGGTGCCACTCTGGCACTGGAGTCCAACACAACATCAAGAGTACCCACAAGGAGACCTATGGAACAGGAAATGCTGATGAATACGCAGTGATGGATCACCCAAGATCCCACAGGAGGGGAACAGTCCGCAGCCCACCTTACTTCCATTTCACCCTCCACAGAAAAACACAGACCTACATATACATCTCCACACTTGTTGCCTCACGTTCTAAAGAGGGAAAGTGACTCAGTAAAGAAAGAAATCTTGTTTTAACAAGGCCTCGACTCTCAAATACACACCAATCCTAGCAAAAATGCAGACTGAAGCAAAGCAGAAGGCAGCTGTTTTACACAACAATGTTCAAAAGCTAGTTACTTCTGTCTTGTGTTTCACACACTGTAGGAGGCCTAGGGGACAAGGGGGGTGGGAAACCACAACAAACAACCCACCACTACAACAACGAAAAAAAACCCCAGACAATACATCCTGAAAGTGTTCAAAATTCAAATGTCAGCTAGGAAAAACTACGAATTCCAGAATAAGTAATTACGCTACTTAATGGTCTGATTCTTTAGGGTAGAAAGGATCAAAATAGTCTAAGGGTCAAGTTGTTTTTCTGCTGAAAGAATACTGATGAAAAACAAAGCCATGCTGTTTTCCCAAAGCAGCTTTGAAAATTCTTTGCTACTAACTGGTCCACTAACAGTTGCATACCAAATGCTAAAACTAATTGTAACTGTATTTTCACAAATTCTAGATCCTCTTTTAATAAGAAACCACACACAAAACTCTAACCCACCCAAACCCTCTCTCACCAGAGAAAATGGTTTATTTATTTACTTTTAAAAGATGTAAATTTTCCCCCTTTTCACCTTTGCAAAGAATTTTCATGTCCCCTGCAGAGATGTCAGATTGAAAGTTCTCAGTAAATTCATATTGAAAACAGGTGGATGACCTTTAAAGATTTCTTTTCTCCGCAAATATTTATTGGGGTAGAAATTAGGGGATTTTTTAACAGCTGCAATAAACTGCATGCACCATGAAACCATTCTAAAAAACACTCCTGTCAAAATCCTATTCTCCTTTCAAGGGGCCGGCTTCATCTTTTACTGTCATAGTTTCATCAGTTCCTCATTCTGCACTGTCATAACTGGTACAGAAGACTGCTGCCCTCACTGTTCTTCTTTCAGATTTGCTTTATGCATAACAAAAATATAAAAACACTACCCATTTTCCATCTTAGTAGATCCCTTAAATCCAAACTGAAACTGATCTTTGGAAATACCCTGCCTATCACAGGCTCTGTATTCCCCTATTTTGTTTATTTGTTTTATACAGTTCTTCACAGGCATGATCAAATGTACCATCTTCCTGCCTGATGCGTTAATAGCCACCACTTTTTAATGCGAGAATTCGGAAAGACACAGGTCTGGACCAACCATCAGTCAGCAAGTAGTGAGAGAGAACTGTCCACTGCTTACAGGATACGAACACAAAACATAAATGTAAAACACCCAATGTTCATTAGTCTAACTAGTTTTAGTTGTGCCTGTTGCCATCTCAAACCCTCATCAGGCCTCCCATCAATCCTCCACCAGCCCTCCTAGACATTTTCAAACTCAGCAGACTGAAACAGGTTATAATGTTCTTTTAAACAATTTTTTGTTACATATACTCTCCAGTTTCACCAAACCAGTATGGCCCTGGTCCAAAAAGCATGTGTGTACATTTCACAGCTACTACTGAGCTCAAGAGTATTGCTCAACTGCAGTGCAGACCAAGCCAGATACTACCCTGCATAAATCATCATCTGGGCTTGCTGCAAACATGTAGCAGGGTTTACACGAAAGATTCCTCCTGCTTTGTGGCTTCACATGTCTACTGACACTACTAAATAGGCAACAGGCATGATGTAATACCTAAATACAGTTGTATGCTGGCCAAATTAAGTAATCTCTGTGGTACAGCTACACTGTTAAATCCCTGTAATCTTTAAAAAATATGCTTGTTTCTCTCCTCCTGCCCTATTTCCAAATCTGTTGGTGTGTGGGTGGTCCTACCAACCAATTCTGCCATTAGTCCTAGGAGGGCATTCCAGCTGTAAAAACTGAGATACAAAGCCAAGGCCAGAGAGCCACAACAAACCTACCCACTTATGCAGCAGCATCAAGAGGAGCTGCCTATCCTGCCTCCTTCTCCCCGAGGCACTGCAGATAGGAGAGGAACAACCCCTACCCCACCAAACGGACACAATGTAAGAAAGAGCAGTGTAGTCAATAAATGTGGAGACAGCTACAAAACAGCAAACACAAACCCAACAAGCCAGTACTGAATCGATAGATGGGAGGTAGGAAAGGAAAGGAAACTTCCCAGTGGTGCAGTAAGTGGGAATCGCCCGGTGCCTTTTCAGCTACAGCAACGAGCTGTTGAAATACCCATGTTCAAGGAAGAAAATTCACAGACCTCCAAAGACCCCATTCACAGTCTAGCTTACTAAGATAATTGCAACTGACAGCTTATCAGTAAAGTTTTAGTTATATATCATGAAAGAGCTGTTTTGATAGATGACACATACGATATTTAAAAATATTTTTAAATCACTTATGTGTACATATATACATTACAGCCAATTAGTATTTACTCTTGCCATCATACAACTGCCCCCGATTGCTGTCCTTTGGGAACCATTTGGGATTTTTGTTTTGATTTGGTTTTGGTTTTTGGGGGGATTTTTTTGTAACACAGACATGTGATGTGACCAGAAGGAAATGACAGCAGTTCTGACCGATAATCTCTCTGAGGAATTTCTACATGAAGTGATAATAATAAAAAGTTAGGGCAGAAAAAACAATAACCATTTATTTTAATTCTTTTCATTTTTTCTTCATATAGTGAGTACTTTTTGAGATATGATTAAGAAATCAGCAACCGAAAGTTTCTATAGAAACAGAACAGGCAGCAAAGAATCATATTCCTTAGATTAGGCTGGTCCTTGGGCTACAGCCAGTGAATTATCCAGGCATCAAATCATGTGACAATCGATTGCAGATTTTTCTGTTATTTCATCAGCTTTCTGATTACACAGTGAAATAAAGGAAATAATTCCCAATGAATACTAAATTGCAAACCCTTGTTCAAGCAAGCAGTTTTCATGAGCAAAGTTTTAAAGCACGTGTTAAAGTCTGTGTGTTTAGCATGTGTAACTGATGACAGCCCTGATCCTGAAGGCACTCAAACACAAGTAACCTATCAAAGAACAGTCCTGTCAAATACACATGCCAAGTATCTAGAGCAACCATCCATATATATAAGGCAGGGATAATGCCTTAATTGTATTTGATACAGCTTTCTGAATAAGGTCAGCTACTTCTTATACAAATCTGAATTTTAAAGCAAAGGTCTAGAAAA
Source organism: Gallinula chloropus (assembly GCF_964237585.1). Lineage (NCBI taxonomy): Eukaryota > Metazoa > Chordata > Aves > Gruiformes > Rallidae > Gallinula > Gallinula chloropus. The sequence continues at coordinate 57,720,509 of NC_140088.1, forward strand.
TCGTTCAGTATTTTCTTTTTTGTAAAATATAGGTATTAGCAGAGGAAAAGCAGTGAAATGTAATGTCTGCAACCAGAGAATAGAAAGCTACAACTGGTTAGTGGACTTGGCCAATTGCCCTTGCATCATGCTACTGGAAGGACATACAATGCACTGGAGGGTATTACTGGTCAGGGGTTCAGCTACCTGATGTAATTTATGCTGAAAGAAGAAATCCTACTCCATTTTACGTATCTGACCACTGTGCCTCACACTTCGCTGCATTACAACATGTTGATCTTGCATCCCTACACTAACAACAAATTTTCTAGGCGTTCCTCACTAGAAGGGATTAGGAACACACAAAGCCCATCCACCCACATAACACAGACCTCCTTTAAGCCAAAGGATTTCTATCTGGCCAAAAGGTATTTTCCAGAAAGGCAGGTCTTGATTTGAAAGCTGAGTTAATTGATTCAGCCAGTTAAGACTCTTCCAAGCACCACTGCACTCTCAGTGTTCCAGATGGCTTACAGTCCAGACTGATCACAAATTGCCCACAAACAGTAATGAAACCAAGAGATGACCTGCAGCAGAACCAATCTGGTACCCTGTAAGCTACCACCACCCAGAGCACACACACACTTTAGAGTATATGGACTCAAGTACCTGTAAGAAGTCACATGGCACTGGTCTTTGCTGTAGGAATATTTCTCACTTTTTCTTTTCTTTCTTTTAAAATATAACTAGTGATTCTTTTCTAATCTTTCATGAGAATTTGCAAGTTTCTCTCAAAAACACTGGTGGTTTTAAATAAAAAGCAAGTTTATGCATCTAGACATGAACAATATTTTATTACAAAAGAGTTTTCTTACGGACAAACAGTAACCCTCTTTCACAAAAAGTCACGCTTTGATTTAAATAAAACACAAAGATCAATTAGCCTTTATCTCCTCTCTGTAGTCCCCCTGACAGCAATCTTATGATTGTTTGTCAGTCTATGGTGTTTTACCTGCCAAAATACACAGGGTTCTCAAACTCAACTTGATTACATATTCAAGAGTGAAGGCCTAGATTATATATTACCTCTAGTGCACCTGATTAAAACACTGAAGCCAGTTTATTTACTGTTTATGAATGATAATAAATAATGACACTTTAGACCTTAAAAAGTACCAACAGCCATGGCTTTGTTGCACTGCAAACACTATGAAAAAACTCATGGCAGTATCAGTGCCACTTCCTGTTCAGTTTTAACCATGCAGTTCTCCAGACTCGAGGTGCTTTCAGTGTACACCAGCGATACATCTTTTCTTCAGTGTCACATGAAACTTGCATCAAGCCTTGCCTCGAGCTGGAAGGTCACTGCACAGTTGGTGCCACTGTTGTGCCTGCTACTGCCACCCAGGGACACCTTCCCCTCCTCCAGTTTGCCAGACAACAAGCATATGTTATTCACTTGGCTCCTGAGAACAGAGCCTTGCCGCATCCTTCTCCCAGCCCCATGCTAATGTAATCTACAGCCTAACAGCCTCTCACGACATCTTCTGTGAAGAGATTTTTACCTTTAAAATGCCTAAAAAACCCAGCAGGTATCTCTTTTGCAAGCGTGGCAAATAGAGAAGTATACCCTCCAAAAGGGCTAAGATTTAATACGGGTCAGGCTGTGACTTGTGGGGTCACGTTCACGAGCTCTCATCACTCAAACAGTCCCATGGATGTCAGCAGCCTCTTCGCGTATGAGCTCAACACGGCAGCTGTGAAAACTTGCAGTGTCACATGTGTCATATGTGTCATTAGCCAGGATTTTTCAAAACAGGCATCGTGACATTCCAACACTGAACAAAACACACTGCTTAAACAGTTCACTGTACTTAAAGAGTGCTGACAAACCCTTCTCTCTCCACTAAGGCAGGATGGATGCATAATGAGCTCTGGTTGTAAACCCGAAACATTCAAGGGACCTATTTGTATTGTAGATGTCAGCTGGTTTCCCAGAAAGCCTCAATCAATAGTGTCAATTTAAAGTCATATTTGCAGACTGAGCATTCAGTTTTATACTCGTTTCCTGGAGAAGGAACAAACTCTTCCTAAAGTTTAGGTGTTACTACCTGGACTACAAAACCAGTAACTCATGGCAACACATAGCTAACACATACAGTATAAGCCACTGTTTTTCCTAGTAACTATAACCAATCATTACTCTTTTATTCTTTCTCAATGCAGTCCACGTGTTCACATGATTAGCTCTCTGATTTGGTAGTACAGGATGAGGTCATCCAATTACTTGTCTATCAAAACTCAGCCTAGAGCAACAATCTAAGTTTCATAGGTTATATGATGGACAAATCCTTTTAAAGGGGCAGGGAAGGGGTGTGTAAATTCTATTTGATTTAATTTTATGTGAGAGGCTAAATGAATAGTAAATATTACATAAAAATAACTACAATGTTAAACTTCTGATCCTGATAATAGCACTCTGATAATAAAATCCTGATAACAGATAATTAGATTATCTTCCAAATATCTTTATTTAAAAGTGATCAGCAACTGAATGCCTACCACAGTACTTGCTGAGGCATCCAAACAACTCATGACCATACCTGTAAAAATCCATACTTGAACTCAAATATAAATCAGACTGGGATTAGACTTTCAGCCTTTAGAACTTTTGGTAACTTTGTCAGCTAAACTGAAGGACTCTAATCATTGAAAGATGTAATCACACTTGTCAGTGTTATCTACTGAGTAACATTTACAGTATTTTAGGGTTGTAAAACTTTCCTGAACAAGAGGGGAAAACAGAACGTGCATTACAATCTACACTGCTACATATGCATACATACAGATACAGCAAAAGAGAATTGCCTTTATTTCCAGTGAGGCCCAGTTTGCAGATGATGAAATATTCAGCCACAGAAACTCCCACAATAATATATCTGAACAGTAAGTTCCCAGAAGCAAAACCATTAGACTTGGCCTGAAACAAAAACCTAGCAGAATCAGGAAAAGGCTGAGCAGAGAGATGAGCACTGACAGGACATGCTAGACAGTTACAGGTATGTGAAGGCTTACAAGAGAGGAAATCGTTATTTGGACAAAGCCCCAAACAAATAATCTCACACCTGAAGAAAATAAAAATTATATTACATGTCAATTCCACCAGACTACATGAAATGATGGAGAAACACTGAGAAGACTACAGATGGAGTTAACAAATGCCTTCAAATACAATATAAACATTTACTCATAAATTTGCAAAAAACTAAAACAAAACCCCACACTCAGGAAAAGCATTATCAAGTACTGCTGACCAAACTGGCAGGGAAATCACTGTGTTTCACTCAAAACTAATTATTTTTAAATATCCTGTTCTCTCAGATTAGCATAAGCAAATGAAACAGATTTCATCTAAGAGCAAAATTCAAATCAGGAGTTGGACCTGATGATCTCTCAAGGTCCCTTCCAACCCGTACGATTCTGTGATCCGTATCAACATAAGATTCGGGTAAGCTATGTAAGATTAAAGAACACATCCACTAAGTATGAGTAATTGAAGAAAAAAATCCAAATCAATCAACAACCACCACCACTAAACAAAGGAAAAACAATGGTAAACTGAATCTAGTCAACAAAACCAGTGGTACAGACTGAGACTGAACTGTGCACGGTAAATTCAACTCGAACTAAGGAACAGTCCTGCATGGCCAAAGACAAGCCAAACCTGAAGAGAAGCAAAAGTTCCAGGAAAAAAATATTCTGATTCTAACTGTCCTGACTGATTTCAATAACCTGTCAGAGGAGGAAATTAACAAGGGAAAGAAGTGGTGCCTAACAGAAAATCCCAAGAACTCTGGCTAGTAAAATATTGTAAAGCACAGAGGGGAAGCACACCACAGGACTGTGAGGGAAGAATAAAAAACCCCAAACCCATTAAGAACTTCCTAGCTGAAACAAAGACTACTGCAGTAGGAGCATATACTCCTAACTAGAAACTTCAGGGGGGAAAAAAAATCAGAAATCAGGTCTAGAAAATACTTACAACTTTTCTTTTAAACAGAAAACAAATGAAAAGATTTTGAAGAAGTCCTCCAGAACCTAAGTACAAGATTTAAAGGCAAGAGGCAAACACAGATTACTGAATATCGACCTTGATCAGAGATCAGAAGTAGAATTAGCAATCAAAGAGCTAAAAAACAGCAAGACTTCAGGCAAATGCTTACAGCCTTTCTACACCTCATGAAGTCATACTTTAGCAAAGTCAGTGGCACCAACCACTCCTATCTATTACAGGAAAAAGCCATACACAGTAAGATACTACAAAGGATAAAAAAAGAAGTACAGGTCAGAAATCTTAGAGAAGAACAGGGAAAGCTGAATGGATTCTGCCTATACTGAGTATTTATAAGAACAACAATCATATAAGAATACTTACAGCTTTAAGTAACATTCAGAAGCATTTCAGAGTATATACCAGCATACCTTAAGAGTTCTGTAGAACTGAAAACAGTTTCTACAATTGAAATTATCATGGGCCCAAACCTCTGTGAAATATGATATATTCTTACACAGATACATTAACCAGGCAATGGAGGGATGGAAATATGGAAACTCATGTGAAGTGGTTTGTCTATACCTTTCGGTGTGGAACCAGAGTAGTAAAAAAACTCTGCAAGCAATACAAACCCTAGTACAATGCAGAAAACTACCAAGCAGCCTAGACATTTCTCCCTTACTATATTGTGATCCTGTGTGACACTTCCAATGGGGTTTCATACAGAGATTTCAGGAGGAACAGTAGGCCATCCTTGAATTCCATGTGTCAAGCAATGACTTTATCAGCAAAATGGCAGCTCAGATACTACACAAAGCGTAGATGATGAAGTGACATCAAGGAAGCCTCTGGCCAAGAAGCATTACAGTACAGAAATGAGAGCTACACCAGGTAACATCTCAGGCACTGTGATCTGTGCAACCACTGCACGTAAGAACTGGAGATCAGGAGAAACATTAGGCAGGAAATGAGACACCTTTCAATTAAGCATCCATGAAAGCATCAACATACAGACCGGTGAGTCAATCTGAATAATCAACAAACAGTTCAACCCTAGACACCTTCAGGTCCTACACATCAGTAGAATTTCCACTTCAAGGGAAGCAAACACAGCCACAGCCCATCCTAACAAGAAGCCCACAGCATCAGAGCAGATCCGGGGTAACACTGAGTAAGAAAGCAGAGTGGAAGAGACTAATTTGCACCCCACGAACCAGAACAAACATGGAAAGCTGACGGATAGGCTGACCACTCACATCAGTCATGAGAATCGTATGCATTTTGATAAATGCTGTATTTCAAGTATCAGCAAGCACATGCTTTCTACTCAAGTTTACCAAGACTGACATCAAAATCCTCACTGCTTGAGTCAAGAAGGGCAGAAAGTGGCAAGTTTGTTACAGCATGAACCATTCTCCTTTCATCAGGCAGATGATATACTGACCAAAAGCTTTTCTAAATTTTAAATAGAAACAGGTTTTCAAGCAACTGCTTCCTCAACCCTCTCAATTGATAGCTTGAGGGCAACATAGAATCGTATCTACAAATTCAAGCTACTAATAATGTCCAGCAAGGCTGCAGAAAGTGTTCTGCATTAGTCCACCTGTAGTACGAAAAATGCTGTTAGTTTTGACACTGAGGGCCTGCATCAGCCTACCAAGCTCAGAACTTCTCCTTTCTGCCTTTCCAGTGTGGAAAGGACACCATAACACCTTCCACAAGTATCTGGGGAGAAAGACAGTTCCTTTTATCAACACAAGTCAGCAAATTTCCATCTGCTGTCTTCTGCTTAAGCATCTGAATCATCTTTGGCAACATCTCATGCACTTAATTCACAGTGAAGCTCTCACACATGCTCTGTCCCAGCTGTAAGCATAAATACCTTATCTGCAAAGTAACACCTCCCCTCCCCCCGCCAAAAAAACCCCACATCAGTTCTTGCAAATCCGAACAATTTATTTGCTTTGGGATTCAAAGAAATCTTGCAATAACATGTTAAACCAAATCACTTAGAATTTAATCTCCACCCACACACCAACGTACACATGCTGAAGGAGCACAGCAGTCACAGGCCCATCACGCCACACCTTCAGTCTATCTACCTGTAAGCTCCAAGTGAATACCTTGCTCTGCTGTCAACTCCAAGTTGTGCTAACTCCTTGCAATACTGTTTACAAACAGGAGTTTGGCAGGCATTACCCCAGCATAGCAGAACGCAGTTAAAGGCATTTTCTAACCAATTTGTTGCATCAGAATGCAAGATATACTTAGACAGACCCACGAACCTTACAGTTAATTATAAACTTCATGACACATTAAAGATCCTTGCATCTGTGAAAGTAATACTGTCATACAGGGCACAGCACCCAAAAGATGGTAAAGATGTGGGTTCGTGTTGTCTCCAAATGCCTCTGCTTCCTCTGGAGAAGGAAGTGTTTCATACTGGCCAAACTAGCAGGCTGCCCAGGGAAGGGAGGTGACAAGCAGGAAGCAGCATAGGTATGAAGGAAACAGGGTTAAATACATCCGGCACCTTTAAAAAAAAGAAAAAACCTAACAAACTAGTAAGAGGAAAGAAAAGATTTTTTTCCTCCCTGTTGGTGAGCAAAAGGAAAATTAAACTCTTGAGTGAGGGTCATACAGAAGCAAAATGCAAGCGTGGCACTGTGTGCAAGGCATGAAAGAATTTCCTTATGGAGAAAGATCACCAACCATCACGTACTTTTAAAGTACTTTTTTTTGGTCTTGTCTTGGAAGATTAATGCAGTGATGCAAGATAACGTGAATATTCAGAACAGCTACGAAAATCCAATTTAAAATCCAATTTACAAGTCTCCCCCATTTTTCTTTTGCTAAAAAGGAAAACAAAATCCAAACAGTCCTTCAATTAAGGCATGCTTACAAAAGAAAGTCGCACAGATGTGACTGGTACTGACACAGGCCATTTGAAAGAGTCTGGGCCTCAACTCAGTATAAAAATGGATCCATACTGCTTAGCTGTATTTCTTAAATAAACTAATAATCAGATATATCTTGTTTGCAGAGATGACTTTTAGGGACTCAGTAATTAGGTCCTAACATATAATAAGAGGATCTTGTTAAGAAGCTTCTAACTTGTTACAATTAAAATAAGCGCAGAAAATGTCTCCAGTGTCCAAAGGAGTAATTTAAATAAGACAGCTTTCTCTGTTCACCCGAGGTACATAAATTGAGGTTGAGAGAATCAGCGCAGAAAGGGCTGATGTTGCACCCCTTCCTCCAAAGCAACTGATGCTCCTTTTCCTGCAAAGGGTTGCTGTATTCAGAGTGGACCCAGGAGAACAGGTAACAAGAGTATCGCTCTTCTGCTTAACAAAGCTACCGAGAATTACTTTTGCCCATCCCTGTGGCTACATAAACTGTTTGGTTTTAGACTGAGACATGACAAAAGACCTAAAGGATGCAGTCTTCTGGACCTTGGGGATAGTAACTTCCATCCACAGGATGGTACTAAGTGATGGAGGCCAGGTAATGCAGAGACCCTGGCAGTCACTTTGAGGGTGATCACCCACTTTCAGCCTGTCTGAAGAGCTCTGTTGCCAGCCATCACCCCTCCTTCCCATTCACCCACTGGAAAACACTGTCTCTTCTTCCAGCTATGCCAACACAACTGCATGACATTGTGGCCCCAGCAAAGGTTCTTCAAAAGTCTGACACGTTTGCAGATGGAGAAGAGGGCATTACACTTAACTCTCACCTAAGAATCAATGCTTCTCGTTATCTAACCACTGCTTAAGTTTCTCAGCGAAGCCACCTCATGTCATCAAGTCAGCTGTCTTGTCAATTTGAAAGTCAACTGTCATTGTAAAACTCAAGTCAAATGACTTAGAGAGTCAATAACGGAGAGTACAAATCAGAAGTAAGATCACAAAAAATGTGACAGCTACATTTATGTCCTCTTTTGCATATGTAAATTCAGACCACAGTCCCCACATAGAAAAATCTCACCATTATTTCTAGTCAGCTTCAAGGACACATTACCTGGTTTCCCACAGAGCAAACAGGCCAAATTTTATATCACGTTCATGGGTGGCTAACTCAGATTGCACCTGAGTAAATTTCAGCATAATGCCACTAGTGAAAGGGAAATTAAGGGGAAAAAAAAAAAAAATCCAACAAACCTCCCCACAAAGTCCCCAAACCAACCGAAACACAAAAACCCACAAAAGATTTTTGGTTTTTGTTCTGTTTCCTGATGTTTGCCCAGATAACCTCTACCTCTGCCATGAACTTCTATCATCTATGGAACTTCCCAGGGTCATCCTAAAGGCGATCATTACTACACGCAACATACCCTGCTGAGCCTTTCAGCAGGTTTATTTACCCTGAACCCTCAGGATCAGCTAGGTCCCCCAATCTCTCACTTTCAACCAGTCTTACCTACCAAGAACAATCCACTGCCTTGGCCCTCCGTTGGCAGACCACAGCTATTACAACAACTGGTGAAAAATTCCAGTATTTATATGAAAAGCTGATAACCCTAAATTCCATTTATTACTATGCCTACCAAGCTGGGAGTGGGCTGGACATTCCACATCCCTTCCTTCTTTCCTTTCCTACCTTCCATTGACAACTGTGTCAAAACCCCATGTGCTAAAGTGGCAAGGTTGGACAAGTTCCCACACAGCTCTTCAAATACTGCCAGCACTAACGACTTTCTACCTGCTAGTAATGGACATTTGTTTAGTTACAGTTTTCCCAACATACTGAAAAAAAGCTATAATTTCTTTTTTTCCAGCTCTTCTCCACACAAACCAACAAAATCCCTAGAAATTGTTTAGGTACTTGTTGATACTACCTTGATGCCGCATCAGCTGCAATTTCTTGTAAAGTACAGACTCTGAGAAAAGCTACACAGAAAGCAGTTTTCAAGATATGGACCAAACTTTTGCATTCTAAACCATATTCATTCAACACACTGCACTCACATGCTAAAATAGCGTACACAGTGCACAGTAACTTAAATTCCAAGGGGGAAAAATGCAGAGAGACAGAATTATTTCTGTATTCTTAACTCCTACCAAATGGCTTGTCTGACCTTCACAAAAAAAGGAATGTACATTTATGAATCCTACTCCCACTCTGGGACTAAATCTCCATAAGCACTCTCTCCATCTGTACAGCAGTATCACATTAGGCACACAGCTGCAAGAAAGCTTAGACATACACACACCGCGCAGACACGTTCAAAAGAAAACTCCAAGTTAGAACTGAAAAACATTTGGAAAATTGACTGGGCATCTCAAATGATCTGTAATTCAAAGATAACAAAGTCAGAAAGGCACAAGAATGCCTTGTCTGACCACCTACACAAGTACAGAAGAAACAACTCTCAGGAGTCCAGGGAGTAATCCACAGAAGGAGAATCTGCAAAGAATTTCTCAGTAAATACAGCAGAGGTGACCTTTTGAGGCAGGATGTGCTTCTATGGCTTTGCCAACAGTACCCATGATTCAAAAGATTAAAAAAGGTAAAACTTGAAATAATTACAGCCAAAGTGGAGTGGCTGCTGGTTACTTTCCACACAGGAACAAGGTGTTTTATCAACACACAACACTGAAGATGACCAGAGATCTCAAGAGCCTGCATGAAAACACACTTTACCTAGTTTAGATTATAAATTGTTGACAAGTCCACAGAGCATTTGAAGGCTGAAGAAACACTTGATCTCCTGGTAAATACGCACAGGACCTTGAACCAAACATAAATGTAGTGGAATTGCTTATTCTGATTTGCCTGACAAACCAGCTGCAACGCAAGTGGGTACAGAGGAGGGTACTAATTGTCTTGCTTTTAAGAGAACAAGTTTGATGATTTTCTGGCAATTCAAGAAGGACTGGTGGTAACACCCTCAGGTTCTGCATCCCCAAATTCACAGAAGCCCATTTATGTTGCCTAAAAACGATGAAAGGTTCTCGCATGTGCACAGTGTTAGAGAGACCAAGACGCAGATGACCCAGCCTGCAGAAGCCTCTCCAGTTACCAGCAGCTGAAAACAAAGCATTCAGTCCACATACTTTTGCGAGGACACCCCAAAGAAGGCGGGGAGAAGCCGAGGCACACCTGTTCTCGTAGTACGCGCTCATGAATTATAGCTCGGTCTTGTTTTATACAACCTGCGTTCAGAAATAACAGCCTCCCCGGCAAGTCGCACCCCGATGCATGGAGGAGCCGGGCACCGGCGACCCCACACACGAGCCCCCGCAGCGCTGAAGTCCTCAGGGAAGCCTGAGAGGAACCCTACACGGCGCCCAAGGCCCCGCCGCCTCGCCTCACCGCGCCGCGCAGGCACCGGCCGCCGCCCTGGGCGCCAGGTTCCCCCCCGGCATGGCGTGGGGTCCGCGGGAAGGCAGCGAGGAGCGGGGAGGGACCCCTGCAGCTCCGCGGGCGCCGCTCCCCAAGGGCCGTTATCCCGCCCGGTCGCCCCGCCGGGACTCGCCGCCACCCCGGGGGAGCCGCTGAGGGAGAGGGCGCAGAACGCGGCCCCGCCCTGCCCTCCTCCCCGGGACCCCGGCCGCCGCCGCCGCCCTTACCCGCCAGTCCCCCGCCGCCGCCATCGCCTCCGTGCCCCTTCCTCCTCTGGAGGATGAAGTAGGGGTTGGCCCGCTCCGTCACCCACAGGGCGTTCGCCAGCAGCACCTCCTCGGGGTTCACCCACATGCTCCCAGCGCAGACAAAGGCCGGCCCGACCGGCTGGCTGGCTGCCGGGCGCGGTGACTTACGCACGCACCGTCCGCATCAGACGCCACCATACCCGGCCGCCGCGGCGGACGGCGCAGCCCCGCGGGCACCGGTGGGCGCAGGGCGGAGAGGCGGCAGCCGCATGCCCCCGCGCCTCCCGCCGCCTACCCGCCCACCGCCGGGCGCGGAGGGGCGGCCGCAGCGGCCAGGGGCGGCGGCCTCGGCAGCACCCGCCGCAGCGCCGAGGGCAGCAGTGACATCAGCGGCCGGCCCGGCCCCGCCACCCGCCGCGCGCTCTCCTTCCCCCGCACGGAGACGGCGGGAACAGCCAGGCACCCGCGTACCGCGCCGCGTTCTACCCGGCGGGTGCGGTGGGGGCGGGGGGAGGGGAACTAGGCACGCGCGCACACGCGAGCGTTCTGCGCTCCCCGCACCTGCGCGCAGGGTGGGGCGGGGCCGCCGCGCGCCGGGAGGGAGAAAGGGCGGGGCCGCGGCGTGCGCGCGGCTGCGGCGCTTTCCTCAGTGCGGCCGGTCCCACCTGCGGGTGGCCATGGCCATCCCCTCCACCCACTCCTCAGCAGCCATCGTTCTGCGGGGCTCGGGGGGGAGCCACGTCCCCCTGTTAGCCTCCGGCCTTGAAGATCCTGCCCGGTGGCTCGGGGAAGCTTGTGAAACCGGGCGTTGAAAGCGCGAGCGGGCTCCGGCTGTGAAGGGAGCGTCCGCGTGAGGCGGCGGGGCTGCCGCCGTGCCCCGTCTCCGCTTCGGAAGCCGGCGGTGCCGCGGAGGGCCGCGCTGTGCCCGCTGCCTGAGGCGGGGGCGGTTTCTGAGCGCCGAAAAGCCCTGTCAGGAACGGCAGCGCAGGGGTAGTGTGCTGGTATGGCAGGAACAGAGCCGCTTCTCTTCGCAGGAGCTGGCGTGGGGCTGCATGTCTGGTCTGTCCGTAACCTCGCTGCTCTGCAATGCTCGCGGAGCTCCCAGGTTTGAGGTGCTGGCCTCCATTGAACAAGAAAGCTGCTTCTTTCCGATCAGAGCTTCTCTTTGGTTCATTAAAGGTGCCGAGAAGAGTAAACTAAACCCACATTCCAAGCACAAACGTTTAATACGCAGGCTCTAGCTGTACATCACCCGGTGTGGGCACAGGGCTGGATGGCCAGCACTGGCACACAACCATGGGAGAAATTACCCTTCCCCTCAGGCAGCAGTCGTACAGCTGGTACTGCATAGGTTAGGAGTCCAGGAGAGAGAAGTGACTGTCTTTGGTGAAGGCTTAACGATGGATAACGTTGCTGGCAGTCCCACTGCACCATGGGGAATATTCATCGTTGTCACATAGCAGGAGGCTGTGATCTACACAGGAACGCAGAAGAGCTTCTTCACCCTTTCCAACTTTATCATATATTGGATTATTTTGAAGTTCAATATTGCTGAAAATGGCCTTGTCCTTTTAGCTGGAAGATTCTTGGAGGTGGTAGTATTTTTTATTTTAAAAAAAAATCTCTGAACAAGTAAACTTCTTCTAGCTTTAAGAAATTTCAGCGTTGGCTTGTTTTGGTTTTTTTTGTAAACCAGCTCTAGTTAAAACCTTCATGCTGAGTAGACGGAAAGTTAAATTCTAGCCTGGCTAAAAGTAGAGGCAAAAATTCCTAGAAGCTTCCTTTAGTAAGAGGGGAGATTTCACACACCCAAGGCTCCTTGGTGCCCCTTGGTTGTCGTAGAAGTACTGGTGGCATTACTTACTAGCAATGTCATCACTACCAACAACCTGCAGTAGAACTACTAAAGCCACATCAACGTTTGAGGAAAGAATAATCCAATGATGCTCTGCTGCAGTCAGAGCTGGTGATGGAGTTCATTTACTTTGTGACCTCGAGAAATAAAAGATCCCTGTCAGAGGTTGGGAACTCTTCTGCTACCCATTGCTAACTTGCTTTTCAATGGTGGGCACAGACTGTTATGCGTGCAAAATTGTAAGCACTTGCAACAGCTGCCAAGCCTTATTAGTGCCAATTAGTCAGTTTTAGATGCAGGTAGGATGACACATTAATAAAAGCATAATTTCTAACATCCTTCCTATTTATTTTCCATCAAGCATTCCAGAACATTTGAATAAAACTGGAAAGACCTAAAGTGCCATTGCTAAAGTAAAAGGCATTTAAAATGAGGGTTATATTCTGTCTTTTGGCTGCTGTGCTGTTAGCATCAAGGCACTTTTAAATGGAGACCTGATTTGATTACTGCTTTCACAGTAATGAAAAAAGATGGTGTGCTCTCATGGCTGACCTTTTTGTTGAAACCAATGCAAATATGTTCTCCTGCATGCCCATCACGTATTTCTATCCTGCATGTAAAATGCTTATCTACATGTAGTTTTCGCTCCGTTAAAAAGTTTCTTTTTCAAAATGTGGTTTGGGAACAAAATAAAGAACTTCTGGCCTGTAAGCTATGGTGGGAATGTTAAAAAAATCCTAGATGCAAATAAAGGAATGGTTGCATCAGCTTGTTTTGTAATATTTTGTTGAAAATACTCACTAGGTTCGAACCTCAGTGTGGTTTTAACACTGAATGGGACCGTTTAAAAGATCTCTGTGCCACTGGATTTAAAACTGCAACGTTCAGTTTTGAGAAACAAAGAAATCAGTAGATACCAGTACAAACTATGGAGTTATTTCTTATAATGCTATATTATAAACCTCACAGGAAGGAAAGAGGAATCTAGAAGAACAACCGTTCTGTGCAATGTCATCAGACTAACAGACAATAACAGCACTCAAGCAGGAAAAAAGATTAAATAAAGCAGACATTTTCCCATTTATTCCCTGAAAAAACATCTCACAATGGACTTCTTTTTTTTTAGATGCAGCCTACCAGTGGTTTCTAGCAGTTCAGGGCACCCATTCAGTTGACTGGGAGGAAAGATAAAATATCAAGATGTCAAAAATTATCTTTGAGAACCACGCTTGTTGTTCAGGCTGGAACCATAGCCATATCAGTCCTACACGGGGACTTACCTTAGCACTGAGAAGCACCTAGCCAGCGCTGTCTCGAAGCTTAGAGCCTTCAACTACTATAAATAAATACCTTCTTTGTGCACATAGAGGTGGGTGTTTAGGTTTTTGTGGGAAGTGTTTTGTTTTATAAATAGTACTAAAGCTTTTAAAGACCGGAGAGCATTGCTTTAGGTGTGATGTGGGATGAAACAAAGTGGGGGAAAACATATCTGACATTTTTTTTCATGTGTGGCCAAGTGCCACAAACTTTAGTGTTTATATGCCCACAACACCCCATATATTGAAGAAGCTCAAAGCACTCAAAAATAACATCAGTTTTATCATGCTCCTGAAAGTACATATAAACGAGCATTTTTACAGATGAACAAATTGACACATACAAAATAATTCTTGCTTTGGGTGGCACCTCAAGTCTGTGCATAAAAGTAATGAAATCCCAGAATCCACTCCCTGCAGTTCCCCGCTTTGTCCTTCAACAAGACCAAGGTTAGTCCCTCTTGAGCCCTTCAGCATCCTATTTGTGTGGCAAGCCCCATGCAAGATGTACATTTTGTATGAAATGGAAGATTCAGCGCCTTTAACTCCAAATTGGAACAGGACTTGCCTGATAGGAAAGAGTTAATTTCTGTAGGATTGAGGCAGCTGTTCAGTACCAGGCCACCAGAAATATCACTTACTGTCCCAGGAGGACAATGTCTCCTAAGGGAATCTGGAAACAAAATATTTCAAGGTCAAGGAGAGAGAAGGAACCAGAAAGAATCCCACACAAGGCCCAGGAGTTTGCAAAAGGTGGGGGCATGTTTGCCAGCATGAAAGCAGTTTGACAGGACAAAGCGTGCCCTTACTGGGTAGGCTGGATAAGCATCTGCACCCCATTAAAAGGATGCTGACAGAAGATTTTTTGGGTTTTCTGCTCTGCAGAAGAAAAATATTCATTTTTTTAAAAAAAAAAACCAAACACTTTCTGTAACCTTTCTCGTCTTGTATGCCATAAATGAAAGTGTGTATTGTTTTGTGCATTAATTTAACTGGAGTTAAAGGCAATTTCAAAATACCAGGCCAGCAGCAGTGCCTTCTGCTCTACGGATGTGGTGATTCTTAAGAAGAGAAATGTCCAGAATTTCTTCCAGCAGTGTGGATCTTCACTGAGTTCTAGCAGCTCGTTTTGGAGCTTGGCACGTCAGAGGTGGGACAGAGGAGCCATGTCAGCTTTGAATGGTCTCAGGCCTTCAGCAGGGAGAGCACCTCACCCTCTGCCAGGAGCTTTTGACAGCGACTCTCCAATTTACCCACATTCAACAAGAGGCTTTTCTTAAGGCTGCCTACCTACCCGGAGGTCTGTCACAGCTCAGTTCTCGAGGTCTGCGTACCTCACAGGGAACATCAACTTTAAAGATAACATCCAGTTGCCTGCTTCTCTTCCCAGAACGTTTTCATGGCCTGGGAAAACTGACAGTTTGAAAAGCAAACTGACTGCAAGATTTCAGTCTGAATGAGTAACCTACATTTCTAAGGAAGGTTAAATAAATCAGTTTTATATTCTCCAATGCATTTTTTGCAATTCCGTATAACTATGACAGCTCCTCTCTCCTTGTGAATGTTGGCTTTTTTAGGCCAGTCTTTTGTGAGATTCTGCCGGTCTGCCATCACAAAGGGACAATGTTTTTCTGCTTTCTGGCATGATGTTATATTTAACTACCCTTAGGTACCATAATGACTACTTTACTCTTTCTAAAGCACTGTTGGTTCTTCACAGGTAAGGCAGCTGTGTGCCCACAGCCCACATGTCACTTTGTGACCTACCTTGCTTCATGAAGCTTGTCAGATAAGACTCACAGTTTCCAGCACTCCTCTCATGGCTGTACTGTCCTTGGAGCTGTGGTAAGCACAGGTATCAGAACTGAACACAGTATTTTAACAGAGCTTTTTGAATTTTTGTTTTGACAGATGCAAAGTTTTTGCTTCTTTGGGGATGCTCTGAATCTTCCTTTTCTGACACAGCACTGCCTTGGGAACACATTGAGCCCTTCATCCACAATCTTCACCCAGAAAAGCTTTCTAAAGCAGCCACCCTTATTTTGGATTTAACTGGCACTGTCTGCCTCGTGTCTGGGTTATAGACACAAGCAGTGGGCAGTAGTAGAATGATCTGGGTCCTGATACAGCAGTGACCTTACATCAATACTTATTATCTTGTTAATCCCCATGTCACTTGGAAACATGATTAATGAACCCTTCTTCTGAAATCTCTTGGTAGGTTCTATTTATACCCTGTTATTACGACCAAGTGATCTGTCTTATGACCACATATGATCTGTCTTTACAATTAAAATTGCTTTGGCAAAACCCAGACATATGATACCAACACTACTGTATCGCCCAAAGCTTTTACCCTGCCAAAAAAAGAAACAAGCTCTGTTTGACAGGACCTACTTCCATGAGACCATATATTGATTGTTCAAGATAAAATACAATTATGTTCTCATCCTGCAACTACTTATTGATATGGTACCAGATAAATCATTCTGCTGTAGTGACATGGCGGGGGAGACAGCAGGCCTGCCGGCGGCCTAGCTCTCTTCACTGAAGACACAGGCCTTGACAATATCCTCATGTTCCCATGAGACAGGAAAAGTTACTCATGCTGAGAGGATTTTAATAATCACATTCTCAAAACACAGCGGCCTTGATGACAGGGGTACAGACTACCCTAAACCAAGAAGAAGTTATGGGAAGGTACTTGGGAGTAATGGAACATGTTAAGAACCAGCCATAATAAGATGGTCAAAACAGCAGGTGTGTGGATGCTTTTAGACATCAAAGGTAAACTAACGATATTTAGCTATAAGATATATTTATCAGAACTCATTATAGTCACTAACCAATCAGTGCAGTATAAGCAATGTATGTAACCAATCAGCAGTTTTTTAGGTTGCCATGTTTGCAGTAACAAATGTATATAATCTGTGTGATTTCACCCAATAAATGGTTTCACCTAAAATTCATATCGAATTGCATGTTGCCCATCGCCGTTCTCCTCAGTGACATAGTTCAGGGATAGACTAACTAGTCCATGGTTTGTTAGGTCTAGCTAACTAAGCCTGTTCTTTTTAAATGTGGGAACTACATCACTGGGCAGCCTTGTGTAGACCCAGGCCTGGAGGTTGGTGGCCCTGGCTGTGGCAGGGGCCTTGAACTCTGTGATCCTTGGGGTTCCTTCCAACTCAGACCATTCTATGATTCTATGATCACTATAGGATGAGTGTATCAATAATTCAGTATCTCCCCTCCTCCAGTGGAACAAAGCTAGAAAAAGCTGAAGAATTAAAACTCCAAAGAAGTTACTAACATTTCCTACGATGAAACAAAGCCGACACAATCATACAATTCAAAGAAAAACAACAGCCCATTTGAATATGCCTTAGGAGGGTGTGCACAGGTGAGTAATGTTACTGTTGTAGGTGGAAAGCCAACAAACATTTGATGGCAGCTGGTATTTTAAATGCCACAGTACCCCGAAAAAGGCACTGTTACCATACTTCGCCAAGGGGCTAAGAAAAAGGGAGGAGGTATGCAACTTGGGAATGGCACAGTCTGCCCCTTCCTCTCAGGCTTAGCAATCAGACTTCATTCTGTTAGGACCTTCAGGAGCTGCAGCAGCCAGGCAGATGAGAAGTCACCGAACCAGCTCAGCAAGCAGCTCCATTGGCAAAGCTGCTTCAGCATGACAGGAGTGAGAAAGTTTGAAGAAAGTCACTGGCAAAGAATGGGGTTTCTTTTAAAGATTCTGATGGCTTCACTACGTGCTCTTGTAATTAATACCTTCTATCAGTTGGAGATGATAGATTTCTTGGGGGACAGTATAAGCTATGTTGGACAACTGAGAAATGCTGGACTTGATTTGGCTTTACGAGTGTTAATACTCAGTAATTACTTACCCCAGAACCTCTTTGTTAATTACTTATGCTAAGTACCTGAATTTAAATACTTTATTATGTCATAAGACTTAACTAACTTTGCCTGTTCATAAACTGGTAAGGTATGCTTATCCTTAAATCCAGAATAAATGTTGTTTACCTTCTGATGAAATTCCTAGCTTTTTTGTTGTCCTTGTTATCTATATTATGCTAATATAAAACATGCATCTGATTTGAAATTACTTAGAAAAGTCACATTCCATCAGAGATGGGAACTGAACCTACCTTAGAGCTCTGGAAACACAGGGAAAAGCCAGGGTCCTGGTCTGTCTGTTTACTCATGTGTATATTGAATGGTTTCCAGAGTTAATTTAATTTGCAGTTATTTTATTCTAGTACTTTTCTCAGCCTTAGGCTGGGGTTTCCAGCAATGTTTCTGGTTGCTAAAAACTGGCTCAGAGATCTCCAAAGCATAATCAGGCAGGGACACATCATGAAGCAGAACATAGAGTTCTCCCCCTTGGTTTGGCTTTACAAGCTCAGAGTTAATAAATAAGAATCACAGTGACTTATTACGATAATTGTAATACTCCTCTTTAATTGCAGCAGCCCTTACCCTTTACCAACTAGTTCTATGTGGTTATGGAGGGAGTCAAAAAAGGTGCTGATTTGCCAAGTGCTGGAATAGAGATGGTAACATCGGCTCGCAGGGTGTATAAATGGCAGGGCGGGGGGAGTTTACTGGAGGGGGATTGGTTTTGTTCTATGAAGAATCTAAATTTGTACTCTGGGTTCTGCTAATTTCTCTCTCATTGAAGAGGCACTTAAGAAAAATTGTTTTTGATTTCTTTTTCTGATGTAGCACCACATGTACGGCAGTCTTCTGAATACGGGTCAAATGGGGACATAATTTTTAGATTTAACCTCTTGATCAAACCAGGGCCTTTTTAAAAAAACACAGGATAAATAGGGTATAGTTGAATAATCACTATCTTTAAGTACTTCAAATTATTGTGCAGTGTATTTTGGTTTCATTTTACCTTTTAAAGCACCTCTGAGATGCTCGAAGAATATCTAATTGTTTATAAGATTATGCAGTGTACACCAAGTAGATGTCCAATGCAACTCTAGTGTGATCAGTGAAGGTAAGGTACATCACTGAGGAATCTTTCTTTGTGTTACTAAATGCTTAACAGTTCATTATGTGGGGGCTGGTACTTTAAAATGTCTGTTGCTACTTTAAAATGTCTGTTGTAAATCCTAAAGGAACTAGACGTTTCCTGAAATGCTGATAAAATACACTTAATTTGACATCTAAATACCACATAATAAACTCTTTACTTTCCTGTGCATTGAAAGTAACATCAAAAACTCCAATAAACACTGACCTGAATGATGTTGAGGTAATTCCCTGTTTCTCAGAGCACTGTTGCCTGCATGTGATCCTGGGCTTCCAATACATTTTGTGTTTAACTCTCTGAAGCCTGAAAAAAAAAAAAGAAGAAAGCATGCAAGGTGGGTTGGTGGGTTGTTTTTTTTTGTTATTATTGGGTTTGTACCTCAAAAAGAAAGCACGCATATGGCATGCTTTGAAACAGATGCCTATGGCTTTGGGGTGAGGTGGTCCTTCGTGTAAGACAATGCAATGCCAACTGGAAACATAATAAATCTTTAATTCTTAGGAAGTTTGGAAGAGACTATTTAGTTGTAGGGAGATAAAAAGTCTTTGAAACTACAGGAGAAGGTATGAAACAATTTTGTGAAGAAGCATGGAAAGCCCTCTCTGCTTCCTCTCAAAACAAATGAGAAAAGCCAGCTTCCCCCATCCAGGTATGCTGGTTCATCAGCTTAGCATCCACAGAGCTATCTGGACTTGCACTGGTCACTACAGGAGGCTGTTACTGTGCTCCAGTAAATGTTAGGGATGGGACCTACTCACAAACCCCTCAGCCTTTTTGTTTAATCCAGTCATTCTCACCTCTCTAGAGCTAGCCCCTTCTTTACTTTCTTCCAACCACCTCTTTTCCCTGTAGGCAGTTTATTTTGGTATCACAGTATATTCTCAGCGAACAGCTCAAATAAAGGGCATCTGCCCAAATTAATGTAGAAACCAAACAGTTGCTGCCACTTCTGCACAGCTCCTTGCTGGCTAACTCCTTCCCAGCATGCACGTTTCATTGTGCAAGTTGTGGAGAGGTACAGAAGCTGATCCCTTGAAAATAAAAATGCAAAGCTAATGGTACACTGCAGAATTCAACAACTCACGCCTCCCTTTGCCCCTGGAAGAAACTGCTGCGGGTTGAGCAGTCACTCCCTGTGTTTGCTGGTCATTATTGTCTTCTGCTAATGGCTCCAATGGACCTGTGCTCATGGACCTGTACGGGTGGGATTGGGAGGGAGGGAATAAGGGAGCAGGAGGTGCTAAGTAAGAATAAACTGCTGCTCAAGAATACTGAAAAATGACTCTTCAGTTGTTTATAACAATTTCCCTCCCACCCCACTGCCTAGGAAAAACTACCTACAGTAAATCTAATCTTGCAGTTGACCACCTGTACCAGCGGTAGCTTTCTGTGGAAAAGCACGGTTCGGGTCGTTTTTCGGTGGATATTACTGGTGGTGCAGACTTCAAATACCAAGAAGAGGAATTTCTTCAATTTTTTTTCTTTTTGGCTTGAAAACAGTCCCTAAGAGCAATCATGGAAGAATATCAGCTCATTTTTTTTAGAGTTGAGAAAGCCACACACATCTGAGAAGCCACGGACATGCAGAGCTACGGCAAGTGGATCACAACCTGAACTACAACACGGACTGCACCCAGAGCTTTCACTACAATTAATATTTTACTTTGATGTTTATTTTATTTGCATTTCACATGGACTGTTACATCCAAGATGGTCTTAACAGCAGCATCTGTAGTGATATGTGTGGTTTTGTTAGATGTCCTACAGTAATTCTAACACCTTTTTACTGTTCTCCACTAGCTTGCTGCTACACCAGGGTAAGGATACATAGAAATTGACCTGTAGCAGAAATGAAACCTATACATTAAGCATATCAGAAGTTTAAAAACAGGTTTTGTTCCCAAAACCCAGTGCATTTTTATTGTTGTTTACAGGGCAATGTAGCAGAGAGATGCTAGCAATCAGCAGAAAGAAGTCTCTCTTTACGAGGAGCTTTTTTTTTTTTTGGAGGGTTGGAAATTCGTGAGAGAGTTGGGGTGGTTTGTTGGGTTTTTTTCTTAGAGAAGGGCTTTAGGATATCACAGAAATTAAATCATCCTGCAGCAGCAAAGATCACACCTGTGCTTTCTACTACACCTACCCAAACCTATTCTTACCCTTGCAGAAATCTCTTTTAGATGGTAAGTGCCCTCAGCTGAACTACCGCCCTGCTTGCCACTGCAAGTTCAGCTCTATCTGTACCTTGCAAATACATTTAAACTTTAATTTTACATGTTGCATTCCAGGAAAAAAGCCAATACTGAAATAATGTGAAAATTTGTAAATACACAAATATACATTCTACTCATTTATATGCTGGTATTTATATATAATGTCTAAAATGTGTTTGCCAATAATAAAGGGTGACATCAATATCTAGTGAACCATTTGCTAATTTTATTCTTGAAGGAATTTATCAGTATACGTGCTATGGTCTCATTCCCATGACAGAACTGCCAACAGTCCTGAATTTCCACACTCTGGAGGAGCTTGCAGTTTTGGATACCTCAGAAAACTGAGACAAACAGGGTGATCAAAGTTCAGGTGTAAGAAGAAAAGAATGGGGAGATTGTCGAGCCACGTGTGCTTCTGCTCTAACAGAAGTACCTCCAAGGGAAAAATTAAAGCTCTTATTTTAAGGTGATACCAAATTAAAAGGTTAATAATTTCCTTACCCCCACTTCCTTAAAACCTGGGCGGCTTTAGTGGTTGCTGCTTTCCTCTGCTACCCCAGGAAGAACCAGCTCCCACTATTGCTCCTCTCAATGGAGAAGGCCTGCGGCTGCAGCCCAGCCTCTTCGTGGTGAGTGCTCCATGCAGCTTGTTTCCACTTGGGTTTCTTTGTTCATTCAGCCACTGCCAGTCACACCCAATTTCAGCAGCGCAGACAAAAGCAGCCCTTTGGCAGGCTCCCAGTGGCTCCTCTCCCTCCGTCCCTCTCCTGGCTGCCCACCAAGCAGTTGCAGAGAATCTGGGGTCAGAGTGTCTGTTGCCACACAAAATGCCCACCGTTACTGGCCACAGTGCTAGCCTGGATTCCTGGCCAGCTTCACCCATCTCCTTGCCACTGTGCAGCCAGCTGTCCCACGAATACAAGAGATGTTTTGAGCCCAAGCTAGTCTAATTTAAGTGGCTGCAAACTGCATAGGCTCCAGGTTGATTTCCAGGCATCCATAAAGGTCCTAATGTCTTCCCACAGTTCTCCCTGAGGCAAAGACAGGCTTTCCCTGATTTGTGGCACTGGATCAAAGCATATTAGTATAAAGCACAGGGTACCTGCTCCCACACACATATGCAGGAATGGCAAAAGCACAGTTAAACCACAAAACCCCATCGTACCCCGGATGCAAGTCATAAGGTCATTGCTTCAGAACGTGAGAGTTCAGGGGAAAACCGTGCCTTTGAGCCACTCGGGTCAGGGGCTAAGAGAGGAAGGTGCATCATTCTGCACCCCATTCTCAGCTATTTTCAAGTGAAAGTAAAAGCAGGGGATGAGAGAAACAGGGAGGAGAATGCAGAAGAGCGTAAGGTTGAAGGAACAAGAAGAGAAAGTTATGTGTAAATATAGAAATCCAAATCAGAGAAAGAGAAAACCAGCTAACAGAAGTGTGTGGAAGGAGTGGGGAAGAACTGAAAGACAAAAAGGAAGAAATAGAAGTGAGGTAGCACATCAAACTCTAACAGTGTTTTAACATTGGCGGGTTCTTTCGGTACCTCGGTACCTGCTTTCTTGCATCATGGAACTCAGACAATTAAAACATCATGGCAATGCAAGCCAACTCTGCCAGATCCCAGCAAGTGGGACCAGAGCCATGTGCCCTGTCTTCTCTAGGCAATTCCCTTCTGTCAGGAGTGGCTTCTTTCCAGCTAGGACTCATGACCTCTGCTAACAGCAAATCTCTTGGCACTTGGGCTAGTCAATGCACAGGCCCATGGCATCCTAGCAGTGCCACTGTCCATCACTGCGTTATCTTCCAGCATCTCACCATGACTGGACATGTATGCACATGAAAGGAAACAAAAAGGAATTAAAGCTCTTAACTCATTAACTTGCCTTTTAGGTTGCAATGCATGTGTCAACCCTCTAATGAAGGCACAGAAGCAAACCAGGTACCTACCGCATCTCGAACATTTCTGCACACAACATTAAAGGCATGTAAATTAAGAGATTTTTCTCAATTTTCTGAGCCAATTTACCCTCACTCCCACACCAGAATGCACTGCACTGCATTCCTATATAACTAGAAGACCCTGAAACAGCACCAAAAGTGTTAAAAATCCCCTGCTCATTTCAGGAAATGTTTCTCCCCGTGGCAGGTCATGGGGCTGCACCCTGTGGAGACCCGAGGCTGCTCCCAGGCAGCAGCCTATGTGGAGCATTCCTGCCTGTGAGATGGAACTTGCAATTATCACGAGCCTAACACAGGAGCTGCACTCCCTGGATCAATAACTCTGGGTCTGGCACTACCAGCCCTCCCAGAAGTATCAATCTGATCTCACAGGATCATACTGCCATCAGATCAGTCAGAGCTTGGTATTAATGGCAGCCCTGTGCTGACTCCAGAGGACAAGATGCTCGATCCAGCCCCAAGCCTGTCAGAGTTAATCAGTCACAGGATGTGGACAAGACTTGAAGAGTCAGACATTTGAAAGGATCCAATCCAGTACAGAGCCCTAAGTGACAAGGACCATATGGTTGAACCTTCTCCCCAAAAGCAGCACTTCATTGTGGTTATTTTGGGTGATGAATGGGGACTCTGGAAATTGCCTGTGGAGAGACATGTGCTGCAGACTTCACCTATAAATCACCTTTTGGTGTAGGGGCTGGAGGTAATGTGGAAAGGAACATTGGATAAGAAAAGTCGTCATTTATCATAGAAAAAATCATAAACCAATGTTTGTTCCTAGGCAAGGTTACTGGTGATGCCAGTACAGCCACGGATCACCCAATTTAGTTTTGTACCTGTACAAGGCACGTGCCAGTCCTAGGTAAGTGTGAGGGCTGAGTTATCTGGATTTATACCAGCGAGATACCCAAACACCATACTGTCCGGGAGCACCACTGAAACCAGGGGAACAGGGTCTGATATAAGATGGCTGCCCATCTGCCTGCTAAGCAGGGTCAGGCTTGCTCCACCACAGTAGAATCGACTGCTTCCATTGCACAACTGCAAGGTAGAAAAACCCAAACCAACAAAACCCAGCAAACAAAAAACCACAAATAACCCCCAGACAGCTTCTGGTGAGAGATCACTGTGCACAGCGAAAGCCTTATCCCTGTTAACCCTGCTGTGAGCATCAGCCCAACTTCAGCAGCAGCATGTTTTGCCCAATACAGAGAAAAGAATATGAGGTATGCTCCTCATATTCTTGGCTAAGGGAAAACCAAACCAACCCACCCAGAAGCCAATCTGGAGAACATGAATAATTCAGCAGGTGAAGGACAAGCAATTCAGTTGAAGAGGGAAAGGAAAATAGGTTGGATGAGGGCTTAAGTGTGACTGAACCTGGTGATAAGGCACCAGCAGAGTAAAGAATTAAAGGAACTGGTGCAGAAGGGGTTTCCTATCAGGAAGGAGAAAACTATCACTGGAAAGGAAAGAGAAAAGCAGTTAATAGACTAAAGATGATCAAGAATAAGTGAAAGATGACAACAGTGATGAAAAAATATGCCGGTACCCAAGACTGATGGAAGAATTTACATAGCAGACTCATGGAGAAAAGTTATTATCTCACAGCTAGTCAGTATGGTAAAGTGAACACCATGGCTGTCGTACTGAAATTAATTATTCTTGAAATCTCTATCTTGTAAAGAAAAGAAAAAGGGGGTTGTATTGAATGTGTTTTTCAAAATAACTGTTCAAGACCTCTACACTTAATAGAGCATACAGTACTACTTTAAAACCCCAAAAAGGCTGTTTCTCTGGGGTTTTTTCTATGCAGCATCCCCAAAGCAGGGTTGTTAGTGGCACGTAGCCACAACAGGAAGCTGCTTTCACCACTTTCATTACTTTTTCTAGCTATGACTGTGAAACCGTTTCACAACAGGTAGAGCACCAGAGGTGTTATTTAGTCTTCAGCTATGCTGAGTAGCTAAGTGCATTTTTGAAAACATGACATGTTTTGTTGGAAACTCTATCCCCCAAAGTATCAGCTATGGATTATGTGGAGCAGTCAGGCACTCAGCGTACCAGCATTCAAAAAGATAAAACTCCTTTCTAAGCAACTCATAATCTATCTTAAACCATTTCCAAGGCTGAAACAGGTTGAGGTGCAAAGTGTGAACACTTTCTGTTAAAATCCTTGTAACAACAGAACACTTTTACCAGTTAGAAACTCTGAAATAACTCTATACTATTTTAAAGCTCCCCGCCCCCAATGATAAACTCCACAAGCTTCTCTGCAGAACTAATTATGTGTATTGTATGCATAGGCATTATTAACAGCCTCATAAACCCCTGCTAATGACTTTGGACTGTTCCCTTCCAGGAGCTGCCAAGTGCCAGTGAAACACTTGATGACCTGGCGATTTCCTGCCCACCCCACCCCCCCCAATTGCTTATACCATCCTTTAGGTAGAGGTGGTGGATAACCTGGAGGAGGTCCTCTCCCCATCTTCTCTGTGCTGGGAGCAAAAGGGCTGATGGTGTCACCAGGAGGGCAGGCACCTGGCTGGTGCCACACAGGGATGGTCCCTGGATCCCAAGGGAGGGCACTTGCTCGTAGGGATGGCAGGTCAGCCCCGGCACCCTCAGCTCCTGGGGCTCGTGCTGCTGGCTTAGTCTGTTCCCCTGTGAGAAAAGAGCAGGCACCGCTCGGATACATGTTCTGAAATAAAAGGTGATAGCAAACAAATAAACAAACACAACTACCACACAACCCCTACGTTCAGTTTTGTTCCTAAAGCATCTTTACCTTCTCTGTGACTCTGATCCTCAGAGGTGGTGGTGGTGGTGCTGCTGCCTGTATCACAAGCCGGGTGTTTGTGTGGGCAGGGAAGTGAACAACACCTCTCTTTCCCATGTGGAAGCACTTATGTGCAGCAACCATCTCAAAAGGTCCCTGGCTCACAGCTCTTCCCAAATCAGCAGCTGCAGGCAGCAGAAAATAAGGCTTGAAAACAATGACACAAGACACTGTGATTTTTGTTTTCCTTGGGAAGCACTGATAGCTTCCACATAAAGATCAAAGCCCATGTCATTGCACATGTCACTTTTGTGGTGCAGGACAGAGGCTTGCACATTCAATCTCCAAATTTTTACAACAATTTAGGAGAAATAACAATTCCATATCTCAGAAATCTGTTGTTCTGACAGCTTATCTATCCACAGAAGTGAGATTGCTGTAGCCATGAGAGCCAGCTGGGAGAAGTCAAGGAGTTAGATAGCTTTGGGTTGAGAAGTATTGAATGTAATCTGTCACAACTTCAGAACAGAGAAGATTGATTCAATTTCACATAAAATAATCATTAGTTACAGTCCTAACGTATTTCAAAATGCATGTGTGTGTGCATACATATATGTATATGAAAGGGAAAAACCTCAGAAGTCAGTTTGTTGAGATCTGAAAGAGAAGCCACCAGGAATACTTTTAATTCCCTGTACAGCTCCATGGCTTATTTCATTTGTGGCTTGCCCTGAAAAGATGAAGTGTAATTGCTCCCAAGGCAAGCACACAGAGCTTTTCAGAGACTGGAAAGTCATCTCTGTCTCAATCAAACTGATTTTTTTTCCCCATTAAAAAAGGCAAGGAAAAAAACAAAAAAGGGGAAGTAAACTCTTGAGACAGAAGGAAATTACTACAGAAGATGAACACAGACGAATTTTGGGTAACTGAAGGCCCTGTTGCACACAAGTTTCAGCAAGTCAGCCACAGGCCCATTTACATTTTTGTGGTGTTTTCTTCTCATTCTGATTGTTGTTGTAAAAACTGGTGGTGTCAGAAATGCCTTCTGAAGTGCCCCCCTCCCCCCCCCCCCAAGTTCCAACAGTTCAGCTGGCTGTAACACTGAAGGTTCGTTGAACACGGCTTTGCCGCTCGCGTTAGATCCCAGCCCTCTGTCCGACACCCTTGGTTCGAGTCCGTGAGCGTGTTAGGTGCCAAAAAATATAAAAGGCACCTTCTCACATCTCCAAACATCAAACCAGGGCAGGAGCAACATGAAGGGATCCATGATCACCCCCTCCTTGTTGGTGATTTCCTGTAACAGGCAATTATCAACAAGGAAAATGCTGCTTAAAGTCTGAGTTTTCGGGGAAGATGGAGAAATGTGCCTTCCTAGTGCAGAAGGGCCTCAGGTGTGCTCTTCTGTGCAGGTCCTCATCAGGGTAACAAGAGGGTAACACAGCCAGTGCAGGACATTGAGCATACACACCCAAGAGGGGGGCCAGTCGCAGGTGGAGATCTTGCAAAGTAGTTACACACCTGTTTGTGTTTTGGGGGTTGGACCTGATGATCTCTTGAGGTGCCTTCCAAGCCCTACGATTCTGTTTCCTCTGCCTTTGCTATTAACCCCCCCCAACCCCAGCTGATCTGTAGGTCGATATTTACCCTCAGACAGTCTTGATGCTCAAGTGCCAACACCAGCTTCAAAAAGCAGGAAAAACAACAATTCTGAAGGGGAAAAAAAAAATGTTCTGACCTGGTGAGGTTTTTATGAGCCAGCTGCAAGCCAGCATTCCCTGCATGCTCCATAGTAGCTGAGCAGCAAAGTAATTGGAGAAGGAAGAGACAAGTAGGTGGTGGTGAAAATAAATAATTGGGATCAGGGTAATCTGTTCAAAGACCAAAACTCCAGAGTCACCAACAGCCTGCGTTAGCATTCTGAAGTAACTCCTCAGGCGCATTTATTTAAGAATTATTTTGCTTTAATCAAGCATAAATCTGAAAGGGGATTATGCTGATCTGGATTAAGGAACTCCCTCCCCTCCCTTGCCCCGAGAATAAAGTTATACTCCAAGGAAACACCCAGATACAAACATTGCTGTCTAAACCCGCAGCCTCCCACAACCTACCTTAATTTTCATGTGCTGACCTGTGCTCTGCAGAAGGGCAAAGTTAAAAATGGACATTTACAAATGGCCATTTTCTAATAATGCTTTAGTGGCTGCATCTTAATTAGTGACCATGGCAGTGGTGGCACTTTGGAGGCTTGGGGGTTTCCCACAGGTTGCCAGTTGTTGCTTAGTTTGGCAGACCCAGACAAGGGTTGAACTGGAAGGTTGAACAAGGAAGGCAACCCTGGTGCAAACCAGTATGTCAACAGACTGATGCTGATGTATTTCACATGTGTCTCGGGACTACAGGGATCTGTATTTAACAACTCAGTACTCGGTTTCCATGTGCCCTGACTCAACCAGATCCCCTGTATGCTGGTGGTGGAATAGCAAGACTGCCCATGTGTTTTGTTTCCAGATGTGTACCCACACGTTGAGCTGGAGGGTGGTCTGGTAGCAGCCAGAGTAGCAAGGCCTGTCGTGGAGGGTGATTTTCTTCCTCCCTGCTTACTCACTTGATTATCTGTGCCCCTGAAACACTTAGTGGATAAAGCCATACTGCCCACTTAACCAAAAACATCCTTCAAACTTATTTATGAGGGGTGACAGGTGGGGTCACAGTGCAGGGGACGGCTGATAGATGGTGAAAGCATATCACTGCACTGAGATGGCATGAAAAATGATTCTTGGATTATTGAGAGGGAAGAGGCTTCTCCTAGCTTAGATAAACAACACTGTTTTCTGCTGTGTCTCTGGTGTCCTCAGTGCAAGAGGAAGGACTGCCAAATCAGGGAAATGTTGTTGCTAATTTACATTAATTCAGCTGATAAAAATGCATCTACTAAAGCTCAGGGGTCATGGGAGAACACTTATTTACAAGGCCCTTGGCAGAAATGGTTTCCTTTTCATAGCATACGTTCCAGTGGTAAATGGCATCAGTGAGAGATTGAAACAGTTCATCTCCTTGAACATTTAAACCCCTTTCTAATAGTTAAATTGGTTCAGGTATCAGCTGGATCACTTCTGCAGGCTTGATCCAGACCCCCAGTCTTGCCCTTGCTCCAGTGGATCTGGATTTCAGGGTGCATCAAGCAAGCCATCCCTGTCTCTGCATCCTGTTTGTGAAGCATATGGCTGCGCTCTCACCTCTCTTGAACCTCCAGCAGCAGCCAGGCCTGGATAGGAGCTGGAAGGGTGGGGGGCTGCTCCCCTTGTCATGAAAATGCACCTTTCTACAGCGCTGCATGCAAGGGGTGCAGATTGCCAATCCCAGAACGAGCTCTGCCACCTTCCCTCACCAGGGGACACAAAGCTTTTTTGCTGTGCACAAGGAGAGAAGTGCTTTTAGAGAGGAGTTGGGCTTCTCCACAAGAAATGGAAAGCTTTACCCAGCATAGGAGGGACCCAGGAGAGCCAGTTGCACATCCTCACTGTTTTGCATGCGAAGCAGCTGAGCATCAGCTCTGGAGGCAGTGCTGGTTGATCCGTGAGGCTCAGCAAGCTGACAGGAAGGGAGCTCCTCCACGTGCCAGCGACCTTAGATTTAAATGAGTGAGGCAGTGAGCTCAGGAGGAACAAGAAGCTCGTGACAGGGGCATCAGTGAGAAGGATGGACTAGTGCCTGCACCCCTGCGCCTTGTGGGGACACCCCACAGCACCACAGGGTGGCAAGTGTGCCCCCTCAACACCATGGACACAGCCCAGCCCTCCCACCCCCTGGCTGAGACAGGCAATGCCATGGGTCCACCATTGAAGGGCAAGCACTGGACTAACAATGGGGGTCCAGCAACTTTCCCCCCAGCATCTGTGTGCCTGGATGCAGAGGCACAGCCACACCGCGGGGGCACCGGGCGCACCAGGGCTCTGATGTGTAGGGGAAGGTGATGCCTCCTGAGGGAGAAAAGCGATTTGCAGCGCGTGCTTGCAGACAGCATCCTGCTGCACCGCATCAGGCGTGATGAGGTCTGGCGGGGAGTCGCATCTCCTTCCTCTTTGGAAGGGAAGGTCCTCAGAAATTTCAGGTTAAAAGCCCCCCCCCCCCCCCACTTCCCCCCACCCCTTCCTTGCCATTAACAGCAATTCCTTGCTGCTGTTCTCTCCAGGCAGACATCTGTCCATGTAGCTTCACACACTCGCTGGCTGAAATGAGCTGCGGAAAACCTGACCCACCTGGCAAGATGACGTAATGGCTGAAGGCAGGGGCAGCATGCCCATTCGTACGCTGTTTTGTTATGGTCCCCACTCCCAGTATAACAAGCCTGGGCACTGTACTGGTGACAAGTTTACAGGGGGATGTGCTTTTACTGTAGTAAAATAAGAACCCCTCCCTGCACACGAAGCGGATGGGTTGCTGGACAGGGTGTCAGCATCACCCCCCTTGTCCTTCCTGCTTCCAACAGTTTGATTAGGCTGGAGTACCCCTCCTCTTCTCCCTCAACCCTGTGGGCAGCAGCCTTCCGTTGAGCTCCCACGTAAAGAAGTCAGCAACTGGAAGCAAAGACTTTTCCAGAACAAACACAGTAGCAAGTGACACACCCAGCAAAGAGTTCACTCTCCTGCAGTAGCTGCCAGGCACCAGTGCCCAACGTACCCACTGTCAGCTCATTCCCTCTTTCTCCAGATGAGGTGCTTCAGCTCCTTTCCTCAGCATTCAGGCTGTGAGCCATTTGGTGTGCCCAGCCCAGGGGACATGGGGCTGTCACCTGGGGCTGCTGCAGCACCACGTTAGCTTTTAGAGCTGTTAGTTTCATCTTGTTTGTTTGTTTTCCAAGGCTCTAAGGAACTGTTGCCAGATGCTCTTTCAGATGTGCCCGCAGCCCATGTGGCAGATGGACATTTCTAGCGCTGGGGCGTCCTCATAGAATGTGTAAGGTTGGAAGGGACCTTTAGAGGCCATCTAGTCCAACCCCCCTGCAGTAAGCTGTGACATCTTCACCAGATCAGGTCACTCAGAGCCCCATCAAGCCTGACCTTGAATATCTCCAGGGATGGGGCCTCCACTACGTCTCTGGGCAACCTGTGCCAGTGATCTACCACCCTCATATTGAGGAACTTTTTCCTAATATCCAACCAAATGTCCTCTTTTAAAGTTTAAAACCATTACCCCTCATCCTATTGCTACATGCCCTCACTAATAGTTCTTCCCCAGCTTTCTTACAGGCACCTTTCAGGGACTGGAAGGCTGCTGTAAGGTCCCACTGGATCCTTCTCTTCAAGTCGAACAAGCCCTGCCTCCATCAACACCTTGGGTCTGACCGCAGCTCAGAGACTGGCTGCTCACCGGCGGGCACCACGATGACACTGCATGCCAGTGCTGGGGGGAGACAAGCTGGTTCCACCTTCACCAAGCAGGGCTGCCTCCTTGGGCAAGCCCAGCTCTTACTGGTGAGAGGGCTTCCCACTCACCTGTCCCTGGCCAGCTCCCAGGGCTGGGAATTGACACCATGGGCACTGCTCCTCGACCATCATGTCCCAGAGCCTGCCCTCTGCTCGTCCTCAGACCATCTCCAACTCCCTCAGGAGACCACAGCCACAGTACCACATTGTCTACAAGGGCCAAAAATCTCCTTCACCTCCAGCCCTGTCCAGTTTTTAATTTCCTACTCATTTTTCTCACTTGAAGGAGAAAGGATTCCAGCTGGACAATCCCTTAGCCCTCTGGTACCTAATCACTGTGTCAGTCACGTACCTTACCTTCCAGTAAGGGTAGGGAAAGCTCTTGCTGCATCACTTCTAACATTAATTTTTTTCTTTAAATATAACATCTCTGCTCATAATCTCTTTTTTATTTAAAAGAACCTGGATATGTCATTAAGATCAGGAGTGTAGCTGGAGGTAGCTGGAACCATGAAGCTTCATTGTTAATCAGCCGGTGACTTTGGCTGGGCTGACATTTTCCCAGCTATTTTTAGAGCATGACTCAGCCGCTGCGCTACAGAGCCTGCAAAATCCCTGTGGGCTGAGACCGGAGCCTCAGTCAAAGCCGGGCTGAAGCATCACGGAGAGGGAAAGGCAGCCAGAGCGGGCAAAGGCTTTTGTTTGCCCACCTTTGGGGCTCACTGGGCTGCTGGAAGCAAAACCGGAGCCTTGTGAGCACCTGCTCCTAGATACACAGCTGAAAACCAAGAAGTTTTGAGTTTTCCCCTGCCCTCCAGCCTGTCCTATGAGTAATTGAAGCCATTGCTTCCCTGCCTGAACAAGAGCTCAAGTCTTGGCTCTCACCTCACATCCCCAGGACTTGCTGTCAAGAGGAGAAGACCCATAGACCAAGATCTGAGGACACAGGAGCTATTGGGGTTGGGAAATAGGCATTGGGCTTTTGTGAGCTGCCCTGTCCTCATGTGTAACTTTGGCAGGTGTTCCTTTAGAGGGGGCTGATAGGGATGTCCATGGAGGCTAGATTTTGTAAGTGTTTAAATCCCTGCGTGGCCCCCAGGACCTGCCTGTTGAAGCAGCACACTGCTGGAGGAGAAGATATTCCTGCAGCCAGGCTTCTCTTATACAGGATGATGCAACCCAAACCCTCATCGATCAGCTTTAATGCAAGTCAAAAATAGTGACAGCTTCCCAAGATTCAAATCCCTGATTCCTGCAGTCCCTGGGTTTTACCAGGTTGGGGGTTGATTTCCCTTTCGGATAGCAGACAACATATTTGGTCTGAATGGGAACGGGAACTCTGCACTGGAAAGAAATCATCTAAACAGCTGTCCCTTGTTCAGCAGGCGTGCCCCCAAGCAGGAATCTGACCTGTGGGCAAGCAGGCAGCAAGGTATCTCTGTACCCAGTCTGGGCATGGGTAGCCAGGAAGCTCCATGGTGGGGGCACTGGGGCCAGGAGCCCACCCCCCATGTCTAAACAGCCTGACCTTCTCTGTACTCCCAGTAAGGAAGAAATAAAAGCTATCCTAGCAGCATCCATGGTGCCAAGCTGTTGTGCCACACACAGGAAGGACATACTGTCTCCTCCCTGTTGCCCACCCCCCTCACGCTCGCCCAGCCTGCAGATACCTGTCATTGGGGTGTGCTGGTTTGGGCAGCTTCAAGGTCAGAGAAACGTTTTCAACTACAGCTCTGTCATGCACCACAATTAAAACTAATCATACTTAGAGCCGTGGTGGCCCTGATGATCCTGGCTGCGAACGGGTGTTACCTGTACGGGTGCAGGCAGCTGCCTGCTGCACCAGGCTAGAGGTACAGGCAGGAGAGGGGCTGCTAGAAGCACCATCCCTCCTGCTGCTCTCCCAGCACTGCACCTTCCCCACATCCTCTGTCCCTGCTCCCCCACAAGACACCAGCCTGTCGTTCCTCAGCCCCAGCAGAAGCAGGGCTTTCCTTCATCCTGTTTCTTGGGCATCTTCTGATTTTGTTGTGTGCACGAGATCCCTACCAGTAATGGGCTGGGCAGGAGCTGGCTGAGACCCTGGCGGGGTCAGCCCGCCTCCAAAATCAGTGGCAGTACATCAGTTTCCTGCCTGGTGCTCAGCCTTCCCAAGGAGATGCTATGAGCAACTCCAGAGCGAGACACAAAACATCCATAGCATGTGTAACCAGGCACTGCAGCTACAGGCACGGATGGCAGAGCATTCCTTCTGGACCCCACCAGCCAACAGGTGAGCACTAGCAAGCTTTATGCTAAGGACCTCACGTTTCGGTCTGTTTCTGTCCCATAATTATTTAAGCCTCGTTAGCACAGCTAGGACTAGCACTTGTGGCACCAGCCCCACCTTAAGCAGCAGCAGCAGCAGCAGCACACCCCGCAGATCAATAGGATGCTGCTTTATGGCATCTGCTCCCAGGTTCCGCCTCTCGCACGCCTCTCCCTCAGGCCCGAGTACATGACTGCACGATTTTACTCAGCTCTTAAGCTGCCCGTAGGAGCCAAGATGCACAAGCTTCGGTAACCCTCTTTAACGGGGGTAGAAAGTGCTTTGCCTCCTACAAAATTTACGACTCTCCAGATGCCTCCTGAGGCAGACACCAGCTTTCTGAGGAGTGCTCAACGCCCTGCAGGCATAGGAATAACTAACACAAACCCCAGCGTGATTTCTAGCACCCCTCCCCCACCACCGGCCCAGCACCCAGCTCAACACCCAGCCATGGCTCCCCTGCCCACAGCTGACAGCATAGCCCTTGACACACAGGCAGCAGCTTCCCTTGCTGACGTGCATCGCTGATGCTTTGGGTTCTGTATTGCATCCTTGTAGGGCAAGCCCCCGCTCTGTCCTCCCGTTGCCCAGGAGCCTGGCCTCGGGGCGCTCTGAGTGTGCAGGCAAGCAGAGAAGTGAGGGTACCCAATAACCATCGCAAGGGCAGGTGGCTGATGGTCCCAAACTTCTGTTGGGACAAACTGCAGAGAGATGACAGACTCCCCACAGGCAAACAGCAAAGCTTTTACTCAGGAAATAAGCAATCCCAAACCAAACCAAGCTCACTCATATACACCCGTAACAGAGACCCACCTGCTCCTCTGCCTTTTCTGAGATGAGCAAAAGCCAGGCCAGGGTCACATGAGCACAGTCAACACAGAGAATCGCTCCCCCGGCACAACGGGGATATGGACAGCTAAGAACCTGCACTGAAAGGGCAGCAGAAAGAGGAAAGTGCATTGCAAGATACACCAGAGCAACCACACTGCCTTCCCCCACTGCCCAGGGATCAATGATGCCTGGGAGCTTCCCTCCCTGCCCTCAGGCAGGGCTGAGGTCACTAGCTGAGCCTCCAGCTTTCCTGGCTTCGGCTCCCAGCACCAAATGCTCCCTTCACACCAGCTCCAGCCCAAATCAAGCATGAGCTGGGTTCTTCCACTTCCATTCCCTAGGGCTGGCCGTGCTGCTTCTCTGTGGCACAGGGCAGGAGCCAGGCAGTTTCCCAGGATGCCACACCTCCCGGCACAGCCACCATACAGCTACAGCTGCCCAGTTCCATTTTCTAAGCTTCTTTCCTAACGTTTGTCACTATTCCAGTGCTCTGGAGTCCCTTGCATTCACACCGCCAAACGATTCCATGAGATGAGTGCACGGCTCTGCTACTACCGCAGGCTTGGCCCACCCTTGCCTGGGCTTTCTGCACCTGTCCCTCACCCAAAGCCCTGCCCCGACTCTGCAGCCTCTTCCCCTTGCCTCTCCCCAGTCAGTTTACATGCAGCAGCATCACCTCCCTGCATGTCCTGCCCCCTCCTTTCCTCCTTGTCTCTTCTGCAAGTTGGACTGCACCAGAACAGGCAGTACCTGGGTGAGGTTCTTCTCAACCTCCTGCTCCCTGTACTGCTTTGAAGAGGCATTTCTTCATGGCATAGCTCACCCACAGTCACTTCCCTGTGAAAATTTGTTGCTGCATGACAAGCCCAAACCCAGGTCAATGCAAAGAATTGCAGCCACGGCAGGGGAAAGGCAGGGGAAGGGGTGGGGAGGATCACTTCTGAGCACCAGGACTTCTGCAGGCCAGAGCAACAAAGGCACTACAGACATAACCTGAGGAAGAAGGTGCTTGGCTGCAGCCTCACTGCATGGGAGTCAGGAACAGCCATCAATGCCCCTGGGGCTGTAACAGCAAACTGGGGCTCCAGGATAAAAAAACATCATAAAGGAAGAGGAGTTTAGGGTACTCCATCTATTGTGCCTTATACATGTGGGAAACAAAGGCCACTCTGCAAGTAGCTTGTAGGTCTGGCTCCTGCGGCCTGCTCCTCCACCAAGCCCAAAGTGCCCTGTCCCACGGGTCTCTCCCACACAGATGCTGCCCCAGCCTGAGCTACTGGTCTTCTCCTTCAGCCCCCCAGCATCCCTCCAGCGAGAGAGTCCCAGTCAGCACCTCCCCACTGAGCTTGTGCTCTCACAGGTTGCAAGAGCAGTCCAAGACCATCGATTCCCAACTCCACTGGCTTCTGTAAAAAAATAAATCCAAACACACAAATCTCTCCCTTAACACTCGCCTCCAAATCTTCCCTCCAGCCAGCTGAACCCAAGACCTTTATAAAAGATGAATTATTTTAATGTGGTGCTTTCAAAAGTGCAGATCAGCAGTGTCAGCTCCTTCTGAAGGGGGGAGAGCAGAAGTATGGATGCCATTTGAGCTTTAAACTCTCTAATACAAGCTTATAATCAGGTCCTTGAATAACTGGAGTTCTTGCACCCCCATTTGGGATCAGAGGACTGCAGCCCTTTGAAAGAGGGCAACAAAGCTAGTGAGAAAGGAGCAACAAGGATGACCATGTTGCCAGTCAATTATTTAAAGCAAAGCATCCTACTCCCTGGCTATCACCAAGCATTTCACAAGCCAGGAGGCAGGAGTAATCTCCCTTTCCATCAAGGCTAGAGGATAAACAAGGCAAATAATGTGTCCTAACATCAGCAAGAGCAGCAGTATTTAGGAAGGTTTCTGGCATGATGAGCAAGGGCAAACCAAAGCAAGCTG
Source organism: Gallinula chloropus (assembly GCF_964237585.1). Lineage (NCBI taxonomy): Eukaryota > Metazoa > Chordata > Aves > Gruiformes > Rallidae > Gallinula > Gallinula chloropus. The sequence goes on from NC_140088.1 coordinate 57,756,814, forward strand.
ACACCTTTCTACCAGGAGCTCAGAAAGCCTATTGACACTCCACACACAGTCTGTATTTAACGTGCCACTCGCGTGGAGCCAGACTTTGTGTCGCTGGGCCGGTCGAATGCATTTCTGAATCGCTCTGTTGAACATCTCCGATGTCTGCGGGGCGAGGCTCAGGAGCGGGGATTCGCTCCCTCGCTGGCGCGGTTTCATCTCGGGGGAGATGATCTCACCACTGCATGACAGTAGCGGCTCCAGCACAGGAGAGCGAGGATCTCGCTGTCTGAGTGAAGCTGCTGGGCTGCTGACAGGGCCCAGCTGCCAACAAAGCACAGGTACAGCGCTACAGCAACAGCCGCCGCTTCCCCCAGGCAACTCGCTGCTGGTGTGTTCCTGATCTGAGGACGCACCCACCCAGCTGCTCGCTCAGTGCTCCATCAGCAGCTTGCCCAAATGAGCCTGCCTTGGGCAAGGATTGTCAGAGGTCCTCCAGATCCCAAACTGAGACAGGCTTGAAGTCCTCAGGGCCTTTTAACACTAATCTGCCTGTTAAGAGCGATGCTGCGGCCCTCACCCCTGCCCAAGCAGCGCTCCCACATCACCCACCCACAGCGGGACCGTCTTTCCCAAAGACACTTAAGACATTACCACTCCTGAGCAGATGTTTGCCATAGACTGCACCAGCCCAACACCTCCCTCCTGGTGACCTGGAGGGCTGGGAGGGAATCATCAGGATCAGCAGGAGGAGCGAAGCCCACCTGCCCCCTTACCCCCCCTATCAAGCTCTCCTCTGCGAGGGGAGGGGGTGTGTGTCTGGGGAGGCATCTCTCAGCTCTGCAGCTAGCTGGGGAGTCACATCGCTGAGCTGGAGCCCAGCTCAGAGCAATGCTGCTTCTCCTTCTCCCTGCCCTCAGCAAGGAGCCAGACACTGGGGAGTTCCCCATCCCAAGTCATTTTGGAGGGAAAAAACATTGCCCTTTAACAAGGGGTGCATGACAAACCCCACCAAAGCAAATAGTCCCAGGCAGCAGCACACCAGGAACATTTCAGACCATGAGGCAGACGGACCACCCCAGTGAGGGACAGCCAGCTTCAGGGAGAGAACATGCTTTCCTACCAGCCAGAGCACAGAGCAGGCCTCCCTTCACACCCTGAAGAACCCTTCTCCAGCTCACTCTGAGACCTCTTCTTCCACCAAAACACCACCCCTCAACAACAAAGTGGCAGACAGAGAGCTCTTAAAGCACCACAAACAGAAGGAACACAAATAAGCAGCTCCCCCCCCCTCAGCAGGCTCGGGGGTGGGGGGGCGGGGTTGCTTTATACCACCAGCCCCACAGTTGCCTTCCCAGCCTGTGGGACTGGACCGGACCAGACCTGACCTGACCCCACCTGGAACGGCCCAGCCTTATGCTACTAACACATCATCACATCCATCTGGGGAACCTGGGCAGCTCCTGTCATTTAGGGCTTCACTGAGCAGAAGCAACTAGAGACTTTTTCCCCTCCTCAGCACTCATGATCCTTTCAGAGCAGCTGGCAGCTGACAGCCAGCAGCCATTTTCTGTCAGAAAACCCCCTGCTCCTGTTTCCTTTAGAGCAATTCCACCAAAGCCCCCACCCTCAGTGATTCGGTAGCACACCTTTGTGCCATCCTTCTCATCTGCTCTGTGGTATTTTCTGACTCTCACCCCCATGCCAGGCTGAAAGCAAAACCCATCCCCTGCCCCCCAGAGCCACCCCAGTGGGAACAACCTGCCCTGCCCCGGGCAGTGCTGTGGGGAGGAGGGAGCTGCTGCCAAGCACCTTCTGCAAGTGAATGCACATTGGAGTTGGGGGATGTAGTTCTGACCTCAGGGCTGTCCTGCCAGCCCGTGTTGTGCTGTACAGGCCTGAAACTCAGCCTGGATAGGTGAGGATGTGGGCTGAGCTGATGAATGGTGCTCATGCACTGTAATTGTGTCCAGTTAAAGGTGTCAGTGCACAAATGGTGGTTTCTGATGGTCAGGCTGGAACAGAACATGAGATGCAGCCCCCTACAGTGGGTGTCCTGCTCCAATTTGGGATTCCCTCCTTCCTCAAGTACCGTTCCCGCTCAAGTGCAATTCCCCATGCAGGGTGGCCCATGCCTGCGTCTGTTGCTCCACAGCCCAATCCATAGCCAAAGCCATGCCCAAAGGACCCATGTTTAAATGGCGTAACTGTGTATGCCACAGAAGTTCAACCGATTTGCTTTAAAAGCACTGCTTTAGCTGAGGGGAAGCTAAAATGTGCCGTCGTCTCCTTGGCCCAGGGGGGTCTGAAGCAGTGGGGCTGCAGTGCTGGCCTCCAGACGCCCTCCTGTCACTGTCCTGCTGCTCAGGCCACCATCAGCACGTGTCCTAGCTGGGTTTTGCTTTAGTTTTCCTGTGTTTGATCCAGGGTAGCAGCCCCTCTCCCCTCGCCCAAACCTGCTGGCTACTGGGCCTGACGGACACAACCGCCATCGGACTGAGAGTCTCCCTGGGCGTTCCACACCTGGGAACGCACACCCAGGTGTGACCGGGGACCTCTCCCAGTGGGTGTCCAGGGCTAGACACAAGGTTAAGTGACCCCCCGGCCCTCTGCCCCACTCCCACAAGGCGTTGCACTGCTCCAGCATGTGCCAACTCTCACCCCAAATCTGGAGGGGCTCGTTTTGGGGCGACCCCCTGCGTTCCTCACGCCTGATGAGAAGAGCTTCTCCCCGCTGATACGACGGACACGGGGGGCGGGGGGGGGGGGGGGGGGGGAGTGTGTGGGGGGGAAGCCCGGCGCGTGTCTGCCTGGGGAGACGGCGGCACCCCCGGGCCGCGCCGAGGAAGCGCACGGACAGACCCCCGGCGGTGCCCCCCGCTCCTGTAGCTCAACCAAGCTCCCCTGGTTTGACTCGATACATCGGACAGCCCATCAGCAGCGCCGCAGGCCCCGCCGGCGGACCCCCGGCCCCGCATGGTCCGCGCACGCCCGGGGGTCCCGGCCCGTTCGCGGGGCGGGGGAGCCTCCTGCTGGAGAGACGCGGCGCGGCGGCGGCGGCCGGGCCGGGCAGAGGAGGGCGGGCAGCTGGCAGCGGGGCCGGGCAGGGGGCGGGCAGCTGGCAGCGGGGCCGGGCAAGGGGCGGGCAGGCAGCTGGCAGCGGGGCCGGGCAGGGGGCGGGCAGCGGGAGCCGGCAGGGGCGTGCGGGCAGCGGGCAGGGGAGGCCGGGCAGGGAGCGGGCAGAGGGGTGTGGGCAGCCACCCTCACCCCGCCGCTCCACCCACCCTAGAGTGACAAACGCCCTTTATCAGTGTTTTTTTTAAAGCCCTATCAGCCTCTCTGCTGCGTCCCCACCTCGCCTTCCCCCTTCCCCCCCCCCCCCCCCCACCGCAACCCTTGCTCCTTTGCCCCCAGAAGCTGGGGGTCGGCAGAAACCACCCAACATCACGGTCATTGTACGTGGCCTGTTTCCCCTACCCCAGCCCCCCGAGGCACCCCCTGCCTTTGGGGAAGGCCCAGGGCGCCCGGCTGGGGGGCACCACTTGCGCCCTGGGTTGGTGCTCTCCACACCCGTGGGAGCTGGGAGTGTTTCCCATCACGGTGCTGGGTGATACCTGGGCTGCGTCCTCGCCACGGAACATGTCTCCATCCTTCCTTCCTGGTGGTGTGCTCTGTCCGGGACCCCACACTGTGCAGTTCGGGAAGGGGCAGTGGGGTCTGGAGGAAGGCAGCGAGGACTTGCCCAGGCACGGGGCAGTGCCCCACAGACCACAGCAGAGTCAGCTCGGTCCCTGCAGCCAAGAAGTGTTGACACCCCAGGGGTACACTGGACCTCTGCAAAAGCAGGAGTGATGTGGAGCAGGGACAGCTACCTGGGTGTTACTCCTTTGTGGGTATCCGCTCACGTTCCCAGTTGACTCAGATACAGGCTGCTGGTCTGAGCCAGCACGGCTGCCCCAAGCAGGGACAGAAGAACAACTTCATCTTGGCTGTGGGATCCGACAGACGAGCTCTGGGGCTCTGCCAGCACATCCAAGGCGTTACCGTCCCCAGATGGCTGCTCCGTCCCCCTGCCAGGAGCCACCACGCTTCCTAGCTGGAGCTGAAGGAGGGACATCTGCCACCGCAAGTCGCCGCTGGCCTCCCTGTGTGAGGCTGTCTTTGCTCTCAGGTGAGAGGAGGGACCATAGAGCCAAGCTGCTGAGATGCAGATAGATGTCCAGGCGGATGTTCAGAGGAGCAACGTGGTAGCCTGCAGCAGAGGGTGGCCCAGGCACGTGGGGGTAGTGACACTTTTTCTGCTGCCAAGGCTTGTAGCAGCTTGCTTGCATGGGGATCAGAGGCTGAGGAATGTGTGTGTTGCAAAGTTACACCCTCACTTACTGAGCACTGATTTCTTATAAGCCTATTTATGGCTTTCTCCCAGGCAGTGAAGTCCTCCTATTCCTGGGGTGATGCCCCCAGACCAGATCTCCCCATGCTACAGAACCACTTTTCGGAGTGCTTTCTCCAGAGAAGCTCCCCAGGACCTGCCACAGATGACTGCAGCTCCCCTTTGGGTACCCTCAAGGGCGCAGCACCAAGCTTGCTCGCTTTCCTAGCATGGTTTGTCCATCATGGGACAGGAGGGACCCTGGCTTGCACAAATTTGCATAGTGAACAAATTCCCTTTGAGTCCCAAGCCCTCTCCCTTGTCTGTGATAGGTCTGAGGGTCACCTCTTTGAATCACAGGCATGACTACAATTCGTCTTACTCCTCCTGGAGGAAAAAAAAAACCCTGGAGTGTGGAGTGGCATAGCTGTGTCTCTGTACTTTGAACAGAAACCAATCCCACGTACAGCAGAGTGATGTAACCCAAGCCCTAAGTATGTCCTTGCATCCTGGAATTAATTGCCTTACGTCCCTCGTTATTTATAGCCCTGCTGCCATTCCCAGCAGCTCCGCGCTGCGTTGCTGCTGCTGCGCTCCTCCAGCACGCTGCCGCCGCCAGGCCTGCAGCGCCGGCGGCAGCTGTGTTGTGTGTGCGGATCACATAGCAACTGCACTGCAGCTGCCTGCCAAGGCCAACCGGGCCTGCTCCGCCGCCCTGGCTAGTTATTAAATGAAGGCAGAGAACAAAGCGGAGGGCGGGGCGGGAGCTGCGCGGGGAAGAGCCAGACCAGATTCCTTGGCCAGCGACACCTACAATCTGCTTCTGCAGGCAGCCGTGGGATTGTTCATGCGTGGAGGGTTTCTGCCCGTAGAGCAGGGCTGGTGGGATGGGGAGCTCCATCCAGGCCTGTGCCGCCGACTGTCTGACATGAGGTGGGAGGGGAGGAATAATTCCTGGCGTTGCTGGTAAAGCCACGTTCAGTCACACACAGTTTCCCAGCTCTGAGTCAGTTTGCTGCCCCTCCATTGCGAACAGCAAGAGCAAAGGCCAGGGGAGGGTGGGCGCCTGGGAGCAAGGAGGGATGAGGGTCTGGGGGAGCTGGGTGTGATCTAGCCCATGGCGGCTGTGCTCCTCCTTGCTTCTGGGTGACAGCCAAGGTAGGGCCCCAGCCGTTCTGGCACACTGCTGCCTTGAACACGCTGCTGCATGAACATGCTGTTGCCTTGAATATGCTGCCACCTTGGACACGCTACCGTGGCTGGAGAGGGGAATCCGCACTGGCAGCACAGGCCAGGGAGCACGAAACACAGCTCAGGAATGGGGGCAGGCTGGGCCCCGGCAGTGGGGATGTGGCTCCAGCTAGGATTTGGCCCTCTTTCAGAGATCACTGTATCCCTTCTTTTGCATCTGCTGGAAGACTTTGTGTCTCTTACATTTCTTTTAGGTGGGGTTTTCACCGTGCCTCAAACATCCTGTGAGCAGCACCCCTATGCTGGATGGCTTGACAACCCCTCTGGCTCCCCCACTGCCCCCGTTCCGAGGGATGCGAAGCAGTGGGGAGAGTGAGGGAAGAGCGGCCGGGGTCCCTTGCAAAGGTGGTGCAACAGAGCCATCACCTCAGTATTTTAACACATGATGTCAGATCTCTGGGCAGAGGCCACAGATCTCCCTGGGGGAAGTGGAGGCATTTAACTCCCACACAGCCGCTGCTTTCTGACCAAAAGCAGCTGGAGGGTGTCAGGGACCCGAGGCCCAGAGGCCAGGCTGCTGCTTGCTCGGGACCTCTCCTGCCGTAGCTCCGGCCTCTGGTGAATGCCAAAGCCCGCAGCGGGCGAGTTCATGTTGGAGCATCCAGCCAGTGTCACGCATCAGGAAGCGCCGGTTTCACACAGTCTGTTAGAAAACACGTACGACACAGTAATCAGATCCGTTTTATTAAAAAACTTGCAATAAAATTCCTCAGAATTCTCACCATCTGAACTTTGAGAGTTGCAATATTTTACTAGTACATAATAACACAGTCTCACGTATTTACATTATAATCCTCTATATAACAAAAATAGCCGTGTTGTACTACTGGATAACGCTTCCGAGTATCAGCCTCAACATCTCAGTACTTCCCCCAGCTGAGTCACTGTCCATGCTCTTTAGCATTTACAGTATAGAACAAAGCAAGAAGGAAAAAAAAAACCCAAAATAAGAAGAAAAAAGTGTGTGCCTCGTGATTTCAGGCAAATCCCTTTAAGATGGTAGTTCTCCGACTCCCACGTTTTTCAAGAGGTAAAGTGCATTGGAGGGAAGATGCGTGCGCTATCAAACGTCAGCGAAGAGTTAAAGCGTGGTTTGCAACAGGGCACAGAGAACAATGCTGGCGAAAAGGCTGGCCTCACAAACGCTGCTGCGCTGTTCCAGCAGCAAGTCACAGGTAGCAGGGGAGGTAAAAGCCAACTACACGCACAAGAACTCTCTGTGCCAGCGCCGCTGCGTGTTCTGCCACGGCCTTTTGGTAGGTGTCACACAAACCAAAAGGAGCTTCTCTTTTCCCTAAGGTGGAGATGAAGGGTTGTTTCCAGAGTCAAAAGAAACCAAGGTGGCCAGGCTGCGGGAACCACAGCTGTCACAACCAGGCTCTGGCCATCCCATGACCAGCGACGCAGCGCGTGGGTGTGAGAGTGCCATCAGCCCTTGCTAGGCCGGCATGCCACGGCACAGGGCTGAAGGCCTCAGCTAAGCCCAGCTCTGCTGTCCCACCCAGGCCCATACCTTGGAGAATTCCACCAGGACACACCATTGCCCTCAAACTGGGAAGTTACCTGGGCAGGCTGTGTGCCAACCCATACAGTATTAATTTTGTTAGGATCTCACTTTCCCTTTTGGCATTGCCATCTGCTGGAATGGCTCTGCAGCGTGTGAGAAGAGATGTGGCTGGAAAAAGCTTTGGAGCCATCACTGAAAGCCAGGATACTGCTGCTCTGCTCACGAACCGTGTACAAATGGGATTCCACTTTGTTTGTTTGTTTGCTTATAAACTACGCTAAATAAAAATAATTCTCTTCTGGAAATGGATGGAATGTATATTTGACAAGTACAAAACCATTTTAAATGTTTGCTAAATACAAGGAACATCTTGCTATAAAAATAACAGCCCTTCCCACCTGCTGTCCCCTCTTTACATTTCTCATTATAAAATGGTACAGTCATTGCAGGTTCCCAACATGAAACAAGAAGGGTGGTATTACGCATACATGCCAAACACACGGATATTTTACTTCTGAGATAACTGTATACATTCAAAGCAAACAAGCATCCTAATCTTGCTGTTGTTTTCAACACCGCACAGGACTGCAGACTCCAGAAATAAACAAGAAAGGGAAAATATTGTTTCTTCTTTTGTTTTTCCTCTCACTTCCCACCCTCCCCTTTTTGGCATTCACTCCAGAAAGAAGTAACTTCCCCTGATTCACAATTAAAGTAATTGAGAGACAAGATTAATTTCAGATGGAAAAAATTAATCCATTGGCTTTTCATGCAAAATCCACAACATCTTCCATTCATTTTTCTTCTCTATTTCTCCCTTCAAAACACAGCTCCTACTCAGAAGGTTGCTTTTTGGGTTTAGTTTTTTTTTTCCCTGAAAAAGAAGTGCCAAAGCAGAGAAAGGGAGTGCAGCGGGTCTCCAGCCTGGCAGGGGAAGCGCCGTGGCAGAGGGCAGCTTCCTCCCTTGCTCGCCGCCCTGGCCTGCAGCCGCCATCTGCTCCGCAAGCAAATCCAGACTAAGAAGTCCATCTGGCATTCCTCTTTCAGCTGTGAAACTATCAATTAGTTCAGGTAACAGCTTGGGAAAAATAAAAGAAGTGCTTGTGTTGGATCAATTGTCCCTATTTAAAAAGTCTGCTAAAACACCACCTCCACCCTCATCCCCCCTACCCCCAGCCCTAAAATATTTCACAACATCGTTTTGCACCTCTTGCGTTAATGAAGACGCCTGATTTCTGTCACGCTGGCTGCCCCACATACACTCATGCGTTTTGCAGCTGTGAAACACATGAGTCAGTGCTCAGTGTTCTTCAATGGAGCGGCAAGCCTGCCCGACACTGGGGAGGATGAAATTCAGCTGTCCCGAATCTGCCAGAACCCCATGGCCTCTCTCTCCTTGAGCAGCACTTGGGCTCCTCTCCCCTGTGCTGCACCAGAGATATGGGCAGCACAAAGCGCGAGAGGGGAAGTGGCACAGCATTAGCTTGAGCCCCCAACCTCCTTCCCCTGCAACAAGGGCTCAGGCTGGAGCCAACATCTCTGAGAGGGGCTGGGAAGGAACAGGCTGGACTTCCCCGCCATTGCAGTCCTGCGAAATAGATGCACCTCAACAGCAACCCAAGCTCTCCCTCTTCTGTTCGGAGGGTCAGCTCATCCTGGCCCCTATTCCTAGCAGACTGGTAACCCTGGCCCTCAACAGGGACCTATGAGAACAACAAATGGTTAAAAAAAGTCCATTATTGCTGAAGAACAGAAACCGATAAACAACTCCTGGTTTTCTTGGTTTGGACAGCCTGTACATTCCTATTCCTGTCTTACTTCAAACTACATGCACGCTTCATCATGAGCTTTTCTATAGAGACCACAAAGGACTAAGCCTCTTACAGAGCAAGGCTGGGAGATTCCCTGCTGCCTGGGCTCAGAGGCATTCCCCGCTGTTACACATAACCTCTGTCATCAGTTCAGTACGGACAGATTGTCACAGCACGGCCCCCAGCCCAGAGATTTATATATAAAGGGCTCGAGCCCCAGTCTTTGCCTTTTAACCACAGGCTCTGTGAAAGGGGTATGGCATACAGTCAAAGGAAAAAAAATGTAAGGCAAAAAACTCTGGAAAATCTGTATGGTGACGGCACTGCAGATTTAACAAGAATAGTGGATAAAACACACTGTATGGAAAATCTGTGACTGTGCTGCACCGATGACTGAAAGCAGATGGAGGTGTGATGTGCAGGTACCTGCACCACGTGCAAAGGCCTTCTGAGCTGCACGTTCTGCAAATTGGACAAACATTTCTTTTTATTTAGCAAGGGGGAAAAAAGGGTGGGTGGCCAGGTTTGAGAACAAAAAGCTTTGAATCCCAAAATGCGCATTCCTTGAGAAAGATTAAATTCACAGCTGGATCCATCTCTGACGTTTGGGTTCATTTTGTTAAGAAAACAAGAATGTGCCCCAGACAGGTCATTCAACAAGAGATGAAGTATGGCCATGACTTCCTCCGGATCAGATCAGTAGGAAGATCCAAAGGACTTCTTATCATACCTGATTTCAATAATTTCTTCCCCCTATCTGCCTCTATAAAACCTTTTCTCTCTTTACTGTCACAGTCTCTTTTACAGGAGAAGTCTATAAACGGCAGCTGTTTCTGTTTTCACCACGATACAGTTTCCATAGTCGTGTCAGGGAGTTTTTACACACACACATGGCAGCCGAATTCTTTACAATGCTTAAGGAATGAACCGCAGTGCTGTGATCGTCCCGACCCTGGGTTTGAGGCTCTCAAGCAGTCAGAAGAGAAAAGAAACAGCAAACCCTCAGCAAGGACCAGCAAGGATCAGCTGCGGGGAAGGGATGCGGAGCTGGCGCCTCACACGCCCGCGTGCACACTTTGGGTCATTCCTGCGTGCAAAATTCTGCCCCAGTAACTTGTGATGCGTCCTGCCTACGGAGCGGCCCTTTGGGAGGGCAGTTCAGTGAAACCCGTGAACCACCGAAGCGCAGCTTCCACTGGTCTGAGTTTCATCCTGCAAGGCAGCCTGAGCGCAGGGAGCCTTGCTGAGGAGAAACCTTCTCCCACCCATGGAAAAGCCTCAGGTGACAGGACAGGGAGAGCTCGGAAAGACACAACGTCACCTTAACGACAGGACCCGCACCATCCTTTGGCCACCGGCCCTGTGCAGAGGTGCCCCCTCCGCCCCGCATGAGCCTGCAGAATTATGCGCACCAGTGCTTGTTCGTCAGAGGGCACCAGAGGATTTCGTGTTTTCCTGGCTGCGTGCTAGAGGCTGCTTCCCCTTCCGAGCAGGCGGTGCTGCGTCCCCGGCATCCCAGTCCCACCTATTTAATGCCAGAGCCTGCGTTTCGCAGGCAGCAGCGCCCAGGACTCACACGCCGCTCGGACGGGACTGACGTCACCCGAAGCTGTGAATTGGGAGGTTTAATTTTACCCTGTGAGGAATCTCGGTGGAAAGACTCATGTCAGCAGAGCTGTGCACGGGCCTGCAGATCTGCAGCATTAAGGCTTTCCTACGTGTTACAAACGTACATCTGGGGGTCGTGATAGCTACGAAGCACCTCAAATTCCCAAGGCATTTCACAGCTTATATAGATGCAAAGAAAACTGCCAGCCAGGTCCTGCTTTAGGAAAACATTTCCATTTGACACAGGGGCTTAATTATGCTCACAGGAGACTTGTTGAAAATAACGTGATTTTGGTGCAAGTCCAAAATTAGTCATAAGTGCTTTCCTAAAGAAGGATGGAATAAAACATTTACTTAAGTGCTTTCCTGGCTTCAGTGATGTATAACCTGGGTTTGCACTCGTCATCACTTAACAGCTCTCAGAGCTGTCGAACACCTGAGGACTGGGATAGAAAAACATCTTTCCTGAGTGAAACCACAGGCAGAACTGGGAAAACAAAAGCAGAAAGACCCCTGGCCCAGGTTTATGAGGACACCTCTTTTGAGAGACCACAGTACAATGGTGTGTAAAAACATCTTGCGCAGCCCAGCACCCTGCCCCAGTCAGTGGCCTCCTGTGAACCCCAGGGGACCACATCTAGTGTGGGATACTTGGGAAAAAGAGCATGCACAGTGTAATCCCTCTCCAAATTCCTTGACCAGTTCCTAAAAATACGGGCAGGACCTCAGTTCCCATCTGTGGGATGTCCCTTCGAGGAGTGCATTCACAGTGTCATCTGGGAGTCCTATCTCCTGCCTTGCTTTTTCCACAGACCTCAGTTGCTCTGCTGTGCTGTGTGTGACTCGGCTACGGCAGCAGGTTAATTGGCCAGCCTATCCCCTGGGATTAACTAACGGCAGCGAAATAAACCCAAGACTTTGTCACAGCTCCTTTGAAACCCAAACAGTTGGGCCAGGAGTTTTCTTTCTGAGTGCTGGGCTGCAGTGGGCAGATGCGAAAGGATCAGTGACAACTCACACATCGTGCTTGTGACGTTCCTGTGACATGTGGCAGACAAGAAGTTGCACCAGCGTCTGCACTTCCCGCAGGGAGACCTGGCTCTGTATAACCAGTGTCACTCTTTCCCCTGCAGTCACTTGAGACTAGTTTCATGCCGTGTGAAGGATGGCATTAGGCGTAGGCACCACTTCAATCCCATGCTAGCGTTATTTCCAGAGCTCAGGTGGAGCCGATGCGGCACCTTGGGCAAACTCTCTGGGTAGGGGTGCATTTCAGCACTGGTTCCCCCAACGCTGTGGGCTTTTCCCATAGCAGCAAGGAATACAGAAGACATTAAAGAATGAGGAAAACACACTTACAGAACCACAAATATCGGCAAGCCTGACCTAGCTGTGCCCTCCGGAATGATCTCTAACTTTCTTTTTAGGCCAAGCAGATTTCCAGCTGCCTGTACCTCTTTAATTAAAAAGAGATGTCCTTTCAAATGGCTTTAAAAATGTAACAGCACATTTCTGGATCACTGGATGGATGATTAGGCTGTGCTCCTTTGCCTCGCAGCCTGAAATTTAGGGACTAAGAACATTAAAAAAAAGCTATAAGATGAACCGAGTTCTAACTGGACCAAAAAACTTCGAGTATATATATATTTTTTTCCTTCTTCCTGTGCTAAAGAAGCAAGTTAGCCAAAATCTTAGGGATAGTTCTAAACACATTTGTTCCTGAATAAGATGTGATAAACTGAAATTTGGCTGGAAGTTGGTTTCCACATCCAACGAGTAAATCCACAAGGAAATTAAATGCAGCAAGGACCCGAAGAGCTGCTTTTTGAGACGCTGCCATGACACCATCAAGTCAAAATGTTTGACCTCTCCATGAAATTTCAATGCGAGATGAATTGTTGATTCTATGGACTTACTCAGGAGGCAGTAATGTGATTCAAATCATCTGACTGTCAACAGAAACCATTTACTCTTGTATAACAGCAAGCTACAAATGCTCCTTCACAGTTGAGTATTTTGACTGAAAACCGAAATCGTACACTGAACAAGTAACAATAAGCTTTTCCCTGGAAAGCAGAGCTCAGGATGAACTACATAGCCATCATAAGTCATTATTATTTAGGTGTGGTGATTTATGTTAGTTCTGTTTATTTTCAAATCCCCTCCCCTCCACCCAAAGTATTTTGGTATCTATAGCTATATACAAGTTGCAAGTATTCCGTTATGCTCGTGAGGTTGTCTGGGACTCTTGGAGGGCAACAAACCACCTGAACTCTTGTGTTCAATAACAAACTGGCAAAATGTCTTCTGTGAAAACATAGGAAGTGAAACGCACTAAGAAGAAAAACCCCAACCAGGCGAGGAAGTAAACATTTCAACCAGCTGCCTCCTGCTTCACTAGCAGTTCCCAACACTGGTACAAGCATCTCCAGACCCTTTCTAAGGATATTCTTGTTCACCTGCATAATGCACAGCTCTTAACAAGCAGCTGCTGGAAACTTCTCAGACTCTCCTTTTAGCCTACAGGTCAGATTTTGGTCTGTAAAATTAAGAGAAGACATGATGTTATATGAGATCTTCTTTTGCAGCTACTGAATCGTGACTTGAAGGCAGGCCATTAATGTACTGACATCTGCTAATAGCCTGGAACACAGAGAGGGATTACAAGGACGGAGTGAAGGTTTAAGCTTTTCTTTCTCTCCTTCACACTGTGCAATTCTTATCTAGAGCAGAGCTCTAAATAAAAGCCAACATAATGCAGTTTTAACCCAAATCTCAGCAATCTCTGTTAATTCAGAGCTCTCTTACAAATAAAGGCCTTCAGAATAACACCACTTTCAAGGCTACAACTTAATGAAAGCAGGCTTCACATTAATGCAGGGTGCCGGTGCACCATCCTTCTGAAGCCCCATGTACTTCATGCAGAAACAACAAGGCAATGGTAACTCCTGGAGTCAGGTCACAAAGTGACCAGTGAATGGGAATCTCAATTTCTGGATTGAACTCTTGAAAAAGATGGGGTCAGTCAACAGAAACAGAGTGCCCATCCGTAACAAACTACAAACAAACGGACAAATGTAACAAACATACATCTTTAAAAAAAGAAAGAGAAACAAAACCCCAATCGAACAAGTGTAGAAAACACTCAGGCTGTAAATTTCAGTTGTGTACTTATGAGCCACTGGAGAGTTACGTGACTGCTCTCAAGCACATGGGTAAACTGGAAGTGTTCCTCTCCAAAGTGAACAAAATGAACGGATGTAGATGATGAAACTGCATCCAGGCAGACACAACTGTTGCTATTGCTTTTCGTGACCGTCTCAGAATGGAGTGTGCAAGGAGTGACAGTGCTCTGGAGGCATGTGCATGACTGGTCCAAATCCTAGAAAGCTGACTCAGTCCCTCCCTGTGACCCTCCCCTGTAGTTTAGTGTTGGATCTCTGTTTGTTTTTCAGGATTTCACCTCTTCGCAGTCTTGATCAGTGGAAAGCTCCACATCGGACAGTCCAACCTCCATTGCCATAATCAATGAAATATCTGAATCACTGCTGACTGCTGGCTCCTGTTCATCTGTGAGGGTAGAAAAGACAGGAAAAGGGCATTAAGGTCACATCTTTCTGTCAACGCGTGCTATTTTTTATCTCTGCAAATGGAACCCAGAGGTTTCTCCACCACTGAGGTTTTGCTTAGATTCCAAAGTTTGCTCTTAATTAATATCCACCTAAAGCATTAAAAAATATCAGACAGTTCAAGCCATCAGTAGTAAGAAACACAGTGACAAGAAGCCTGGATGGGTAACACTTTCTTCTCATCCTAATCCTCCTAGGGCTCTCCATTCAGGCTCTTCATCACCATGAGCCTTCCTCCCACTGCCTGAGCACTTCCTTCTCCATCCCCTTCAACCTAGCATCACCCTACTCTGCCCATAAAGGCAGCCAGTTAAGGACAAAGTCACAGGCAACTGATGGAGCAAGTCAGCCACCAGGACAACACTTTGAACAGGAAAAAAACATCTTCCCGAACCCTCATTAGGTGACAGAATCTCTGTTAGTGGAGCTTTTTAAGAGGGTCCTAGGCTAACATCTGCAAGGAGCAACGTTGTTAGTTCTGCCTCAGGACCAGACTACCTGCCTTCTCAGGTGCCTCCTCTCATCCCTTCCCAGTCTCTCTTCTATTCACCTTTTCCTCAGATTTGAAGGACCTAGCAGTTTCTTGATCCAGGTCGAATGGATCTACCTTAATCCATCACAATCCCAAATACAGTAAGAGAAGGATTACTGACTTTCACCAAACTGCAAATCCCATCCAAACTACAAGTGTAGGAGCAGCAACTCGCTTTTGTTTTGATCCCACAGCACTCACTACATGTGCATTTAAGGGCAGATAAAGCCAACAGATTTTAAAGGACTGAAAGCTAATCTTATTTCAAGAACAATCAGGAGAAGCAAAGCACCCTGGGTTTTCTGGGGAGATTTTCAAAGGCACAAAACTCCCTTAGGTGGGATTTTTTAGGTCCCTGAGAGGAACAACTTGATGGTTTGTATTTTCAAGTGGTTTAATTACAGTGATGATACTTACAGTGTAACAATACAAGGTATTTAAGTCTGTGGCAGTTTTTCCTTTACATGTTTTATTTTTCAAACAATAGAAGCAGAGCTTGATTGATGCTAAAAAGTCAAAAAGTTGAACATCTAAGAATTAGTAAGTAAAAAACATTACAGAGGAGCCAGGAAAATAACAACTCTTCATAGTTTAATTATTCACTTGAATCCAAGTGAGCACAATTAGTTTCCCCCCCAAGAGCTGCATTTTAAAAAATCTGTTTTAGAGAAAAAACACATATATTTGCTTGTGCTGGGATCAGACCTCATGTGCTGCGGAGAAAGCTTGAGTGGGATCTGCATTATTCAAACTCAAAGCGCCAGTGCTTTCCTTTACAACCCTTCCCATTTTTGCCCTGGATTATTTTTATACTTTCTTGATTGCAAGATAAATAATTAATGCACACTACCTCTCTAGATCTGTACTTTCCCCCTCCCCCCCCATCGATACGACAGTAGTACAACATTTCAAGGCATTGCTTCTGACTACAAAGGTTTCCACTGAAGGGGGAAGAAGCACTTGCAAACTGAATGATACCTCCCACAGCCTTCAGTGGGCTTCAATTATATATTGAACCATCAGGTGAACTGCTAGATCCAGGCACACAGAAGGGCATCACACACACCTCCAAGACCTAAAGCATCATCTGTAGCGGTAACAGCTCCCTGAGCCAGAACGATGTGGTTCCAGACCACTGGATTATTTATCATTCCTCTGTAAGTAATAGGATTACAATGAAAATGATGCTTTAAATGTTGACCTAAGAGCACGGTTATATTTGCATGACAGAGTTCCTGAGGGTTAGCCATGTTAAACAGCCACTTGGAGCACTCTTGAGAGAAAGGTGGTTTCCATCTGAACTAGCTGCGCAGGAAAGGAGGGCTGGCTGCACAGTGACAGCCACAGGTATCCCAGAGAGGCAGGCTGAGCTGCCAACACCAAATGTCAGAGCATCACACGAGAAGTGTTTATGGTGCTCAAATGTTATTTCAAGAATTGTTGTTTCTTCTAGGGTTGCAGAGCAGAAAAAGATCTCAACTGAGTTCAAGATAGGCAGACAGAAGAGGCAGATCTACAGCTCACCTACCGTCTAACCTACATACACAGGAGCACCTGCTCTCCAAACCAGCAAAATTAAGTTTTACATTAAAAATCCTATTCAGTTATTGAAATTCTTGGATCTCAGTCTTCCCAAAGCATGGGCTCTGTAGTCTGTCTGCTTTGGGACTGAAGTACAGGTCAGCAGGAACAATGAACAAAGGATCCTAAAAACGCCCATGCTTATACCCTGGCATTGCTTTTCCAGTGCTGCGGAACTGCCTAGAAACAGGAACACTCCACCTTTCTTGTTTGCACACAGTGCAGCAGTTCAAAATCCTCACAGCCTGTCGCTTCAGCAGAGTAAGGAGAAAAACTTGGACATCCCCATCCCTTACGCCTTCCCTGTCAGGAAAGGAGTCAGCACTGACATTTCTCTGGAAGACGCAGGCAGACCAAGGAAATTAATGCATCCCTCAGCACTACACGCTCGCTCCTGTGAACAGGAGTCCTACTACTGACCCTCCCCCCCGCCCAGGATGAAACTCTGGTAGGATGCAGAAGTTACACTAGATATGGATCTGCTGTAGGGCTACAAACTGCCTCCCCCCACAACTCAGCCTGTCCAGACTGAGGTGGGTTTAGTCTCTTCCTCCTTTCTGTTTCCTTTTAGCTGGCTGCGTAAGGCACCGGCACAGCTAGTGACACTTGTTAAAGGCAAGCAAACCTCAGCTGAACTGCCAGGGCCAGGAGCTTAGCCTGCATTTTGCTTCTCTGGTTTTTCGATCCTATTGTATAAGCTTTGTCACTGTAAATCACATGCCTCCTACAGAAGATGCCTGGCCAACTGTTAAGAACTTTTATGACCTTTTTGCAAGTTTCTT
The DNA here is from genome assembly GCF_964237585.1 of Gallinula chloropus. NCBI lineage: Eukaryota > Metazoa > Chordata > Aves > Gruiformes > Rallidae > Gallinula > Gallinula chloropus. Next base: position 57,773,866 of record NC_140088.1, read on the forward strand.
TGAAATTTGGTGTTTTTCTTCAAGCTCTGAAGTCAGATGAGGATCTCAGCTTCCAGTGACGATCCCAGCTTTCATTTTTAAATAAATTAATCTTCAGAAGTAAAAAGGAAAGAGAGTTAAAACCCCCATATCCCTGATTCCTAGACACAGTCTGTGTTTGAATATCTGACTTGCAATTTTAGATGTTTAAGACTGGCGATCCTGCCTAACAACATACACTCTAATACTTCCAACCACGTTTTATAGCGCTTGGAGCCACAGGCATAAAGCCTTTTGCTTAATGAAGCAAAAGGCACATCCCAGGCTGCTTCTCAGCCCACAGCCGGCAACTGTAGAGCTCACTACCACATTCCTCTCATGTCAGTGAAACGCAATACACCACAGCAAGCTGCCTACTTCCAGACAGACTTTTTCCACTCACTTATATTCCCTGACACACGTTTTTTTTTTTGAGAGGTGCAATAAAACAACCCCCTTCTCCAGCCAATCTTACTTTAATTATGCTAAGGCAGGGAGAATATCACCGCGTAGGCATGGAACTGCCCTACATAACAGCGGTACAGCCCTTACTTCTTGTGAAGTTCATTAAATGATGTTTACATTTGGGTATAATTGCACTCAAACAAGGGTAAAAATAGTTAATTACTCGGATGTTTTAAAAACAGTAAGGCTGCACGCTAATAATGGTGAGCTACTACTGCTGCTCCTAAGGCTTTACCTAAGTCTGTAGCTGTTGTACACTAATAAATATTCTAAAAGAAAAAGGTCAGGTGATGGGTTTCTAAGAATTTGATACTGTTTGCAAGAGCCTTGGGAGGAACCTAAGCATTCAACAATGAGTTGAAAGAGCATTTGCAAGAAGACTTATCTGCCAGGTGTAGGTAAGCATACAGGCATGGGCACAAATTGAGATAGACTTCTTATGATCTACTTGAGGACGAACAAGCTGATGTAGCCATGGTAGGTTTTGCACTTATGGAAGCCTCACTCCTGCTTGCCTCTGTGCTCCTCCCAAGAAGGCCACATCCAACACTATGTGCTGATGTCTTCAGGACATGGGCAGTGCCATGAGTCTCTCCTAAAATTGCTCCTGGTTGCCTCGGAGGCTGAGATTTCCCCCAAGCGCAAGGAGGTGAAAAAGCTGCAGAACCCCGTGACAGGGATAAAAGCCCCAAAATTCACTTGTATCCAGGGAGTCAGCAGTAAAATAGAACACACTAAAACACACAGCAAAAGCTTGTCAGCACTGAATACATATAAAGATTGTTTAAGATGACAGACTTTTTTTACTCCTCTGGACCTTCAGGTGGCTGTCAGCTATTACACCCATTGGTGAGTAAGCAGAGAAGTATTGATTATTACATGTCGAATGAGAGCTGCCACCAAGTGTGTAATTCATCTACTGAAAGCGTAACTAAAGCCAGCAATCTCCTGTTCTTGTGGATTACAAACACAGGCCACAGCAATAAAGTATTCAGCTGGGAGTCAGTCTCCCTTCCCTCATTTATTATCAGCTCGCTGTGAATTAATTCGGGATACTCAGTCCTGCTCCACACACACCACTGAACCACTGCACAGCGCTGTGCAGCTGCTAATGGTTTCCTTCAGCCTCTGAGAGCCACAGGAATCAGAGAAAGAAGCTGCCACCACGCTACTGATTCAGGTGTAACCTGTTTGCCCAGCTAAGGTGAGCATTCAGCACGAGAAGCGTGCTTATTTTAGGCAGATCTTCTGCTTTTGATGGTAGATGCCCAGCTTTGAGGAGAAATGAATAATTACTGATTTCTTCATCTAATGAAATGCTGTGCAAAATTTATCAGTTGTTCTCCCATCCTTAGCTTGCAGAAACTGTACAGCAGTCAGCAGGACTCCGCCTAAAACCTTGTGTTGATAATAAATATATGGCAAGACTTGATTTCACTATTCATTTCACATCCTCACTGCTGTGAAGCATACCTTATTTCTGAACTTTACATTTTCTGAAGGTAGAACTAAGCCAAAACACAAAATCCCTGCTGACAGGTATGCTCTTGGATCTAGACAAGTATCTATGTGTTAGCATGAACCTTATGTCAGGCTGGGGTTTGCTTCTGCCGAACAAACATTGCCCCAAGTCAGATATGTCTGGAAGTGTTTTGCTCCAGAATAAAACCAGAAGCCTGACCATCTCCTGGAGCTCTGTGGACCCGAGAAGAAAATATATCCAGGGTCATTAGAGGCACTGATACGGGACCTTTATCAAAATGGATTCTGTTCAGCCTGAAGCCACACAGAACTGCCAATGCAAGCAGTGTTATTCAGATTTTCTTTCCAGTATCGGAAAAACCAGAATGCGATTCATCACATTTAACTTATGACAGGGAGAGAGAGACGTCTCTAGAGCCCTCTATTTTAATTTGTCTGCCCAAGAATGCATTTTACCATTTCAGAGTTTATTGCTCCCTCCTCTCACAGCCTCACACAGCATCACTTTGCTGCTTATAGCTTAAGAGGAGGAGCATGGGCCAACAAAGGTAGCACCGCAAATGGCAACTCCTTCCACAACAGCACCAATCACATTTATTTTATTGCTAAGATCCTTTTCTTTAAAAGCCTTACCAATTCGTAAAAATAATTCTCAAATTATCATCCAACACTTCTTATTGGATCAGTTTATATGCAAGTCTCAAATTCCTTTCATATCGTCTTTATAATTGCAACACTTCAGAAAGGGCCATAACTTCACTAACAAAGCAGCTGAAATAAAGCACAGGGAAAGCACTGCCAATGACATCTCTAATGCAAAAGCAGCAGAGGGAACGTGCTTGAGGAGAGGGTTATAAAAAGCCTGTTAGGAACACGGTCCTTCTGTACACAGAGACTAATAAAATGGATGAAGAAGTCTGGCTGACTACAACCAAGACCCAAGTAACCGGGGAAATATTTTGCTGCTGTTCCCTGGCGTCAGGGAGAGCCCGATCTGAGCAGCGGGGGGAAAAAGTACTTGAGCAGGGTAACTGCTTTTAGAAGAAAAGGTCAAAGTCTTTTCCATAAATAACGAGCCAGAGTTGAGTGAATGTACTAACAGCAACAGGGCTTCATCCAGAGGATAAAGCACACGTCGTCTGAAATGCACTGCACAGAATCCCCACACATCAGCATGCCAGGAAGAACTAAATACCACAACCTGGCAAGATTCATTCAGGACAACATTTCAAAAATGTGTTTAACTGGGTCAAAGCCCTAAACAGCTGAAAGACTTGAGAGATAGGCCTAAATATGACATAAAACACTAGAGTCCCTCCCAAAGCAAACTTGGTTTTTTTAGTTCTTATTGAGTGAAAAGGCAACAAACTTTCTGCCCTTAATTTTTCTCTAGGATATATGTTTTGGGAGAACATACAATAGCTTTTAAATCAAGAGCACCAGAAGCCGTAATTCCTTGCAGTAATCATCAGCATTGCTGTAGACATGAGCTACTGAGATGCCCTTCAAGGCATTCCCAGATTCTGGGTTACGGTTAAAGACACCATAAATCCTTGGGATTTTGTCCATGAATCAGAACATGAGGCCTTTGAAATTCACAGCATGTATTACCATTATTTTAGGAGTCACCACTTCGGAGATCTGTCTTCTTTCTATGAGAGCCTGGCTGACATTTGAAGAACTTTGGATCAGCTGCCTTAGTGGGCAGCTGCCAACTCCCTCTCTCTGTGATACAATGAACATGCCTCTGCCATGTACAACACAAGAAAAGACAGTATTTTTGCTTTCATTATACTTCCTCTTTCTCCTTACTCCTATGGGTCGTGCTCATCATGTTATTGCCCTAGGGCCATCAGGAAAACTCCTTTTGTGGGCTAAATACTGCAATATAATTTCCCTTTCCCATGACTAGTCTTTCTTTCCTGCTGGAAATATGTTCAGAAAGATTATGTGACCAGTAAATGGAGTCATCACACAGGGATCTCTTGTACCAACCTCTATGCTCTCCTATCAGCTAATCCCCACATTCAAGGCCCTTCACACTTTATCTGGTCTTACTACAAAGCATTTTCTTCCTTCTTTGACTGAACCCATCCTTCATTCTCACACCTTGTTTGCCAGACAAGAACCGCCCTACTTCCCTCACAACAGGGCATCCAGCCTCTCTAACCTTTGCAAAGCTGCTTTCCTTTTCTCCTCCCTGGAAAGGGGGGACCGACAGTGAGATGCTGCTTACACACCCTCCTTACTATTTACCACTGGTCATCCTCAGTGCCCAAATACTGCACACCAGATGCACCTCTGGTTAGGACAGCACGTTCTTCTCATGCCCACAGTAAGTTTCAGAAATGAATCTGAATGTACAGCCTGGTAGAAATGATTATTATTTAGAACATGCAAAATTATTCATGTATTTGATTGAAAATCAGAAAATGAGATCTCCTGTTAAAAAGGAAAAGATTTAAATGTACTAAAGCATGAGGCTGTAACTACACAGCAGTTTTGATTCTCAAGTACCTTATCTACCTTTAGTAATACATTACATAGTCAAAGATCTTCAATTCTGAAGTAATTTAGCTACTTTTTGTAACATCCTGCCAATTTCCTGCACCACTCTACGAGCCCTAAGAAAGATTAGAAGTTTTCCATTTCATGTTAAACAAAAAAATCTAACTCAACTCTTCACCAAATTCACCCACAAAGGCCCAGACTGAACTAAAGTCACTATTAGCCTGCACTGCGAGAAACACTTCATGCACAGGTATTATTCTCTGATCCTTTCTGCTATTCTTCCATTTCATTTCTCTGTATGCAGACCACGTTTCTGACTTAGCTGGTGTACAGTTCCACGTACCAGACAAGAAGTGGAAGTGCAGCTCCCCTTCCCTCCCTCACCCTCCTGCCACCTATCATCAATCAATTCTTCTGACTGGCCATGGAGTTGACTTAATTTGAAAAAAAGCAAACCAAAAGTCATCTGCAAACTGTGTTGGAACCATTTTTTGCTAAGCTAGCAGCTGAACAGACGGGCTCAATCTTGAGGCGAGTTCTGCAGCCAGCTTCCAGAAAGAAGTGTGCAAGAAGAGAAAGAAGGGAAGGGATGTTTCACATCTGCAAGCTGTCCCTGCAGTACTATGATGTTACACATATGTCTGAAACGTCAGGTGTGGCAAGGAGACTGCATTTTACTTGGGTTTTCTAAGCAGCTGTTAAACAACCAGGGCTCCTCGGTGTTACCGCAAAACAAACAAGCATTAGTGATAAAAGCTAAAAATAATCTTGTTTTGACATGTTAATGGTGTGTAAGGGATATGGCAAGGATTTTTCCAGCAGCCAAGGTGAGAAGTGCAGAGAGACATACACCCTTTGAGCAGCGAGCCCATATTTGAATCACACTGCCAGCCACTTAAGAACCTGCAGGGACGGCAGGTATGTGACAAAAGCAGAGTTAAAAGCTGTGTGTACTTGCACAGCTTACAGGATGCACGGCCTGCTAGCGGGTTGTCATAATACAGAGGCTTTTGCACCCAAGAATCACAGAGTTGTAGGGGTTGGAAGGGACCTCAAGAGATCGAGTCCAACCCCTTTTACAACTTACTTGTTCACATCTCAGTTCCCACGGGCTATACTGGTGACTGCTATTGTGAACTTTCCTATTTCTGTTTCAAAAACCCGTGTCAGCAGCGTGCTCTGCTTCCTGCAGGCCTGAGAGGAGAAGGAAGTGACGGCCTGACTCAGACATGTAACGCACCGGATTGAATGAGCGAGGCTGCAATTGTAGGAGAAACTGCAGTTTGGTTCTGTTTTTACAGAACATAAGGAGGAAACACCCTTTCACAGGATGCTTTAGAGGTGCACTGGCCGACACCACACAAATACCTCAGGGCAGTCACACAGGAGAGACACTGCAATGCCCCCAAGCATGACACAGGGTTGAACCAGAAGACTCAATGTAAGGTAGTGGTTTCCAAAACCTTTTTCTCCGGTCTCATCATGCAGCAGAGTCTGCAGCAGGGCCTGGAGGAAGCTGCAACCCATTGTTCTGATCTCTGCCAAAGAGCTTTAGCGCTTCTGGATCCTGCAAAGGACCATGGCCCTCCTGGGAAGGGGGAATGCCACCTCCGGCACTCAGGGGAACACAGGAAGGAGGGTGTTTAGTGCTTGGAAGAGTAATCCACCCCGGGTACACAATTAGACTTGGACACAGAAGAGCACCTGCAGAGCAAGGCCTGGCTAGGCTGCTCTAAGAGATCTCAGGTTACTGCAGCTTTTCTTTAAGGACGTTGGAAGCTTCTCAGCCCCACTTCAGCTCATGTACAAGGTGCCTACTAGCCCATGAAAATCTGCATGGGGGCAATTAAACCTGAGAACTTGATGTGAAACGTAGGCTGCCATGACAAGCAGAAAAAATCCATTTCTCCTAAATCACTATGAACTGCTTCCTCAACTGCCAGCATGCACACAGCTGTAACAGAAACAACAGCTTGCTTTAAAGACAACTCCTGTTAATTTTTGAATGAGGGGGTTGGAAAAGCTCAGGTTATTCTGGCTGAGTTTGTCTGTCACGGCAGCACGTGCATGGTTTTCAAATCTGTCTCTTTAAATACAATTTACTGCATAAGCTCTCAAAAACCTTGGTCACTAGAGCAAAACAGAGTGCTGAGGAACTGTATAGTGAACTTTCAAGAACACCCTTCTGCAGAGATGTCACAAAAATGCCTGTGCATATGTTAAAGGATTTAATGAGAAAATACACAAAGAGGTGGCTGAAAATCTCAACAGTGATGGAATGACTTGAATAAAGTGCTCGTGTACCCTCGCTCATGCTTTCTCATACGTGGTGCAGTCTTCCTTACCAATGCTGGGCTCCATCTGAGATCTCCAGGATTTTTCCAGGATGAAGGGGCAAGCCATTAGCCCAGCACTTCCTGGGATCTTGAACTTTGTGGGTATTGCTATTTACTCGTTCCTCACCATGTGTGCTGGTGATGGATGGCTGAAATGTAATTCCATTAGAAATGTCCATAAAAAACATTTCACCCAGGGCTGTCTTCTTATTAGGTATGAAAGAAATGCACACAGTCACGAAGCCTAAAGAGAAAAATCCCACCGTGGTGGAACTCCCATCACCTTTTCTGCTGTCACAAGCAAAGTAAAACTTTTAACTTGCATTGTTAAGGGGAAATCAGTCTACCTTTTTGCTCTGTGCAAGGAAACAACACGTCTGAGAGACAGGCCTGGCTCTGTTGCAGCCACAGCTCCCACGCCTGAAGCAAGGCACAGCTGTGGGACCACCGTGCCTGCCAAGTCTGTGCAGATTAGTACGGTATTCAGTGGTCACCCATCCGCACAGCCACAGCATCCTTCCCGCTACCCAAGGGCTGCCTCTAGAGATGTAACATCCTACGTCACACTTTTGCCTCCCACCAGCCACATGCAGACTTGCTGGATTTAAGCATTTCTAGTACATGGCACCAAAAAATGGAGACATTTGACCAAAGTACTGCTTAGGTTAAAGACCAATCGCCACAAGTCCATAAAATGAGAAACAGGACAATGACCCAGAAAAATTTGTTCTTGAACTTTTTGAAGTACTGTCTAACCTGACTTGAATTGGACAGCTTATTTAAATATCTTGTCATAGGCCATAGCTTATCTACTTACCTTAGTTCAGAATACAAAGATTAATTTAAGTGCCCTTCAGCTGTAGAAAATCTCTTGGAGCCAGGAAAAAAAAAAAAGGCAAAAAGCAGCACAGAATTGTGGAGCTTCAACTGTACAGGGGCTCAGTGACTCTGTAAGAAATCCCCTGTTTAAAAGCAAAACATGTGCTTTTCAGTCTCACAAGCTCTACCAAGGACCTGAAGGTGTAGTCGTTCTTGATGGTGTGACATCAACAACAGTGCAATGTTCTGTAGTCAGGTCTGATGCAGGTATTGGAACAAAGTAAGGACCTGAACAGATGGGTACAGGCATAGCTCTACAATTTCTGCTAACAAGGGCACATAGGTAAACAGATACTTTTCTGAATACAATTGTTTAGCCAGGCATTTTTATTTTTACACAGAACATTTAAGAATTGATAGAACAATCAATTAAATAAGAACATTCAGTTCTCTATAGGGAAGAAACAATTTCAGCCATTTTTATGTGCATTAGCAATGAAGAAAAATAACATGACAAGCTGAAATGCCGCCCCTTAATTTCATTAGAATTGCAGTATTTTTTAAAAATAAATTCTAGATGCTTTCGAAGTAACCTATTCTACTAATTCAAATCTTGTTCCTACAGGTTTCTTACAGTATCCATACTCCTCTCTTTTGAGGATAATTTAAAAATTCTGCAAGGAAGCTTTCTGTAATATCTAATTTTGCAGAATTTTTACCCTAATTGAAAAGAGTGCACTTCATTTTAGTGCCCTATGCTCAGATGCACTCTTGGTAGGTACTTGTGTCTGATCCTCCATCATACACACACATGAAGACCAGCCCTGACCTTCACTGAGCACTGGCAAACACTTAAGATGAGTCACTACCAACTGCTGGAGCTGCCATAAATGTCTCCTTTAAAATAAGTAACCCAAAATGCTTCGCTGTTTTCAGATTTTTCCTCTCTGGAATCTAAGTGACAAAGCTGTTTTGAAACAATAGCAAGAAAGGGTGGATAAGGCAGAAACGACGCTTCAAAATAGCTTCAGTAGCCAAATCCTTTAATACATGGAGTATTTCTTTTCAGTTAAAGAGGAAGCCTTAGGAGACTTGCACTGGAAGGGACGTCCTGGGCAGTTAGTCTACTCTCTACTATTGTAGTGGCTGCACGATATAATCCCTTTCAGATGCGCTAGCAATTAGCATCATTCACTGTACAAGCTCCCCAGCTGCTCAGTTCATCTCTATCGCAGCGCAGAAAGAGACATCCGCAGCCGGATGCCAGTTAAAAGCTGTAATACCTGGTTTTCAAAAGATCCCTTCGTGCAACACCAACCCACAGAGATTTAATTTTTTTGGTTTGATTTTTTTTTTAACATCCTCAGATGACAGATGAGTTCGGCTGCTAACGCTTCTGTCTCCTGAGCCTCACAAGCCTACCAAACCTTGCGACACGTTTTTACATCCCAGTGTCATGATGCAGGTTTTGAGCAGGAATTATTCCAGCTCTGATCTTCCCTGCAGCCTACTCAATAGTTTCACTAGTGGGCACTTCTCTGCTTGAGAAGTGAACCTGACCACAGCCAGAAACAGAAATGTCCCTATCAAAATGTTAACTTCTGTACTTAAAACTTTGTAAAATGGGAGCATCCCACTATTTGGGTGGCCTATGTACCAGGAAGGTCCTTGTGTACCACTGGGCAGTTATGCTGTGGGTTGGCACATGCGAAATGACTCCAAGTGCTGTTGACGTCTACAGATTGGCAGGTGGGATAGGACATTCTCAGCACTGGTATAATTTTAAAATCTTGTATAACTGTGACAGTACAAGCAGGAAGAGTAAAGTAGATCTGTGCGGCCAGAAACAGCCCATAGTTCCCAGCAGGAAGATTTCCCATGACTTCCTGCAAACTTAAGCAATAGAACTGATTTAATCTGTCTTTGCATAGATAGTTTAATGAGAAATATGGCACACTTCATTAGTTTAGAAATCAGAAAAAACCCCCCAAAGACTGCATCAAAAGCTTTTGCTTTTGGAAAAACAAAACCTCTTAAATGTCCAATATTTTTGATGTAACCGAAAGCATTCTATAGGAAAGAAAAACAAACACATTCAAAATTCATCACAAGCACATGAAATGAAGATTAAGACATGACTAGGAGGAATATAGATACCACTGTCTGTTTGGAACAGAAATATTGAAAATGTTATCGAAACAAGTGTTTCTTGTCGCAGGGTTAGTGCACCAGATAAAATGCACATTCACAAACACGAGTACAGAACAGCAATCGAGAAAAGCTTTCATAAAGAAAAAGGTCAAGAGTTTATGTTATGTTAAGAAATTTTAAATGCCAATCTCCTTTCAATGGAAACATTTCTTTAGCAATGCTGCAAAAGCTCAAGGTTTTTTGGTTTTGCTGTCAAAAAATAAATCTTTGGCCTGCTACGTTCAAATCTTGTCTAAAGATATATTTATAAAAACAGCTTATGGAAAGAAGAAAAAAAATAAATCAGCCTTTACAAAGAACAGCAATGAAGCTAACAAGAATTTTGAGTTAAAGATTTTAAATTAATTTAGGGCGAGTCTCCCTCTGATCCCGTCTCCTTCCTGCCTGTCTCCCTTTCTGCTTAAAATGAGGCTTCCTGAAAAAGAACATAGTGCAGTTTTACTTGGCTCCTTGACCTGAGATGTGAAACCAACAGCTCCATCTCTCCAGCCTACAGCAAAAGCACAAGCAAGCTCTCTCCTCAATTAACTACCTCCTCTTGGCTTCCTCGCTCGTGATTCACACTAGCAACAGCAAAAAAAAAGTCACCTCCAGTTACTTGCTTACCAAACACTAGGTGTGGCAGAGAGAGGCAACCAGGCCACCCAGCAGCAGGGCTAACTCTAAAGAGGGACCTCAACCTCACCTAAAGGCCACTAAAGGTGCCTAAAGGGCACCTCAGTCCTAGCACCCAGGGTAACTTCTCACTGGCCAGGTGCCTTTGAAGGCCTGGGCCTGGCTGGTAGGAAGCTCCGCAGGGACAGAAATAGAAGGTGGCCTCTATAACTCTAGGGCCATTTAGCATTTCCTTTCAATAAAACTTGCAGTCACAATCCAGTTTCAAGTGAAAAACTTCTGGCACCAAAAATCCCCCCAAGCCACTGCTTTTATCAGGGACTCTGGCAGAAATGCTTGTGAGAACATGAGAAAGGCCAAGATTAAGACATCCATTTTCAGACTTTCTTCTTGGACCGATGGAGGGGAAAGGTCAATTTAAGTTTCAACAAATTACAGCTGGAATTTTACCAGGAAATAAGTCCATTAGGTCACTTGGACATCACCACTACCATCAAAGACCTCCCTACCACTCTACAATTGAAACTCAAATTCAAACCCACTGTTTCTCTGCATGAAAACATTTGTCTATTTCAATCTTTTTGGTGAACATATGCTCCTGTTCCACCTTCTTTCAAGTTCATACAATATCCTCAGTCAGAAGGGACCCATAAGGATCATCAAGTCCAACTCCTGGGTCCACACAGGGCCAGCCACATTCACACTCCTCAGAGGAGCAAAAGAATAAACTATTACTCTGTGCACCACTATGTACCTGAAAGGGTAAGAATAACAAAAGCTTTCTCATAACCTGGGAACCATCCATACAGCTTTAAAAAATGTGAATGCCTTTGCACTGATTCATTATTATTCCCCTTGGGAATACTACTGTAAAGTTAGAGTAAACATTTTGTGACATTAACTTTGGTTTTAACCCATTCTGCCTTTCTTTTTCCATTCAAGTTCTTAATTTTCAACTCCTCTCATCGAAAAGTGGTAGTTTCCAGAGGGTGCCCAGGCAGCTCTAAAAGAATACTTAGACCCTGGGAGCTATCAGAAAAAAATTAAAGATTAAACAGTTACATTATTTATTTAGTCTGTAAGGAGAACTCTTAGGAATTGCATATAAATTTACAGTAATTTTCCAGTTTTTGCATGGGAAGTGGATTTGTATTTTCCAGCCAGAATCAGACAAAACCTGAAGGATTAATTAAAAAAAAAAAAAAGAAAAAAAGAGGCAGAAGGAATGAATTACTGCAAACAACTGTAATGTTTCCACCCTGTGGAATACGCAGCTGTTACCGTAGTTAACAAGGCACTTCTAAGGATGAACAACTGAAAATATAATATTTCTATTATAGCTTTTCTTCAAAACTGTTTCCTTTGAAGTGTATCTGTAGGCTGCAGGTTACCCAGCAGCTGGGAGCACATCTCCCAGAGCAGGCTGGCAGACAGGGTTATTTTTCTACAATCTCCTCCTCAGACTATTTTGGCTTACAGATGGATAGCTTTTCATGCACAGGAAGACAACTTGCTGGGGCCACTGCCCTTTCAAAAAGCAATTATAAGGAAGTAATAAAGTTCAGCAACATCTCAGTTGAATTCAGTGTCCCATGCACATGGGGGCAAAAGCCAAAGTCAGGTTTGTCATACATACCTGAACACCTGACATAGCCCATTTAGTGGCTGTCTCCAAAGAAACATGAGCAGATGAAAACGCTGCATAAGGAACTGGCAGATTTTAAACCTCCTTTGTGGGATTTTTTTTCCCCACCACTGAGATGCTATGATTTAATACAGCTACTTTAGCTAAGTGCTTTTCCTATTTTGACTTCACCAGGGGTATCTTTGTTCTATACATTTTCTGTGCATTTTTCCTGTAGGAGTATGGTTTTTCATTGTCTTGCAGCAGTACGCTACCTAGACAGTGGCAAACAGAGCAGGAATTCACCACAGAGATCTCCAGGTAAGTGGTTCTGCACATTAATAAGTGTATTAACATAAGGTTTAATTATTGCCACTACAGAGCATATGCTCTTGCCTACTCTCTCTGAGCCCCTCAGATATGTTAACTAAAGTTAAAGTGAAAAGAACAATCAAAGGTATTGGCACTTGCACGAGACAGTCACGATAAAAGGTCAAGTTGTGGGGGATGTTCCATCGTATCTCCTGGGTGTTTTGCAAGTCTGGATATTCATTAATACAACACTGATGTTACCGTGCACTGTGCTGAGTACAGCCCAAGTACATTCCTCAGTGTATCAGTGTTATCACTGGGGTGGCAAAGATGGCATCTAGTCGGGCTAGAATATAACCACGTGGGATCCTATTTTCAGCATCCCTGAACGTGAGGGCTTACCCACCTCTCCCCCTCCCCTCCCACCCCACCCCAGGCTCTGAGGCATGAGAAAATCCTTTCCTAACACTCATGCTAGTAGTTGGATATTTCCTCTAGGATGCTGGGCTTGACCTGTTACCTACATTTCCTCCAATCATTCATGTTTTCTATAAACACTCCTTAAGCCAGTTTCTCCATCCGGCCTATCCACCAATTTCAAAGCATCAGTTTCAGGTACTATATTCATTTAAAACCACCCAAATCCAGAACAATAGAGAGACAAGTCCAATTATTAAAGATAGAGTGAGAACTCCCACTTCTTGGTGAAGTGACCTGGTTGCTGTGGTAACCCTAAGGCTCCCTGAAGCACCCTAATTTCCACTGTAGTTGGAGGTAACCAGCAAAAGAAAGCTGTTTCAAAACCACACTCAGACTTGACTGGCATTTTATGAACAAATACCAATTTTTTTTAAAATTTTTTTTTTTGGTGCAGGCTGAAATCATATGCACTAGAAGTTGTATGTGGAAATCTGAGCTCTTGCCCCTACAAGAATCTAGAGAAAACTTAAAGCAGAGCAGTTTTGAATGCTTCTTGTAGGCCAAACATCTCCTGCAAGACTATTGATCTATCACACAAGACACATCACACATGTACGCACGCCCACACCTCTTTTGCTTAATCTGCTTCTAAACACAACTCTCATGGTTTTTAAGAAATCAAAACTTCTGGTTACAAGACAAGAGGTACAGGTGTAAGTAAGCATGCATGTGACCCTTTAAATGCTCGTGAGAAACCAGACAACTTCTGTGTGCAAAGGATTCTCTTGCACATTCAGATTCAAATCCCAGATGAATAAGGAGGAAAACCTACAAGCCAACGACTGCAGGCAGTGCATCAGTAGAGCTTTTACCTGGCTTACTTCTTTCATCTGACTGACCTTCAAAGTGGACATGACACTATGGGAGCACTAAAGCAAATGTACACTCCATTATGGAGCATTACAACCAGAACAGAATACATGCAAGCAGAATCAAGGGTGACTGCTGCAGCACTGACACTGCTTTCTGTGAGTGCCTCCTGTATTGCAGCCTTATGTTCTTACTCTCCCATAGGCATGGCAGCTTTTCACCATCTTTCTGTTCTTATTTATGAATTTGTTTGCTTGCTGTCATCTGCTCTCACCTGTGAATTGTTCAGAAGTGGGTCCACTTGTTCCTGTCTGCGTAGAAAATGACTGGTACAGCAGAGACTGACCCTGGCAGGGGTCTTTGGGGTCTGCACTGAACAGGCGAGCATTGCTTTTGCACTGGTCATCTGTCTGAAATAATAGCAGCAACCAGCAGCTCTGAGCCCGCAATCCTGCCTTTCCTCTGCCTCCCTGACTAGAGACCTGTTGCTCAGTCTTATTTCTTAATTCTTACTTTCAGGTGTTGATCTGAGCTTGTGTCTCCCATTTGTCTTTGGGCCTGAACTGGTCAGAAAAAAGATTCAGAATCACAGCAGTACATTGCATCTTAAACAGCACTTCCTGATGATTCCGGTGGAGGCTTTTGTGTAACAGCTGATGGGAAAAAAAGTCCACAGACTTTTGAGATGTGAGAATGAGTCCTATGTAATCAAGGAGATTGCATGCAAGGTGCTGAATATCTCTTGCAAGGCAAAGTTTTAATTATCAAGTATAAATCAAAGAGATCAGCCAGTATTGAGTCATCTGGTCTCTCCACAGTTCTGATTTGTATTTTACTCTACACTGTTTGTCCATTTTGCTATAAAAGCTTTCTTGTTCGATATTTTATCTAGCTGTTTGTTTAAGACAGTGAAGTATAAAGAAAGATATAAGCTATGTTTCCACTGATCCCAGTCCTCAGATCCCCCTTTCCCCTGCAGGTATGCAATGTGTATTCAGAGCAACTGGGAATGATGTATCTAAGGACACGCTTGTGTGCCATCATGGGTTTTACAATGTGTTTTTCTTACTGAGTTTCATTGTCAGAGATAATAAGTCCCTTATGTCTCTCATATTCACTGACCATTAATAAAATGCTATATACTCATACAAGCATCCAAATGCTATTGGAAACTTCATGCTCGCTTTGCCTATCAGTTTATACTGACTCCTGGGCAATACAGACAGCTGCACAGGGTCTAGGCTGTTCTTCAGCGAGTGTGCTTGCAGTTGGCAATACTGCTGTGAAAACGGGCTTAGATTCCCCTCTCTTCTCTTGCACTTCCCCCTGCTGTACCAGCACAACTACTTCTGTGTCAGGGAACTGATCCAGATGAAAGCCAAACCCACACCAAACCCAGGAAGAAATTGGTTAGCTTCTGGACCAGGCTCACAAGGTACCTGCACAACAGAAGGGCAACACAGAGGCAGGAACAAGTAATCTGGGACAGAGAGGCAAGAAGGTAACTGCCACAGCATTTATCTGTGGAGACAGACTTCTAAGTGAAGTTTCCACTGCTGAAAGAGAAAATGTTCTTCTAAGTCTCTCCCTAAAAGTCAGTTGTTAATCACATTTCTTAACGTCTGCACTCTAGGTTAAGCCAGACTAGCACGTGTGCCCAGCGTGCCCCCTGATGAGGGGATGAGGGCACAGTCACAGTGTGGCTGCAGCAAAGGAGGGAGATACAGTAACCAAGTTTCATCCCTGCTCCATACACAATGTCAGTGTACACAGATGTGAAACAGAAAGAAACAGGAAAATGACGCTTTAAATTTGCTCCTGGTTTCACAGCATTCTTGTACGTCCCTTTCTGCAATGTGCTGTACAGAAACACTTCGGCTATACTTCACATCCTGACATATGGAAAGGGAGAGCAGTTTTGTAACAAGAAAACTTCTCTGTCCATTCACAGAGCCTGGCAGGACTCTTGTGGGTCTACACAATAATCCAGGGCACCCTTTTAGTGCCAGTGAGGTTTCACTAGGTGACTCTTTCAAGCCACCAATGCTATTTTGGCACTGGTGTTAGTCTCAAGATTAATTGAGGACCTCAGCTCACTAGAATTTTCAGTCCATGGTGACTACTGAGTGTAACATCTGCAGAGGCTTTTAATAGAGCCACCGGGACTTATGTCATACTCTGGGCACATGGGATCCGATCTGCTCAATCTTTAACTAGGTCCCATCAGTATTTGTCTCCAGGACAGTGTGAGGTGCTAACGCAAGTGTTAATAATAGCTTGCTGCATTAACTACTGTCAAGGGAGTTTTTCCACCTTTTCCTCCCCCTTTACATTCTGCCAGAAGACCCCTCCGCTATTAATAGCAAGGAGGAACAGTCAAGTGGTTGCAAGACAACAGTGGATCACATTCTTATGCACTTTCATCCACTTCCAAAGGCTGATTATTCTTCACAAAGACATTTTAGACATACACAGATCAAAATAATTACTTGAGAAGCTATATTAATAGATTTAATGAAAAGCTATCAAAGAGACTTGAAAGTGTCCTAACAGTCACGATGAGCTCTAGGTTGGCAGGGTTTTATGGAAAGAACAAAAAGAGAGGCAGAAAAGGAACTGCCAGTGTTCTCTAGACTGCCCACACTGCTGTGCAGCCAATCTCAGTGGACTTTGCAGGTGATATGACACCTTGGGGCAGAGTTTGTGGGTTTACATACTGAAACTCCTGCCCATATTTGCAGTATAATTATTTATGAATCTTCCAAATACAGAGACAGTGCCAGTGGGATTTCTGAGCCCTTATATGCAGTATGACGAGACATCCCACTGAAGAGAATATAAAAGCTTGTCTCAATTGAGAAACTAGAGGTATTTACCAACAGAGAGAGAAAATTCCGGCAGTGCATATTATCTAGTGCAGAAATTACCAAGTGCCACTTGGGTTGAAGGAGATGAATGACCACAGATGGTGTAAAAGATGAAAGAGGAAAGAAACTGTTTTTTCCCCTGCAAGTGTCAACATACAACCTTTAAAATACTGAGATGCTACTTTCCCAGCAAACTACCTTTTTTAAACCGTATCATTCAATCCTAGCTGAGCCTGACCTAAAGAATATTCCAACGTCTTCCTCCAATCCCAAATCCACCTTCCACTCCTCCAAAGTCGGTGTAGCCCAGAGTTTCTTCAAGTTCAAACCTTAGCCAAGTCCAGCTCACACTCCCATCATCTGTAGAGCAGGAAATTCCACCTGTGCTAAGACTTCCAAAGATGTTAACACTCTGCATAACTCACTACTAAAAATTAGGCGACACATTGCTAGGATGCATTCTGGTGGAAAAAGATCCTTATCTTCTTTCATAGCCTCTGGAGAGCTGAAAAGTCAGTGTCAAAGCAGGAAACCCAGCTGAGATGAACTCATGTATTTCACATAATTTTTTCACCACTACGCTCCCTTTTTTTTCCCCCCTCCAACACCAGTTTTCCAAGTTTTCCATCCACGCATTTTCAGCAACTGATTACAGAAATATCACATTACAAGATACCATCCCAGGATCCTGCACAAAATCCCACCAGAGAGAGTAAGCCATCACTAAATCTAAATACTGAACAGACTTTGGGCTGTAGATACACCCAAGGGGCTTGGATCTTGGTAGAAGCCAGCTGAGAGAAACTGCTGGTCCATTTTTAAGTGCTCAGTGCTACTACACAGGAGATACTTGGCTTAGTAAGGAATCCTGGAGATAGGCTCCCAAATGAGGTCCCATCCAGATGTTCATAGTACACTACATCAACCAGGGTCCCACAGAAGACATAATCTATTCAGGAGCATGGGGAGAAAGAGGGAGGGAGAGAAGAGGAAATGTCTGCTGAGCACACACAGAGAAATAAAAAGAATAGCACTGGCCCTGTGCCAGAAATGAAAATCTGGCCCAACTGAAGTAGGTGGGAGCTTTGCCACCAGATTTCAATGGAGATAGAATTTCACCCGATGTGAACAACACTCTGGAAATATCTTCCCTCCAGACACACTGTGGGAGCTCTTCTGGCTCTGAATACTCACTGGAAACACAGAAAGGGAAATTAAACCCAAAACAACACAACAATACCAGAATGATTAATCAACAAACAGAAAGGATGCAACCACAGTTACGCAAACAGTATTGCAGAAGCGGGTGGAAAGGCGGTGGCAAATCCTTTACCTCCAGGAATAAGGAGGGATGCAAGGACAAGTGATGCTGCGTACAGGCTGCCACATCAAGACTGCACTGGAGACAGTCTGCACAAATTCAGTAACAAGAAGAAGAAAAACTTCTAGCACACATTCAGCCTTGGAGTATGCTCCTGTCACTAATGCTATATAAAGAGGCCAGAACCTAGCAACTTCAGCAAGATTCCTAGGAGCAATCAGCGTCATCGCTTGCAAATTCCCAGGCAGGCTAGTTCACAGAAAGGGCACGCTCAGCAAGCCCTGATGTTGTGTAACTATGAGGAGTCTGCAAATGAGAAAGACAATGCCTGAATGCAGGAAACAGACACAGTGTCTATAAGGCCCCATCTACACGACAGCTATGACCCAGTTATTTAGCCTACAGTTGCCCTCTGATTTAGTTAGCATTTGGTTTCATACCACAATTATATGGTGACCCTGGATGTTCGTTCCCCTTTCACTGGCTTAAGAGTTCAGGCTGCCTAAGATCCAAAGCTCTACCTTTCAGAGAGCTTGAACACCCCAAATCCACCTAGGGAATTTATTCCTTCGGCCACCTATTACTGCTGGAACTCATCCCCTAACTCCCAACTGAAGACCTCTTCTTGCTGCAGCTCTGCTGCAAAGAGAGACTAAATGACTCGTTTTCCGGAAATTACTGCAAATTGCACCACTTTGGATGTGGCAAGGACAGCATTTAAACTTGCACATCTAACACTGACCAATATTCAAGCACTGTATTCCACTTTGAGATGAGAAATCCAGGTGAAGATTCATGTCTACATATCAATGATGGATGAGTGACAACAGCCAGACAAGCATTAGACCAGAGTTCCCCGACTGACTGTGTAGGACA
Organism: Gallinula chloropus; assembly: GCF_964237585.1. Lineage (NCBI taxonomy): Eukaryota > Metazoa > Chordata > Aves > Gruiformes > Rallidae > Gallinula > Gallinula chloropus. Next base: position 57,792,613 of record NC_140088.1, read on the forward strand.
TCGAGCAGCGTAGGCAGGCACATATCAGAGTCTAGAGGCTCCCAAGGTCCTTTGAGCTCTTCTCAGGACTCCTCTTTCCTAACAAAACAACTGGAAAGGCCTGATTTTAGCAATGGGTGCCCACCCAGCCCTGCGCTGGTGTGAGGGTCGCAACCTTCACAGAGCTCAGGCCCTCCCTGCTCTCTTCTCTCTCTCAAATAACCGGGCAAAACCCCTTTTCCCAGCCCTTCCCCAGACCACATGGCCAGCCTCTTCACATGAAACTCCATGGTGAAGCTCTTCTGAAGCTCCATGGTTTGTTGTCTCATTATCCATGTACCTGGAGAGACCACTAGTCTTGGTGTGAGTTCCTTGTCCACGGGCTCTGCTGTCAGTTCTCAGGATTGCCCAGGGTTACAGCTTATTGCCAAATGCCATTAAAGGTAGAGGGAAAAAGAGAGGACACCAAGGCAAAATAAAGCATTTCTGCAGACCCCGCAAGTTTTTCCCCCAGCTCCTTAGCAGACTACTTGGAAAATGAAGAACAAATGTGTCTGGACTGACACTGATCCTTCTGCAGACTCTGGAAACAAAGCTGGAGAGGAAGAGAATGGTTGGAGAGTTACCGAACTCTTGTGCTGCTTGGGTGCCTCCATACAATTGTTACCCCTGATGACAAACCAGAAAAATTGTTTCTTGGTGTGCCAAGATCCTGGGATGAAAAGCATGGACTACCCCTCATGCTGGGCTTCGCACCGCGCTGCCAGCTCTTCTCAGCGTGTGCCATGCAGCTGTGGGTGTAAAGGGCAGACCACAGCCCCCCTTTCCCAACTTCTTGCAAAGAAAAGCACAGCACAGATAATTATCTGCCAGAGGAGCTCCTCACTTCAGGAGTGTTAACGGGGTAACAGCTGAGACCAGTGTCTAGCCCAGTCTTTTGTTACATTGTGGTACCATGAAGGAGAGATTTTTTTTCCTTCATGGTTTAAATCAGCCTCAAATGCATTTCAAAACAATTACTGGAAGGAACAAAATAACAACTCGTTTTGACCAGCTCTTGCCTGCATTCAAGGAGGCTTGAGAACACTGTGTGCCACCAGCTGACAGGCTGGCTACAGATGACAGCTGGGCTTACACCCTTGCTGGATCTTGGACTCAGACCATAAAGGGACCGAACCTGAAAACACTACCTAATCCACAAAGGGAGAACTTAAAAATCCACTTCTGGGTCACTTGTGGCTTAGCTCACAAGTCCAGCGCTTCCAGAAGTTATTCTCACTGCCATGACACTGGCTGCAATAGGAGAGAAAATGTGATTACCAAGTCTCTCCATGAAGTAAGGAGACTGATATAAAATCATTTTAGCATAGTCCCCTCTTCTCTCTCCTGCCTTTAACACATCATTTTATTACCTGCCTTCTTTTTCACGCCCAGCCCCATAGTAGTATCTAGAAATGGTTGAAAAAGTGTAATTTTTTCCAGGACCTACGCTGGCTCCATACACAAACCTGTACTTAATCATGCTCTTCTACCTCCCTTCAAGTGTATCTGATGATTTCCTACAATAGTCTTGTCAATACGAACACACCAACTGGTTATCAAACAGATAGCATTTTCTACTGATCTTCTATTTTACCTAAAACTGAAAATTTTAGACTAGTAAAATCCTCACTCAAACAGCTGACAACATTTCTTTTAAACTGTCAGAAGCAGATTTTCAACAAAGAATATAATTTTTAGGAACGGAGACACATGCAGACTTTTTGAGAGTAGCTGGTTCAAATGGTGCCCCTGAAGTGAAAACCAAACACATTGAAAGCATCCCAAATTCCCCTTTTCTTATAGTAATTGGCAGCATTGTTTCACTGCACAAAGGTTTTCAAGTACCACACCTCTGACCATCAACCCTTCCCAAAATGAGAAGTTCAAGTACAACTGAATAACCAGCCAAGCTTCAGGTGATAGCAGATGAAGGAAAAGCAAAACCAGAATACAACACACCTTTTCTTTCTCTTGACCAAAGGCAGTAAGAGTGATTGGTGTGTTCACTAGTTATTTTAGAAGGTGCAGGTAAGAATACCTTCCACATAGTGACACGTAGCCCAGCGAGGGCAGGCAGGCCAAGGACACGCGCCGCTCTGCTTCACAGAGAAGCCAGGTGACACGTGGCAGGTTATCAAGGCGAATGGGATCACTTACTATAAACAATACCTGGAGATGGCCGTAAGCTTGTGTTTGTTGTGTGCTGACTGAAGCAGCTTGTTTGATGCAGCCAACTCCAGTTAGTTTGCTGTTCAACACATTGCTTCGCACACGGCCTGGAAGTGTTTGCAGTATGGCACAGCAACACGATATTTAAACATACTTACCCTGTGGATTGCTGCTGGGCTTAAAGCAAGGCCACTGCTCCAGTGAGAAAGCCCTCAAAGGTCGTTTTTCCCACACTAGAGATCAGCTTGTGATTCAGGTTTCTAAACATTTATTTCAGTGAAAATTCAGCCAGAAAGGGAACTTACTGCTTGTTGTGAAGTTACCTTCCCCAGTCTGGGGGAAGGAGTCTACGTCCTGGATGACCTGCAGTACACCCACAGTCCGCACTGGGGGATCCAGGGCTACAGAGCTCTCGTTCACTGTTATATCGCTGGCTCCTGTTATCTGGTTGGTTGGTGGTCCACCTATGGATGCTTCCAAGTCTGGAGGTATATCATCCATGCAATCTGCATTTGGCTAGTGGGAAGAAAAAGAAGAAAATAGAGCTTTTACCTGATAAGAAGTTTTAATATACCTGTTCCCACTTCTTTAGGGCTTTTCACTTTCTTTCAGTACTGAAAATAGCAACATAAGATGAACAAGCATGCACAGTCTGCTTGTTTTCATGTACTTAAATTTTTTTTTTATACAATTTGTTGCAAGAGAAACCCAAAGTATGCATTGGAAATATTCAGTATTAAACTGGACCTCATACAATCTCTAAATATTCTTATTTATATTTTTAAAGTGTTTGGGTAAGCACACATTAAAAAAGTCACTCATTGATATCATCTGTTTAACCCAGGCAGATTGCTGAGTCAGATTACAAATGTAAACAGAGATGGTAGCTGAAGGGGAATGATTATCTTTTCCCTAAATATACATTTTATAGAGCCGATATCAGAGCTTTCGGGAATAGGAATTCAAGGGAACTGCCTGTGGGCGCATCTATGTGTGGGGTGCAAAACCAGAAGCTAAAGCTGTTTATAAGACAAGTTTTTAACATCAAAAGACTTTTCCTTTGCTAATGCTGTGTTTTCTACAAAATAAAATTAGGAGAAAAGAAACGGAGAAGCAATAATTGAGTATTATTTGATCAGCCTTTTTTGCTTTCCAATTCAGACAGACCAAGGATGGAACTGAGTTCTGGGAATTTAGACACTTCCCTCTTGCAGTTACATAATGAACACATCAACACCTCCAGAACGAGCCCAGCTCTTCAAGCCAAGTGTCTGCCTTTCCGCTGACATCACAGGGAAGCAATGAGAGGGGGCTGTGATGCCCACCTTTCACATAGTGTCCCTAGCACTGACTGCCTCTTCACAAGGCGTACTGAGACTTTGAGTGGGCACTGGGTGGAAAAGAGGATCATGTGTCCACAGACACTATGCCCAAGATGAGCTTCTAATCTTGTTACAAGCCTGATGCTCCCATTCATACAGCATTGACTTCTGTGGAGGTCCCCCTAAACACTGGTGACAAACATTTGAGTAAACAAGCTTTTCCCTCTAAGAGGAAACAGATTCTTACATCATTTTCCCACAGAACCAGGTCTAGTTCTTCCCAAGGCATGGGGAAAAGCTGTTTGCATAACTATTTCAAGAGCTGGGTTTTGAAGTTTTAACATACTGTAACAAAAGCAAGGCTAATTTAGAAACAAGCATGCTGCCTGTCGAGGTGCAAAGCTTCCAAAATGACAGAGGGTCATAGCAAGGTTGACCTGCAACTACACAGATACTTTGTTAAGTTCAGAACCATAAAGTTAAGTTCTTGCTAATTCATCTTTACTGTCCAAGAGTCAGACAGGTAATCTGGATCAGTCAATTGGGTTTCCTCTGACTTCAGTGGCTTGAGACAATTCTAGAGTGTGATTCATCCCATCCTAAGGTAAGCAGAATGAACTGCTCCCTCTGCTTTCCCACTGCCCAGCACTGAGCAGAGACTGGGCTTAAGCCCAGCCCCTCCATGGTGAAAGTCAGAGGAGATGTACTCTGCCCTGTGGATCTGATTTTTGCTGTGCTTGGTTGTCTCACTTGTGAAGGTGTTATTAAAAACCCCACTACCTGCCTTGTCTCCAACAGCGGGTACCTAGAAACTAAGCAAAATATGATACAGCAAAGACTTAAACAGAGGCTTAGCTTTAAACACAAGAGTAATCCCTTTGAACTCGGGCATAGAGGGTTACCATATGCTTACATTTTTTGCAGAACCAGGAATTTAGCATGTTTTCTCTTTTCCCATAAATTCCCCGTCTGATTGTTGCCACCTCATAAATATCTTTTCACAAATGTTCCTAATGAAAAAGGCAGGCATGTTAAACAATCCCCAGGTGACTTGTATCCACAAACTGAGTTTGGGATAAAAATCAGAATTGTCATTGTCTGGCTCCAGTCTAATCCACAAGTAGTTGAGAGCTCCTCAGAAGTGGGATAAAGGCACATTCATTAAAACCTGGTACAGCTGAAAGTCACTGAACCTGTACTTTTCTAAGTGAAATACCAATCATTTATCTGTGGGGCTCAGATCCAAAAATTATTCCCTCACCCTTAGCTGCTATAGCCAATGCTTTAAGCATTTCATTTTTAACTTAAATTTGGCTTTGTTGGCAGTGTATCTTAAAGAAAAAAGTCTGTTTTTTCTTTTCCACTCTGGGAAAAATTATTTTACTTTTTTCTTTTTTTTTTTTTCTCAGGGCATCAGTTTTCTGTCCTTCACTCTGATTCCAGATATTCTTAGAGTGGGGTTTTATCACTAACTTTTAAACCTTTAAAACGGGGGGATTATAATTGAAAGCCAAACCAAACATTAAAGATGCAAAAATAGCATTGCTCAATATAATTAATCCCTTTATTCCTGAATCATTTTAGTTGGAAAAAAAATACCCCAAACTAAGCAGCATACTATAAAACTAATGATATGAAATACTGATCGAAAAAAACCCCAACATTATGGCTTCTGCTGTCAGAGTGACCCAGATACATTTGCTAAGTTTAATTATATTGGTTTCACTCATTCCCTGCATGTAAGTGCTTTGAGGGCACAATTCCACTAAAGTCAAGGGAAGGCTTTGTGTTGACTTCTGAGGGCTTGGCTAAGGCTCTTAGTGAATAGCTTCAAGTCATCCAATCTGCTGCCAAAAATGCAGCTGTCTGCATATCCAGCAGATATTTGCAGAAAAGGGGGAGAAGCAGAGGGAAACTATTTTATGCACTACGATCATCCCAACAGCAACGTAGCTTTCTGAGAGCGAAGGACACTTTCACTAATAATTCACTTCAAATATTGCTGCCAAAAGAGGTGCAGTCTGAGCTGAATTCACCAGCAAAGAGACAGCAGGAAAGGTTATGCCAAGCGTTTGCTGATAGATAGTTAGTTAATAATCCTCTGGAGCTACAGGGAACCCCGGTGAAAAGCGGAGATGCGAGGGTGCTCAGCTACCGTGAAAATGAGTGCAGTCATTTTGGTGCCTCATGGCAGCCTGGGGAATCTGGTTTTAGGGCAGATAGTATTTAGAATCTCTGTTGCAAAGTAAATGGAGAGTTTAGATGGGAAATGAATCCAAGTGTTTGGATATTTGGGTTTTAACCAATCACTTCCTGGAAAATCCTGAGTCTTCCTGCTAAATGAAGCACAATATATCCACAGTCACACAAGCCAGCTCTTTAATAATAACCATAGGACAAACATACAGCTGGCAGGAAAAAAAACATATTAGCCCTGCCTATGGTAAGATTTCCTCATTCCTCCCATTGTAGAAGCCTGCAAAAGGACTTTAGCAAATCTGTTCTGAAGTCTCCCATGCCACCTGCCTAAGGCTGCTTTTCTGGGTGGGAAGTTTCAGCTAAGATGGCTCAGCAAGACTCAAGAATGTGATTATGGAATGACACTTTGCTTTATCTACTCTACAGAAATGTTTGCCACCTCTCCACTGTCAAGCCCTAAAGCTTTACAGCTCCTTCCAGGGAAACGTCCTTTCCCACAATACCCTACTGACATCTGGCTAAGTTATGAGCCTCTGAAAATATCAATTCATGTGTGCTGATAGAGACCAGTGGCTTATTTGGGACCAGCAACTACACCCTCCTAAAAGAAGTGGGCTTCACATGATGCCTGCAAGCTCACAGCAGCACCAGAAAGCATCCCCCAGGACTGATGCCCACCCTGGGCTGCCTTCAGACAGTGCCAGGCAGCGAGAAGCAACACCACAGCACAGCTCAAGAGAATAAAGGTTGTGCAGGAGGGGTTATGTAGAGGAGAAGCAGGAAAGGGAATGAGGTAGGAGAGGGAGATGCTGGAGTTGAGGCATATTTTAGAAAGAGATGGAAGAGGAAACAAGAGGATGAGGAGCAACTGATAGCAGTACAGGACTTTTTAACCCCAGGCTACCAGATGTTCTTAGACTCCCACCGCCTTTGCTGTCAGCCTGAGGTAACGCCTGATATATAGGCTACCATCTGCTCTCAGTTCCCCTGGACAACAGTCATCTTAAGTCTAGCATGCAGTTCTCCCTTCATGAACCCAACCCATGATCCTTGCAGGTGGGAGCCAGCTTCCTCCAAATGATGGAGTGGGCTGTCTGCAGTTTGTTGGCTTAGAACAACCTAGGGAAATTTTTACAGAAGTTGTAAACTAAAGTGGAACATTAATATTCAAGCGCTTGATCTTTAGGGTTAAGACAGACCAGCACTAAGGCTGACTCTGAAATCTTAATGTGACCCAGTTGTTTATGTTGGCTATAGCAGTATCTTTAATTTTGTGCCCAATACAGTTACTTCCCCAGAAGCAACATGTGGAAAGCTCTCAGTGATGGGAGCAGGATGGATCCATCTTCTGCTACGCAGGACAGAGAATGAGAGGGGGAGCTGTAAGGAGAGGAATGATGGCTGAAGAAACTGAGTGGTGCTTTTAATTATGGCCTGCAATCAGGTTCTATACCTGCCACTACAGAGCTGGTCATACGTAGTAAAAGCCAGTCATGGAAACCAAAACTTCTACACACAACCTCTGTTCTCCCTTGCCCTTGACACACTCAGAGTCTGTGGACACACTTGGCCTTCAGCGAGAGCCAAGCCACATTCCAGGTATAAATACTGTACTAAACTTCCTGGAAAGATCTTAATATCTCACCGCAAGCCTCCAAAAAGTGGAGGTCTGATTTGTCTGTATCCCCTGATCATGATGCTGGATGAAAAGTGTGTTAATGAAATGTGTGGGTGAAAACGTGAATGGACCGGTCTGAGAGCAGATATCATGTGCTGTTGCACAGTGCAGGAAAAAAGCATGGAACATTACACTGGGCGTGGAGAAGAGGTGTCAAAATCCTGGGTAACTGCTCATTGGCAGGCCTGTGAATGGAGACAGGGAACCCAGGAGGGATATTTCTGTATTTAAGCCTAGGCACAGAGATGCTGAATGGCAGAGCCAGCCATGTTCCCTAAGTACAGTGCTCCATTTTTCCTGTTGCATGATTTTGGCTTGGCTTGTATTAGGTTGATTAACATATCTGCCTACAGCAGTAAACACATACTTGATCACTTGCTGTGGAACCTCTTCTGCAGCAATATGGTTGGCTTCCTAGTCTCCATGAAAACAAACTCTTGGGGAGTGGCTGCATTAGCTACATTCACGTGAGCCATTTTATTTAGACAGCCCTTCAATATGTGAGCTGGCACATCACGCTCTGTAACTGGGGAGCGTATTTACAGCATCTGTTAACACATCAACTGGTGGTGTTTCAGTGTTAAACTTTACTATCTCAAGGCAGGACTCACACAATGTGACAAACTGATGCCTTCCTGGCGAAGCCCCTCATCTTTGTGATAGCTGTGGTTTGGAAACTGTACGACAGACATGCACTATCTCAACATAAACGTGCAACCTAGAAAGATCAGTTGCTTTGGCAGCTTCTAACCACATCTGAATGTTCCAAATAACAAAGAGCTTAACAATTTCTTGTACGTCATGTGGTCCACCACATGCTTAGTAACTGGGAGAAATGCTCCCTAATTGGAATTAGGAGTCCAGAGCTTGCTGCAGATAGACTTTAAGAGAAATCTGACAGAAAAAAGATTCGGCTCCTCAGAATGAGCAATTAGCTGTCCTCAACTAGTACAACAGGGAAAATTTTATTTGCAGACCTTCTGCTTTCAGATTTGAACCAAGAGCATGATTAAAAAAAGAAATCCAGCCCTGATTTAAAACACAAACAAAAGGTACATGAAAGAATCTATAAACCCACCAAAACACCAGTAAACAATCCTCTGCTCCACAAAGCAGGCAACCACAGAGGAACAAATCCCAATATCCAACCAACCCTCATAATACACTTGCTCTTCCTTGCTAATAAAAGTATGGTGTAGAAGAGAGGTTGAGTCAGACATTTCAGCTTCATAAACCAATAACATGGCAAGAAGAGTAGGATGGGACAAACAGGCAAAGGTCTAGGGATATACCCCAGTAGCTGGTGCTTCCCCTTCTGCCCTGACAGGCTGGTCTGCTTACCGGGATCCCTAGAGCTTTCAGAATATTCATTTTACACATCGGGCAGGTACGATGGTCTAGCAGCCAAGGGTCTACACAGGACTTGTGGAAAAGGTGCCTGCAAAGAAAACCAGGATATTTTAATTCAAATCCACCACAGCACAATTTATGTCTTAGTACCAGATGCTTCTTCCGAATTCAGTAAGTGAGAGTATTTGAAACAGTGTGGTTTGTGACCTCTGCAAGGACTGCAGAATGGTATCCTATGTACACAGGAATAAAATTATTTCTGCAGCATCACAGGCACATGTGAACAATCTTGTTCAACGGAGTTTGGAAAAGAAGCCATGTACAGAAGCAGAAAAAATACATACAATGCATCAGCAAACCACATATTCTTTAAATGTTAAAGGCTGTCAATAAAAAAAACCTGGTAAAGGTAAAAATCACATTAATATTTCTTAATGGTTCTACAGACAAACCTGATTACATATAATTTAAATGTGAAGCCATTGGGGGGTGGTCTGGGCAGTTTTAAGATGCAAGACGAAGGAAATAAAGTGGTTAAGAAAAAAAAAAGCACTACTTTTCATTTAATTGGAAACCCCAGAATGATGCTTTTTGAAACATTTTCTCTGACTTTCCCACTCTTCAGAAGCTGCCCATCAGAGTAAGCTCCTAAACAATTCCAGCCCTGAAGGGGTTGTTGCTAATCCTGTGCTTGGTCTGATGTGACCACTAGGCAAGTACCTGAGCCCTGTGGCTGCTGGGGGCCCCTGTTCTTAGGCACTGTCCAGGTGGAGGAACTGAGATCTTCTTGTCTAACTTCACCTGACACAAACTGAGATGGAACACAGAGATATTCAGTGCATGTACCTGACTGACAGATTGCATTTTCTCCTGCAAACACATTCTGTTACCCTGGGGTTACAGAGAACAAATATTCTAAGCCACAGGAATGTGGGGCTCAGGATTTGGGAAATGCTATTCAGCAGGCCAAGCAGAGGAGACAGGGCTCAGCTCAAGACAGAGAAGTTTGTTCAGCCCCACTTCTTCTGAAGAAAAGGAGGAAAGTTTCCTACCATGCACACAACCTCAGAAATTACACTGGCATGTAGGAAACTAAAAATTGACTTACCTACCTAAAATCCTTTAAAAAAAATTAATTGAATTGGACAGTTCAGTTGGAAGACACCTCAGTCCAACTGCCTAATATAACAACGACAGCAGTAACTGCAGCAAAATTGAAGAGTGCATTTTATTCTGAAATATGAGGCTCAATATACACACACAGCCTTGCTCCAAAAGGTGCAAACTAAGAACAATTTTGCTTGGTTTGAAGCACTGTACTGATCAGCTCTAAACGCCCTTTCCACAGCTTGCAGCAGGTGTCCCACATTTTACTTGGCAGGTCCTGAAAGTCGTATGTTTCAGTCTGCTTCAGCAGTCCCCAGCCAGCGTTTCCCTGTGCTGCCACTGCCCCACATGCATCGTTGTGCAGCTCAGCCACAAACCCACCAGGTAACTGTGGGGGTGCACACAGCTCTGAGCAGGACACCTACCAGCCTCCATGAGGAAATGCAACCTCTGGGAAAGCCAGGATCACTTAATACACCAAAAATCTAAATATTTAAGAGGTACATATTCAGCTGCTGTATTGTGTCGTGGCCTCTCACACAAGATACACATGGCCTTTCAACTTGATGGAGGATATTGAGCTACCCTTTCACCAATACCAATTTGCAGTCCTGGCTCTTGCTAACATGATATTGACTCACATGGTAGCTGGCTGGCTGGTTTACTAGCTGGCTGCAGTCCTAAGTAACTCCAGAAATTCAAAGTCAAAACTGTGTGAAACTCAGAATTTTGTTCTTTCCTCTGAGATGTTTTTTCTTGCTGCTTCTAGAAGAAATGGGTCCTTTGTGAAACAAAGTTACACGGCAAATTATCACATTCCTGTACTTGGTCTGACTTCACACAACTATGGGAAAGGGCAAATCTGTTCTTGGAAGTTCAACCTAGTCTAATTATATCAGTTGGCTGCAATACCAAACTTTGTCAAACCTCATCTGATCCTGTACATCAACATGATTAATACAAATGAAGTACCATGATACTTGAAGTTTAAACAACTACTTCACTAAGGCATCTAAAGCAAGACTTCCAAACAAGAGTTGCTTTACTGGCTAAAAGCACAATGCACCCAGTATTGATATCTGTTCCTGCACAGCTCTTCCTTCCCTTTCTCTCAAGAGGGATATGTTCAGCACACCATCAGGCAAGCATTCTGAACAGGTGAAAGCACAAAGGTACAGTCCTCAGGCACCCACGGCTTTACGTTTAGAAGTCTCACCAACAGGATTGCTTGGGTGTGTTAATTCACCAAGGGTACTGAAAGTCAGAGCCTTGCTTTGCAGCTACTTGAAAGAACTATGAAACTCCTGATAGCGATTGGTTTTCTTTAAATATATACTCAAAGCATAAACAAATATGTTTAACTGCAAACATCTGATGGGTGTTTGTGCCGAAATAATCAGTACCTTTACAAAATCAGAAATGCTTATTATTCTTCTCTTGAAAAAAAACCAGGTTTCCAAAATCTGTTTCAGATAAAAAATACCTAACTTCTATCAAGCCATTTTACCACAGACTAGACAGTCTCCTTTTGTTCTCAAGTTCAAGTTTTGCAGGCCTCAGTCAAGCTGAGGTTCATATTACAGCATTTCAGAATGTTTGTTAATCACCAAAAGCTCGGAGCTGTCGTGCCTTAAAGACCTGAAAACCTCAAGTTTAGTGTTCCTAAAGCTGGCTTCAAAAAACAATATTCTGCAAGGAACCCTACCAATGACAGTAATTGAAATACATGACAGATCATGTCACTTTACACCTCTCAATAATAAATTGGCACACTTTATCACGGCTCTATTAATTTCAGATTTAATACCTACAACAGAAGGAACTTGATTATTTGACAGGAATCTACAGAAAAGTGGAATGTTATTGAAAACCAGATAAAGATTTGCATTTTTAAATTTTTGTACCGCATTATATGATTAGAGTGCTCATAATAGCTATTTTCGAACATGTAAACATTTGTGCAGAGAAGTGAGGTGGCAGGCCTTGCAGATTTGGATTTGAAAGTTTATTTCATTTGCTACTACCTATAGCACTATATATGTGCTTATGGCTTTTGCCAAACTGTCAATTATTTCATGTCTTGATAACTTTATTATGCAAATTCAGGCAAAGTAAGGGTCAGCACAAACTGCAATATTTCACTTTCACATGGTAAGACAAAGATGCAAAGAACATCAACTGCAACTAAAATCCCTCTCCTTCTGCAGTTCTGACTGATTCAAGTTTTAAAAGGCAGGAGAGGCTGTTCAGAAGTAATGACCTGTACAGGGGGACAGTAAGGGATGTTTCAAGCACAGGCTTGGGACATGGCTTTGCCAATCAAAGTCAGAACTAGAAACGTTTCCCCCCCCCCCCCCCGCCCCGGTTGTGTGCAACCACAATGCATTGCAAAACCATGCTGACTTGGATGGACTTCAAAGTTTCTCAAAAGAACTGTAATTGAGTAGTTGAGAGAGAGGAAGGCAAGAGGAGAGAGATAATAGAATCACAGAATGCTTTGGGTTGGAAGAGACATCAAAGATCATCTAGTTCCAACTCCTCTGCCATAGGCAGGGACACCCTCACTAGCCCAGGTTGCCCAAAGTCTCATCCAACCTGGCCTTAAACACCTCCAGTGATGAGGCTTCCACAACCTCTCTGGGCAACCTGTGCCAGTGCCTCCCTACTCTCAGTAAAGAATTTCTTCCTAATCTAATCTAAACCTACCCTCATTCAGCCTGAGGCTGTTATCCCTTGTCCTAAATTTGTTAACAACCCTCATACAAACCCAAGGCTTTCGTAAAGAGAAAGGAAACAACTGTTCTTCACCTCTCCTAGGGATAAGAGACACAATAATGTGTTTAAACTGCAGCAAGTAATACCCAGGTTACACAACAGGAAAAGCTTCACCACAATCAGGGCAGTAAAGCAGTGAAACGAATTATCAGGGGAATGTGCAGAGTCTTCATCCCAGGAGGCTGCAAAGTGTGTTGGAAAACACTCCCAAGAATGACATGTGCACGGCTGGTGGCCCTGTACTGTTCCAGAGGTGGTGGCCTCCTGGGATCCCTCCTGCGCTCTGCTGTGACTCTGCGATTGCACATGGCTGTGTAATCCTCAAAAAAAAAAAAAAGAGAACCTAGAAAATCCCAGAGCATTTCATTTACTATTACCTAAATAGCACTTTGTATCTTTTAATTGGAGATTACTTTTGTTTCATTGTATTTAAACTTTCTTTAAAGACACAATTTTAATCATATAAGGAAAAAAAAAATTCTGGCTCAGCCCAAAATTGGAATAATAATTTGATTGTTGTAAAACTATTCTAAAGCTTTCAGCTTGCCAACAACTTTGAGAAGGTTTTTTTCCAGGTTAAGGGAAACTGTTCTCCCACTTTCTAATCCAAGCCCAAATTTTTCAAACAGTATGTAGACACATCCCGCAGTCATGAAATTTTTCTCAGAAGAAAAGAGTGATCTAAGAGAAAACAAGGCAAAGGCAGAAAGAGGTACAACCCTAGGGACCCTGAGTAAGAGCATGGATTAGTTGCCTGGATTAGACACAGGGCTGAAGCAGAGGGCTGAGAAAGGTTTTGGTGAGAGACTGAGCAACTCTGCCGTATCCAGCGAGAAGGTTTGGGCTTTTGGGGGTGCATGATTGATATTACCTTGCTTATTTTTGAGGAAGAAAGAAGGACAAAAGATGATGATGGTAAGTGAGAGCAAGGAATCAAAGGACGTATGTGATGAAATAATTTTCAGTGGAATCTCAGAAAAAGAGAAAGGAGGAGTGCAGCAGACTCTGCAATCACAGCTGTTCATGGAGTGAAGGCTTGGGAAGGGAACGAGATGGAACAGGGCAGAAAGCGTGTTTATTGGTGAGAGAAATAAAACCACCCAAAAAAGAGCTTATAAAGAACTCAGTAGAGATGAGGTTGAAAGAAGTGCTTTGACTGCCTGTAGAAGTTTAATAAAGTTAGTAAAAGTTCAGTAAAAGGCACACACTGGGAGAAGCAGCACCAGTAACTTCTCCAAAGTCAGAGCAGAAAAGACAAAGGCATTTTGAAGCTAGAGATGGAGGACAAGGACAAGGAACTAGGGCTATGACAGGAGATGTCACTCTGGGAGCAGTGAACTTGGTTACATTTGATGTTGTGTCAGTGCTCTCAAAGATAACTTCAGTGATGCTTGCTACCATTAAACATAAAACCAGCTGCAAGCCAACACTGTGGGGTTTTTTTAATCAAGTGTCAGTCCTTATTTATTTAATACATTCTGTAGAGTGAAGTTTATTAATATAGTCAGTTGTGGGAGCTGGCTAAAGAGGACAGAGGGGAAGAAGTGCAAGTTAACTGGAATTCTCCTCCTAGGTCTCCAGAGTGGGATACATAACAACAGGCTATCCCAGTGTCGGCCCTTTGCCAGCAGAAAAGGAAGGACATGTAGGGAAACTGTATAGCACTAGCAAGCACATATCTATGTGACTTCAGAGCACACCTGCTGCAATATTAGCTGGTGGATTTTCGGTACCAATTTCTTAGGAGAGTCAGGCTCCATCAGCCTTAAAAAGGAATCTGAAGATATATAGGGCTTTACACAGAATGTGCCTGCTAGCAGCGGTCTTCCCGTTACTGCATGGGCAAAACCTGCAGGATAAAGCAGCATCTTTCGTGTGCAGCTCTTGGGGCGTATTTGGCTTTGCAGGTAACATGTTCTACGCCTTGAGCACCTCCTGGATAGAAACAATAAGGTCAGCCAGCGCTGGCGTCATACCGTGCTGGCTTCTCCAAGGCTTGCTGAAATGTCAGCTTCTGATTAAACACCTGGCTAATGAGGTTCCCATACTAGAAACTGCGCACAGTTTAACTGAGGATGCTGGAGGAAGAGATCTGGAGTCTATAGTCTTTATCTAGATACAACACTCTCCTACTCACTTAACAGAGACAGAAATTAATCCACTTTTTTTTTTTTTTTCTTTTTTTTTCGAGTAGGGGAGGCTGACAACAGCAGAAAGAATCATGACTACCATTTCCTGTTTTGGAAGACCAAACCCATGCGAATGTGTAAAATACTGCCCTCCCAATTTGGGTAGCAGGAAAGCTAGGGCTTGTGAAGTAGCTGCTTGAGAAGGATCTTTGCGTTTTTATCATTCAAAACTGCTGAGGCTCAAACTGTGAGTACTCTACAAGACAGTTCTGCTGCTGCTGCTACCCTTTTAGCATGAGTCATTTTCTAGGTGACCTTTTCAGTCAGCCAAGAACTGAACATCACCTGTTAACTATGTGTTTCCTATTCCTGCTTGACTCAACACTGTGGATGACAAAGTCTGACTGGAGCCTCATTGAATTATGAGGCGAGACACAAGTGAAAGCCAGAGCTTAGGCATATTTTTTTGGCTGTTGTATAACTACCTCCAAAACCTGCCTGTCTCTATCATGCAACATTTCCAAGCTTTGAAATGTTCTTTGCTTCTTTGAAAACAGGCTAGATGTCAAACCAAACGCCACATTTTCTGGTAATTTCTCATTTTTCTGTATTTGTGCTTCATGAAGTGATGTGTTTGTGTCTGTACATGAGAAAAAAAAGAGTTCACAGGCAATTTGTCATTGTGGGGGATTTATAGTAGGTCAAATTTATGATTAATCTGTTGCTTTTTGTTTGCCATTTAGTGATGGCAGTAAACAGATTTAATGAGTCACATGAACGAACAGAAATGGACAGCTTGTAACATTCAAATCTCTACTAGGGAACAACATAGCAGGAAAAGAAACAAATATTTCAGTTTCTCAAGCCAGTGAACATGTCTGCAGGAGGAGAAAAATACTAAAAGATAGTATCTGCTCTGTATGTACAGCACTTGAGGTGCCTATTTCTAGGGAAATCAAACTCTTGCCCTCCTACGGGAACCACTGTTCCTAGGAAATTTCCTAAGAAACTGTTTTCTTTAGACAAGTCCTTCATTAGGTAACACTTTGCAGATGGCAGTGCCATGGCAGAGCCATTGCAGGTGACAAGCGGCTGCGCTCCCAAGTCACATCACTGCGAGCGCCATGTGCTGCACAGGGCACATTCACATGAGGGGAAGAACAGAGAAAGAAGCAGCCCAACAGTTCTTGTCACCACCACATCACACATGTCCCAGAACATTTTCATGGCAACAACAGACGTTATCTTTGCCACGTTCCCTTTTTGCTTTACTGTTTCCACTCAGCATACCTCTGTTTATGGCTGGGTTTGGTGGGGTTTGGTTTTTGGGTTGGTTTTTTTTGGATAGAAGTCACCCCTTTCTCCGTGCCTGATCCCAGGCCAGGTCAGCAAAACAAGCAGCTCCATGGGGAACAGACACTTGCTCTCTCTCTCTGGCTGCTGTGCCCTCAGCAGGAACAAACTTTCCTATGGCACTTCTTCTGGGCTGATAGAAAACCAGTGAGGGCAACAGAGGAATCGAAACTTTTCATTTAAAAATCGTGCAGAAGACTCTGTAAGCCATCCAGATCAGACAAAATTTATGACTATCATGCTAAACTCAGGTTCTCACCACCATTAACACTACTTTAAATAAAGTAGTTAAACAAAGGGGCATTTCAGCTATCTTTACCAACAGACCTTGAATAGACTGAAATACTTTACTTGCTCTTCCCTCCCCAAGCTCGCAGGTAACTTCACCACCATGATACTGTGAGAACAAAGCCTGTCTTGAAGCAGAGAGACTATCGAAGTTGAACTTACCTGCAAGGCAGAATTCTGACAACGTCATTGGGCTTGTAGCCTTCAATACAAACAGCACAGTTATCAAAGTCTGGCTCAGTTTCCTACAGGAAAGAGAACATTCATAATTTCATGTTTTTTATTTTGTCAGCTAATCTCTTCATCAAAGAGCCTCTGTGACAAAGCAGAACGGTCACCAACGCATGCTGCAAATCTAGTAATGCATTTCACCACAAGCAAGTCAGATTTTTCCAACATGTTTCCAGTTGGAAACTTGCCCTGGGAAGCATGCAGATTTAGTCAGTATTTTTTAAACTTTCAGGATTTTCTGCATCTTCACAAAATCACCTTCTCTCTCTACTCCGCTCCCTTGGTAAATTGCTTACCAGTATTTCTTCCCCGCCTGAAGGACACACGGTAGCTAAATAAGCAATTGCCATTTCTGCTCTTGCCTCATTGTCCCAGTGGTCTGAAGGAATCCTCAGCACAGAGTTTCATTTAGTAATGAGCAATTTCAAAAATTACCTTATCACCTTTCCTGATTGTTCTGACTTGCAGCTTGCTGATTGCTTTCTTTGCAGCATCTCCAAGCCGGCGCTGTAATACAAAATTTGCTCTTAAGCAAAGAGTATCTCTTTATGCAGAAATCATCACCTTTTCTCCCTAGGCTTCTTAATAATCTGAAGTGACTGTACATGAAACAGGACAGTGCTGTATAAACAGATGAGGTCATCATACTGTTAGTGACAATAAGGACACAGTAGGCATTCTAGGCTTGCTGGAAACCCAAGGCTGGGTTCCAGTGGAGACTGCATGTGAACAAATCATGATGCTACCCTAGAGAACCCTTACTATTACAGTGAGTAGCATCCACTATTTGAGTATCCTACTTCTTCCCCCTCCTTTCATAACAACACTTGTAAAAAATACCTTACTAAATGAGGCCTGAGTGAACACTAAGATTCAGGTCTTTATTCTTGTTACAGAACTAGTTAAAGATCTTCAGCAAGATGTGAGTGCTGTGAGCGAGCTGTCAATTTGTTAACTACAAAAAACACAAACAGTGTTCTCTGCTGTTCTTTTTTCCTGCAATACAGAGTTGCCTGCTTTAGGGGAGCAGTACAAGGTATAAAAATGAGGTGAAAGCATCTGCAGTTTCTCACAGGTAAAGAACTATGTAGTCCTGCAGTAACATCCTCTCTGTACATAACCATCTGCTTGTTCTTTGCCTTTCTATCTTCCCTCCAGTGGACCATGAATTGCTCACCACGTGATGTTTCTGACTGTTCTCCCATATTTCCAAAACACCATTCCTGTGCTGGCAGGGTCAGAGCCACTCAGGATTAAAGTATGTAATAACAGCCTGATGCAAAACACCCCGTTCTCAAATGTTGACAACAGAGATGCCTGCTGCTTGCAAGAGGCTGTGAACACTACAGGGCAGTTCGTACAACCCCTGCTCAGCAGAGCTGCCTCTGTGGCCTGTGCTCCAAGGGCTTTGCTGCTCACGTGTGCTAACCCAACAGTGAGAAGAGCTGGAGACAGACTCACAGCCTGGAAAGGGCTTTGAAAGGTCATGTACTCTCACCCCCTGTTCAAGGCTGGGTCAAGTTGAAAGTCAGGGCTACGTCCAGTCAAGTTTTGAGTATCTCCAGGAAGGGAGATTTCACAATCTCTGTGGGTAATTGGTTCCAGTGCTTAACCACTCTCACAGCCCTTTTTTAAAAAGAAACCTCCAACCAAAACCCACAACATACAAATGGAATTTCCCTTCTAATTTGTGACCATTACCCTTGTCCTTTCTCCACACACCTCTGAGAAGAGTCTGACTGCCTCCTCTCCAGCCACCTGACTCTGCAGCTGAAGGCTGTGAGCAGAGCTCTTCCTCCCCCTCTGCTCCCCTCCCAGCTTGCCAAGCTCCCTCTGCCTCTCCTCTTGTGTCATGTGCTCCTGTCCCCAGACCATCCGGGTGACTCCCTCCTGGGGTCTCTCCAGTTTTGTCATTCCTTTCTCATACAGTTCCATGCAGCAACACCTATTCCAATGTTTTCTTGTCCATTTTCTAACGTCATGATACAGCGCATCCCAAATTCCCACCAATAAATGATTCAAACTCTTCTTTTCACCTCCCCTCCCCATCTGTGTTTCCAGCCATGTGTTATTAGATAGGAGGGAGACTTCAGAGCTTTGGTGACTCAGAAGACATTCAACTTTTTGGGCTGGGAACACTGCCTGTGCCAGAGTTCAGAGGAGCCTGCCAGCAGGAAGGGTTTCCAGCTGGAGGGGGTGAGAACATCAAGCCAAAAATGGAAGGAAGCTGAATGTAGTTTGTAAATGGAGACCTAATCATCATACAGACACAATTAATAAATTACCATGTTGTTCTTCAGATTCAATTAAAACCACTGAATTACATTTAGAGAGCAAACTTAGTGGGTTGGAAAGACATGGAAGACTGACAAAATGCAGGCAATGCTGAAAGCAGAGAGCAATTTCACATCTGGCTAAAGAGGTGAAAATTATTTTGGCCATCATGTGAGATTTACATATGAGTTTTCCCTGATAACTAATTACTACATGTGAGAGTGTATTTTGTAGCTATGCAGCATCTACTCAGTGGTATGTTTTTCTCACAGTCTCCCCAAAACAAATGGATCAGACAAGAGCTGGAAACATTACTTGCCAGCTATTTGTTTCTTTAATGTAAATCAAAGACAGACTGATAACATACAGCAAGAAAAGAGCCATCATGTCCTGCTTCAGGAATTGCTTGTGATTCTTTTTTATCATTATCATTACTTAAACTAATGAAATGTTTCAGTTCTTTTTTCCACATTCTTCAAGGGGAAAGGACAAGATTAAAGACTCATGTACATCTTTGATCTGCTTGTTTTCATGTTTGCTTTCTCTTATCTATCTTAAATAGACAAGTTCATGACTGACTTACAAATGAGAATAATTTAGTTTTTGAAAGAACAGGAATATCTTGGAGTAAAGTCATATTCCAAAGGATTCTTCAATTTGAATGAAAGGCATGCTACCACTAACCAATGATTTCCCCTAAAAGACAAGAGGCATTACAATTATGTAAGGGTTTAAAGTGAAGCACAGACATTTACGGCCATAAATCTGAAAATCTGAAACTCATTAGCAAGGCTGCAACAGTCAGTACTGGGCTGGAAGGAGTTAAGCACGTCAGATGCAAGTGGTCTCATGGAGATGTTGATACTAGTTAAAAAGAAAGGACAGTAGCATGGAAAGCATGTCTTGTCTGCTCCTGAGGAAGTAAATGATGCAGTGGAAGAGAAATTACGCTAAGTGCTTCTCTCAACAGCCTCACTAAGCAACCACCTTTGCAGGGAGAAGATTGCCTCGTGCCCTGCACAGGATGAAGTGGGCCATCACAACAAGGTCTGCGATATGTCTGCTGTACGACTGATCAAGTTTGCGGACTCCATCACAGGAAGCATCTTCCCAGACTGCTTCAAAGATTGATGTGTCTCTTCAGTGACCCAAAACTCTCATTCAAAGCCACAGCCAGCAGTCTTCCTCCTCAGATAATTGCTTGACCCTCCACATTCTGCCAGCCACATATAAAGTAGATCCTTTACTGGAGATTAACCCCAGATGCACAGGGCCCTTCTCAGCCCCAGTGCAATCGCTGCTTCCTTCGGCTTTCACAACCCTGCAAAACTCATGGAGCCCACCAGTTTCAAAACTACTTCACAGAAAACTTCTTAACAAAAACCCATGGGAAGAAATGGTACAGAAGAAATACGGTCAGCAGGGTCTGGCACGTAAACATCATTGCCTTGCCATCTTCCCCATCTCATGTCTCACAGATGACAAAAAGAGAATTTGACTATTAATGAAATATGAAATCTGACACATTGACAGCGTTAGTTTTGGATTTTTTTTTCAGCAAGTGTCCTGGCTGTTACAAGGCTGAGAGAGCAAGTCACATTTTGCTGAACTGTCTCCAGGACTTAACTTGTCATGTAATTCCAAACTGCTTTCAGTTAGCTCTGCAACCCAATGTCTCTTGATGCAAACAATTCCCACAGTCTTACACAGAGAAACTCTCTCATCTTCAGGAGGGCTCCAGAATCAAGCTGTGGAGGAAGTTGATTGCCTGTACTTTCCTTAGACAAATTTAGCCTCTTCATATCAAAAGGGCATATGATCAGGGCAACCACATACTTCCTGGACATCTTGTTAAATGGGGAAAAAAACCCGATGTCTTAGATTTTCATCCATGCAAATATTACTACTCATCTTCTACTTACACATGTACTGTATTGTCATCTGTGCTTGAAATGAAAGGTATTAAAACAAAACCTGAAATCTAACCAATCCAGAGGAGGCCGAACTGCTCCTGGTAGAAACTCCATTGTCAGCCAAGCTAAGGAAGGGCATGCATAACAGAGGTTAATGAAGAGGTAGGCACAGGTTTTTATTTGACACAGAAAACACAGGCCTTCACAAACTCTTGTTTTAAAATCGTAGGATTTTAAATCCTTCAGATATCGAAATGAATTTAAGATTTTTTTTTTTTTTTTAATTTTAACTGAAGCCTAATAAATGAGTCACAGCTTTTTGCGCCTTCAGAACAGGGCAGCCAGTCTGCACAGTTAAGATTTTATCACGTCTTAGGGTAGGAAGTGATACACAACTTTCTCTGAACAGGCCAGCTGGCTCCCCCTTCATCTCATGCTCTGTTTATCCAAACATTTCAACCTTTGGATAAACTTTGGCCTGAGCACACCAAATACACACAGAAGGAAGCATCTTTCCTAAAGTTGGCCAGCAACGAAGGTGCTTATAACACATGCAAGGCTTTCCAACAAGTAAGCACAATACCTTCATACAGACACATGCAAGATACAATGGCAAAAGCTTTTTGAGCGCTATGACAGAAGAATCTTGCTCTAGCAAAGCAATACAATCAATTTTTTCTTGTATGTATCTGAATACCCAGTATCTGCTTGAACATATAAACCCATCGGTTCCAAACTACAGCACGTTACCTGAATGAGCTTCTTACTTTGCTAGATCTCATGTTTATGTATGTCTATTTATGCTGCTAATCTGCCTGTATAATTACTTGATTGAAAGCACATTTACGGTACTCACATACATAAATCAGGCACACATGTGCTTCTGCAGCCAAGCATCTAAAAATTATCACAGCCGTTACAGTCACAGCAAATCTGCTGCCAGTGATGTTCAAATTCCAGCTGGGATAGTCTCATTCTTGCTATCCAAAATTTCATACTGTATATTTAAAAGGAAAATACATTTTTTCTGTCTGTAAATACAGAGCAGCTGCTCTCTGTTTCAGAGGATGCCTGAATTTTAATGGTGGAGGCATCCCTATACATTAAGTGTATGTTACAGAGTACGCAGTAGTACTTTTTTCTCCAAGATGATTATTAACACTCTTAGTTTTACTTTTTCTGCAGAGCAAGCAAGGCAATATCCTCCCTCCCCTGCCCTGACAGCAATTTATTAAGGGCCCAGAACCATCTCTGAATTACAGGGCATTTTTTTCCCCTGCAGTAAAATTGTTATCTCCTCAGATTTCATACACTGATAACATTTTCTACAGTACCATTAGAATGAAATGTAGAAGCCTCAGCTTCACAGTTCTGCTGATGCCGAGATAGTTGCATCCAGTCAAGAAAAGATTAAATTTATTATCATCATTGCTATTATTATTCACTGCTGAACTACCATAAAGATGAACGGTGCTTCATAAATTCAGAGCGCCTCAGTACCTCGGGCTCATTCCCACTGCTGCTGACTTCTCTCCAGCTCCATGGGTTTTGTATTTCTTTCATGGGATTTGGACAAGACGCCAAAACCAAAAGTAATGGTTTAATAACACTGGTGGCTATCACTACAGCACTCACATGTTCAGTGATCATTGTCAAATAAAGAGGGAACGTGTTTTCCTGTCCAGCCCAAGACCCTTGTAAAGAAGTATTAAAATGAAAATACTATGTTCTTTTTTAGTTTCTTCACTTACTGTGAACCCTTGTTTCACACACAGACATTCACATACTTTGCTATATTTTAGTAATCATTTTGACCTTGAGAGACGTTCTATACATTTCCACATCGCTTGGCTACATGTACTAAGGCAACATTTTAACTAATAAACACTATATATTTTCTGCCTATTTCTTGTTTCACATGGGAGACATGCTCTACAATATATATATACATATTCATAAATTCCTTCTGTCCTGAATCCTAACTGTATTGTCTTGGCTTTCCCCAAACACAGACACTTTTATTCCCATTCTTGAAACTTCTTTTTTTTTTTTTAACCACACATTCACAGTCTCTTCAGATTTTACTTTTAAGCTGAATCCCACAGTGACTTTTTGGAAACACAAACAGCCATTCCAGCACTGCTCACCTGATTCCTGTCTCTGGCATTTGCGTAGCGGAACCGCTGGATGTAATAGAAGACCAGCCAGGCCAGTGAGATGATCATCAGCACAATGAAGGAGATGGAGACGAACACCACAGAGGTCCGGCTGACATACTTCTGCAAGTTGCGTGTCCCGATGGTAATGTACATCATCACAGTAATGTTCCTCTCCAGGAGGCTTACTATCTCTTTTCCTTTGGGTTCAGGAATCATTATTGCTACAACATCTTCTAGGCCTGTCAGACAGGAAGGAGAAAAAAAAAAAACCACCTTAAGTAAAAACAGTTAATCGCCTCGTAATAAAATGACAACAGGGTGTGGCCAGGCCAAAAATACCCAAAAAGCAAAACAGAACAGTAACAAAAAAGCTCCCAATTCTCCTGCTGGTTATCACCAAGAGGTAAGTCAGATGGATCTGGTGAAGGTTTCAACTGGTACCAGTTGCACAGTGTTTTTCTATAAACTAATCTTGGTGAGACACATAACTGCGTTTCATGGGCTGACATAAACACAGATTTCCAGCACTACTGAGGCTTATCTCGATACCACAGCAAGCACTGCAGAAAGGGAGACAAGCTGCAGTCAGCATCTTCCCACCCAACACTCCCTATGGATTTATCACAGTCCATTTTGCAGGATGCCACGTCTGTTGGGGAAGCTCCTCCAAACGTTGCATTCAGACCAGAAATACATCACAGATCCACACGTGGCTTCACAGCACCAAAGCATCGCTGCCCTCGCCCAGGGCTGTCAACAGGAGAAGCCTGCAGGCACAAGCCGGAGATGTTCCCAGCTCATGCCACAGGATGCTCCTCAGCCCAAGCCCATGTGAAAATTCGTGAGTCCCTGCTGGGAGCTGGGATCATCAGCTGATCCAAGTTTAAAGTCAAGAACAGTGTTTTATTCCACGAAAAACCCACTACCGATGCTAGACCAGCCCCCAACACAATTTCGCAGCATGGCCCCACAAGGACACCAGTCACCCAGCTGGGGTGGCAAAGCAGTGTCCACTAGTGAGATGGGGTAGGAGCTTCTTACAGTCTGGTTGATCTGTCTGAAGCCACCACCCTCTAAGATGGGCTCTCCACTGATCTATCATGCCTCGACGCTGCACCAGCTTTCCTTTCTGTGCAGTGCTGTTTCATTTTACTTGCATCACACACTGCTGACACTATTTTCCTTTCACAATTTTATGTCCCCAATGTAGATGACAAATATAGTCTGAACTTATTTGGAATTGGGCAGCTTGCTAAATGCCTTTTCCAGCTTTATAAACAAGCTATCGCCGCTTTATGGTTTAATATTAGGGAGATTCTGTTCTTCCCCTTCACAACACAAGTACATGGACAATTTTTACACCTACGCTATATACTGCAGTAGTTAAATCCTGAAGTGCACTAAGCAGCTGAGGACAAAGAGGAAGTATGTTAATGTAAAAATGGGCAGCATATGGAGTAATTATAAACTGTCATTTAGTAAGAAAGGCACAAATTTGGGCATGTCTGAAGTCAGAGAGATGATGCTGGTGAAACCCTGTGAAACTGGCCGCCAGCATGCTGTTAACCCCATGGCTACCTGCATTTTGAGTATGGCTACCTGCCTCTGGACATTCATGGAGGTGGGAAGGGATTGCTCAGCCATGAATGAAGACGTGAGAGGGCAACTAGCGTTTCCAACAGCATCCCCTTATTTGTCTAGTAGGAGCTCACCTTCAGCCACCAAGACAAACCTACCTTTGCAACTCTTCTGATACTTGTTTATTACAAAAGGCTAATGCAAACATTGCCCTAACCACCTGGGGAGAATTTGCCAAGTCTCAAAGTGGCTGAGAAGGGCACTGGTGCCATGCCAGTAATTTTCCTGCAGTCAGTAAGACAAATTGTCTGGAGGAGTGCTTAGCTGTCCACATGCCTGCCTTTGTTCTGTCTTTTTTTTTTCTTTTAAAGAAAATAACAATTTAAAAATCAGTCTACAGGAAAACCAAAGCAACCACCTCACATGTAGCCAGAAAGAATTCAGAGTGAAAAATGCCACAGCCAAAAGCACTGAAAGGAATTTCATCAGCTCCTCTCAAAAGCCACTACTCTGTCCAGTATGAACCTCTAAAATCATCTTCAGTGCAGTCTGGGATACTATGAATGAGGTTATGTGAAAGCCTATAAAAATGATAGAGACAAAACTATTTTCAGTAGAAAATATAGCTAGTATGTTAACTGTTTAATTGTCTTGATCTTAAATATAGACACAGGCCAGCTATTGCATGTCACAAATAATCACACTGAATGGTTCCATTATGAAATTAATATTTTTGTAACAATAAAAAAAGCACCCCATAGTAACATCCTACCCTTCTTTACTATTGCAGTAATTAAAAAGGGGAGAATAAATAGCGATCTCCTGCTTAAATTTAACCTCATTCCTGTTTTTCCATCACCTGCCCTTTCTGATTAAGCTACAGTGTAGGTTTCTGGCTTCAGGTCATGATGGAAACACAACCAGTTCTAAACAGGAGCGCAGCCACATGCCTCCCTTCTCTGCTCTCCCCTTCTGACGTCTCTCTGCCAGCAAGGCCTACGGTCACCTCGGGCGAAGGGCCTTTTAAAATACTTTAAAGAACACAAGATCAGCAAATTGCCAGGGATATATACTAAGTAACACTGCATTTAGAATGCCAAGTAGAAGACACAGCTATTGCAAGAGGAAAGCAGCTTCTTTTGTTAATTCAAACCCTTAATATATTCAAATTGTAGGCTATCTGGTTATTTTCTTGGAAGTCATTACCATTCGTAATGAAGCATTCCTGGAAAAAACTCAACCCACAAATCAGCAACAAATAATAATCAAGAATTTTTAAAAAAACATTTTATTGAGTTTATGATAATTTCTCCAAGGTACTATAGAGAATGCAGTTTGATCAATCGAGCCATTAAGCTATGTTTTTCATCTCAAGTATGCTTAAAATTAGAAAGAAAAGGGGGAAAATGAATTTATTTCCTTTTCTCCCTTAGACAAAATGTTTGTATTACTGCAGTTTCAGTATCTAATGACACATGGGAGGCTCTGACATACATGAAGACGACACACGTTAAAGAGGAACAATAATGTAATGAGACATCCACATTTGAGTTGCATTTCTATGCCCAAGAATGGATTTGTTCAACAGACTTCAAAAAAGAGAAAGTATCTGGTAATACGTCCTGATGCTTCTCTGGCGAGTTAAATGCTAACGATGCCTCTCATTAAACACACCCACAACGGCAACAGCATTTTGTGGCACTCTTGTTACCTAACACATTTCTTTTCTTTTCCTGGCCAAGATTAATGCAGAGTTTGACATGAATTTTTAAGTAGCTGTCAGGATGAATCAGAGATTCATAAATCAAAGGTATTCAGGCTGCAATGAATGGATTTTTTTTTCTTCTGTTTTGGTTTAGGAAACATTTAACGTATCAGCACTCTCTCCTTATGAGCCAGTAACAAAAGAAGTAAGGTAGAACTTCTAGACGTTTGGGATGATTTAAGTTCCTTGAGCTTGCTGAAGCGTATTCTGGGTGGAGAAAACGTGCTGCTGGCCTTCAGGCAGCTGTTCCGCTTCTGGGCTCTATGTCCCGTGGTGTAAGGTGGGAGGGCCATTGGCACGGCGATGGCTGGGTGTTGGGCAGGCCCAGGCATCGCTGGTTTCAGAGGGGCTGCGCCGTGGAGCCGTGGACAGGCTCAGCTTGTTTCCCTGTCGCCGAGCCAAATGCATGGCCCTCTGGCTAATCCATCTGCGGCACAACACCTGCGCAGAGCTGCTCCGGAACTAATAGCGCTTGGTGCGCTGAATCCCTCAAGCGCTGCACCTTCCTGTGTTGGTTACACTGGGCTCTTCCTCACCCCAGCCTGCAGCAGAACAAGTCCCGTCTCCAAAGGAACTGCTAACAGCAGGAGGAACTGCAGAGGACAGCGAGTCTCCGACACCTACACGTGGCGGCGGATGACAGAGTTGCGAAGCAGCAATGAAGTCAGAGTGTTTTCAACAGCAAGACGCACAACTTTGGAAATCCAAAGACCCAGAAGATCCTCTCCAAACCTTCCTCCTTCCCACAGTACTTGGCTATGGAAATACATTCCAGCTGGGATGCTTTTATGTAAAATTGCAAACTTTTTCCAAGTGTGCCAATCTAGTCACTGGTGAGAGGGGAAAGGAAAGACTTCATTTCTCTAGCAGTGGGTTTTGGCCATTTTATGGCCAGAAGATGGAAATTCTCCACCCCTGGCCACAGGCTGTGATGACAAACCTGCAATATTTTTTGATGCTGTGCTGGGAGCTTCAGGAGTGACACTGAAAACAGTCCCTTGGTCTCCAAATTAGCAGTCAGGCCCTGCAGCAGCAGGCTGTGGCTTTAATGCTTTGTCAAGTTTTGTTGGAGGCTCTAAAAAGCGGTGTTTCCGACTCATCTCAGAAGAGATGATTTAATTCTTCATGCTTGGCAACTGCCAGAAGTCAGTTAGAGAAATAATTAATTGAATTATTTGAATAGAATTCTGATTTGGGAGGCATATAGAGTCTTCTCCAAGATATTCTATCAAGATGTAAAAAAGGATTTCTCTCATGTTGTACACCAAAATCAAATACCGAAGCATTTCCTTTCACAGATTTTGTAGCTGAACACTCAAACGCTATTTCAGAGTTCAGGAATTGCCCTGACAAAACAGACAGTGCTCAGTCTTGCTTAGAGCCTAGGAACTGAAACCTCGCAGGAGAGTGTAAAAATGCCAAACAACTCTTTGTTTACTTGTTGAAGAAATAATTTCATTTTCAGGAATCTATTTCAGTAACTAGCAGCTATTAGAAAACAGCAAAACAAATGCAGATCTAGACAATTTGACAGCATTCCCATGCCCAGCTCTGGAGCACCATCCCCAGGCTCAGCCCGTGGTCTGTGAGTCCTGCCTGCCCTACGAGGTGTGAGCCAATTCTGTGATGGTGCTCCCAGCAAGCACTGAAATTATATATATTTTTTGAAATATCCTATGTTTTGGTTTGTTTTTTCTTCCCCTCCTGAACAGCTCAGCTGAAAACTACTACTGAAGAGTATGAAAAGGAATCCATATGATGGTGCTGTAGTTGCAATTGTCTAAGCTATAACCAAGAACGGTCTGTTGGGCTATTAGCACATACTACCTTTTCCTACAGACCTTGCTCTCTTTGAAAATACTATTGCTTTATAATCGTGTTTGGTTTCTTTATGATTAAATTACATGGGAAATGGTATATAGGTTAATCAGATGGCATTTCAATTGAATTTTAATGCCATGTAATTTTTTCTAATAGTTTCATAGTTCCAATATTGTCCCAATTTTTTAAAAACATCCAAACCATTAAAGTTCAATCTCAGTTTTTCTGTTTTCTGTGGTGCAATTATAAATTGACCAGAAGATCAGCTGTTGCCTCTTTTTCTCCTTTAAAAATAAACTTAAATTACATTTTTTGTGAACTGAAAAATTACTTTTGGAAACCAAACCAATATTTTGGCAAAGCTGTTTTCTGAGCAGCAGCGTAATACTGTTTTGATGACGTCTCAGATTCTTATGTGGGCCAACTGGGAAGCATTACCAGTAAGAAATCAAACTGGATAAAAGGACTGTTCCCTGTAAGAACTCTGCTTTATGGGGCATTCACAGCATTGGTCTAAAATAGAAGCGTCTGTAAATGAGACTAGAAAAAACTGGCAAAGAGAAGAGCAATATATAGTAAGGAACAGTAAAACATAGTCAATATCTCATATATTCATAGGTGAAATGACTACAAACTGTAGTCTATCATCTCTTGCATGAACTGTCTCAGTGCCAGAGGACTAGAAAAGACAAAGATTTCAAATGATGTTTCATAACAGATATGGGCAACTACAGATCAGGTTGTCCAAAGTTATTCGGTGAGGTTCCTCACCAAAGACTCTTCTGCAAAAAAGATGTCTTTGAATAAAATTGAAAGGGCCTCACATGAGAAAATAAGAGGTTAAAAGACAAGTCTTGGAGTTCAAAGCATCAGAGAGCCACAAGTACAAACAGCACTCAGGGATCACAAACTGCTGGAGGCTGGGAGAGCAGTTCTGGGAGAAGCAGGACTAAACATTCAGCTGCTGCTGTTAGCCATTACAAACACCACGATGCTGGGACAGATGGACCTTTGGTCTCAAACCACAGACTTGCTTTTACATGAACTGAAAACTGCAAGTTTTATTTCTCCTGGAGAGAAGAAAGATTAAATCAAGTCATGATGGTGAAACAACATGGCCAAAGTCAGAACTGTGATTATACCAAAAAGTCCCTCTCTGAGCCCAAGTGGGAAAACCAGAACTGTTTCTGTGACTGGTGATGACCAGTAAAGGACTGGGGCCAAGGCAGTTAGTGCCTCTTACTTCTCAAAGCACCAGTGAGGGCTTGACCCATGGCAGAAGGGTGTGTTTCTGATCTGGAGGCAGGCGGGTGGGCTGGTGGCTCAAAGCTGTACACCACATACCCAAGCATCAAGTGTCCCGCTGCCACTGCAGGGTATTTATGCAGGCCCAAAGCAAAGGAAAGCAGTAGCAAAACAGGAGATACATCTGCAGGTCCAGAGAGAGACTGCATTACCTCCTGCGTTGAACATCACATGTGGGCCCTGCAGATGGGCCAGACCACCTCTTCTCTCAGTCCTCATCCCAGAAAGGTACTGCTATCACCAAGGGCATGGATTGTTGGGGTTTTGGAAAGGATTTCACCTTACAGTGAGGGAAAGTGGCAGGGCTGGATGCTGAAGTCTTTGCCTACCCACTTGTGGTGCCCCACAAACACTGCCTGCCCCGGGCTGCCCCACACAGCAGCCCCACTCTGCCCTTGCACCCTGCCAGGCAGGGGAGAGTTGCCAGCTGGGAAAGGAAAGCAGGAGCATGATCATTCTCCGCTCCTTCTCCCAAAACCAGGATGCACAAGGCAGGCAGCTAACCCCCTTCCAGGGTGCCAAACCCGAGATGAAAAAGAAATGCTGGGAGAGGCCAGAAGTGAAGACAGCACAGAGCCCTGTTTTGGTGGATATCAAATTACTGAGGTTATCAAAACACAAGTTTTCACCATATAATCTTTTTTCATTTTTACTCTAGAGCTCTTGCTTTGCAGTGACGTGGGTGCTTTCATCTCCCCCCCGCCCACATTTCCAATTTGTTTTCCTTCTCTGTCTAAAAGCTGAGAGATATTTCCTTCAAGTTATCCTCTCCCTCATTTCCCGCTTCTCCTTGGCACTGTTAGCACTTGCCTTGGCCCTTTTCCCATCTTCCAAAACATTTAACTGTAAATCACGTTTCCTTAAAAGGCAAATGCAGCAACCAGGGAGAGAGGAGCAACACCTTTTCCCCACAGCTCTTTTCCCATTTGTAAAAGGAAACTCTTTTCCACAAACTATTTATTATTTTTTTCCTTAGAAAACCTTACTGTTGCGAAACACTTTTCACTGCAGAGGCACAGATATCTAGTGGGATAATTAAGTGACCTGTGAGGAAAAAAAGACTTACTGATGTTAAGGACTGGCTACAGTACTTAGGTAAGGGACATCAGTTTTCTATTGGGTCCCCAGGCAACAACAATAACCTCAAGCAGAGCTGTTCCCGGTTCGTTTCTTTCAATACTATAAACCAGGAGAGGTAAGATGGTTCTGGCTGTGATCTTTCCTGTGCAAAGAAGACTCAGTCACCGTTTATTACTGTTTAGGGACAAAGGCATTTCTGTTCGTGCTTTTGTAATCAATGCTGATCTCGCCAAGGCTGTAAGAGCTCAGAATATATTGACTCCTTCTGATTTTATGCAGAAACTGCAGCAAAGGAAAAAAGTAAAAAGCTACAAATCTCACAAAATCAAATTCAGCATGATATCTGCATTCTTCCTGGGCTTGGTTCCCACAGTGTCAGCTCATCAGTCTGCTGAACTAACCACTGCTAATGAACCAACATAGTGTTACTTATTCACATTTAATTACAGAACTCCAAGGTTTCCTCAGACCCTGACCCAAGGCACAAATGTTCAAGACTGTTATCTTAACCAGGATGGCACTTCATTATAACTGTCTAATCATTAGTTCTGAAGACCTCTCTAGAAATCGCCCTTGGCTTCTGAACAATGTACACTGTTAATGCCATATAACAATCCTAAGTTTTCCATTCTGGAATTTTCACAGCAATGCTTTATGATTTTTTTGCCACATAGAAAGATGTCAGACAGACCCCTTCACGCAGGCCTTACAGCCAGGGTATGCTCCAACTCATAGCAAAACACGCTACGGGGACAAGTTATTAGTAAAATACCACCTTTTCCAGAGTTGTGGCAAAACACTCCCACTGTGCAAAGCAGGAGCTGCTTCAGTGGAATTGTGCCAAAAGAAAAGATGCCTTAAATAGCATCTTAGGTAGTACAATGCAAACACATGCCAGCCCCTATGCCTGGCACTCTTGGAACAGGTATAAATACATTTTCATTCACAGATGGGGAAAGCATCGCACGTGTGGTGAATGCCTTGATAAAGCTTCCCGTGGCAGCCCCCAGGCCAGCTACCCCTAGCACAGCCGACCACAGCAGGGACCTGCGACTCCCCCTGCCAAACTTGCATCCCATACCTTGACAATACATGAACACACTGGGCAGAGATGCAGCCTACAGGTGCGCAGAGATGCACGGAATACGCAAAGGTAAAACGAGGGTAACAAATTAACACCACTGGAAGTAACTGGAGTTGCTGTGTGCGTAATTAAGTCACCTGTATGGAATTGTGTCCTGTTAATAGAGTTACGAGCTGTTTGTGCTTTACGAATTTCATGAACAAAGAATATTGAAAACACGGAAAATTAGGAAATAACCCTGAGACTATACACACTGCAGCCGCGATTATGCAGATTAATGACAGCTTTTCGTCTAGAGAGACAGAATCAGGGAATTTTTGGGTTTTGTGGGGTTTTTTGATGTAGTGACAAATTCTTCCCATTTACTTACAATGTCAGAGAAGCTGTTAAGAAAATATTAGTGCCATATGCAAAGTAAATAACAGTTGACCTTGGAGAGTAAAGTATTATTAGGAACTTTCCAAGCCATTAAAAAAAAAGGGGGAAAGACACGTATGCAAAAATCTCATTCCGACTAAAATGCCCGAGTTCCAAAATGTGTTTCAAACAATTTTTAACGCAGTTGAAAATACCTCTTAAGCCCATGAGGCTTCATCTGCAACTCTCACTGAAAACTATTCATTAAAGGAAATAGATGGGGACCAGATGAGGTTTTCTTAACCACCAGTCCCCATGACTGGGACTACATCAGTTGCCGGCACAAGCCCAAGCGGTTTCAAAAGCACTACAGCACCCGTGGGCTGGTGAGGGCTCCCCAGGGTGCTCCAGAGCCCCCACTGCAGTGCTGTTCTGACCCTCCATTTCTCCCACACCCTCACCATCTCTCCCTGCACTGCCAATGAGTAGCAGGTCACCCCAACATTTAGCTGAGCTCTCACTGAAGATCTTCCACCTCGGCACCCTAATTATTATGTAAGGACAGCTTGAGAGTGCCTTAAATTCCCTGCACCCCTGTCCTCCCCCTTTCATGCTGACCAAAGGACTGGGTGCTGTGGACTGCAGGCTACAGGAAGGGGGACATGGCGACACAGTCTGACACTTGGAGAGGCACAACTGCACATCCTCCTCCTGCACCATCAAACCTGCCAGCCAGGGCAGCTTACAGGGTTTTTCTCCAGTGAAGATGAGCCTTCGCAGAAGCATCCCTCAGACACCCTCACCTACAAATCTAACGAAGAAAACCCCCAAACCAAGAGATTAACACAACTCTGGTTGAAGCCACATGTTACAACCCTGGTGGCTCTACATGGGCTGGAGCAGTTTGAAGTTTAAAAAGCACAGACAACTGGCAGAGTAAAGAGCTAGAAAACAGCACAGCGTATCTGATGTGGTTTTAACCACCATCACTGAGCATGTTCCAGTTCAAGTGACCCTGCATCAACTGGGCAAGAAACAGGTTTCAGAGCAGCAGTCTGGGAACTATGTAAAATTACTTAAGGGGATTTCCTCTTTCCTCACTCAGATCAAACTTCCCCAGAGGTGCAAAAACACTGTGGTTATCACTCCGTCCAAGGGGATGAGATTAAAGATAACTGGCAAGAACAATTGATTAAAATATAGCAAAAGAAAAAGAACAGTGAAAATGAATGATAAAAACAGAGCAAAAGGACAAATAAGCCGAATCTTGGGCAGAGGGCCAGGGACACATCAGCAGGACCAAGCCAAAGCTGAGGCAGAGCATCGTACTACCACATTGCCAAACCTTCCAAAAATGCTGAACCACCCCCAGTGCCATTAGCTTTTTTTGTGGGAGTTTGAAACCTCTACAATATGTGCCTTTAGTAATCTCTCTTCCAAACTGAATGATCCCTGTCTTATTCAGCTGCTCCTCATATGGAAGCCATTCCATACCTTTGAACATACTTTTCCATATAGGGGCTGGATAGCTTTGATTAATAGTGGAGCATCTGCCAAAACTTTCTATGCTGCCATCTTAAAGACTTTCCCAGGAAGAAAAAAGGCTTCAGTCATTACACTCAGTCTAAGTTGCAGCCACAAGCCTGGACCTTCCTGTTAGTGTCACAGGGATGACTGATGCCACAAGTCTTTGTACCTTCTGCAAAAGCAGCAGCCTAGATTTCTTGTAGAATTAGCCCTTATTTGTTTTTAATCAGTGATAACAAAACTATTCAGAAAATGACAAAGAAATGTAGAAATATCCTTATTTCCCACTTCAAGCAACCCTTCCCCGTAATGCCTTCCCAACTGTTTGGTAAAACACACACTCCTATGGGTCCAGCCTCATCTTGTCTTTCTGCACAGCAACAAGCCAGCACCATGTGTCTTCTAGGTGTGGGGAGAAAAGGAGGGAACACAGGCAGGGCAGTGTCAGCTGCTGCCCTCAAAATACCACCCAATCCAACCACAGAAGGTTTTTTCACTGTTCCCAGAATGGTGAAGTCTGTGTGGGGGAATACCTGTAACTTCTCTTTATAAGCTTTTAAAAGCCCAAATGCCAGTGACTTCCTGAAATAAATAAAAAAAAATAAAAATCAAAGAATCATCTCTAAATAGAGAGAGACACATCTTAATTGGTTCTACCTTGGACATAAACAGGAATAATAAAGTCTCTCTTGTTTTTGCTGAAGAGATCTTGTTTGCTCAAGAATCTTGTCATGGAAACCTTCTGTCCTGAGGATGGGGCAGAGCTGCTGAATCTTTGGCCTTCATTTTCAGGTAGTATGGTTAAAAGCCACTTAAAACTGGGGACCTATTCCACATACTGAAATTGAAAAGGTAAAACTACTCTAAATCACACAAAAATCACAGCAACACACATTATTCAGATGCTAAGTTTCACCTTCGCTCTCAAGAAATCAAGTTTTATTTCATTAGTCTCTACTGTTGTTAGCTTTGCAATTCTCCAGCTGTCCTTCCAATCCCTTAGGGTAAACAACACTTAAAATGTCTAATAAAAAATAAAAATGGAGCAGAAGACAAATGTTAGGTCTTTCCTACTATTATGAACAGACGTAACTAAAACTGAATTTCAAACTGATATAGTTAAATTACCTACACCAATGCAAACCAGGTTAAAATAATTTCAAAGAACAGCAATTTCAGAGAATGTGAGAGCTTTTAGAGGAAAACAAAACTCCCAGGGCCTCCCTATCATGGAAAAAGGTCTGGCAGGTGACACACTCCATTTTAAACTGTTGTGTCAGGGTTTTCTAAAGACAAAATTCACTGAAAGTTAGTTTATATTGTTTAAAAAAAAGGAGAATAACAGGAATAGAGACTTAATTAAGAACAGCTGAGACAAAACTGAGAATAAGCTACCTAAAAATGCTGGTTTGCGGCGGGGGAGCAGGGGGGCACTGCTTGGACAAATGCCTAGATTTTTGTTTTGTTTGAGTATTTTACGTCCAAGTGAGCTATCCTGGTGTCAGAAAATATTCCTCTGACTGCCTGATTCAACTTCCAGCTCTGCAGTGCAGGGCAGGGGTGATTTAACCCTGGCAAATAACCAACCTGAGCCCTGACTCACATAGCAAAAGTATGTCTGAAAGCAGCTAAACATCCTCTTCACCGTCACAGCCACCGAGCTCTCCACGCCAGCCTTTAGTGGTAGCAGCGCGATGAACGAGCCCAGCTAGCACCACAGATCCTGCTTTTCTGCACCTGACCCCATCTAGAAATGACTGCTTCTGATCCCACTGAGAGGTTGGGCATTACTCTCTGCAGCTGTAACATCTTCTCTCGCTGGTGGCTGTAATGTAGTGGGTAAATATTATCAGTTTAGAGTGGGGCAAGGTGTCCAAGTCAGAGAAAATCAATAGCAGACTGGGAAAAGCAGATCTAGTTTATCCTGACGCACCCACGCTCTAGTCCGCAAGTCCCACTTTCCAGCTCCACTACAGCACAGGAGAGAGAAATCCAGCTCACTAACCACTCAATGCACAATAAGGAATGGCTTCTGACACACAATGTAAATGCAAGAACTAATGTAACCCCCAACACATACCAACTGATGCTCCAGAGGAAAACCTAGCCCAAGAGCACCCCCAGTAGAGCCTGTTTCTTACATGAAGTAGCCAGCAAAGCAGACTGAATGGCAGGAGAGGGTTGACAGGGATCACCTGCCCCCCTTTCAGCAATACAC
Organism: Gallinula chloropus; assembly: GCF_964237585.1. Classification (NCBI taxonomy): domain Eukaryota; kingdom Metazoa; phylum Chordata; class Aves; order Gruiformes; family Rallidae; genus Gallinula; species Gallinula chloropus. The sequence goes on from NC_140088.1 coordinate 57,828,316, forward strand.
ATTTCCAAAGTCACCCCTGCAAGCAAGGAGGTGTTTCTAGAACCAGGCAGCCTGACTGGGCAAACAAATAATTGGGGAGTGGGGATAAAAGAGAAGAAAAACCCCAAACAACTAAAACCCACCAAACCAAAACCCAACCCCCCAAAAAATTCACCAAAAGAGACTGAAAACTGGAAAACAGTTATTGTGGCAGGACAGCCAACCAACCAAAAATGCTACATCAGAAGGGAGTTCAAAGGTAACTTTGTGGCAAAAAAGTAGGATTCTGCTATTTATAAACAGGAAACTGTTAGCAGAAGGAAAGAGCAACTGGGAGGAACAGCAGAGTAACACAACTGCTCTTGGCTGCAGAGAAAGTGTCTCAGGGAGACCTGCAGTATGCCAAGCTTGCTTTACTGAAAACAGGACCAGGAGGTGACTTGATTACATGAATATACATACGTATCTATATGAGATATGCATGTGAGTGTGCATATACATATATGCATATATATATGTGTGCATATATGTTTGTGCACATGCTCCGAGAGAAAATAATGATTAGTAAGAAGGCCTTTGTCTACCTGGAAAAAAACTGGAGTCTTAAGGTCATCTTTTCAAATCAGAAATAAATCACAAATCTTTAAATGGTGAGGGTGATGAGACAAGGAAACAAATAGGTTTGAGGGGAGCACATAATTTGAGCTGAATAACCTATTCAGGCAGCACAGGAGATGCTGACTAAAACATGATTATCTGGTTAGTAAAACATAAATATGACTCTGATTTCTGTGACGTGCACTGTAGCTTCTCAGACACTCTGAAACTTAAAGATGGTAAACCTGCCTGGTCTAGTTTCAAGCACATTTAGCTATCATGAGAACAAAGTTTTAGAACACAAGAACTTTGCCAGGTTCCTTTCCATGTGGACAGATGTCCGAACAAGGATTCAGCAAGGATGTGTACGTGTGGGTGTTTGTTCAGTACCCTCACCAGTACCTGCCATGGCAACTGTAACTACCACTTGCATTTAGGCTTAAAGCAACCTGAGTGCTGAAACAAGATTATCTGATGGGAAGCCCAAGATCACCAGGTTTTGTTGTTCACACAGAACGGTGTCACTAAAGAATTCCTTAATATTTATTACTGAGCCGGTCCTCCTTGGCTCCAGGAGCAAGACCAGAGAGGCACTGCAAGCTGCACGTTACAAAACACACCATCTTTCATAAGGTGATGTTCCAACTCGAGCATAGAGCAGAAATCCTAATTCAAAACAAGAAACAGAACAAACAAAAACAAACTGAAGAGAGGAAAAACTCCACAAGTGAAACAGAGGAGAAGTGTTTTTTTCAGGCTTCAACTAGACGAATGAACCGTGTGAACCCAGAAATAGTTGGCAGTGTTAACCAAACCTCAAGCTCTGCAAGATACACCCACCCTTAGCTAAGGCTGCACATCAAGCCTGAAAATGTTTTGAATATGCAGGCCTTCTCACAGCAGAAAAAAAAAAGAAAAACAACCCTCAACAGCATGTGAAAGTCTAAATGTCTTGGAGAAAAATATTTATACTTCTATAGAGGCACACTGTTTCTCTCCTGATTTCACACAGAGAAAGTCACTGGAATGCTTTCTAATGCAACACAGAGAAACAATTATACTCCAGGACCTTAGGATTGTTAAATCTATGTGGATTTGGACATGCAGCTCCTTAAAAATCTTTATAAAGCATACCTAGCTATGACAGTAATATAAACAGCTCAAAAGCACAATTCTAATATGTAAAAAGCAAATATCTTTTAAATCTTATTTCCTCACCTTAAAACCAAGGAGGAAAGGTACACGCTCCCATTCAGAAGTCACATCCCTTCTCTCCGTAAGGCCAGATCTCCCCACAGTGAAATCAAAGTTAAATCACACAACACAGACCTGGACTTTTCCTATGTAAAGCCAACTACGGAAAGGTTACTGAAGAGAATGAAAAGCATCTAGCACCACTGAAAAAGCTGGATATTTTTATTTATACACTATGTTTCCGACAACAGGTTTGAACAGACTGGCTCACAAGCCTTGTTTTCCTAGCACAGGATATGAGCAATTTTGATTGATTACATATGGAAGCAACAAACATCCTGGAGAAAGGGAACAGGGCTCCAGATGTCCTGGCAGGTGTAAGAGCAACACGTTTTCTTGAAATACTACAGTTGTCCCAGCATTTTACAGGTTACCACTGGCAGCAAAGTAGAACTGCAGATTTCATGAAATCCCACTTTAAACAGCGTCTCAATGAATCCCTGCCAGATATGCACCCTGGCTAAAACAGCTCCACAATCTCATCTCAGAGATGTTATTTCCAAAGAGTTACTTAAAAGGAGTTATAATTATTGACAAACAATCCCACTGCACACAAAGAAATTCCTCTTCCTCTGCTTAGCGCATCTTTTTTTTCCACTGTCAAAAGCCCGTGGGCAAGATGGGAAAGGTTAAAGCTCTGATGTACCTTGCAGATACATCATCTCTGTATGTCTTCAAAGATACCATTATTTTTATTTCACTGTTATCAAATTCTATAGAGCTGCGTCTGGCTTCACGAGAAGCGCCACCACCACACGGAGGAAACACCTAGTCCTCATGTAGTACCCGAAGAGATACCAGATTCTCCAATGTGTCCTCCATACTTGATGTTGAAATGTAAAACAAAGAAAACTTCGGCATTATTCCAACAGTCAATGTAAAAGGCTCAAAAACACAGTTCTGTGACTTTCACGGGATGACTAAGACGACAACACGGGAGTGCCCACTGACAGCCACGTGGGCAGAACGGTTCGGTACCACTGGTGCAAGCAGCGACGCAGGGCAAGGGCAGCGGAAACCCAGGAGCATGTGGTCACTTCCCACCAGAGCTGCACCTGCCTGAGGGGCCAAAGCTCATGGAAAGAGCCACCGATTTCCTAAGAGGCCACTTTCCCAAAGGATGACACTTTTTCAGAATACAAGGATATGGAATTTTCTAAAATGCAAAGTTATCATATTATACAGTTAGCAATAATAATGCCGCTCTCTGTGGGCTTGGCTGTTTAGATCTCTGTGCCATGAGACAGGAGCACTGTTATCCCCGGGTCTTTCCTGCTAATTTTTCTGATACTACTTAGGTTCAGGATGGCTTTAAGTAATACATCAGTTCCATAATTCCTGTAAATGTTTTGGGGTCTTAGTATTTAGTGCAGTGCCTCACCGTGCCACTTGCTCACGTTAATGTCAAGTTAGAACAAATCCCCTTTTTCTTTTTACCCAGTCTTGAAGCAATACATGGGCAGTGATTCATCAAGTGCAGTGTTATTTATGACATGAAAAGAAGTGACTTCAGAAATAAGAGAGGGAAATACCAAGGACTTTAAAGGAGTAAAAAAGCAACACGCTATGTGATGCTCCAGTTATGTAACATTTCCCCAGAAGGTGAGCTTGGCAGTCTCAAAGATTGGTACATTAACAGTCAACACATACACGTGTTCTACACCAAAAATATACTCCAGACACTTAAACCTGGACAGCCACTTCCAGAAGTCAAAAGAGAAAGAATAAAAAAGACCTCACAATGCATTAAATTCAGACTTGTGGCTGGAAATTTTTAAGGTTCTTTCAGCTCAGCACTGAGATGCAAAGTATATCCACAAAGATTTCAGTTTTGTTAGTGAATTCTTCTGGACCTTTTTTCCTTCCTGCAAAGAGGCCACCACTTTCTTCTGTGGAGCACTGTCACATTGCTAACAACATGAGTCCCACACGTACAGCACATCCGTTTCAGCCAGCGTTTATCCCATTTACCAACAAAATAAAGAAAAATGCACCTAGCTTAATAAAAGATGTGCCTTTTTAAAAGCCCTGCTGCATTGTGAATAACATTTGAAGCAGTAGAGGAAGGGCACCAAGTAAGAGCACTCAGGTTAGTGAAGACGTAAACCAAACCTGCGTGACCTGTCAGAACAGTTATGCCTGCCTGAAGTGCAGAGACACGGCCTAAGTGATTTTCTGAGGTTCGTTTCAATGCTATTTTTACATGATTCTCACAGTTACTAGCTTGTAGCACTTACAGGCATTGTGGTAGTTCCTAAAAATATTTAGTGGAAATGTACTTGCAAAAAGAGGAAGATAAAAGAGGGAAAAACCATAGAAACAACGCGTTTTGCTTGAGATGCTTCTACAGATCAGTTAGTCGTGAGCATCATCTCCAAACCTGAATACAGCAATCTAAATGTTAGGGGAAAGAGAGGAAAAACACAGAAAAGTTAAGCCTAATACCCTAAACATGGGATGCCTCAGGTTGGATGAGTCAGTGCCCAGAAAAGGAAATAAAACGGTGCTCAGGTGTGGTCCCATCAAAATCAATGAATGGTCTGTTTTAAAATTGTAACATGGAATTAATGCCACCTCAGTAACAAGGTAGCTACCTCAAGGCTCTTCCTGCAGTTGAAAAAGATGAGATATTCACCCTTGAGAGATGTTTTCCTCTCCTTTCCACCAATAAATAGGACCCAAATGACTTGTTCAGATTAGTAGCCTCACTTTTAGGTAACTATGGTTTAAAAAAAAAGAAAGAATGAATGTCCTCCAAAGTAATCCATCCACTGCCATTAAACAAAATCTGAGTGAGACCAAGGAACTCAATCTCCACACACTGAAGGCTGCCCCGAACCACAAAGCTGTGCATCTCAGCATAGATGTAATTGAAATCTGGTCACAGAAAGCCTGCAGGGAATAGTAACCACCTGACTCAACACCCATTTGTTTACAAGAAGTGAGAGAAAGACCGAGAACGGAATACTGTTTTTATACCCATAATCAGAAGTCACAGCAGAGGTACATGCCATTACAAAGACAAGCTTTGTCAAGGATCCAAAAGGGACGTCACTAGGCAATGACCACAGTGAACTGCATGAACCCTGAGGTCTGAAATTCATGCCAGCCCAGGGTATTTTTATTGCTCATATGTGTGAAGGTACACAGCCATCCAGAAACACACCAGAAATGCATATAAAACTGTAAGGTTTTCTTTAGTCTTTATTCTTCAGACTTCTTTCTAGCAGGAAATACTATGGGCAGTTGCCGTATGTCAGGCAGATTATATGGCAGAATGCAGAGCCCAAGATGACAAACAAAAGCTAACTCTCACCTAGCCCTAGACAAACTGGGCAGGCAGTCCTGCTTCTGGCTGGAAGGTGTAGCCTAGGCAAGGTGGTGATAGCTGCTACATAACGCTTGACTGACCTACCAAAAATGCTAAAGGGCAGTGAGACGCTCCAAGAAAGCAAGCAGTTTGGCTGTCACACAGAAGTGGCTTTTGCTGGGATTTCAGATTCAGCTGCACAAAAAAAGTAACATCAGGGCCAAATGATGCAAAGTGACTTGTATGGATTGGTGGCATTGCTCTATTTTGGAGTGAAGTTTGGTTCACTGGAGCTCTGGTTGCAACATGAAGCTTTTAGAGCTCTCCATTTTGTCAAGATCCTTGGAAGAAGTTACCACAAAAGGAACTGTTGCATGATTCCTACAATGATGGTCGAGAACGAGCCAAACACTGCCAGGTTGTACATGGGTGGCAGCTTGGGCAGTTACTAACATGTAATACTGCTGGAGTGCAGCGAGTTGAGACCTTCAGTTTAGCATTTCTTGTAGTCTCCTGACAGGAGAGAGAATGCCAGAAGGTTTCAGAAGTTTGATACAACTTTCTTCTGATTTCTAGGAATAGAGGACCACTATATTACTCTAACGTGCTTAACCCACTGTGGTATTACCAACTCCCTGTCTTTTTCTCACAGATACCAGTGTTAAACAACATGTTCTTTGCTTGGCTGCAAATACCTGTATGCATTAGCAAGCTGTCTGGATTAGAGCAAATGCTGCCCTTTTCAGTTTCCTTGTTTATTAATCTGCTCAACAGTTCATATACATTATGTGAGCTCTTCCTGGGGACTTGGTTTTGAATTACACGTGACTCTTAATGTTTCGAGTCACTAACACAATGCTTTTTGCTCCTTTCAGTATTTGCTTCATTCATTAACACCCCAAACCCAACTTGTTTACATTAGAAAATATAATTTCTGCTCTTGCTATCCTGTATTTTCTTCATTTTTAGAAGGAAGCAGTTGGCAAAATTGAGCTGCAGCTGTCAAAAGTCAGCACTTAAAAACACCTGGTATAGCAGCAACGAATATGTATTGACATACGCATGACATGGAGACAGTCAATCTTCAAAATGTCTTTCCTTGGCATACAATATTAGCCAAATACTCTGATGGCAAACCCTTAGTGGTTTAATGAGTTATACACCTCTAATAGAAGGAACTGGTAAAACTGACCAAAACTTGCAGAAATCTGAACTGTGAAGAAAGATGACTTTTGTCAAGGGACAAGGTAGATTCATGCAGGGCTTCCACATGCAATAAAATCAGTGCCGCAAACACAGAGGGCCAACAGGGTGCTTTGTTTTGGGGGCTTCAGAGCTGCTTGCTGAATGGGAGGGAATGAGGGCTGAGGCTAGAAACCATGTGGTATTGTACAAGGTGTCTCTCCACATCGAAACCTTCAGAATGACAGATGCTGGCTTAGAAACTGACTATGAGAAATCAAAGAAGGGTGAGAGTTACATTGACATTAGGGCTAAGGGTTGGGGCAGGAGTTGAGTCATACACAGGACAGACCTGACAAACAACATAAGAAAAAAGCAAGCTCAGAGAGGACAAATATAAGATGCAAGAACCTTGGCTTCTCCAGCTACTGCTGTTTGCCATCCTTTGGAAATGAACGGAGAGGAGATGGCTGACCACTGTCTTTGATCACAGAGGAGGTTTATTCATGACCTTTCTAGCTATTTGTCTAGAAGGTAAAAATCATTCGATCCATTATCCCAAGGGGACCCTTTCCTGACTACAGCAGCTCTCAGATTACTCACAGCCCCAGACAATCCCTGAAGCCATCACATTCACACATGGCCACTATGCCCTCTCTACCATCACAAGAATCAGAGCTTCTCCCTGCATTCTGAGCCCCTGCACCCTTTCAAAAGGCCACTTGGCATCTCTCAATCGATTGCCTGCAGGATCTTCTAAACACCACAGTGAGAAGCTATCACACGATTTATACACCCTCCATGGACAGAAATATCCAGGTTCAAATACTATAGGTATATAATGAGACAGGACACTTCCTTACAGTGGTTAGGACAAGTTTGGCAAGTCCAGCTAAGCTAACACAGCATTCCCAAATAAAATACACACAGTATGACCCTTTGACTCCACACTGAGGTTTCTTGTTATCCTGGCAAGATTGTCTAGTTCTTGGCTTGTCCCCTACACTGTTATTAGTTCAGCCCTGTCTGTACTGGCTGAAATCTTCTGTCTCTGATGTCAAAATAGATTCTTGTACCATTTATACATAGACTAAAGCAAAATGCAGTTCTGGAAAAAGCAAAGTATCTGTGGTTTTTAGTGCCTATTACCAGGCTCTGATTCTCTCAGCTTCCCCACAGCACTTGCTGCAACCTGTCAGAACTGCACGTTGTCTTAATTTCATTAAGCTTTTACCTCCTGACAGTTGCTACACATTAGCTAACGTGATTTGTTTTCCCTTTGTGAAGAGGCTTTGTGAAAGCTGAAGCTGCAGAGTCTGGATTCACCCTGCACAAACACGCTGCAGTAATCTATACAGATAAGGCACTTGGGGTCCGCACCAGGGTGCCCTTGTGATGTGCTCCTCATCTGCGACAGTAATATGAATAAGAGACGGCAAAGCCTCTGAGCAGCACGTACAAGACAGGTTCATTCACTCTAATTAGACCTAGGTCTTCCCTGCCCCCCTTTACGTCACAAAAAAAGAGGAAGCCTATAATGCCATGAGGCTTCACGGTTCTGACATTATAGAAACTACCAAGCACGATATAAACTGGTACTCAGGAGCTGTACAAAGATCTACAGACTGATGGACATCACTAAAATATGGCAAAGTGCAATAAATGTTAACAAAACACATATTCCCACCATTCTTCTAGGGGAAGAGGAAATAGGCTTGCTACATAGCCTGAATATAGATGTTTACATATGCACACACGCTGGGAAACAGTAATTATCTGTCTAGAAATGAAGGAGTTTAAGAGCAGCATAGATCACCTCCAGCTCATTTCAGAACTTTTCTGTATATGCTGAAAAGAAACAGGCTCAAAAAAAAAAAGGTGAGTGGATTGTGAATTTAACCACCTGGGTTTTGGTCAGTATTAAGAGGTGGTGAAAAGGAGTAATCACAGCCTTAGAAGCTGGTCAAGGGAGACTGATGGGGATAAACTGGTTTTTTTCATAAGGGAAGTTGAGGAGAAAAGCTAACTTGTTGAGCACATTGGCCGTTAACACCAAGTTCCATAGGCAACAGCCTGAAATTTAATCCTACGAATCACTAGAAGGAAAACATATAGTTGAAACAGCTTGCTCTCAAAAGTGCTCCCCCCTCCCACCCGAGTCTGTTCCTGAATGAGCGGCTGTCGCTCAGCACATCAACAAAACAGATTAACTGTTAGATAATCTGATTTGGGGAGGGGAGGGGGAAGCTACCCACTGGCCATGCCACACTCTGCTAAAAGCACATGGCATAGAGTGTCACAAATTTAAGGCTGTACAGTCTGGTCCTCCTCTTGACTTTGCACCAAGTCTGGAAGCGTTTCTTCTCCAGCCAAAAAAGGCAAAAGGATTTCACGTGGAGACAGTCAGCTCTGCTTAAAATGCCCACATAGCACATGGATGCTGCTCTCCAATTTAAGACATGATTCTAGACCTATAAGCCATGCATATTATAAAAACCTACCTTAAAAACCCAAACAAAACAACAACAAACCACCAAACACTTTACTTTTGAATGCATAAACCAGCAATGTATGCTTGTTATGTTCAGAAGTAGAGAGTTAAACCCCAGTAGAATGTCGTCTTTTATTTTATTTTGCTTTCAGCTGCTTTTTATTAGTTAAGCCTATTTTTCCTCTATCTTTGCAGTGATCCTTTTCAATTGGTTTCATTTCTTGGTGTCAAGTCAATGTAAACGGCTGTTGCTGAATTAGAGAGAAGTGATTTAAATCATAAAGCACCTTCCAGGAAAGAAGCAGGCAATGAAGCACAGCAGCTGGTGCTTTTCCAGAGCAGCTGGACAGCAACAAGCTGAAAACATCCCAGCAATACAGGGGTTTTAAAAAAAATTCAAAAAGCTGATTTTGGTTTTCATAATTTATCATGTTTACATAGGTACTAAGAATCTTGATTGGTTTTGTCTCGGCTGCAGAAGCAAACTATTACTCTGTGTGGCTTCAAGTGTTTTGTAAGTATTGTAAATTAGCGCAAGGTCTATATTTAAAGTGCCAGAAAGACACTGCGAAATACCCGATTCTGAAAGTCATACCCCAGACTATCCCAGACCACATTTCACAAGAAGGAAGTTTTTATGGATTTAAGCAGTCATTATGGAATTGAGTGAAAGTTTCACCGTATTGATTTTGAGTTCAACAACTCATTTATTGTAATCCTAAACTGAGGATGAGGGCCACTGCTTTTAGCTAACCAAATGTCCTTACTGGCAAATGACATGCCGTAGGCTGTCCTTTCTAGGTTTTTTTGTTTCACTTCTTTCTGACACATCTGCATTATCATATTAAAGTCAAGCATTTCCAAGGGACTGCCTGCCTTCTACTTTGCACCTGAAGATGGCTGTAAAAGATCCTGCCCTACTCTGTCTCTGTCCTGAGGACTCCAGCAGTGATGTCTTCACAACTCCATGTTCTGGGGCTCTGCCTTTGACAACCCCTACTGCCAGACATACTGCTACACAGGTACGTGGAGCCTACATTGCAAGTGCAAGGTGACACTCGTCTTGCTCTGTACAGTGACACTCACTGCACATGTGCACATGCAGGTTCTCCATGCAACAATTCCATATGCTTGTGGGAAGTCTCACAAACGTTTGGGAAGGCTCTGGACTAAAGTGGTCCATAGGGACTGCACAGATGAGGGATTTTCACTCTGAAGCCTGTTTAGTCCTGCGAAGACGAAGTTACCTCAGCAATCAGTGCAGGTTAGAGGAATGGGATCTGCACTGTCCAGGCTTGGAAGAGGTATTTGAGAGTATTCTCTGCAAATTTCAATGCCAGACATGGTCTGTAATGTATGAAGCACCTCCTCCCCAAAATCACTTCCCTGCAGTGGCATTAAATCAATCCCGAACTAGGAAAGTAGCAATCCACACCCTCAATCACCAGCACAAACTCTTTTGCCTTTGTTTAGGCTGTGAAGTTACATGCTGGAGGGCATCAAAAGCACCTCAGAAGAGAATTACTGAAATTCTGAAGAACTGACAAATACCAACAAAACAGCTGACTTATGCTGTCTAATACTGAGCACTTAGTACAAGAAGAGTTTAGAAGTGCAGGCTAAGGAACTGATGCAGTGCATATGCAGGGCCACAGTGGAGTAACAGTGCCAGCATCCTGCTGTGTGCATGTGTCCAGATGTGTGAAATAAAACGGAGCTGCAGGACCATCAAGCTACAGTACAGAACCACCGCCCATCAGATCATCACCCATGCAACGTACTTACAGAGGGACTAGAGAGGGGTGAAGAGGTGCACATTTGGTACTCATTGAGAGTTAGTGCCTGGAATTAGTCAGAGTCCTTGACCGTTAATCCTAGAAATTCCCCATTAGAAAAGATGTTCAGTCATCTGGCCAGATGTTTCTTACTCAGCCTTTAAGAGAAACTGCCCTGTGTCTGCATCGCAAATATTTGACTTAGTCATTCAACAATGGACATGTATTTAGCCAACAGTCTGTTAATAAAAAGACAAACAAGCATAGAGCTTCCTAGGGATGCTTTGGTTCTTTGACACACAAAAATTACCGGCAATGTTCAATGAAACAATATGGTTTCACTTTGGGGGTTTTTATTCTGTAGGAAAGCCACGAATTTATACTGTCTTAAAACCAGCTCTGAAATCACAAAAATATTCCCTTGAGTTCTAGCTAAAGTTCTGTAAATCACTTTCTGTCTGACGCCTTTAGTGATATAGAAATGTGCTCTTGCAATCATTGCAGGCAATTAAAAAGCTCTTTAAAAATTAACTGCCACCCTGCCCAATTGTAGCATATATATTTTTCTAACAACATCAGTAATAATTTTGAACAAACAGATTCAGAAAGTGAATTATACTAAATGGAAAAAAAACTCTCTCACAATGCTCTGACAGAATTAAAATTGGTGAGACACTCATTCCCAGTGTTAAAAGGAAACCAAAACAGATCCTATCCTTGGAATGAAAATGCACTGACTTCAACGGACACAGAGTCAAGTTCCATGTGCGCAGCTTTTCTTCCACTGCCGTTTAACTGGAGGGAACCTGGCTGATTTCCCTCTTAAGTATATAGCTCAGTTTTTCCTGTCCGCAAAGAACTTGCAAAATTCCTACACTTTTTTATCATTAAAATACAAAATGGGTTCCGAGCCAAATCCTTGGATCTGAACACAATCAGCCTCTGAGGATTAAGTCCTTATCTAAGCAGAAAGGAAAGATACCACCTACAGAGCCAAATATCCAAAGATCCCCTAAACCGATTTTAAAAGCTAGTCCAAAACAGTCTTTCGTATCACCAAATGCCTTCTGTAGTGAAGATGTTATGTCATTTTAGACCTACCTGTAGATCCCCAAAATTTCATCTGGGGTTCTATAGTGCAACCTCTTCTTCATCAAGAGAGACGTTTATGCTAATTAGTCTAAGCTAGGAGAAATGCTGGATGAACCTCAACTCCACTTCTGCCATGTCACCCATCATGCCTTGGGCATAATGCATGTGGGCAGGCATGCTGCATTTGAGGATCTGTGTTTAAATTGCTACTGCCCAAACCACTTCTGCTTGTCTATGTGTGTGGCCTTCAAGGTCTACAGTATTTTTTCTTCAAAACATTAGCATGTCACCTCTCAGATACCTCAAATCTGGTTAGGGAATTGCTTTTTTTCTCTCTGTTGTTTCTGTTTATAAAGTGATTAACCAGCTAAAACACTCACAATGAAATCAGGACCACCACCAGGTAGGGAAACTGCCATCTCTAAGCTAGACTTACACACATGATTCTTCATCCCCATAAAAAGTTACTTTTCTTTAATACTCAATAAAAATCATTTCAGTGCAGAGGCTCTTTATACATGGAGAAAACCAAAGGAAGATGCAAAACCTAAAAGCGAAGAAACATGCCCTTTTAATGAGGTCTCAGGGGAAGTGTTTAAGTCCCCCACTCTCAGGGCACTGGTTCAACAGAACAGAAAACTGGGAGCAGCCTGGTCAGCTTCTAAACCTAATTCTTCAGGTTCTTTCTCCTGTCTGAACAGCCCAGCAGCACAAAGTAGGTAATTAGACTGGAGGCAGCTGGACTGGAAAAGGATGTCTGTCTTACTCATCTTTTGTGGATACTCTTTATAATGCATTTCAAATAAGTAAATAAATGAGGCAGGAGAAAAAAAGAAAAAAAAAAGGGTTGATGGTTCTGCGCCCACGACCTCCACAGAGAAGTCTGATGTCAATAAACGAGGCTTTGTTAAAGTCAGGAAATGGAAGGCTGAAAGATGTTCTGAGATATAAAGGGTATATTTTATGAAAGATTTACAAGAGAGATATTCAGTGACATTTTTCATCACATTGTACTCCACGGCATTGCACTATGCTCTCTAAAAACATCCACTGTAAATCAGGTATGCTTTCTCCCTTTTAGTTTTTGAAACTTCTTACAATGCTGTTTAGGAACCTGGTCTTTAGTAGGTCCAGTGTACCCTGAAGTGCAAAAAGCCAAAGCACTACACACCACAAAGACTCTCTCAACTTCTGCCAAGTTGCATTTGACAGATGACCTCGACGTCATGTCACTTCGGCCCCTGTCAATAGGCTCTTCTCCATACCTACGTAAGTAGTTGGTGCAGTTTTCAATTTCAATACCCAGACAGTCTAATTATTCTCTCATATCACAAACAATTTTCAAGAGTGAGCTTTTGGTGTAGGATGAAAATACCAGATGGATCAACTTCCATTTAAACCACTATGTTGCAGCTAAACAGAGCATAAGGTTGTCATTCAAATTTTAGGCCTAATCCTGCCACCTCTGCTGTGCTGCAGGAGGAACCCGACTGGCTGGGTAGCTACTCAGCAGGAAGCAGGTGGTAAAATATGACACTGTATGACTAATAAGTAAAAATTTATCCTATCTTTATGTTTGTCTGCTATTAATTGAGTAAATGGAGGGTAGTTCTGTGCTCGTTAATTTTCCTAGATGTCCTACACAAACAACAGAAATCAGCTTTCCAATGCCCAACAGTGAAAAAGAAAACATATATAATTTCTACTTCTCTGCCTAATTTCTCTGTTTTCTCTGTTGGGACAAAGCACAAACCAAACATTTTGCACCATTCAGGCCTTTTTGCTGTAGTCCAGTTATAAACCTGCTTTGCAGGGTTACAGCTTGCTGCAAAAAGAACATGGGAGAAAGAAAAAGCATCATTTTATGCCAGCTACTGGCAGACATATAGCAAAATACATTAAATTACCTTGCATTACATGAGAATCACATTCCTTATTAATGGAAAATATAGGTATATTTAAACAAAAGCATGATTTTTTTTTCTTCTCCTAAACAGATTTCAAGTATATTTATTACTCTTTGATGTCTATTCTCATTCTGCATTTAGACATGAGTAACTTTGTTACAGCCCATTTCAGGAAACTGGTTAGAACTTGTATCATCATCATAATACCTCTTTTTGGAGGGTTTTGGTATTTTTTTTTCCTCAAAACAGTATTCCTCATTCTTTTCTAACTCAAAAGGGGCTCTAATCTAGAAGCAGAAACAACTGGTATGAGGATTCATGGATTTGATGACAGATCAAACAACTAAAAAAATTGTTCGCTGTAGAACAAGTAAATATAGATTGAAAAAAAGGAACATTTTAATTTCTATTAAAAATATTAATAAAATATGGCTGGAGAATGAAAATCAGAACTTTCTAAAACAAGTCTATGAAGTGTTCCACCATTTCTACACATTGTCCGATCCAAATCAATCCACACTTCACGTATACTTTTTAACTTTAAAAAATCTGAAGCAAAACGTGTTCCATGTTCTAGATTAAAAGAACATTAGTCTAAATCATTCAGCTTTCAAAATAAGATGCAGTAGAACTTGATCTTTTAATACCAGCTTAGGCTTTTCAGAGAGGAGGACAGACAAACAAAGAGTGGATCCAGACAAAGAAAACAATTATGGGAACTGTTCTATAATCCTAATTACAAAGATCACTGCTCACAATGGACATATTACGACCATGTTAAATATACAAATTAATTTTATGATTCATCGCATTATGTTCTAATGGCAGAAGATCTCTCCTTAATCTTGAGTCCTATAACCGAAATACTCTGAAAACACTAAGCCAAAAAAATTCTCCATCATCGAGCTCTTTTGAAAATAATAGTGTATGGGAAATGCTGGTGCCTGCAGACCAATAGGGAACTCAAGTACAGGTAGTTATTTGCCTTCTCTCCATTAGCATTGTTAATTAACACAGGTTTCTACAGCCAAGCACCTCAAAGACAAAGCAAGGTATAGCAAAAAAATGAAGACAAACAAGGGAATAAATCAAGAGAAAAGATAACTATGGGTTGGCAAGATAAAAAAGCCCAGCTTCTTTCCATAGAATTGGCTCTTATATTCAACATGATGCTTCACATAGAATGCCTATTCCTGGTAACCGTGCTTTTGAAGTCAGTGCCTTCTGCACTTACAGCACCCATGGATCTTCCCAGGATCCTATATTATATATTCAGTAGTGCTTGTTCATGGACTTGGATGTATGGATCGCTTCAGGATTCTTTTTAGTGAAAAGCAGTGCAAAATTTAAATCTCTGGAATCAAGGTACTCTTCCTTTCTATACCTTGCCCAGTTTTGGATGAATAATTCATTAATATTCCAATGGGGGAACAAAAAGAAGAAAGGGAAAAGGTACAAGAGCTTTTTTCTAGCAAGTAGAAAGCGTGAAAGAGTGAGTTTTCAGAGCAAAACCAACAGCTCATGTTTCAAAGAACAGCAGAACTGTAGTAAGGTATTTGTTGACAAAGGGACTATTTCACACTTCATTTGGAGCTTCATTTCCTCAATGCAAAAGATGGTTTAAAAAAGAAAAGCTTCAAAGAAACACATGAAAGGACTGAGAGGAAAAGACAGGTCTGACACTCAGTACAGTGAGGGTCTTACACTTCTGCTGGGATTCTGTAACAAGCATAGTTAATCTTATGACCTGGGATCACACTGTGGGAAAGTAATGAAAATATTGAATGCATCCAGAAATTCCACGTACCGGGCTCGATTAACTTCTCATAAACATAACTGGAAAACCTGACTGTGGTGGACAGCCTGATGAGGGTTGGAAAGCTCATTAAAGTATTTAACAAGTTGGTAGCTTTGCTTTCTCCCTCTTGACTTTGCCCATACCTCGCACCTGCAAGTATCACTACAAAACTGACAGCTCTGCAAGTATTTCCTGAAATAAAACCTCACCTGTCTAGTATCCTGCCTCTGAAGGTGTACATCCTGACACCTTGCTGAACCTCTGGGTAGTGCCTGTGGGATGGATGACAAAGCATTCAAGGGCTGTGGGATGCTTCAGCATCAGTGAGGGTGCTGGGCTTCCCCAAAGACAGTGACAGGGCTGAAAGGAAGCCATCCACTTTTTCTCTGGAAACAAGTCCTCAGCTAAAAGATGATCTGAATATCAAGTAGCTAGACTGAAGTGCTAAGGGCCTGAGAGGACACTATAGAGGAAGGAAAAAAATAAGCAATTACATATGAACCTCAAGTTGCCTTAGGAAATATTTCTGGACCTCAGAGCTTTTTCTGGGGAAAAATAAAACCCAACAAACAACAACAACTCAACACTTGAGAAAAAAGCAAAAGCTTAAAATGACTACACTTTCAAAGTCTCACACAAGAAAGTGACAAAGAAAAAAACCTATAGCACTTTTTTGTCTCAGTTTGGGAGCTGGAAAGGGGAACTTGGCTGATAGGAATCTGAATGCTGAGGGCTGAGAACAGCATTTTCAAAGGGCTGGAGGCCTGACATGAAATATGTGAGGAAGGACTATACCAATGTAGGCAAAAGAATGTTTTGGAATGGATACTGAGGATAAAATTCATAGCAGGGGACTGAAATGTTCATGTTAGGTAAGGAAAGAAGAGAAACATTTAAAAAATTGGTTTTCAGCTTTTCTCTTTTTACTTCTTTACATTCCTGCAGTTGTTCTCCAGGTATAAGCAATGCTTTGTAAACACAATGTGTAAACAAATAAGTATTTTACTCATATTTAATTGGAATTGTATCTCTTAACTTTTATATTTAAATAAAGAAATTTAACTACATGGGAACTGGAGCTCTTAATGTATTTTAAGGACAATTAATTAGCTTCACTACTTCTTCCACTTGGGGAGATTATTTAACTCTTAAAATTCCGAGGACTATTGCAACAGTTCTGTCCTCCGCAACACGGCTCCTAGTTTCTAAAACGATCCCATTATAGCAGCTTCCCTTCGCAGTGCTGAGGGTGAAAGAAGGGCTTCTGTAAAGCACTGAAATGGAAAGTTCAAAACTAGCACAAACAGAAAAACAGCTTATTAAAAAACCCAACAAAACATTAACTAAAAAGCCCAAAAGAAACCCAAAAGCAAAACATCCTCTCTGCAAACGCTTCTGTTTCTGCCAGTGGAAACTGGAGAGCTCAATGTTTACTTAACCTGTCTTCCTACTTGTCTACTATTTGTATTTGTGGTTTGTTTTGGTTTTCTTTTCTTTCCCGCATTTAATTACAACATGAACTTTGCAGGCATGTCTTTGTTCAGGCAGGTGCATGTCTCCCTCCTCCTTCCAGCTCAGACAAATGCTGGTTAAGACTGACGTGAATAAATGCTTAGATGATGAGACGGGAACATATACTGAGGTCTCCTCACCTAACAGCAACGAACAGTAGCAAGTAGGCAGATATACACTAACGTTTTAGTAGCACTAGGCTTCATCTCCAGACATCTCCTCTTACAGGCTGTAAACGAGCCTTAGTAATTTCACATTGTCAAGGACAGGGGCAGAATTTGTAAGCGATATTTATCCATGACTAGGATTAGTCAGAAAAAAAAAGAAAAGAAAAAAGAAAAATGGACTAGAACTTCACAAATGACATGTCAGAGACACTGTGGATGCAGCAATAAGCTCTTCTGCAAGTTTCTCAAAGGAGGGAAGTAAGGGTAACCCCAGAAAGGATATACATGAATACAAAATTTGTCCATAATGGGGAAAAAAGGGAAAGGTGGACAAGAGAAGGTAAGTTTTAACACTCATTTCAAATATATGTGTCCCACACGCTTTGCCATTTAGAGCTAGGAAAAGAAAAAACAGACAACAATGGGGCCTTGTAGAAGTATATAGTTTACTGTCTTCAGCCCAAGTGACCGATGGTTTTGACAAAACCTGACAAGACGCTGGCTGCAGAGAGTTGGACCAAGTTGCAGGCTTGGTGAGACTGAGTGCTTCCAGTCACTCAGCAACCTCCTCTCCAGCTGCCCTGTGCCTCCTCACCTCCTCATCAACTCCCTGCACGTGCCTATGTGAGACCTGACACTTCTACTGGGGCTGGGATGCTGGCTCCTGCACATATCCTGCAGCATCTGAACACCTGTGGCCACTCACAAAACAAAATGGGTATTTTCTTCTTTGCTTCCAGATGCTGGAGTAGAAGTCACTGGTTCCTAATGCAATGACCTCCCTTAGCTAAAGAAATCACCATCTTGCCATTGTGTAAAAATCTGCAAAACTTACAGATATTATTTTGTAATTGACCCTATAACTAAAGAATTCCAGGAGGTAAAGGAGGTCATTACAAGATATGGCAGAGAAAATTTCTTTTTACTGCCAGACGAAACACAAAAAATGTATTCAACAAACTTCTTTCTTTACAGAGTTAAAAATAATAATTCAAATGTACTGACCATGTGTTTCTGGCTAAGATCTGAGCTAACCTAGCTCTCCAGAAGTCATTAAAAATACCAGTAATTCACTGGTTACCTTGGAGCCAGCTCCGGGCAGATGCCTGAGACAGGGTTAGGTGAGGCAAGGGTAGAGCCAGGCCAGTGGCTGGTGCTGCGGCAGGGCTCAGAGCGTGAGGGTCAGTGCCCACTGCAGAGGTGCAGCCAAGCACTGCACAGACACCGTCCTTCTGCAACTACGGTCCTGCAAAACCCTCTCTCTGGGTCCTTGCCTGTAGTTTTCGGCCACTCCCTCCTTGGCTGTTCCTGTGGGGCCCCATGCCCAGGGTGCCACAAAGTGCAGTTTCACCCCTGCACTGAGCAGTGCTGACTTGGCTCAGCTCCATCCCGAGCAGCGCTCACGTTCCGCTTCTGGCCACAAAGCTGACTTGCTCCCAGGTCCTTCTGCCTACAGCCAGATTTTTAAACATATGAATTTTTGTTTAAATTCATAAACCTGGCAGTTGTTTCTCAGTACCTGATCCGGCTACTGCTTCCCGTTGCAGTATGCATATGCTAGAGTTCTTCCCATTTGGATTTTTTTTTCCAAGTGTGGCCTAGTTAGTGATGTCATCGCTAATGACTCTCCAGTCATGGCTCTGCCACGTGCATTTTCTTTACCTCTATTTTTGGCTTTATATTTCCTTGAAAAGATCTCTTGATGCCAAGACCAATCTACTTCAAAACCATTTTCAACCATCAATTTGGTTCCTATTAGTCATGTACAGTATCGACAAAGGGAGCTTGCAGACTACAAACCCTTTGGAGAAGAATTTTGTCAACAGACCTAACCCACAGAACAGCAACATATTACACACAGGGAAAGATCTACGGAAAGACAAATCCAGCCTGAACTACTTTTCTGGTACTGCAGAATCACTAACGTGATTTTCTGTCAAGGAACACATGTCGATGTAGAGAAATCAGGCTCCTATATTTTGAGTTTCTTTAATTATCTGCCTGCTCTTGGCACCTACACCCTTTATTTGCCTCACATTATCACTTGCTGTCTTTGCTGCCCAGCTCCTGGCATTTCTTCCAGTAGCACTCCCTCGACCCCCAACCACGTCAAATTCAGTGCACTTGAAGAGGTGCCCAGTGCTACTTTACACTCCTTGGGGTACGTGAGAAACCTGCCTGGGGCCAGCAACTATGATGCAGGACCTCTGTGAGCCCAGTGGTCAGCAGGGTATGCTACTGTGCAGGCAATGGCATTAGAAATCTCCTTTTAAGTGACTGACTCCTCCTTCCAGGGTTAGGGAATGCTTCGGTGACTCAGGTGACCCGTCCCATCCGAGGCTGCACACACACATGACCCATGCTTTCTCGCTGTACGTTGCCAGAAAGTTTTTTTCAAGGTCTGTGCCTTTTCAGACCTAAGGCATCATACCTCCAGTTAAGGCTGCCCCGCCAGCTTTGATGCGTAAGCGGCACGGCCAAGCCTGGCTGAGCAGAAAAGCAGGTCCTTTTGGTTCAGTGACTAGATGCCGTCCCATCTCATTGGGATCTCTTTTTCAGTTACATATTGCACAATCATCTGTAACTCCGTGATATGCACCTGGAACTTCTGGTCCATATCTTTAAACCAGTCTCCTTTGTGCTTTTATCTAAAGCATACCAATTGAAAAACACTTTGAACTCTTCTCATTATTTTAAATTTACCTACTGAAATACAGCATTTCAATTCAAACCCTCCTTTGTCACTCAAGAACACGAACTAGGACATGAATCTACAGGGATTCAAGAGACAGAATGCTAGGAAACAGGAGTATGCTCAAGTCTTGCTATTAATTACCAACTATCATTAAGAACTACATAAAATACACTCATCAAAATGCGTCAGTGGGTGTTAAACCCTGGGACTGTGGCAGAGAGACCCTGCTCACTGAACGAGGGTCTGAGAGACAGTTTCCTTCACCAGTATGCTGCTGTAAGGCTAACATCTTCTGAGGTAGTAGTAACCGTAAGCCAAGAAATACTCCTTTGTGGGATTCTTGTGTGGGACAAGAAATGGCAAGATGGAAATAAAGGCAGAGGAGGAAACGGAAATCCTGAGGAACCTCTCATCATTTTTTTTTCTCTGAGATAAAATGATGGTGCTCTGGACCTTGGAAATTTCTCCACATTTTTCTGTGAAGTGTGTACGCACGTGTGTGCATGTGCATGAGGAGGGAACACAGTTAGGAGGAAAGCACAAAGAGAATTCAGATAGCACTAAACTAAGAAAGAACAAGAAAACATACACCTGACAATCGTCAAATGAAACAGAACAGTAAAATAAATTTTCAACCAGGGGTTTCATGGGTCCCAGGGAATGCATTTTTCATCTTAGCCTCAATTATTTTTCAAAAACACCAGTGCTCTGGTGAATCACCTGATTCTTCCAGTCACACATCTATGAACTGTGTCCTTTTTTGACCTTCACGGACTTCATCAGCACATCAATCAGCATACGACATCAGTCTCTGCTTAGCGCGAGATGGAGTATGTTTAACTTGCAAAGGAGGCACAATGAGAACTCAGTTAACAAAAGTAACCAGGAAAATACATGTAAATAACATGACTCCTGCCGTAAAGGAGAGAAAAACCACTGTGTGCACAAGATGACTCTTGATTTTCTGTTTGTACCATCTCCTGCTGCCATCTTCCCCCGAACGGGAAGTGGCAAATAGTGTGGCCCAGAAACCTGCAAGACGCATCGAGCAATACCTAGAGGAGCAGCTTTTCATTTCCAAAAGGCTGCAGGTACATTTTTCACAGCTGCCCAAGTAGATCCAGGAGACCAAACTCTGGGGCTAAGACCTACCTCGTTAGTGGAGCTATATATCAAACCCCAGAAAAAGCAGTCGCATAGGCAAGCGCATCAATTACATAATTACCCTCCTGGCAGCAGTTCAGTTTCTTCTGCTTCCATCGCATTTATATTCAGCTTAGTTAAAAACTCCCTGTACATCTATGTATGTTTCTCCATGCTTTTCTTATGCATAATTGCTGTTTGCTTTATGTTTGCGAGCTTTTGCACCCTCTCACCCATGATCTGTTATTTAAGCAAAAGGAATACACTTGCAGGGCGTTTAAAGGAGAGACATCTATTCAGAGAAGGGGGAAAACTGCCGTGTATGCAAAACAGTGCAGTGACAAACAGATGAAATCATTAGGTATTCATATTCTATCCTGTAACTACCTTTGTATCCAGCTTTTGAAGAAGGGAAGGAAAACAGAAAGATCATTTAAAAGATCGCTCCCAAGAAGGATAAAAATGAAATGAAACCAGCTCTTGCAGCCAGATTTTTCTTATCAAATCCTTTTCTTCCACCAACTTTGCCACACGACTACCTGGCAGGTAAATCTCTTTCTAAGCCTACAGACTGGGGCACAAAGCCTCTCCACGGTGTGCCCATTTAGCTGGGAATGGTGACAAACTGGTGTCTCTCTTCTCTGCCCCTTCATTCCCACTATGCTGCACCCGAGCAGATTATTCTTTTGGGGATGTTTTTCAGCCAGTCTTCCCCTGCAATGCTTATTTTCTGGCAGTGGCAGCGACTGGTCCACCCAAGCGCCAGGAAAGCAACCAGCAGTTAGGCAAAAATGTGATTGCAGCTGGCAGAGAGCAGCAAACAAAGCAGGCTCATGGCGTGCTGTTTGGAAGACAGTTCTTGCAGCTTATGCTACTGTCATATTTAGATTAATGACGCATTTTATTTTCTAAACAAGCTAAAATCCCTCCCTCCTTCCCCTCTCGCTCATACACACACACACACACACACACACACACAGATGCTTCCATCACACAATTCCCTGTCTCATTATGTGCAATTTAGCTGCAGCTCACTACAGGTTGATCAAGTTATCTTTTACGTTGAACTGAGGAATTTGAGCGTCAATAGGCTTTCAGAGAAAGGTAGAATCCTGGGCCTTTATACCTATATAAGGAGCACTAAATATCTTTGTTTAATTCATCCACTCAGATTAAACTTTCTCCCAAAGAGAATGCATTTCTAAAGGAAGTGCAACATCACCTCTGACCAAATCACCTTCACACAAATTTAAGAGCCAGACCTGGTTAAATGTAATTTATCTGCTTTTAGAACAGAAGACTGAAGAAAAAGGTTTTTAAATGGTGGTTAACAAAACATTCCAGTGGTGTTCAATCACTGAATAGACAAAGAAATTCAAATGTTTCCCAATGGCACTGAAATCATAGCACAGAAATGGAGACAAACCACAGCCAGCATTTGTGTCTGCTGTCCCAGTTCCACCCTGTGGTCTACTAGGCAAGCCTCCTGATTGTGTCAGAAGTTCTGCAGAAGCCCAACATCTCTGACATGAAAACAGAGGTCCAGAAGTTCAACTACATAACACAAATTGGATTCTTGGACTGCAAGTCTGTGTAGTTCCTAAAAATTACAGCCTGAAATCTCTTGTTTTGCACGTGCATCCTCCTGAAGTACCTAGTTCCTGTGAGCTAAGCAGCACTTAGGTCTTCCAACTGATCTGTATGCAGAGTATTTTCCAATAATACAAATAATGGAGAGACCTTTTTTGTAAAAAAAAAAAAAAAACACAACCAAAAAACCAAACCAAAAGCAAATGCCTTAAGTGTTAGCAGATTAAAGTATGTCTCTGATTTTCCCCTTAGTCATGACCACTGGCAACAGTACACTCAACGCAGCAACTGTGGAGTACAATTCCAAATGGGGAACACCCGCTCTCCTGGGTCCACATCTCCCTGACTTTTGGTGCTCTGTGAGCTACTGATTACAGGCTACTGTAGTACTGCCCAGACTTTTCAGAGGAATTATCAAACTACAAAATGAACGGGTATCAAGGATCCATCCCTAGCATCAGGCAAATTACCCATCACTAAAAAACCTGACACCATGTCTTTCCTGTTTTCAGGGGAGAAGGCTAGATCCTTACCTCTACCTGCCTATTTTTAAAATTTTAATCCCATTTAAAGGGTATTATAAAAACAGATTCTTAATACACACATGATATTTACTCCTTAGACTGTACACCTCTTGGCCAAATTCTGGTCTCATCTACATCCTGTCCTGTTGATAATTGTTTTCCAGGTTCATCCTTAACATTTCAAAGTATGGGATATCTCATGAGGGAGCTCAGTCTCACAAGGTTTTAATTTTATCTGGGGCTTGCTCTCACCTAGGCACTTTACATGTTACTCAAATCCTTAGTGTGCAACAGAAAGTACTCTGAAAATGGAACAAAGCTATTGCACTGGAAACTCTCCAAAACCAGATCAATAAGTATTGGGGAAGCTCTTGGTGTTTGCTCCACCCTGAAGGGATTTCAGGTCAATTCATTATCACTACTGTGATGTTACAAGTGTTCTTCTTACCCAGGCCTTCATATTAATGAACCTTGTTGCATCTTAAATAACAAATCTCACAGAAAGAGTAAGGACTGTACCTTCCTTGGACCTGCTAAAGACTATTGTTTAATGTTCAAATTAAAAAGAAGGGACAATTCAAAGATACAGAGTCCATAAGTTGCATGATTTATAGAAACTCTTCCACAAATGATATACACCTAGTCAAGTTCATGTTCCAGCTTTCCATTCCGGTCTCCTGTTAACTGCACTCCTTTCTTAAAGTTTATTTTCAGTGTTCTATGGAGCAGAATCTCATGAATGTAAGTAAACAAAGCCATCTTTTGTCTGCTATCATCCACTCATTTGTATTTTTGCCATTTAGATGCCTCTGCAATGATAGACGAAGACAGTGAATTGTACTTATTTGTATTTGCTTCTGAGTAAATTCAAAGAAAAATTATTCCACTGCTGTAATAACCTCCTTAATAGGCCTGAATCACTGAGCACATCATTATAGATAAGTAGAGCTAAGGAAAATATGCTCAGGGATGAAAAAAGGAACCATGTAATCCAAATGGTGCAAAGGACTAGCTAGAAAAGTTGAAAATGCTTTTCTTGCTCAAGGTTTGGTATTATTAAACCTACGGTGGTGCTTCCTGGAAGGAGGCAGCCTGAGGATCTGCTACAGCATCTTTCAGCGTCAAAATCATTCTGACTGTTGAAACACTCAAAACGATGCCCTTAATTGTACACTGGAGCATTTGCACAGAGATAAGCACCTTGACTTTGTTAATAGTTCTGATTTATGCCACGAAGCCAGCTTCTGAGAATCAGGACTACTTCTGAGTAGATTTTTGATGCACTTTTCAAAGGTCCTGAGTAGCCACTGTTTCCTCTGAAGGAAGAGTTGCAAGCACATCTCTCAGAAAAGACCATGCATGCAGCCAAAGTTAAATCACTGAAGGTCAGAGCTACTAACCTGTAACTTTCCAAGTATCAGGTAGAGTAGGCATAGTAACGTAAATCTTCACATTGAAACTGACACAATCTGGAGCAGTGATATGCAACAGACCAACCAATGTGGTTAAAGCAAGCAAATGAAGAGTCACACCTATGCAAAGGAACAGGTGTTTAAAATGTGAAGTTTGATGCTTTTAAATTTTTTTTTTTTCCTTTCAGCCTGTACTGGGGAAGAAAAAAACAAGCACACAGATAAAACTGTCAAACTTTTAACCTGAACTTGGCCAGAATCAAACCAAACTAATCCAAATACTTCATTTACTGGACTTCTGTTCCAAAGGACAGGGTAGTTCACCAAAAGAAAGTATTCCTGAACAAAAATAGCACCGATGACTAGTGTAAACAGCTTCAGCCCCCAAAATGTGCCACTTCGATTGCTGTGGTCATGTACCTCACTGCATACCCCTTTCAGGTGACCACCAATGAGCAGTGCAGCACCCATTCACAACAACATGCCCTGTCCAGCTCTCCCCACCCTTCCCAAGAGATTCAGGATTGTGTTCCAGCTTGCATAGGAGTTACTGAGGAATGGCATGTACCAAAAACCTACTGTGTAACTAGAAAAAACACATTATGCGTGTGATGCCAGTCTGGGGATTTTACAAAACCTTTTTTCTCTGGGGGCTCTCTGGGCTGAGATAACTTGCTATATTTTAGCTGTTTCTAAAAGACATCAGCTACCCTGTGACACGTTCTCCATTTGACTGGCTCTTACTTCAGTATTTCTTGTTCAAATACTCCATGTGTGTTCATTTCTTAACTTGAATGTCCCAACTGGGAGTGGAAGGAGGAAGGTAAATCTGCAGAAGTTTCTGCCCTCAAATCCTCTTGCATTTTTCCTGGAAATTGTGACTGGATGTGAGTAAAACAAGGTCAAGCCAGGCATCCACTACTGTGGGACAAGTTAAACATGCATTTTGTGCAAAGTGTCCCCTATTCTCAAGCACATTTCTTATCAATAAAATGAATATTTCCATTAAGTAATCAAATGAAACAACCCCCTCCACCCAAATCTCTCTGTCCCAAACCCTCTTTAAATGCCTAAAAGGATAATTTCACAGAGACAGAAGTGCTGCAACCCCACACTCCAGATTCTGACTGCACTAATCTACCACACTTCATTTTGTATGTCACTCCATCAGCGAGCATTTTCTCTACATTTCAGTAATCAACTAAAGTAACGAGCTAGACAGGATCTTTTTATGGCAAGGAAGCGAGTGCGCTGGCATTCAGACAGTAAAGCTTAATCTGGAATTAAAGCCTGTGACCGTGCCTTAAATGCCACTTCCACTGTCCATTCACATTATTTTCTCCAAAGTTTTTTCCCTCCAAAAGAAATATAATATGATTTTTGAATTGTCTACCAGCATGTCAGAGCTAGAGTTAAATGCACTTGTTTTAGATCAGCTTTTTTGGTGCCGTTAAGACGTGTTCCGATCATTCCAGAGCTAACTAGTGAAACCATCCTAAAATAGCACTGTCAAGAGCTTACAAGGGCAGACGGTCATCTCTGCAATAAAAAGGACCTGTTGAAGAGCATTTCTGATTGAAGCAGAATTCTCAATGTATGCTAGGCAAGGCGCTTATAGTTTGATGTGGAGCCACAGGTGCTCTGCACCTGAAAGAATTGTTCTAGTTAAGCATGGGAAAAAACCCCAGCTCTCTCTCTCTCTATATATATATACACACACACACATGCTGTGGCTTTCATTACCAGATTAAATGGCATTCAGAAATAGATCAACAGTGTTGACAGACCGCTGAATTTCATTTTACTTTGCGATCAAAATATATCCCACTGTTATTTTTATCACAGATCCCAGATATGGATTATTTTTTCAGGTCTGAATTTGATGAAGTGTCCAATAAATAATACTCTTACATACTTTAAGCTATTATAGCTATGTGTTATTTTATAGCTATTGCACTGGGTGTATTTTTTTAAAAGTCGGTAGCCCATGAAACAGCTACATACGTAATAAACAATGTTGATGCCATATGTATATTTTCAAAATAAAGTGCCCCTCTGCAAACGAACCACAGATTTCCACAAACACACCAAGGCTGCTAGACTATACAAGTAAGCCCGTAGTAGGTACATGGGATTTCTAAGGAAATTGCTTTCTTTCTTTGGCTCTTAGTAATACAAACTAATGCTAATACTCACATTTCAGACTGCAGTAAGACTTGTTTTTTTTACAGACAGTTCTATTCTACAAGGGAGAAGAGACACACATGAAGCTGTTACCAGTTCTTTTCAGTAACTCGCAAATCCAGTGTTCTTTATCTAGAAGTAAAATTACCTCTCACATTTAGCAAACAAAGGAGCGAGCCAAGCTTTATTCTAGCTGTTCAGCTTTGGTATACCTCCAGGACTCTCCAGACACACGTGCAGCTAGCTCAGAGGACAACTGTTCCCCACCGCAGTAACAGACACAGGCTTAAGCACACAGGAGCAGCCGCGACTGAACTTACAGCTGACACATCGTTATCATCTGCTGTGTTAACTTTCCAAAACCTTAAACTACTGTAACATGAATTAACTTGACTGTATAGAGGGAAGATGCCTTTAGAAGAAGATATGGCATTAAATCTACTTCAGACAATTGAGGCTCCCTGTAAGTAGCAAAATGGAATAATTTTTCTTCCTGTCTTGCCTCAGACATCAGCCTTTTCACTCTCCGGGCACCTGGGTGTTTCCAGGACTGAGCTACAGTTTGTAAAACTCAGGACTATGATCAAATGGAGATACAAACTTAGTGTCTCAAAATGGCATGGATTTGAATGTAACAAATTAGCATTTCTTGGTAAAAGTGATTTTTTGTTTTACGCTGGTAGTACAGTATATTTGCATCAGGTTAATTGTGATTCCAAACTATCACAAAAGGAAACTAAAATAGAAAGACTTTCTTTTTAGAAAATAATTTCACATATTTGAACTGTGATTTTTATCTCAACGCGCAAAAAGATACAAAACCCCTGGTTTTTTTAACTCCAGTGCATGAACACTGCCTTGTGAGGAGCCATTATTTTATGCACAACAGATTTTTCATGATCACATGCCAAGTTTGGTAGCAGTTTACTGACTTTGCTACCAATTGCAACATTTTTTTCCAGCGAAGCAATTCCTTCACAAATACAATAAAAATGACAACTTACGTTTTATGCTTACAATTATGGCTATCCCAATTCTTTCACTCAGGAATGTTAAAACATGGAACAAGACTACTAATCAGCAACCTCCAGTTTTATACACTGGGAGAGCTCCAAATCAGCCAGATGGGGCTTTCACCCATTATCAAGAGAAATCAACTTCTGTACTAAGGGTAAGAGTGACAGCTTGAAGCCTAAAAGCCACGTTAAAACACAGTTACAAAAAACAAACAGGGAGGGATTAATGGAACTGCCCTATCTGCCCCTGTGTACAGACAGGGAGATGTTGTAACTAGCACTGTAATTCCAGGCAATATGCAAAGCAATTCAGCTTATGGCACAGAAAGAGTTCTGTTAAACACACTCACACGGAGTACAGTAACTGGAATTGTAAGAGGTTATAATTGGAGTTCTTGTTCATCTAAAATGAAAACCTATTTCACCCTATTAAATTCTGACAGTACGACATTTACATGTACTGAAAGGCTGACAGCTGTAGCATTTGAACACATCTCAGAGCCCTCCATCTCTGAAGTACTGTGTGACTACCTTTTTTTCGTATTTCACAGGGAAATTCAAACTTGTTTTCTTCCTATTAACAAATGTACAATGTTATATTTACAAGCACTGTAGAAAATGAGGAGTTTGTGACTGGCCTACACTGATACTCTGCGTGGAGGAGATAGGAAATAACCTGAAGAGGTTGCTGTTCAGAATTCCGCTTTAGCTTTGCAAAAATACAACATGCCACATTTTCTTCTTCACTGAGGGCAATTAACACCTCCCAAGTGCTTCTGCATCAGAGGACCTATCTGCACCACAGCCCTCAATAAAGGTTTTAGAGGGGGCTAGAGAGGGTTCTCTAACCAGCATGAAAAGTACAGACAAAAATCATAGAATCACAGAATCTCCTGAGTTGGAAGGGACCCATAAGGATCCAACTCCTGACTCCACACAGGGCCAGCCAGATCAGAGCATGGGACTGAGAGCATCGTTCAGACACTTCTTGAACTCAGCCAAGACTGGTGCTGTGACCCCTTCCCTGGGGAGCCTGTTCTAGTGCCTGACCACCCTCTCAGTAAAGAACCTCTTCTTAAAAATCCAACCTAAACTTCCCAAAGCAGAAGGAAAACCACTAACCATGAGATCCACAGTGTAGACAGTTGCATTATTTGTGCTTTGCCTTGCTCAGGGTTAAGTCACAACCTGAGGGACCCTTCCATAGCATGCAGATACATGGCGAGCAGACACTCGTGCTCTTTGACACTCCCTGGCTGCTCCTTTTGCCACCTCCCAGCTGGGCAAGTCACAAAGTTTGCCTAAAAGTATGTCTGTAGGGATACACAGAGCTGCCTACTTGTCAGGCTTTGCTCCTGCTAGTACAAATAACAGTAAGAGTGAAGATACAGGGGGTGGGTGTTCATGTGCATTGGTAAACAGAGTAGGAGAGGCCGAGAGTACAGTCTTAGTGCTGATGCAGGTGCCACTGATGCTGTTGAATACTCACTGCTACTACCACCCCTTCAGGATCACACTGCCTGGCCTTAGGGGTTATAAACACACCTCTGTTTTCTAGGTGAGTATACTTTAAACTGGCTTGTGGGACAAAGCTGGACCCCAATTTGTCATTGGGTATTCATTAAATAAGTGTTACATCCGCATGTGCTGAGCAAAACTTAATTCCACAGATCTAGATAAGAACAGGTACTTCTTCTCAGAAAATTCATTTAGAAAACCACTTAAAATACTTGTAGAAAATTACATTTCAAATACTCCAGTCCATAGCTTTCCTTTTCTACTGAACATTATCCAACATTACAAGATAATCTTATATAAGACTATAAACCTATGATATTTTTGCTAGCTCACGAGCATTCAGCTGGGAAAATGAATATAAACAGAAGTAAAATCACCTTATCAAGTATAATCAAATCACCAAATTGTGGTGAAACAGAAAAGACCTTAGGAAATGCCCTAATCCACTCATGGTCTGGTGATGATTCCTGTCTTGACAAATAGTTCATACCTTTTCCCTTCCTAAGGATTTCTACTACAGCCCACATTCCTCTATTTCTCTTCCGCTTTATTTTTGCTGCTATCTGTTCTTCCTTTGGCAGCTCCTGCATTAGTCTTCTGGCTCTCCAAACATCTGTAGCTTTTTGTCATTTCTATTTATTTCCTCTTTCTCAGCACTCATCCTGTTTGGAGCTCCGAGCGGCTCCATCACATGCACGCCTGCCTTCTCATGAGGCTGTTCTCCTGGCAGCAACTGACGACGCACAATGTTGGCAACAAGCCGCCAATGAGTCAATGAAACTGTGTGAAGTGATGGCACAGCACATGTAATTTTGAGACAATGTGCTGCACAATAAGGAAACCTGGAAATGTGTTATTAGCCTCCTGCAGAAGGCTCCCTGTCATAGACCCTGATACCACAGGGTTCTTGACCGTAAACCCAACCTTAGAAACAAGTTGTCTTTGACCCCAGACGAGACTATTTAAATGCTCCGAGTCTGCTGTGCCACAGGTGGTCTTACTGACCTGAGACACATGCATCCAAGAGTCACTGTACTAAAGTGACTTTTTATAAAGTACAATTTTATAAACAAAATAAACAGCTGCCTCGAGCCATAAACTGCTCTCCTGCAAGCAGCTACCAGCACTGCTAGCACTGTACATGATGCCTCGGTATATATAACACTTAGAAATCTAATATTGGAAGCAGAAGTGGAATAAGATCACACAATACCATTTAATGATGCTCACCTCTAGTCTTTTAATGTGGTAACTAATTCTTCCTCTTCTAGACCCAAAAAAGAAATGAATGCATTCTTCTTGCATTAAGATATAATAATTTCAGCATGAATACGTGAAACCAGGACAACAAGATTTTCTGATAATAGATATTTTTACTAACATTGCTTTCCAGCAGATGATGAACAGCCTGACAATAAGCCAGTATGGACTTAAGAACTCAGTACCAGCTTTTTAACCTCTCAACCATGCTAACTGACCTCAGAGGCAAAATCTCTCTCTGCTAATCCGTACCTACTCTGTAACATTCAGTGTTTTAAAAGCAGTACTTAATGAAGGTTGTTGCTATTCCCTGGTGTTTAGACTTTTTGGTACATTTTCCTGATACACAAAGGCCCCATCCCAAATGCAATGCAAGCACTTATTTTAAATGTAAAGCATGTACTAGACTCTGTGGGAGATCAAAACAGCCAAAAAATAACAATCCTTGTTCATGCAATACTGAGGCCAAGCACTGTGATGCTATATAGATCTTCTGCTTTGCTTGATGCCTATTCAAATAAAATGTGGAAGCATATTTAGTTGCATTTTTAGCATATTGCAACTCCTATCTGCAAAGGAAAATAAAAACCTTTAAAACTGAAGTGTGAAAAGCATTTTTCTCAGCACTGTGGTCAGCGAATGCCTTCACTTTTTATCTCCGCTTTTTACATTGCTGCTATTTTCACCTTTGCCAATCCTGCTAACAAAATTACAGAGAAAATAATGAATTAATGGTACATCTGTGACAGAGAGACAGCACAGGACTATAATAGAGTCTATAAAAGGACTGTAGTAATTTAAAATGCATTTTAAAATGTCCAGAATCTTAACCATTTATTCACCAAGTTTTATTCACAGTTGAGTAACTGCCTTAGAACTAAGTTTTCTGTTAGTTTGCAATGATTTAATATCAGTTCTGTTAACCTACAAGAAAACAAGTGGAGAAGGATATGGAGAAGACGCTGTCCACTGCCTAGACAGTGTAATACAGGCAGAAACTTAATCAGGTAATTCATTGCCATTAGTGAAAGATGTACAGTTGGGTACTCATGTACTAGGCTGACTGGATACACCTCCATAACATAAGGATTTTCCAGTGAGACTGAACTTGAAACCTGCAATGGTCCAGGTCCACAGTTCAGACAGAAGCAACAATTTCAGACCAGGACTGACCTGGACTTTGAGTTTCAGGGAGCTTTTCACAATCGTGACATGATTTGCAATGTTCAGTTTCTGTTGTTTAAGTGAACTTAAATACATAGGTCTGAAGAGCATCTTGTGTTCTGCAGCGATTATGGGAAGGTGGAAAAACATAACCACCATTCCCTGAAGCAGCCACGAGGAAGTAAGCTGTTATGTACATGAAAGACACGTTGAGGAAAATTGATTCTGAATTTTCATTGAAGACATAAAGGAAAGAAGGAAGCTGCATACAGGGAAAGATGCAACTTTTAACCTTGATCAGAAAAGCTTACTTGGGAAGAGTTGCACTTGCTGTGCAGATTATTTATAGCTCCTTCACATCTGACTGGGGTATGGACAGGAGATGAACAGCCATGCCATGTGAAAAATAAGCATTTGTACATGCTATTTGGAGTCATTAACATCCTCACCACCAGAGCAGATCTACTTGGGATGCTGACACAGATTTTTCAGTATAAGTAACTGTCTTCCCTGACCTCAGCTACCTTTCTTTGAAAATCTCCCCCACCCTTTAAAATGTTTTGGATAGAAAGACAGACAGATATACTAGATACAGTTCTACTGCACATCAGAATATTATTCTGTTGCAACAAGCTGCTGGTACTGAAACTGTGCAAGAAGATTAGAGACCGCCCTTAGAAAAAGCATTGATTAAACATCAACACGCAAGCACATAGCTAAGAAAGAGCAAACACATACCCTGTAATAGTGTGGCATGACTTGAAATCACAGAATAGAAAGTGACTAAAAGCAAGGAAGAACCGCTAATGGGACAGGAAGTCATCAAGGATATGATAGATACTCTACAGGAAGAGACGGCTCTGCTGGAACAGTGAATATCATCAAGCCAGCCAAAGCAGAGGGCATGCCAAGATCTGGGGAGCGGGAAGCTGCAGCTGGTGTGACAGAAGCACCATCAGAAACAACCCAACACGAACATCCTGAGGACGTATGGCAGGGAAGGACTATGTCAGCGCTCTGAGCCCAGGAAGCTGGGGCATACACATTATATGGACAGTTCCGCACCCACGTATGATGTGAAAGTTATTTACATTAGTTTCAGCCCATTGGTTCTCTCAAAATACTATCTGCTGCTTTTCTGTAGCCCAAACCACTTTGAATGACATTTGAATACACAACAGATTTATGTTCAGGGCCTTCCTCTAAGCTGGAAATTGAATCCAGAAGCAGGGGAATCCTTTCTCGACTGACCTCAGATTAGGAAGCCGCTAAGGGGCTTTTGAGCTTTGCCCGCACACTACTGCTCTGTTTCACAGACAGTGTAATAAACACAGCTGCACTTGATGCTCAACTCCAGAGAGGATCCATATGCAGTTCCATCAAGCACTTTCTTTGGGATCAAAGCCATCTTGCTCCTGCCGCAGCCCCACTCACCTACTGTTCAGCTGGGCCAACACAAACAAGATTTTCTTCTTTTTAATTAAAAAAAAGTATTTTTAAAGCCCAGTTAATTTTGGAACTGCAATGTGGGAATGGAAAACAAGTAGCTTGGAAAAAGACAAGGAGAAGAACAAGGGGACACAGGGAGCAGTCTCTCTCTAGGATGGTTATACACTGAGTCATTAACTCTCCTGTTGTCTGAGGGCTTCCATGGACAATCTGCAGAATGTCCTACTTAGGGTCTTCAGGAACACAAGAAAGCAGAGACTGTGCCATGGACACAGGAGCAAGAAACACCAAGTAGACTAGTGCAAAACTTCTAACACTATTAAAAACTATAAATACATACGTGTGTGTATATATATATCTATATATAAAGGTCTCAAAAATTTTTAAATGTTCATTAACATGATCTTGCAGATTTGTTTCAAAGGACATTTTCCATTTCAAGTCTGTCCTCTCAGAACAGTGACAAAAACATTTTCTAAAAAAATAAAGGTTTTATGCCTTATGTATAGAAATTACAGTAAAGAAAGAGCCACTGCTGTGAGTGCTGTGACTAAAAAGGCAGCATTCCCTTCTTCAATGCTTCCCTCTAACTTTTAATGTCTCCTAAATTAGAACCAGTAAATTACCATTAGTATAAAACAGGCAATTAGCGCCTCATAGCATCTGGCTACTTGCAGAGTCAAGTTAAATGCACTGCACAAGAGGCTGTATTAGAACCTGAGATGGGTTTCATTCATGTTACAGAAATATATTAATCTCAGCACCTTGAACTCAATGTGCTGATCAAGAAACCGATTTGTAATGCTAATAAACCTACTGTTCCTTTGATGTAATCCCAATCTAGTAATTTGTCCTGGTCAAAATCATAGAAAATACTTTGCAATCATTATGCTCAAATAAACCAATATATTTGTATCTTTGAATACTTTTAAAACTAACAAACCTCACAAGGGAAACCAGCCTCCTGGAACTTGGTGCACAGGAAACCAGAACACCCCCCCCGACCACCCCTCATACTTTTAGGCTGGGCTGACAGTGAGCTTTCCCTGGTTACCCTTCCAAAGACAGCTGTAGGCACCCTTACCAACAGTCATGATCTCTGCCCCTGCCAGTGTTAAAATTAGCCACCCTAGGTGTTTGTGTGTACCAGACACCTTTCACTAGTATCAGGATATCAGGAGATGAAACACCATTCAGTAGCTGGAGGTGTCCAAAGAAAAGGTATTATTTAAGTTTTGAATTTAACATGAAATCTCATTATTTCAGTAGGCAGGGAGGGTCACAAGGGAAAAAATGCATTTGCTCCAGCTATAGTTTATACAAGTGTTAATCTCCTAGATTATGTCCCCCCTCCACAACTATGGGTTTCTTTTGACATTTACAAAACTAAGAATTGAAGTAGAATTTCAGAATTAAAATTATAATATATTTTAAAAATTGAATTACAAGAAAGCTTATGGAAGAACAAAATACAAATGGACTTCAGTTAAGCACGAAGGAAAATTTCAGAGAGCCTTGTTCTAAAAGAAATCCCAACCAATCTTGGTGGGAGTTCAAGCATATGGAAGGAGTAAACAGAGAACCAAAACTGGCAAATAGGCTTGGAGAAGCAAGGTGCTGTGGGGATGGGGACGACCTACTGCTATTACTACTGAATGAAGGGTGCCCTGGAAGGCTGGACTCTGCTCCTCACACACGGCAAGATCTGGCTACTCCACCCTTCTTGTCAGGTTCTCCATTCTTAAAATCTAAAGTTATTTATTCATCTTTGTAAAGAAAATGATCCTCAATTTTTTAAAAGAGTAATTACATGCACAAGTTCTACCACTTACAGATCCTTCCTGCGGAGACACATGGGGAAAAGACGTGGCAAGTATTGCATTAACTAATTGTGAACATCTCCTTAATTAAATCTATTTGTTTGCTATCTGGATTCTTGTCTTGCATTGTGATCCACCCCGTGAACCACTGCTCATACACACAGCCCAATGAAATTTAAGGAGCCCCATGTGCGTGCAAACATACACCCAATAAAGCTATAAATAGATCAAGCAAGTTCATTACATGCATGAGGTACTTTGCCTGCATGAGCATTTTCAGCATGAGGGCCTAAGACTGTACAACTGATCTCTACATGTTCCCTACAAACCACCTTTCAGCCGAGGAGCTAAATGCTTTAACAGAATTCTTTCATTTTGTCTGCGAGCTCCTCATGGAGCGTGTGTGTCCAGATGGAGAAGAACGCAGAGACCACTCTCTGACTCATTTCTAATCAAGCAGTTGGAACAATATGGGAACAACATTTATTTCATTTTTGTACCCAGAAACTATGAGAAACTCATCTCCAGATGGAATCTCTTGCTTCTAGTACTCTGAAATGCTAATGAATAGAAGGCAAATTCCTGTCCCCACTGTGTTGTTACACCTATGCCTATACAAGCTGCAGCACTGTATTATGAGGTGGCTGTGAAACACATATTATTTAAATTCTGAGACCTCAAAGGTTAAAGACTAGAGCTGAGTCATATTTTTTCTTCCTTCCTCTCTCCTCAGTCCCCTCCAAACCAGAAAAGCACACAGAGAAGGGGCTTCGTTAAAGCTGCCCAGTAATTTTTAAAAGCTCTCCCTACCCCCAGCCTCCAATTTTTTCCATGCTCTGTACAACTGCAGTTCAAATGAACCCAAAACAACCAGCAAGAGTACTACCACCATGCCATGTGGACTCAAAATAGCGCTGTTTACATCTACACAGATCATTCATTGGTGAAATTACTGTATCAGGTACCTACATGTCTTGGCTTACCTGTGAGGTCAAGACCAGATGCAGGCTATCTGCCCTGGCTGACCTCCCTGGAAGAAGTCACTATTTTTATAGATACATGTATGTGAACAAGGACACAGGGACATAACGCTCACATCTGTATCTATGGGTAAAGGATTCATTCTACTGCCTTCTACAAAAGGGTTTTTAGATGCCTACAGGGAAGTTATGTGCATAAATGGGTCCAAATCTGTTTTAAGCAGGCAGAGTCCTTCCTCTGTGCTGTTCCTTTTATAGGAACATTGCAATACAGACTTCGCTGCTGACTATTCAGTCAGAAATAAATTCCTCTTAGCACATACTTCTCAGGCAAATTCATGATGCTCTACTGAAGCCACCTCTTCAGAGTGTGTTTCATGTGCTCATATTTCTAAAACAAAGCACTTGTCAGAGTTACCTGTCAGTATTTGCAGGCTTCACGTTTTTGCCCACGCTACCTTTTGTACAGCTGTGACTGATGTTTTTATATGGTTCGTTATACGGTTTCCACAATTGCTCTGTGAGATTTAGGCAAGCTTTGAGGATGATGAAAACAAATGCACTTAACATAATGCTGATATGACAGTACATTGCCAATTAGATCCCTTAGTTTTAATACTCAAATACCAGTGTAGCACCTGCTGATTATAAGGGTTTTCCATGTCGGATCAGTCCATGACAGACAAGGTAAGTGCCGCAGTCCCGTACTGAAATCTGATTATCTGTATGTGTCCAGAGTGAGAAATTTCAGATTAGAGTTCTGGAGTGAATATGAATTTTGTAACTTCAAATGATTTGAAACAAAAATTTGATATGAAATTCTTCAGGATCCAAGATGTTCAGAAAATAAATCTTGCACCAAATTTAGTAAATTTTAGTTTAGTGCAGAAGACACAGTTGAAGATGTGAAGGGTCTTTATTTAAGTTCTACAACTGACTCCTAACCAAGGTTTGTTTTAAACCAATCTTCACTTCGAGGGTAGCTTCTAGTTATTCTCTGAATATGCCACTCAGATGCTGTATCATGCTGTTGAAGACATTTACATGCTATTTATGTGTCTGTTTCCACTCCCTTCTCCTTTAAAATACAAACAACAAAAACCCTCAACAACAAAATACAACACAGAGGCTCCCAGGGATGAATGCTAGCCATAACTATTGGAAATTTTCCTCCACTGGTAATAATCCTTCTGCTTATATATGTCTATGTTCAGATTGCATCAGAGACCAATTCTGCCCACATGTGAGAGGACATGAAAGGAGGGTAATTCTATTTACCTTGGTTCTTGCACGAAGGCTTATGTTCTCCCTCTTCATTTAGCTTTTATGCCTTGTATGACTCAGTGCCTAAGTATGAGCAGATCAGAACTACAAGCTTAAATCGTGAACTTCAGCTACCCTGTAATTTCTATGCTGAATCACCTATCTGGATCTCTCCTTTGATTTCTGATACTTTTATGTAATTGTAACATTTCTGTTAAGTATAGCTGTGTATTAGATATTTCTGTCTGCATTTAGCCTCTTACAATTAATTTGGATCAAAGAGATCAAAAGGCAAAGTGTCTTTAAAATACTGCAATGCCTACACTAACTGAGACCCTCTCATTAGCAAACATCTTTATTAGCAAAGAGATTCTCCATGATAAGCCATGCTTAAGACTTACAAAGGAGCTAAACAGACACAGATTTCCAAAATGAAGGTGTAGTAAAAACTGAAAATAAGTCATTTGCAGCATAAATCGCACAATTCAATGTCTTGTCATCAGATGCTGAAAAGGGAGAGTGATCTGAAGCATGTTATTGGAGCCAAATGAGATTAACATAGCAGCGGTTTTGAAAATCCCACAAGCTCTCAAAACAGATCAGCATCACTCAAAACACAATATGCACATTAGAACAAAGGCACTGAAATCGACATGCAGTAATGCCTGCACTGTGGTCTCTTTGGGCAAACCGTAGATTAAGAAAAGTCAGCAACCAACCACATATTCTAAGACCTAAAAATTAATCATCTGTTTGGAGTAAGTGCAGCCTGTATTAAATGCTTTCCTAACCTGGTCAGACTGAAAGTAGGAAGGTAGCACAGGTAGGAATGACCTCAGCTAGACTTAAACGTGGATAGACTTTGTTTCTGTAACTATCTCTGAGAACTGTCCACATTTACTTCATACAGAGATGGATGGTATAAAATGTAGATTTCACTCCTGCACTGGAAGTTGCAGATACTGATTTTGAGCACCCTCCTAACCACCATCACCAAAGCGTTCCTTCTGTGGTAAGCCTGTCATCATTGCCATTCCTTCTTAGCACTGCAGTTAGTGAAGAAAGGTGTGAAAACCACGCTGCTCTCACCCACCAATACAGAACAGGACTTTGTGTGGTGCCTCCAGCCAGCACCTGCTCGAGACCGAGACGCTTTTATCTCAACTGTGACTTTTCTCGGGCAGCTCATGTGAGCCTGGCTGCTCCCTGCTCCTGGAGATCAGCCAGCAGGCACGTGCACCTCGCAAACCGAGCTTTGCCGCCTCTTCCTGCGGCTCCGCGCTAACGCCGCCGCCGCACCTCCCCGAGTCCTTTCATTTCACACAAAAGCCATAAGCCTTGTGAGAACTAAAGTTCAGCTGTCAGTAGATTTCAGAAAAATTTGTTTTGAAGCCCACTGTCAGCAATACACATAAGGCACAATCTACTATTCTCGAGCACTTCAAAAGGTAAGAAAATTAACTCCTACCTACATCATAAATGTAACAATGGCTACATAATTCACACAATTGCTTGAGGCCAGGTGGGCCTTTCATTAAATGCACTGGAGAGCTCATGCAAGTTAATATTTACAGCTTCAAGGCACTCGGAGGCTGGTCCATAATTTTACTCAATTACAAAATGACCTTAATGAAGCCCTGGTGTTGTCTGTTGTGTTACTTGAATCTGATAGATGTATGCAACTCATATGAAATGCAGACTGCTAATACATCACTGAGATTGCTGGTGGAAGACTGGTATTATTTCTGTTGGGTTGTGATGAATGGGGCTTTATTGTACTTGACAACAATGTGTTAAATACTATGGGGGCAGTAGAAGATATATAATGGATTCAGGTATTAATTTTCTTGCTTTAACTACTTGGCAATGAAATCCTTGGGAAGCTTTGGTATTGACTTCACGAGGGTTAGGATTTCAGAAGTAGACATTACACATTAATGGCATAGGTAAGTACATTG
Source organism: Gallinula chloropus (assembly GCF_964237585.1). Lineage (NCBI taxonomy): Eukaryota > Metazoa > Chordata > Aves > Gruiformes > Rallidae > Gallinula > Gallinula chloropus. The sequence goes on from NC_140088.1 coordinate 57,867,356, forward strand.
CTGGCAATCAGCAAACTTATCACGCTTTTTCTAAAGGAAAGATTTGGGGCTTGGAATTTTACAGGATGGTTATTGGCATAATATGTAAATATGTGAAATGGGGGCTTAGGAGACTCTTAGAGTAACAGTGACTAACCTGAGTGTTCAGAAATCAGCACCTGAGCTGGCCTGAAAGCAGTGTGCATACAGAAAACAAGGCCTGTGAAAAGTAAGTTCAAAGCACGGTGTAATCCCAATACTCCATGTAAGAACTATGGAACCACCATATTGGCACTGGAGATTTTGTTTTTTTTTTTTTCACGTGAACCTCTCGTGACTTCTCCAGCAAGCTGCTGGTGTGCTACCTCAAAGTGGCTACAGAAGTGCACCTACATAAAACTTCATACATTCTTTCTGTTTCCATGCAAAGTCTGCACATCCTTCCACAACAAAAAGATACAATCTCTTCACTGCTACAGCCTGAGGTTGCTTACACGTTGTCTATAGTATGTATTCCTTTCAGTGACAGGGACATTGCCATATTAAAGATGGAAAACAAAAATAAAATTGCAATTTTATTTTTATTTCGCTGACTAAATATCATCCATTTGAATAAAGACTTAATGCCCTATCAGATCCTGAAACTCTTGCCAACAGGTGGATACAACTTTTGGATAACAGCACGAACATCGGGTTTATTTTCAAATTAATCAAACCTGCAATAATTCTCTGATGGATGGATTCCAATTCTGGTTTATTAAACAAGGAGACAAAGGAGAAGGAAAACTAGGTCCCGAGCCTGTGAAAAGCATAAATGGATACTAATCACCTCCACTCCCACTAATGTCAGTTCACATTATGTAGGATCTTTGAGGCTTGTGCTGATAAATACAGATTTGCAGAGCACCGAAGACACTACTGAGTCACCTCAGGTATTCATTAATACTTGTACATTATAACATTAATATTAGCCTCTTGAAAGTCATACTGTGATGTCAACATGGTTGTCATGGGGCACCCCTACATATTTACAGGTTAATTAAAAGTAGTATATTATTTCCAGGAAGATCCCTTTAACTAATTATGGCAGTTAAAGTGTTAAGAATGTCTAATGGAGGAATATCTGTTCACTTTACACTTACTTCCTCCTTGGTTACAGTTTCGCATCCTCACAACATACCCAAAACAACTGTCCAAAGTTCTCTTCAAAATGGATATGTAGCATTGGGAACATTAAGAAAACCTCTTTGGAATTTCTCAAAGCAAAATGAAGCTGACAGGCTGATAAGGCCACAAGGGAGGGTGCAAAATTTTATCTACTGGAACCAAATCTGCAGAACATTACAGTAATTACTCCCAAACTGGAACAGGCATAAAGTATGGAGCTGCCATGGATCTGATAGGCCTTAGATATGCACATATCTCCAATTTAGGCAACTCCCTGATTAGCAAGAAATGCTGTCTGGCTATTCGAAACTACATGAACTCCTCTAGCTCACCTAGCAAATACAATTGGCTGGCTGATAGAAATCACTAAGCCATCTGCAAATAACTAACCAGCTGTCCACACCTCTCACAGCTGTGATTGCTCTCTGCACACACTGGTATCAGACATCAAATAAGCTCAGTTAAGAGGAGACAGCATCTGGGTTTTACAGGGTTTGGGTGGTCAACTCTTCCTCAGAGTGAAGGGGAAGAGTGTTCACTGGAAGTTGAGGGGCACCATCGCTTCTTACTGCGTACAGACATACCTGATACCCCAGAAAGCAGAAGCCAATCTATGTGAAGAAATGTAAAATAAAGTACCTCCTTTAATAGGTATTTACAAAGCACCTGTTTTATGAAATATCCGAAGTGTGTGTATATATATATATAATTAGAAATATGCCTTGTTGTCAGGACTTTGACTATTCACTATTCTTGTGCCCTCACAAAGATGACCACAGTAACATTCTTAGTAGCAAATCTCTGGGTTACATCAGACACTAGCTTCTTCATAGATTACATTTTCTTATAAAATCAGTTTCAATCACATTAGTCAAGGAGCTCAACTTCTGGCCCTTTCTCAGCAAGAACTAAATTTGAGCTTAACTATACCTATTTTTGCAAACATCATTCCGAACTGGGATGTGAAACATTCTCCAAATTATCTTAGTAAGATGTAGACATAAAAATTTAGGTTAGATTATTTTTAAGATACCTACTAGTGAGCTTTATGACAGAAAAATCACTATCTTAGTAGTCAGAATTAGAACTGATGTTTAAGTATCAGTCTCATTTGCAAGTAAGAGGTTTTAGGAGCTGTTGCGTTGGTCTAAGTGAGACAGTTGTACTTGCCTCCCTGCAATCATTACTACCAGTCTATTGCTTTACATATGCACAATAGTTCCTGTTTTCCAGGCTTATCCACAACAGATTTGGCTAGTCAGAGCCAAAGTCAACAGCTCTGTGATAAAGCTAACACAGTTATATTTGCATTTGTGAAAAATATTTCTGGTCTATGGACACAAAATAAATTGTCCAGAAAAGACCAAGAACAGTCATTGTGCTGACTCTACAGGGTATTGCTTGTGAACTAGGAAGAGATTCTACACTTCAAATATACAAGATAAACACAAGATGATATTCTATACTAAAAATTCAGTGCATGCTTTGTTATTTTTCGTAAGTCTAACAGCAGAAAGATGGTTATATAATTAATTAAAAGGAATGAAGCTCTTCATTACTGGCGAAAGAAGTGGTAGGCCACGCATGTTTAGAAACCAGATAGTATCAATCCTCTGTGACAAAAGATTTCCTTAACTACCAACCATTAGAAATTATAAATTCAGAAAGAAGTTATACAGTAATATTTTTCTCTTAAAAATCAGCTATGGAATCTTATAACCTGAATCTCAGTAAGTTTTGGTTAGGAGGCTAGGACAGGGGAAAAAAAAAAAAAGGAAAATAATTCCAACTGTCTGGGACTTAGAGGGATAAAGAAAAGAGAGTGCCTCTAGAGGGAAAAAACCTCACCTAACATAGAAAAACAACGTCTTTTTAATGTGATTTCTGAAGCTGAGGTTTGCAGGCCAGGGCAGTGAAGAGGGCAAACAAGTTCCCTGAAGAATTACTAGATGCAGTAGATGATCCTGACTGCCTCAGACACAGCTCCCTACTTTCCCATACAGTTGTTTGGTAGCTTTCTCTACCAGTCAGGCAATATTCGGTGAGCAATTCAGTCCTTCATGCTCAAACACCAGCAACATGCAAAACTGCTAAAGGCAACTAGAGAATATACAAGCTCAAACCTGAGCACAAGGTGACCAAGACCCTCATCACCTCTGAGAATGTTCCCACCGCCTGCAAATGCAGCAAGGGAGGGCTGGATTTCAAAGATCATGATAGAGGGTACTAGTGAGAAATGGGAGTCAGTGCAGAACTGAAATGGGGATTAAGATACATGAGTTAGTAAAATACATTTCATAGGCTTCAAAAGGAAGAATGTCTCCCTGCTGATGATGCCACAGGATTCACATGTTACTTCCATGGCTGTTACTTTTCCATCAACATGAGTTCACCTCTCCAGATTCAGGTTATGTCACATGACTACCATTGAACAGTTATTTTAACCATTTCTCTGGCAAAGTGAATGACTGCATTATTGGTTTTTGAAGTATTTCATCCCCATTTGCAGTACCTTTCCTGCTCTGGGTCACATTTAATAATGAAATTCCCTTGTGCTGGCATTCAACATTTAAACAGAAATGTTGGAAGAGAAATGCTTTCAGCTTCTTTTACAATGTGAGACAGATGCTCCGGCACAGGCTTGTTTTGCGGAGGCTGACAGGCAGCTCTCTGCATTTGTTGGCTATCTTCAGACACAAAAAATAGAAGTGCCTCAGACTCTGCTTTTCTTGCAAGTGCCTTTTCTCTCAGCTTCCTATTCCATGAGAAAGTCACAAAGAAGTAACAAACTGACATTGGTTCACCACTGCCACCCAGTTAAGTTTTTTCCAGGTGATAAAGGACACGCTATGCTGAAAAGCTCAAAAGGCTGATGCTTCAGGCCATAGGGTTTATCTGTGCACACAGTGCAGAGCTTCTGCCAGAGCTGTTTTGACAGTCTCCAAGTGTGGAAAAGAACTGGGTGGTAATTCCAGAGAGGTACAGTACCTAGAGCAATAAAGAACTACCTCACTCACCTTCTCTAACCTTCTGTGTACACATACTACTGCAATTTTCCCAGAAAACAGGGTAATTTTTCTAGGATGTGACTTTTAGAGAGCTATCCAAGCCCACTCACATAACATTAAGTTACGAGCAGCATTCAGGAAATTGCATTTTACTACAGGCCTGAATTTGTCTCACTTCCACTAACAACTACTGATCCTTGTTATGTCTTTTGTCTATGAAGGCAATCTTTCACTCATACCAAATACCATTCCTGTGTGCGCCTAGACATGGAGCCAAAGTCACTTCTAGCCTGCTGGCAAGGATACATACACGGAGCAAAGGCCAAGGATCCTACAGCTTAGGGACTGCACAATAGGAAGACAGAGAGCTGTTGGCACACTATCACAGGAAAGAAATTCAGCATTGCAAACCTGAGTTCAATTTCCTTAAATAATACCCACAATCAAACGTGTGCACTCATTCTTGGAGGAGTAGAGCAGTTGAATCAGGAAGACATTAGATTTGTGCTCTGGGGTGGAACTAGTGCCTAAAGCTGGTAGAAGCTGATAAAGATGTCAGATATCATAAAAAAAAAAAAAAGGAAAAGAAAAAGAAAGGGAAACCCAAACTTCTCTGAACCTGAAATTTTGATACATTAAACTACTAAAATAAAACCTTACTCAAACTCAGAACTGTAAGATTTTTTCTGGAGACCAAAAACTTTCCAAAATAGTCTTTGTTGAAAATCCATTTCACTTCTAAAGAAAAACAGTCCTATGGAAAAATTCCCTAACAGTTTTTCTTGCACCCAGTGGGGGAAATCTCATCTTCTGTAAAAGCACGAAAGCACAGGATCAGCCTCCATTACATAGAGGGGACCATAATTTAGTCTTATGAACTCATGAAAAAGACTTAGGAGTGTTCAGCACAAAGACATTCTATGCATAGCAAATGTGCTTTCCCAGCTTGGTGGTCTTCTGCTTATAAACAGCCCTGCCACACTTCCTCATTGCTAGTGTCCCACTCCTCCAAGCCAACAGACCTGGAACAGCAGACAGGTGGTGCTCTTTAAACCCAGATTCAGCCTGAAAGGAAAAGCAACCACAGTAAGTATAATCCAATAGCTTTTGGCTACTTTTGTCAGCTTGGTAAGGGATGGGGAGAAAGGGAAGAAAAAATCCTTCTAAGAGATGAAAACCAGGTGCAAGGCACATAAAAGGAGAGGTGAAAAAGATATTATACCACCCCCCCACCACCACCCCCCAAAAAAAAGAGAAAAACCTAAACAGATAATGAAGAGGACAGAAAGAAAAATAAGGCAAGAGAAAGACATCAAAGGCAGTATTATAACAAGACATAATGGATTTTGCTCGTATAGTTTCTCACTTTCCAGCATGAAAAGTCCTGATACAGTATTTAGTAAAGGTATGAATTTCATGGACAACCATATGGTACTTCAAACTCTTGAACATATAAAGAGCAGTAAGAAACCCAGCAGAGATTAGTCTCACAAAAGCTGCCTCACTCAAGGAACATGATACAGGCATATAATAATGGCTTAAAAAGGGACAAGAAGGGAAAGCATGTTCTGTACAAGTATAAGAAGCAAATGTGAAAGAGACTGCAGCATCAGACTGTTCCATTTCAAAGACTGAGTACACACACAGGCACACCCCAGAAATATGGCCAAAGATTTAAGATATTCTAATACAAAGACTTCTGAAAGGGCAAAGGACAAGCAGAAATATACTTGTGCCTTCTAACAGAAGATACAGAAGTGGAAAAGGAAGAATACTAACCCTTTAGCTAGCATGACAGGATGTAAAACCAGAGAGATCTTTATCAGGTACTCATACAGAACTCTAGCAGAATGGGAAAATCCAAGGAATCTTTTATAGTGAAACTTGTTAGATACCCAGAGCTTTGATTGTGAAGAGCTGGAATCGCTCTGCTAGTATGACAGCGCAGGTGCAAAAGCCTCCCCAGCACTCCACAGATCAGTTAAGGCAAAACAATAAAACCATGCAGCTTACTGAACTGGGTCTGAACCCAGACAGCCCACAACACATTCAACTAACGTTGACACAGTTTAGAGTAATCTTAAGAGTAGAGATGTATATGCAAACTGAACATACCTACTGCGGGGGCCTTTAGTCCGTTCCCAGCGCGGCTGTGTAATGAGACACACTCAGCACGATCGAGCGGTGACCGTGCTAGAAATGAGTTTTTTGACAAGGACTGCAAGAGCAAGCAATAAATAGAAGAGCACAGTTTAACAACGTGTGATTTATAAAGCTGGAAGCTTCAGATTAGAGTGATGCATAACTCTCTTTAAATTACGTATATTACCTGGTGAGATGCTCTTACAATGATTTGAAAAAAAAAAAAAAGATGCCTTGTAAGGAGAGATTTGAACAGTAAGAGGCAAACGAAAGAGCATATAAAAAGGGAGGAAACCCAAGGTATGGAACAAATTATGAGGAAGAATAGTATCCTATATAACTAAGCCAACATTCAGGGACAAAGAATGATGGTTCATAGACAAATACGTCAGTATCGAGGGTCTATCTTGGTAGAAGAGTATACAGAGAGAACTGCTTTGTTATGGAGCACCCCACTGCCAGGGGGTCCTCTCTCACGATAAAGGCTTCAAGACACTATGGAATATGAATAAATTTTTTAAAGCTATGTTTCATTAACTGTGTAGCACAAGGGAGCACTTGCCAACTCATCCTATTCCATGCATCTCTGGAGGAACTACATTCCTGTGCAGATGTATTGTTTCTCTCTGTGTTTAAGGAGTATATAAGACGTACTCAAACCAGGACCCTCTGGAGTTACGTGGCTGTAATTGATGTTTCTGTGTTTTGGAAACTGAAAAGATAAATATTTTTTCCTGTAACTTTGCCTCAAACTGAAAATAAGATTAAAGTAAATGGGCTACCTTTCCAATGTACAGCAGGGACTATTACATACATAAACACAGTTAAACACATCAAATTTGTGATCAAAACTCTGGCAGACCCTTAGGTCTGGCAGTATAATTGAGTATCACTATGATTATACTGTCAGAAGCAAATGAACAGGCACTTCACTTTATTGATGTTATTTGTAAGTCACTCTAGAGAGGAAAAAGAAATGAACAATTATTTGAAAAAGCTATTCTATCTCTAAGCAGCAAAGCATCAAAATATTTCAATGAGGAATAGCTACAAAACAAACAGGTTAATCTTTTCATTATCTCCTTCAGTTTGCCTCAGTTCAGTTTTCTAAGGTTTATCTCAATTTATTGACTAGGGGCCAGAAAATAAATAATGCCCTTGTTAAGCCTCTCTTGTAAAACACAACTTTCACAAGCAAACCTTTCTCCATCTACCAGAACTGGTGAAAGAAGAGGTATTTCCATTCATCCATTTAAGAACTCAAAAACTGTTTCCACCAGGGCAGTAAGCATTTAAATCAGTAATTTTCAACCTATCCTGGCTGGACAATTACTTCTGAAGAGAAAATGCACTGAATAACAGTAAGCCTATAATTGATGAGCTTCAATTCACAGCAAATTCATTAGCAAACTTCTAGGGTTATGGAGCTTGGCATCCACTAATATGGGCAGTGGATCAGACAGGAGATATAAAGCTGATGGATTTAATACAGTAAATTTTAAGAGTTGAGGCTGCACCCAAGTGATGTGCGTTTTCTCATCCAGGTAACAGAAAGTGTAGTTCTTAATAGAATTACCTTCTGAGACACTACATCTAAATGTGTCCATGAACAAGCAGGATATCCTGGGGAGTTCCTGACCTCTGCTCATCCACACTCAGGTCCCAGTCAAACCTTGCAGTGGCTAACCTGTGGCTAACCATCTAGACATCTAGGTTTCCAGAGAAACCAAAGCACGATGGAGTGACATGAGGGGAGAGCTGGGCTCGAATGAAGTCCTGGGTCACATCCCACTATGAAATCAAGACACAGCAGAGTAAGCTTGTTCAGACATAACCAGTTACAAAACATTTTGCCTTCTCTTTCTTTTTGCAATCACTAAATACTCCCCTAAATGGTGTGGTACAATGGATACAGTTGGTTTTAAACCTCATCTGTTACAAGTTATGCCTCTTCCAAGATGGCTTTGTGGAAGTTAGGAGAATTAAATATTATTGAAAGATATAATACTACTGTTTAATATCCTCCTGCATTTTAGATCTCTTGCCTCATCACAATTCTGGTGCTTACATAGACTGCATTTCATCCTGAAGTACCCCAAGACTCTTTCCTTTGCAAGACGCTAAGCAAAAATCACTGACAGCAGTAGATGGCAACACTGTAGGAAGCAGTCCTGCATTAGTAAGGTGACAGATTACAGGGACTACTCAGTCTTTTCCATATCTGATTTCTATGAGTCAATGATTGTATTGTTTGCTCCCTTCCACACCAAAGAAATCATCAAGTGCCTAGTACTCAAATGCAACTGAGAGGGCAGAAGTGGAGCTTGTCTTGAAATGAATGCCGTTTCTGTGCAGGTTAGCTGTGCAGAAGCTATTGGGAAGCGGAGAAGCCGTTGGGCTCTCCCTTCATAAAGATCTATCTCTTCATCAGCCTGGCTTGTGGTAGAGGTCACTTCAACTCAGTCATCTCGCATGACAATGCACTATAAGCTTCATCAAACAAGTGTGGCAAAATAATGGGTTCTTTTAGTCCTTTGCTTACATGAGAAAAGTAGAAAGTGTCCTCCTCTCTCAGCAAGAAAAGAGACTCTTAAAGCACTGACACTGAACTAACTTAACTGTACGTTTTCCCCCTCTTTTTGCTGACAGTGTTCTTGTGCTTTATGACATACCACAAAGGGGGGCAGCACAGAATCCAATCCGCATGAATTAGTGAGCTACAACGTAGTTAACACAGTACAGAGGCTGCCACGGTATTCTAGTAACTCAAACTAACGCAGACCATTTCAAAGCCAAAACACCGACAGGACTAGAACAAACCATCCCTTTATCAAAAGCAAGCCATTCTCCTAGAGACAGCATACCTAAAGCAGGTTGCATCCAGATTACTAGGCAGCAGTTAGGATCAATGCTGATACAGATTTGTTTCTAAGTAAGATTTTCTTCTTGCTGTGTCACTTCTTTGCTACAGAGACCCAAAGACAACATGAGCACTTGCATGAATATCACTGCAAACAAATGCTGCAGATTAACCCAAGGGCATGCAGAAATCTGCTTTTGCAATCAGTAAGCCTGGAGGATCAGTGCAATCTTCAATGAATCAATGCTTCACCACTTTGTAGGGAAAGCTGTACCTTATGACTTGGTCCAAAGCTCAGTGGACTCGCTGTCTTGGCACTGACCGCAATGGGCTCTGAAGGAGAAGCACAGGCCAGTTGTGAGGTTGACAGAAGATGCGAGATTCAACACGGCAAAAAGCATCTCATCCTGCACTGAACTGGCTGTCCCAGGTAGTACTGGAGACAAAGCGTATTTTGTTGCTCTAGTCCTTGTAGGCCAGATTGATCCCCTTTAAGTCAGCTAAAGCTAAACCAGTTACCTATGACCACAAAGTCCCCCCCCTTGACATAGCTGAACAGGTCTGTGGTAGAGCAGTCCACCGCTGAACCACAGCAGAACCAGCAGGCAGAAGTGTGGCTCACTAGCCAATGCAGTGGGACAGCTTGTTGGCACTACTGCTGGCCCTAGCCAATGGTACAGATCTGTGATTCTGACAGAGAACCAGATTTAAAAAAAACTACTGAAAGCCAGGCCTACGTAACAGATCCAGGAGCTCCTCTGAGTTCCTAATGATGGCAGCACACCCCAGCTGTGCCTCAATTTCATGATGGATAAGGCTCAGAGATACACTAATCTCCATCTCCCTCCCCCCCACTGACTTGGATTCTATTAGGAATGAATCCTAGGTGCCTGGAACAGAAAATTATTATGGCAGACCCTGGAAGGCTGAGATGTCCAACCCTCGATTAATTCACACTTATCCAGACGCAAATTCAGTGTGAATGCTGTCAGCACATTTTCTTCATTAGAATTAAAAAAAAATAACAGTTTAGGAAAACAAATGTTTCAATAAAGGAACAAACACAGCCACAGTACTGAATTAAGTTGGTAGAGAGAGGAGTCTTTAACCTCAGTGTTTAATTTCCACATCAGTACAAATCTAGAGGCGAGCCCAAAGGTAAAACTAATACCAACACATCTCAATGTACGTAAAAAGCCAGACTAGCCATTGCACAACCACAAATCTGTGTACAAGGGAAGCTGCTACTGAACTGAATGTGAATCAGTGAAGGATGGCCACATTCACAGCACGTGCGGAGGGACAACAGCTCTTTTTGCAGCAGGATGGCCATGCCCTCCTCGTGCAATCTGGCACACACATGCTACACTTGAGGGCCAAACAGGGAGGAAAGGAGGCAGTCATCTCAGACTCCGTATGAGATTCCATGTCTCAAAGATACAGCTGACAGTTGCTGCCAGTGCATACGAGCCACTACAAAAGCCAGGTCTCTGCAGGTTGTCACACAGGCAGCACGAGGCTTAGAATTTGTGATGGCATGCGCTGGAAAAGGAGAATACGGAGGATGTAAAACTGCTCAACACACATATGCTTCTGGCACAAAATGCTTAGGATGCAGTAACAATCATATCCATTCTGTGACATACTCCGAGTTCAGAATTCAAAATGAGCGTTACAAACTGTATCAAAAACTGTAAGGTTTGATTTTTGCCTACATATGAATTGTGCACAGTCACAGTTAACATCCCTCCCTAGCCCCAGGCACCTGAGAGGTGCCCAAGTTAGAAGTGGTCAAACTAGGTTCCCTCAATAAGAGCTGGAGAAAGGGAAGTTCTCACTTGAATGAATCTTCTGGAAGGGTCCCTTGCTGTATCTGCTCAGAGGAAGTGTTAGGACAGGTGGTAAGATACTTTCAATTAATACTAAGTTATCAAATGCAGCCACTGTGGCTACAGCCTTTTCAAATTCCTTCTGAGTAAGAAAAAGAAGCCAATTAGAGACCCTATAGAACACCATGGATTACATCCTCTTTCTACTTCTCTTCTAGAAAAAGGTTGATTTAGGAGAAATAAAAGAAATTCTGGTTGCTTTCATCCTCCTCTGGTTAAAACTGACTTAGTCAAAAAAGCAAACAAACTTCGACTCACAGCTCCTGTACCATACTTGAAAACAATAAACATGAAGATATTGGTTTGCAAAGACTGTAGCAGATGCTCCAAAAGCTAAGGTGTGTCCTAGCACAGAAGCCACAGAGCTCTGCATCCCTGTCACAACTCTACCTCACCCTTCTAGATGTGCAAGCAGTGACCTAAGTACAAGCTCCCTGAAAGCCAAGGCTTTCAAAACAGTGACTGAACTGGTTCAAATCACACACTTTGTCTGTTCTGTCTGGTGCACTATAAATAAATCCTATAAAGTTGTATTTGAAGATTTCCCCAACAAATGACATATCACCACCCTGGTTTTGACTCGTTTTGAGAGTGGGGAGGGGGAGCTCTGAGGGAGGGGAAAGAAGGGGGGAAGGGAAGCCTTGCACACTCCTTCAAATTTAAGAGTGGTTTCTTGCGGCAGTTGCCTATAGATTGTAAAATCAGGAGGCACCATGTTAGCAAAGGGTCACTGGCATGCACTGCAGCAGAAAACAGGAAATACAATTATACATACAGCTGTGAGGTAAGATCTTTGGCTGGAGAAAGACAGCTTTGGGAAGAAAGCAGCAAGGGCAAAGCACTATGAAGTAACACAGCAACATGGTCAAGAGGGGAATGAAGCACAGGGGAAGAGATGAAGAACATGAGTGCTGGGGGAAGAGGAGCTGAAAAAGCAGCACTAGAAGAGAGAAAAAGACAGTAAAAAAGAAGTCAAAGCATACAGAAGAACGTACATAAGGAAAAACAGCTCTTTAGTAAGGGCAAGAGCCATATTGTTATGCAACAGGATACTCTGTTTTCTATATAGAAAAAGTTTATTTCAGCTTCTATGAAACCTCAGAAAAAGTCTGTGGGAGAAAAGGAGGAAAAAAAAAAAGAAGAAAGCAACATCATATTCCTTTATACTTTTAAATTGCTTTTTAGGTCATATTTCACTCCTCCCCTCCAACCCCCAAGTATTTTCCAGGCTGGAATTTTCTTCTTCCCACTCCAGGATTTGGCGTGGGCAGAACACCGCAGATGCTGCTGAACTCAGAAACCAAGAACCTGATTCATTCTTCCCTTGAATCCTGTGCTGTCATTTAGACTGGGACCAAGCAAACGTCAAACGCTGCAAGTCAGAGAGAGGATTTTACACAGTTTGGATATTCACTGTGTCCCGGCTTAACAGTGGTACAAAAGGGAGAGTAAACATAAATCCAGATCCAAACCCCTGCTAGTTTGCCAAATATTTGTTTAAGAATAATTATTTTTCCTCCCGTTCCAGCAGACTTATGCTTTAAAACTCCTCTGAGTTTTGACTGTACACAGAGAACAGGTTTTCCGTGGAGGTAAGACCAACAACCACTTCTTGACTTCACAGACCAAAAACCCTTAAAATGAAGACAACCTCAGACAATCAATCAATCAGTCTCACTGACCATGTTCAACAAGTCCAGATTATCTGCTGCAAGTTTCCCTTGCGTTTCAGCCTCTGATACTGTATAGTTACACTGCTGGGTATCAATTCAACACTCAAAAAGGATTCTCAGAATAAACTGTAAGGAGTCATATGACATAAAAGAAGCTGCCCCCAAGATAAGTGATGCAGTGTTCTTATTTTTGAAAGCTGAGGCTGCTTGCAGTAAGAAAGATTCCCTACTTACTTCATTTTAGACTTAAAACAAACAAAAGCTTTAACATTTTAAAGGTTAGACATTTTTTACTCCCACTGTTTCTTAATAAAACACCATTTGTGTGGGAAACCAGCTTAGCACATACTTTGAAAGCAGGCAAACCATTAATTGATCCAACATGTTGGCAGTTTTAGAGAAACTCACTAGAGAAGAGCAAGTGATACATCCTAAGTTTTGAAACAGCCTGAGGTTTACTTTAAGGGTACATAAGCATGCCAAGCTTCTACTACTTTATACTGCTTAGTATATAATCAGTGATACTTAAAGTACCAAGAAGTATAATCTGAACAGCTATTAAACCATGTGCAGGTTATAAAGCAGTTTCAAGAAGCTCAAGAGGTTATGAGTTGCTTGTCTCACAAAACCAATGGAAAATAGTAAAAAAGCCACCCCATCTTCCTAACAAAAAACCACCAATTTGCCTAAATAAATGGTTGCTGTCTTCCAGTGGCTGCACACGAGAGGGTCCAAAAGCACTACTTTTGCATCAGAAGTATTACAGCACTATAGTTAGGCAACAAATTGTTTTTCAGCACATCCATGCTAGTCAGTTTAGTGAGGAAATTTAAAATGTCATTTGAATAACATCCTGTTTTGGAGCCTCCCTGTGCTTTGACTTACCCCTAACTCTGCTAAAATTCAACTGGCATGAAACAGCTGGGCGTGATTAGTTATTGGATGCAAACTAAACGGAGGTTTCGCAATAGGTGGCATTTTAGTCGCCATGGCATAGGCTGCTGATATAAAAGACCCCTGGCAGAAAACACTATCCCTAAATATAAACCTGGTGACGTGTTTTTAAAACACCACCATTGTGATTGATCACTGGTTCAAAACCAGCATTTTTTTGTGGGCATAGCCCGAGGTTTGGGTTGTTTCTGATGACTGGATTTCAGCTCGGTTCTAGTTGATGAGCACATGCTGGGACCTGAGAACCTGTGTACTGATGCTGTGAGCACAAACTCCATCAGAGCATTTTCCTGGAAGGATGAACCACCCCCCTCCTCCCCAAGCCCCATTCTGGACAAAATATCTCGTGTTCTCACCAAATCAGGTACTTGTCATTCCTACTCGATCACACAGCTTTTACACTATCATAGGCAAGGCAATGGACACAGTGTTCCCTACTTTACTGCACCTTCTGATAAGCCTGCACCATAAACACTACACTGCTCCTCTTCTGAAGGTGTCTGTCACACCTGGTCCCACACACCACATCCCAGAGGATCCTCAGGACACAAAAAAAGCACCGGTGCCCCACAGCAAGCTGAGGGTCCCATCCATTTCTCTGACTAGACCCAAACTTTACCTCTCCCAAACTTTTCATCCCTGGAGCATCACCATGCATTACTGCTAGTGGCACATCCGTCCTTTGCCATGGCAGCATGGAGAGGTGCTCCACAGCTCTCAGGATGCGTACCACCCCCACCCAGCGAGGCCTGCAGCCCATCCTGCTCCCTGCCAGGAGGTGCGAGGTCACCTACCCCCGCAGCAGCTCCCACCCCAAGGAGCGTGGGCAGAGTGGGCTGCCACACACAAGAAAGCGGGAGCCATCCACCCATCCAGCACAGACCTCGGGGTGAGCCCCTGCGGCGCGCGCAGGGTGCCGGGGCTCACCTGCGTGGGGCATGGTGATGGTCTCGTTGGCGTTGCTGGAGCCCACGTTGTAGATGACCACAGCAGAAGCGTTCTGGGCAGCAGCGTGACGGATCTTGTCCTTGTAGGTGCAGTTGCCCCGCGGGATAAGGGCCACCCAGCTCTTGCCCGGCGCCGGAGCATTGAAGCGGGTGCTGGGGTCGCAGGCATAGCGGTCGGCGGGCGAGGCGGAGAGGGCCACCTGCCCGCGGGCGTCCTGCTTGGGCGACTGCTCGCCGTAACGCCCGCACTCGCTCTTCTCGCTGCGGAGCTCGGCGCTGCCGGCCGCCGGGTCGGCGTAGGTGATGTTGACGAAGGCCGTGTACCACTCCTCCTTCTCGGCCACGGTGAAGTCCAGGCACAGCAGATGCACGAAACAAAAGGACAGCAGCCATGTTGAGAGAGCCAGGCTGCGGCACGCTTGGATCACAGACATTGCCATCTTCATCTGCCGGGCCCCCCCCAACCCGGCCAGCCGGCCCGCCCGCCCGTCCGTGTGTGCGTGCGCGCCTGGCGTGCCCCGAGCAGGCGGCTCCGTGCGGGGCGGCGCTGCTCCCGCCGGAGCCGTGCGGGAAAGGGAGGGAGGGGGAGGGCGGCCCTCCCCTCTGCAGCCCGCTGCCTAATTCATGTCGGGGCCGTTTGATTTCCTCGGACTGGCCCCGTCCCCGCCCTCCCCCGCTGCCTCGCTTCCTCCTGCCCCCTCTCTCCCCTCCCCGCACAGCTGCCTGCCCCCGCTGCTGGCAGCCCTGCCGGCCGCCGGGTGGGGAAGGCGCGGAGGAGGAAAGATTTCCACCGGCGCAGACGCGCGCCCGGCGCCTCTCCCGCTCCGGGCCCGGTCCCTGCGGACGCCCGGCGCGGCCCGCCGGAGGGGCTGCGCTGCCCGGGTGCGGGGCGGCGGGGCGGGGGGAGCCGCCGAGTGCGGGAGGAGCGAGCGGCGCGGCGGCGGCACCTGCCGGCAGAGGGGCGGCAGCGCGGGGGAAGGGAACCTGGCCACGGCCGTTAGAGCCCAGGCGCCCCTCACACCTCCAAGGCGCAGCTGTAACGGAGATTTTCACACACCCCCCGCCCCGGCCGCTGGGGGATAAGTTACATTGCACACGTGGATCTTACGGTGTATTTGTGTCTCACAGCTTACAGAGATCGTTGCCCACAGATCAGGTGGGCTTACTACACCTGTCGAATGACCCCTGACACGCACCTCCACCAAAACTGGGTGTGTGGCTGACTGGGAGAGAGAATCTCTGAGGTGAAACCTCAGAGTGAGAGCACCACAGTCCCCCAACGCTCAAACTCCACGGACAGGAAAGAATAGCTTAAATTTGGCTCAGTGAATCCCAGACTTGGGGATTTCTAATGTATAAAAACACTGCAAAAGAGCTTTGACCAAGACTCAAATGCCTTGCAAAAGGCTCATGACACAACTCTGTGTCTATTCTACACCAAGAGAGTATCAAAAATCCTGCTTTTCTGTAAGTACGTTCAGTAACAGGAGGATGTCACGCAAGATTAAGAGAGCTTTGAAAAAGTTATTTCCCCAAGTTGAAAAAAGATAATTTGGCAGAAAATGTATAGGCAAATAGGGGAATAGAATAGAGAAGCACAGGGAAATATGGTGGGTTGCCAAAAAGTCTACTGTGAAGCAAGGGAACAACTTTCCTTCAAAGTCTGTTCCTGGAGAAGCAAAATCACCAACTAAGAAGAAAAAATTAGCATGTAGAACTAACATTGAGGGATGAAAGTAGGTGGCAACCAATGTTAATTAGAAAGCGTTGAGATTTCATAAGGGAAGCAAAGGCTGTAAGGGGAAAATCCATGCCTGGAAGGGCTGTGGTCAATAAAGCATTTGCATATTTGGGAGAGTAAGAAGTATTATTAGAAGGCAAGGCAAAAAACTATCAATTATATCTCATACAGGGAGGATGTGTTTGCCAGATTACGGACTCATGAAAGAGATTAAGAAGCATCTCCTACAAACATAGAAAAACCAGCTGGCCTGGAAAAATGGCACTCGTGAATCTCCAAAGAGTGGGCGGAAGGGTGGAGAGTCTAACCAGGTCTCTGACACTGCTTCACATCTTGGCATAACAGGAAAATCTTGAATGATTGAGTTTTCAGATTCCTAATAAGATCCAGGAAAACTGATTACGGTGACCAGGTAGTTACAGGTTGGTTAGCATAACCTTAAACAACCCCATGTGAAACAAGAGAGAAAAAAAATCCAATGCATGGATAAAGTTTGTTTTTATAGGAAGCAGCCTGCCAAGCAAATATGATTGATGTTTTTGTGAGGCATTTATCAATGTGGTTGGTAAAGTTAGACAGGTTTTTGAAAGGCGTGTTACTCAATGATACATGACATTCCCATTGCACATGTAACCTATTCAGGACCAGCTTTGTGAAAACAGATTGTGTTTTTATGGAGTTCAATGCAAAAATAGGATTCCAGGCGACCAAAGCTGCCAGCCACTCTGGAGAAGAACTGGGGAGTGTGGGGCTTACTCTGCACACAGTGAATAATTTGGGGGTGAGAGTAGGAAGGAACTATGGTATACTCCTAGGGAAAAGGGGCCTAAAGAGGATGCAGCTAGCCTCAGGTATTTCAGGGGAGCAAGAAGTAGGTGTAAGGAAGCGATTTTTCTCTCTGCGTGAAGCATGAGTGAGGCAGACACTGGAAGCTGTCCAGTTTTGGTATCTGCATTTTAAAAAGGATATTGAAATACTAAAGAAGGTTAAGAAAGAAACACTGAAAATAATTTGAAGCAATTCCTCTCCAGGGAGAGATTTCAGGTGCCCAGCCTATTCAGCTTTTAAAGAACAGAGGCAATACGATTACATTGTGCAAGTACCATCACAGGGATGTAACAGCAGGCACTAATAAGCTCTTGAAGCTAGTGGATAAAGGCATGACAAGAAGTTTAGACTAGACAATGCAAGTAGCTGGTTAAATACTGACACTCTGTTGGAGAAAAGTGAGGCTGTCCTGGGAAGTGAAAAACAATCTACTCTTAGATTCAAATTAAACAAAACCCCAAAACAAACAAAAAAGATGGAAAGCATGCTTTAAGTGGAAGATACAAAAGTCTTCACAATTAATTTACAATCCAGTGGTCACTTCTCACCTTAAAAGCACTCATGAATAAAAACAACAGAATACTTGATTGTTTTTGTTGCTGAAAGCTGAATTATAATCAAGTAGGTAAACGCTCTGACTTAGAATCACCCAGACTGGTATAATAGCTGATGATGTTTCTTCCCATATTATTTATTTCTTTTTACAGGAACATCTGAGATCCTCCCTTTGCCTCGCTCCCCGGAACTCTGCTGTGTTCCTGGGGCACAAGAACACTGTACTTTCAATGAACATTCAAGCAGCTGTAAATGAGTTTCCTCTCAGGTCAGCAAGACATTTGCCACCACCTTATAGAATCATAGAATGGTCTGGGTTGGAAGGGACCCCAAGGACCATAGAGCTCCAATCCCCCTACCACAGGCAGGGACACCAACCTCCAGGCCTGGATCTACACAAGGTTGCTCAGGGCCCCATCCAACCTGGCCTCGAACACCTCCAGGGACGGGGCATCCACTACTTCTCTGGGCAGCCTGTTCCAGCACCTCACCACTCTTTCTGTAAAAAACTTCCCCCTAATATCCAATCTAAACCTTCCCTCCTTTAGCTTTAGTCCATTCCCCCTTGTCCTGCCATTATCTGCTCTTTTAAAAAGTTGAATCCCCTCCTGCTTATAAGCTCCCTTCAGGTACTGGAAGGCTGCAATGAGGTCCCCCCACAGCCTTCTCTTCTCCAGGCTGAATAAGCCCAGTTCCCTCAGCCTCTCTTTGTAGGGCAGGTGCTCCAGCCGTCTAATCATCCTTGTGGCCCTCCTCTGAACCCTCTTCAACAGTTCCACATCCTTCTTGTATTGGGGGCCCCAGATCTGGACACAGGACTCCAGATGGGGCCTCACAAGGGCAGAGTAGAGAGGGACAATCACCTCCCTGTCCCTGCTGGCCACCCCTCTTCTGATGGAGCCTAGGATACCATTGGCCTTGCGAGCTGCAAGAGCACACTGCTGGCTCATGTTAAGTTTCTCATCCACCAGAATCCCCAAGTCCTTCTCAGCAGGGCTACTCTCAAGAAGCTTTTCTCCCAGTCTGTATCTGTGTCTGGGATTCTTCCGGCCCAAGTGCAACACCTTACACTTGGCAGTGTTGAACCTCATTAGGTTCACCTGGGCCCATCTTTCCAGCTTGTCAAGATCCCTCTGGATGGCCTCCTTTCCTTCTGGGGTGTCGACCACACCACTCAGCATATCCTAGCCTATGCTCTCTTCTTCAAAAATCCCCCCAACAAACCAAACCCTGGGAGTTTTGTTGCACTCCAGTCTCCACAGAGGCATAACAAGGCATTCATCCAGCATGATCACAAATCACCTTGCCGGGATTACAGTCAAAAGCACAATCTCTACTTTTATATCCTATTGAAAATCATTTTACAGTGTCTGTAGCACTGGGGTGAACCTCTGAATTTTGGATGTTATATATGATTTTAATAAATTTTCCATGCTTCTGAAGTGAGAATAATTCCAGCTGAACTGTACCTTGTAGAAAGTTACAAGACCACCATATTTAGACTTGAGCATGTGAAATGTGGTCAGTACGTAAAAGAGAAGTGGCATGTGGGGAACTCCAGCTTCAGATTCTTGATATACAGGAACTCAGAAGCTGGATTTAAGTGACAGCTGACCACGAGAAAACGACATTGAAATTCACAACATGATTACCTCTACTATGTGCCACAGTATTTTCTCAGATTGCCCTTTCAGAAGGTAAAATTCATTAGCTTATAGCCTTTAAGTTTAAAAGGTAACTTGTTACGATCAAATTAAAATTATCTCAAAGAGAACGGCTAGAAACTGCTTCAGTGAAAGGTGAGGACTCTCCTCCACATTGCTAAGCCCCTCTGTTATGGAATCCCACAGTGTTTGTGGACCTCTGTCTCAGCCTGTTAGGACAATCACTGCCAAGAGGTAAAATGGCAGAAGGCTTTTAAAGACTAGGCCACCCAAATTCTGCTGAAGTAGGGCTTTACCCAGAAGTTAGGAATCTTAACCCAGAAGAATGTTGAAGATGGCATTGCAGAGTACTGAAAAAGCCTAAACTAAGTGCATTGGTACACTTTACTGTTAATGGAAAGATCCTCTAGCAACCAATTCAGAGCATACAAACTTTATGCCTTATTGTATATACGACCTGGATACACCCAGAAGTCAGTGATGCTGTGTTGAGTGGGGCCCAGGCAAAAGGAAACATATGGAAAATGTGTATCACAGGGTAGCTGAGAAATCCCAATGCTCGCTCTCTCCTCTTAGGAGGTTTCAGTTGGCAGCTTTGTTCCTCTGCATTGAGTGTCACGAGTCCCTGCAGGGGTAGGGCCTCAACAGGTCCCAGTTGGGAGTGACTTGAGGTTAGTGCTAACTTCATGTCAGCCTGAAGGTTTCTTGATGCTGATGGACAGCAGGGAAAGTTGACTGAAATACGATACATCTCTGCAGGTGCTGAGGAAAATGAGTTCTTTTGCCTTCCCTAGCTATGAGACTGAAATTGATTCTTGTTTACAGCTAGAGAAGAACAAAAGAGATGTTAACACTGGGAGACCACACAGAGGATAAAGCAATACCATTGCCTCATCCATTTGCTGTCAATACTGTGCTTAGAGTTAAAAAAACCCCAACACAATAAGTTTGCTCATTTTGAGAATTAATTGAGCAGTACATTGTTTCTTGACCTGACACTGTTAATACTCCAATCCGTCTTCCTGTTCATATGCCAATAGCTATATTGCCTGTCACTTTATTACAGAATCCTGCCTTAGATCTGAATACAGCTTCATTCTTCTGTAGCGCTGCTTGAATTACTATCATTGCTGCTGTAGCTCTGGTTTCACTTACTTAGGTCAATTTAATATTCTTGATAATGGTCTGACATTCTGAAAAAATCTTACAAGTAAAGTTCCAGAAAAAAAAAAACGTGTTGCAGCCAAGATAAACTCCTCAGTGGAGCCATAGGAAAGGTTCAACAGAATTTATAGGGAAAGTGACATTTTCATTTAAAAATTATGGAAAGAGTTGAAAGGAGCTTTATCTTGTTTGATCCTTATTAAGCTTTCATAGTGAGATGGTGCTCCCTGTGTCCCAGAGGCAAAAATTGCCATGTCTTATCATGTTTGTTTAGTGTCTGCTTTTGTTAGAGATTTTTTTTTGTAAACTACAAGAACCTAGGAGATTGCTGCTGAGGAACATCTTCCTGCTGCTTCTTCTATTACAGCTTCTTAAAAATAAAGAACATTTGAAAGAAACACATCTCCTTTCTGCAATTTCTTTCTCCTCTGTAATGGCTCACTCAGGCCCCTTAAACTTTCAGCATTTTCCACATTTCTCATGACTTGCACGCAGAGGCTTACTGAGCTCTCAGTCAAAACATCAGCTTTTTCTTTGCAACGTAAACATATGGAAAAGTTTCTTTGCTCCTGTTACAAGGTTATTTTCCTTACTCTCCTATAAATTGAGTTATTTAAAAGTCTTACTCAGAGAAGAAAAAATGCACTGACAAAATCCAGCCCCAGTTCTGCAGGGTAGCAGGTGTCAGTGCTGAGCCGGCGTTTCCTCCCATCCCAACCAGGCGGTTTCTCCAATGGTGCACCAGTAACGCCATTACAAGTGCTCACCGTATTTTCCTACCTGTCTCCTCCTAAGGCAGAACATGTGTAACCAAATCTATCAATGATTTATGAGGACCTACTTTGGTCCTGTTATTAAGAAGCTTACCATCTTCCATAGCCTACAGTGTGGGGGAGGGAGAAGGAAATACTGTGATTAGCATCAGATCCAGGTTCCTCTCCATCTTTTTTCCTGAGCGGTCAGCCAGACTGACTGGAGACAGCCTTTAGCTTATAAGGCTCAGATTTATATTTCTGCATCTGTACTAGCTGTTCTGGTGCTGACAGACACACAGAGTGAAGCAGAGTCCTGCTGAGGCAGAATTTCTAAACCCACAGGAAATCCAAGCTCCAAAACAGTACCAGTTCCTAGCTTTTGAATCATCTTCCACAAGAAGTGTTGTGAAGTACCTAAAAGAAGCTGTAACTTATAACAGAGATGCTTTCCAAAAAACACAGACAAATTGGAAAGGTATTAGCCAAGACCGCATAGAGTAGAACCCGCTGCAGAAGCTGCAGAGATGTGTGACTGGAGATCATCTGTGCCTCATACTGGAAGTTCAAGTGATCTGGAATGAAGAGAGTCATTCTAAGTGCTAGTTAGATGCCTCATAACTTCTGTGGTGCAATGATAAATCTAGGAAGTAAAGGCTGCCATTCTCTAATGGCTAAAAGAAATACAGAGTTCCATGCTGGTGCAGAAAAATACATGGTCTATTATATGTGTTATATATATATCATATATAAAATATTATATATTAAATATTACTGAAGTTTTCCAATTAGTGACAGCATCCCACTTCACACATTTTGTTGAAACATCAGTGAATATGCTGCAGAAGAGGTAGTAGTCACTACTCGTTCAACAGACATCCTGTGTCTTGCTCCTTAAGCAATCACCAGCAGAAAAGGGTGCAGAGATGCAAAATACAGTGCTCACCCTGCCAAGGCTACTGGTATACCCACACTGAAAGATTTTCTTGTGTGAGGCTCAGCTTTTGAGAGGATGTCCCTAAAATTCTCCCACCATTGCCAAAATGAAGCTATTAATTGCCAGTATAATAGGTGTGTGAGAGGGGCCAAGTTACACATGCACATCCCAACTATGACTCAGAGATTGCTTACAAGTGACATTTCCCTTACACTGTTACACTTCTATAAAGGTATCACATGCAGATCAAATATGAGGATACCCAGTGACACTGAGATGCTAATCTTTGTCAAGACTTCCACCAGCAAGTCTCTGACTGAAGTAATAAAAAAATAGATATACCTAAGGTAACGATGGAAATGTGCATATGGCTCAATTCTGACATCTGCAGACATTCCTGGTCTTGCTTGAGAGACAGGAAGCATATACCTGAAATAACGGGGCATCTTCCTATACTAACAGACCTGGCTGATGAACTCCAATGGAGCATTTATACTGCAGCACACAAGTGGCACAGGCAGACACTTGGCCTAAAGGAAGACAGTAATACATTCTGCTAAAAACAGGTGTGTGAGGTTACTCATGGAGGTTTTTCGGGAGAGATTCCTGGGATTGATCATAGTTAACATGATCATTAATGACCACAGTGCATACAAACAAAATGGGAAACTCATTGATGACATAAAATAAGGTGCCATTGGCAATAGAGAGAAAGACATGTGTGGAGTACAGGAGAACCTTATTGATCTGACAGAGATGTGATAAAATTCAATAATACATTATGTGAGGTCATGAATTTACAATTTTCTGCTCTTAACTGGAAGCTCATTGGTTGGGATATTAATTCATGAGGATGTCAATGTCACAAAGATTCCATTAAATAGTCCAGCCACTTCAAATGGGGCCTTAAAAAGCATTAGCAGGCAGGATCATCAGTGATGGGGGGCATACAAATCTTCTCACACAAGGCCTCAAGAAAGGCCACCTGGAGTCATATGGAGCTGCACTTGTAGAACATGCAGAAAGGGAAGCTAGGAGAATGAGGGAATGAAGAATTATATATTAAAAAGTTACAAGCCTGGCAACAAGGGGAAGGCCAAAGGCAGTGTAATTGCTCTCCACTGATATATCAGGAAGGCTAAATGCAGTGGAAGGAAAATAGCAATTCAGGATTTGGCACTTCAGAAAAAGACCACAAATTGATCATACATGAATGGATACAAAAAAAAATGGAGTAAAGTTTCAAGTTAACATAACTGTGAAAGTTTCTAGTTACCTATCTGGAATTAAAGACGACGTGATAAACTGATGTTAAGGAATTATTAAATGATACCATGCAATAGCAATGTTTGGACTTGGAAATCCCCTTTTTCTATATCCAAACTGTTGACAGGATATTTCTTTCCTTCCCCTCCTAAAAATAGCATAAATAGCATTATTGGAAGACACCAGATGGTGCTGTCACAGACAGTTTTATAAGCTCAGTACATTCAGACTTCCACCTTTACAGGTTATGGCTGAAACGCTGTGTAGCACATTTTACGATGCACCTGCATATGCTATTAAAGTTTGTTTGCTGCTCAAATCTGTGACTGAACAGATTCTTAGATGCAGCGCTACCACTCAAAGGAAGCACTTTCATATGTAGATATTAAAATTCCTCTTCAAATAGTATTTTAATCACTGGTTAGAAAGAAAACTGCACTGAATCCTAGGGGTGCTGAGCAGGTGGACAAGATGAGAGCCCATGATTTTGTTGTCTCATTTTCTTATTCCCCTCAATGGATCTTTCTTTAAATTAAGTGGAATTATATTTGTTACCTGGACTGCAGCTCAGATTGCAGTCTGTGAAGACTTTGAACACAGAGTTTAAGGAACAAATACACATAATTGTTACTTAGAATTTGAAAGAACTCAGATGGGCTTTATTAATTTTGAGCTATTATCGCTTCTCATTCTCTTTGTGCTTTAGATCTCTGTCCTTCTACAAGGCTTGTCTTTAAAAGTGAACGTTCTGAATTCATCTCTCAAATACTTCAGGCACTGCATTTAGAGTTTAGCTAATAGCCTCATCCTTTGTATTGTGTCTTCTTATCTCATATATTCATAAACTCTTTACCACTACAATTAGAACACCAGAGAAATGGTCCATGCTAGAGTGACAGAGAAATGGCCCACACAGGATAAGAACTGATGAATGATTTATAAGTACTTTTAGCACAAAATTCAAGGAAGTTTGTTCATCAAATTCTAGCTTTAACCTCTAATGTAGAGGTTTTGGGTTTTTTCCCCCCATATAGCATTGAGCACAGCTGTTTGCAATAACGCTGCTGTTTGTCTGACAGAGTTAAACTCAAATTGCTCACATCCCCTTATTACATTGCACCTTTATCTGCCATATGCCTTAGTCAATATCTTGCCTAAAAGCTCCTGTTTGTGACTAGACTAAAAGTTTTGTTGTCATACAAGTCAATGTAATGGTTCATTATAATATTGTCTTGGGAGAAGAAAAGGCTTTTCTGGAGTCAGTATGGGTTTGTTTGTTTTTGTTACAGCTTGCAAAGGCAAATTAGGATTCCTGTAACAGGGTCCATTATGATCACCTATTCTAATCTCCTACAATGCTGGCAATGTTATTAACATTTAAATTGTTAATATTGTTTTGAATATCAGATGTCACTCCTAGGTCCATGTTTTAGGAGACATTAACAAAAAAAAGGTATTTTTTCAACTTATTGGCATTTCAAGAATTTATATAGGGTTTTATATTCCATTACCTTTCTTGCACTTTACAAACTAATTTTTGATCTTCAGACCATGTTTGTAGAAATTCATTAGTTGACTTCTAAGCTACCCATGATCACAGGCAAAATTTACTTCCACAATAAGTAACAGTTCTCTTAATATCCAAACTGTCAGTGAAAACAAGCAAAACATTCCAATAGGTGGTAATGCTAGATGACCAATGTTATCAATGAATGTAAACTATGCATTTAAAGAAGAATTAAGGTTCTTCTCCCTAGGCATAACATGGCCTTGTTCTGGTTTCTTTACCTTGAACACTTTGGTCCTAAAAGGAGCGCCTGGTTTAGTAAGTGAATGTGACTACCTGTTGTGACACACAGAAGCTAACAAGACATTTTCTCCCCAAATGCCTGCTTGCTTCCACATAGCCCAGACTGGTCCAAGAGAAATATTTTATTATATTTATCAAATATCAAGTCTTCCACAATCCAACTTTTAGAGAATCAGCCTTAAGGCAAGTTTTTGAAAGACAAGAGGCTGAAATGATTTGTCACGAAGCCATCAACCCTCCAGTCTGTTCGGACCTCCAGAGTGGTCAGAGAAAGCATACGGAGACTTTCTCTCTACCTTGAGGCAGGAGAAACCTCACAGCCTCCTCCCCTCACCCTTGGAGGGGGGCAAGCGTACTACAGGGGCAAAGCCTGTGACTGAGAAACAGCGCACCCTAAGAGCGGTGGATGATGGGTGATGTGTGTGTGTGTTCAGTTGTTACAGAGATAGCTATACTTGTGACTTTTCTGCCAATGGCCTGCTTTTGAAAAAGTATTACCATCGTCATCACCTTTTAGGGATTTCTTTGGCACCTTTCTTGTTGCTGAAAGGTCTTCTGGATGTGCCTTCTCTTCAGGCAGGAATCATCTGTATCTTCCTTCTCTATTTTAAAGCAGAAGAAAAAGTGCATCAAAACAAAAATGCTCCACTTCCTCTGTAAATATATTTAAAACTTTCAGGGCAATTATGTGGTACCTGGTAGCTAGCCAATCCCCCAATACAAGGAAGCCCTCAATAGACACAGAGTTAATCTGTGGCTGTGGGTCAGCCCCCCCCCCAGGAACTGACTGCTCATATAAGTTACTTAAGGGTGCCCTCATGTTTCTAAGTGCTGACCCCAGAGATTTGACCAAAGTTCCCTCACAGTAGTTTAAATCAAGAAGGGACCTTAAAAGGAGTAGCCACAGTGCAACATTTCTCTGCCTTTCAGAACTGGAGGGTTACTGACTCCTGGAAAAAAGAAAACCAAACCCAAAGAAGAAAATCCATCATTTGTCCTCCATGACTGTTGGCAACCTGGGAGTCAGGGCAATGGGCAGGTAGGAGAGAAGGAACAATGGGCAGTCCATCACTGATGGGGATTCGGAACAGACCATGACAGTACTTGTGTGTAAGCACTGCTTCATGCCTGATTTACTGTGCATGTGATGGTTTCTAAATTTGGTTTTCCTGATGTCCCAGAGACACCAATTAGTCCTGTACAACAGGCCAGCTCACACTGCTAGAGCACTGTGCTTACTAACCATAGAGATACAGCAACCAGGGTAGGTGGAGAATAATCATATCACATAGTTGATGTGCTGCAGCCCACAGGCAGTGGCAACATTTCCACACTATTTAGGAAATATTTGCATTGCCTTTGTGCATCTCAGAGTGATTTGCGCAGAAAGAAAATTGCTTTCTTCTGGTGAAGATTTTTCTGATACTCATCCAAGTGATTTATTCACAGGAGCTTGGAAATGGATGTATTTTAGCAGACATACAATCTACGTGAATCAGCATCCCACCCCTGAGTGGTCAAAACAAGGAGAGACATTGGAAGGGATAAAAAGCCCTATGATAAGCTGATGCGAGGTGATTTATCCTCTCATCATTGCCTCTAGCTCATACTATACTGCCTTCCAGAGATTACTGTCTTAAATCTTGAAGCACAAGAGCTTTGTGCTAGCCTCACCCACCAGAAAGATGGAAACTTCCCAATCTTCAAGCTACAGACTTTACATTAAAGCTGGCAACACATAGCAAAAGAAGAACGACATAACTCAGGTCTGTAGGCAGCCACGGAGGGCTCCTTGCACATCGCATTTCACGGCACACTGCGTGACCTGGCAGAGGCAGAAAGGAACCATCCGGCCACGGTTTTGATGAGATACAAAAGAGAGAGATAGTTTCCTTCCTTAAGTCTACTGGTGTTTTAAACCACATTTCAAGTTAGTAGAAACATTTTTAACTTTCAGACCATGGTTGGACATAAATGATTTCAACTTAAATAGTACAAGCTTTTTACAGGGTTAAATGTAATTCTGTAACTCCAAGGGAACACCGTGTGCATGAAAAACCATGAAAAACACTACCCACTGTGAACAGAAGTTAGATTACTTATAAGAAAGGCATTTTCAGACAGCATAACAGTGAAAACAGGGTACTCTGCTGTATACTCGCACAGTGCCACAACTTTAGAGTTGCTCACATTTAGACTGATAGGAACATTTATCTAGAAGGCTTTAATGGCACAAAGTTTATTTGCTTATTTAGTATCACTTTTATGGATTTAAAAAATAAATAAATCCCATTTGAGCTTAGAACATTGAACTCAACATGAGTGAAATACTAGCAAAGAAGCAAATCATCTCCCTCAGAAATTAAGCTCTTAGTCCCCACTTAAATACGGGACTTGTATAGAAACAGTGTTGCAGCCAGTGTGGTGGCTTTCCCAAATTCAATAAAAATCCGAACTCCTCTGTGCATGGGACAAACCTGACGCTTAATAGGATGACCACAAGAGGTCATCACTGCTCCATGACAACACTCCTCTGTGGTCGAGTTAGAAAAACATTGGTGTCTTCTCAAGTGTATTGGATTTACTCCCTATTTACACGAATTACAGAATTAAATGCAAAACTGGCATAACAGAGTTGTGGAAAAACAAAGAAAAATGGGAAGACAAAATAAGTTTCTGCAATAAATTCAAAGCTATTTCTTAAAATATGTACCTTTATTGTTAATACATCTTTTCTCACTTTCCTTAAATTTCTTTCTTGAACCTTTCATCACACTGATAGTTTAACCTTAACTCAAGGATCAAGGAAGAGGAAATTATTTGTGACATTTTCCTTGCTAGGAGAAACAGCTACTTATCAGTCCAAAAGAATGGATGGTAAAAATCACAGCTCACGTCCTTCCTTAAGAGATCTACTGACCTTGTACAGTCAACCCTGTCCCTTGTCCCATTCTCAATTTTAAAAACCAACTGAAATATTACAGAAATGCTTCTCTACTATTTTATCTGATACAAGGCCACCTCCCTAGCATAAGGGGGTAGCAAATTTTGAAAACTGTTTTATATTCGGAGCCCTTAAGAAATTCTCTTACACTGGTCACATCTAAAGCTTGGCAATTTCTTTTCACAGCTCTTGAAAGTTGCAGACTTTAACCACACTTGTTCTTATCTAGGAACCCATCTCATTTCCTGATGGGAGCTTCATCCACCTCAGGTATTTATGGGAGGTTCTTTTTGTCTTGTCTTGGCCATATGTAGGCTAATTCAGAGTACTGTTATAAGAAGATCATCATCTTGGCCCTTTTCCTCCGCTTTGTTTATATCCCTGCCCTAGCTCTTCCTTCCTGGTCATAAATTTTTGCTGCCAACTTCACCTTGAGAGGCATCACAGTCTCTCCTGGGTTTGCCACTGCTGTATCCTCACTCACCTCACCATCCCTTTGCCCATGCTACCAGTTTCTGCTGCCCAAAAGTGCTTTCCCAAAGCACTGCCACTCTTTCTTCCACACTTTTATTCCTTCAAAAGTCTCCTTCAAACCAATATCAGTTATTCAAAGGGCAAATATCAAACCCAATGTAGTCAGGCAAACGATTTGCTTTGATCACCGCCAATCCTCCTTACCTCATACTTCGCCAGTGTTTCTCATAAGCTCATCCATACCCAGCAGGAAGCTCTTTGAGGGGGAACCATCTTCTGTATTTTTATGATCCTCTACGCAGTAATGTCCCACTTTATTCTAAGGGCAATGAAATCACATAAGCACAGATTAAGGGTTTAGGTTTGAGGGAAACAGCTTGCATAACTTATTTCATGTGGAGACATGGCCAGCCTGGAAATGGGTTTGAACGTCAGCAGAGCCTACCTGGTTTCAAGCAGCACAGTGGACATTTAAAACAGAAGTATTATTTTGACTATAGAGTGCCTTCATTTGGGACCTATACAACTCCAGAGCATGTTTCCAAATCCAGTCATGATAGAGACAGTATCAAATCCACTGAAATCCACAGCAAACTCCCACTGATTTTCAGCAGAACTGGGATTTCATCCTCAGCAAAGTAGGCAGTTCAGAATCACATCAGCACAAAGAAATTGTGTAGTGGCCATAGTCTCATCTGGCGATATCACCATGGAAACCTCATCACAGATCAAAGCTAACAATCCAGTAGCATTCAATTAGCACCAGTGTCAGGCTACTCTCATGAGTAGATATGATTTATTGAAATACTAAAAGCTTGCAGGGCAGATACTGCCAAACGAAAGAAATCCAATTCATTAATTCCAAGGCTGTATTACAACATGCAAATTTTCTAGCTATTGAGTATATTTGCAATTGTACTTTAAAATTGTTTTTAAATAAAGAATTCCACAATTAATGTTTATTTCATATTTTATCCATGACTGTCCTCGTCTCATTTTTTCTAACAAGCATTGCTGTTAACTAACATCAGAGAACCCAAGATTCATACTGGAAAAGATTTATGTTGGGGAAATTGATGTACTGGTGATGGACGTTCAACTTGCAGTGCAGACAAAATGTCTTAGATACTCTCAGTAATTGCATACAACTCACGTATACGAAAAGCACGGTGTTGTGACTTAAATTTGGAAGCTGTAATATACTGACTAGTTCTATCAAAGAGATAACTTTCTCCTCAAGTAAGGAGTTGGTTATTTGGTTTTTTTTTTTTTTTACACTACATGAATTGGTCTAATGTTCAACTACTCTAAATATCTAACTAGATTACTAGATCTACATTTTTAGGTTACATCAAGGGGATAAAAAACCCATACTGTCTAAAATTTGCTAGCTTATTATGGCTACTTCCTGGAGCATAGCAAAACCAACTCCAAGTTTTTTACATCCCTATTGTATTTCATGTGAAAACTACAACATACTTTACACAGACAAAGTTCTCTTAATTCTTATACCAAATATTAGCTTTAACATAAGATTTCACATCTTCCACACTCCATCAAATAAACATTGCCTGCTAAATCATATTATGCATATGCACAGATACTTTGTTAATTACTGCCCAAGCATTGCAAAAGTATACTAGCTTTCACTACTCTGCTAGAACAGTTATTTTATAGCCAGACAGGTAAGTCCCACACAGCTCTGCGATCAGTAAGAAATCCATAGAATCACGTGGGTTGGAAGATACCCTTTAGATCATCGAGTCCAACCACAGACTAACCCTGAGTAATCCACCTCTAGATCATGTCCTTAAGCACTTCATCTTCACAGCTTTTAAACACTTCCAAGGGATGGTGACTCCTCCACCTCCCCGGGCATCCTGTTCCAATGCTTGACAACCCTTTCAGTGAAGAAATTATTCCTGGTATCTAACCTAAATCTCCCCTGGTGCAATTTGAAACCATTTCCTATCACTTGTCACCTGAGAGAACAGGCCAAGCTGGACATCCCCGCAACTGCCTTGTATGTTGTTGTAGAGAGTGATAAGGCCTCCCCTGAGCCTCCTTTTCTCAAGGCTAAAAAGCCCCAGCTCCTTCAGCTGTTCCTCATGGGACCTGTGCTCCAGCCTCTTCACCAGCTTTGTTGCCTTTCTCTGGACACAATTCTTCTCAACATCCTTCCTGTAGTGAGGGGCCCAAAACTGGGCACAGTACTCAAGGTGTGACCTCACCAGAGCTGAGTATAATGGAACTATCACTTCCTTACTCCTGCTGGTTACACTATTCCTGATACAGGCCAGGATGCTGTTGACTGTATCTGGGCACACTGACGGCTCATGGTCAGGGAGCTCTCCAGTCACTGTGCCCCAAGCCTGTAACACTGCCTGGGGTTACTGTGACCAAAGTGTAGGACCCGGCACTTGGCCTTGGTGAACCCCATCAAGTTGGCTTCTGTCCATCGATCCAGCTTCTCTCTCTTATCCACTTTGCTTAGTTTTGTTGAATGAGTTACTATTTCAAAGCAAAAAAAACCCAAACAAAAACCAAATACAAATAGAAGATCTTTAGCAATTTTAATTTCTTGTATAAGAACTAGTTTGTAAGAATCAGCTCTGAAATCAACGTGAAAGGCATGAAAAGCTGCAAGGGGAAAGGCAAACACAGCTAGGAGCTGAAAATGCAGAAAAAGGATTAGGCTTGCAGATCAGCAAGTGACCAGGAATTTACCACTACAACCCAGTAACTATGTGGGTTGACAGAAGATTGAAAAGCCAACCTTAGGCTGTGCAACCAATCTTGCCCACTTGTTAGGACCAAGGACAGGAGCAAGGTTATATCGCGAAGGACCCACAGCCAGAAGCAGAAGCCAACAGCCGTGTCACATGAGCTCAGGACAGAAACCAGGATGTGAGCCAACCGCTGTGGCACAGCCACCACAAGCTCCAGCCGCTGCCCACCCTGCAGGCCTCTCTCGCCTGCCCTGTAAGAGCAGAACCCCAAAGCTGCCAGTCACAGCGTGGACACCCCTGGGATTACCCAGGGCTGGCCGAGAGGTTTTGCTCATCGGTCAGCTGCTGACAAGCCTCTGCTAGGGAAAACCTCACAACCCTGTCAGTCAGCAATTCAGCAGGCAGCATGGTTGTTATCTTTCAGGCAGCAGTGAGCAAAAGCTTTTGAGGGCTGCTAATATGTATGAGGCTGTGGGAGGTGCCACTTTCTATCAGAGGATGAAGGTGGAAGGTCTGTTTCTGTAAAAGTCCCCCCAGGAAAGGCGGTAAGAATTGTGTGGCAACCCATTTCCAAGCTGGAGAATTTTATTTCATGTTTATCTGCATTTAACTCTGCATCCTCCTTTCCCAAGGATGCCTGTAGTATTCCCGCACCCTATTTATTAGCTGCAACAGCTCCACAAGAGATGTACCTGCACAACAGAGATAGAGCAGCAAACTCTCTGCAGACCATATTTGACTAGCTTTCAATAACTGCTTTTATTTCAGCACCTTGGCTCCAGCTTTATTCTTAGACAGGCTGTGTCACACAGAGCTCTCTGTAAGCCTCTGGTGTACATTGCCACATAGCAATAAAGCATCGGCAAGAAGAAAATCACTCCAAACTTTACATTAGTTTCACCTCAGCTGCAAAGAATGCCAGCTGCCAGCTACCCAAACATTTGGATGAGATCAGCACCAGGCTGAAGAGCAACTGCTGAAGTTGAATCCAAGAAGGTCTGATGTAATGACTGAGTGGGTTACTCAGTGGAAGGAACATATCATTTCTTTAGTTCTCCTTCAGGACACCCTCCCAGTGCTCTTTAAGAGATGCACAGCACAGATACTCACTAAGACTCCTTACGCTTGGGCCTACACCATTACAAAAGGAAAAAAAATGACACCATTCCCTAATGGGTATGCTTCCAAACCTGCCTCTTGCCCTCTCAGGGTCAAACTCAGACTCACCAACTTTGTGACACCCACTGTGAAAAAACACAGTCTTTTAGAAAAGGTCTGGTAAGTTCATAGAAGTCCATTTACTCAGAGCTCAGCCTGTTGCAAGTGTGTTGCTGAAATGCCTGGTTCTCCTGGGAGCTGAAGGGCTTCCCATCCTCCATGGGGAGGGACAGGAGGACCCAGGACTGAAGAGCTTGGCTGGCTGCAGTACTCAGGTCTGCACACAGCCTGCGAGGGCTGCAGCCAGGCTCTCACCTTGCCATGTGACCCAACTGTTCTGCTGATCATGCAGATACCATCATAACTTGTGTTCCAAAACCACTGTACAAACCTTTCAACCATTCATTTGTTCCTAACTTGACCTCTGTGGAGAACCTTCAGGTGTCTTAATTTGTATTGTATTCATTCCTGGAGTGTCTTTACATTCACCTATGTAATTGCCTGCGTGTCACATTTAACTTCCAGTTGTGTCACACCATAGGGGGTGGGAGTGATGACATGACAGACCTGCAAGTGAGGGAGGTTGTGACACAAACACACCCCTGGGCCCCAGCATGAGGTGGAGATGAGGCCAGGCAGGGTGACAGCAGGGACAGTGGGACACAGGGGCAGGCTGGGCAAGCATCTCACTGAAAGCGCCAGACTCGGTAGCCCAGTGTGAGAGCACGACCAGGTAAAGCATAATGTTAACGTATGCTCAGCGAGCGAGCTTGGAAAGTCTCGCACTTGCGTTCTTCCGGTACCTCCTGCGAGTATTTGCAGGCTGCCACTCATACTTTACACGTCCTCTCCTCATTTACACATCCTCTTCTCATCCCCAACCCAACAGCAGACAAATGCTAGAGTCAACGCCCGATGCCGTGCAAAGCTAGACAGATCCACCAGTGACCACAGGGATGCCTGTTGAACTTGAGAGCATCCCACGGTAGGGAATACACAAACAGGACTCTGAACACATCGCTTCCACCTCTCACACCCAGTGATCCTATTCTGGTCTTATGTTTTTAAGGATCTTAATTAAGGGTCTGTCTTTGATCTTTCAGGAACTTTAAAGGACCTTGGAGAAACTGCTAGGATGCTGATTTTACTTCAGTCCCTGAAACCTCATGAATAAATTCAGCAAGCTATCTTTTTTGACAATCCGGTTATTTGATAGCCTTGATTAAACCTTTTTAGAATGACTGGAGGCTCTGGATGTTATTTATTCATATTCAGGCAAAGAAACAGTCACTCATGCATAGAAATCCTCAGTGACTCACAAAATGATGTGCTTACTTATGCATAGCAACCCTGGGTAACTCACACAGTGACACACTCCTGCCCAGACATACTTGGTAACATGCACAGTGACAGACTGGCCCAGAGCACTTATTTTAGAAATCCTCCCAGGCTCCCAGAAGGGCCTCCTCTCCCTTGAAGCTGAAAACAAAACTCCCCAGCAACTCCAGCCCACGCTGCCAAACATGCTTATCCACCTCCTCCTCCCAAGTTGAGCCTTTTCTCACCACTGTGGCATTTCCCTGCTGAGGGTTCCCCTAAGGTCGCTAATGCACTCATGAAAGGAAGTCTCATTTTCACTACCTTCACATTTTAATATCTTAATGCCAAAGAGCTGCTGTTCTGCTTTTCGGGTTTCATTTTGTTTTGTTTTATATGGAAATTTTACATTAAACAAACATTACATGACAGTCGAGGGGATGAGATGGCTCAGGGGATCGGTAATGGGCTGTGAAGTCTTTTCTTTCTAGGCCAGTGCTCCAATTCATTCTAGGCTGTTTTAGCTGGATTTAACATTGGGGAAAAAAAAAAGCATGCTCACTTAAGAGGTCTGAGCTCTCTGATATGAATTAGATTTAAAGTGAACTGACCGGTGACAAAAATACCACTATGCAAATAAACCCCACCAAGCAGTCACTTGAAAAAAACAAATGGAAATAACATTTTACTTCAGCTGGGTAATGATACAAATGGAAATGCTCTGGGAACATACTGGCTGCCAGGGGCATCCCATCCATCTTCCAGCCCGAATCTGTTACACAACTAGCTTTTGTAGGATGCCTGGAAGGTCTTGAAGCTCGGAGGGGGTCAGACCAAGAGAAGCTGGCAGCGACCAAAAGTTATTGCTGACTTCACTCCTCATCATGCAAACAGCAAATTCAGTGGCCTCGAGGCCTGATTCCTTGTAGGCAAATACTTATACAAGTATAAAACACATAGCTGCATCCTAGCTGTGGATGGCTTCAGACTGTCCAGTGACACAACACCAGCAAGAACCGTAATAAACAACTTCTCAAACACCTTGATGATACTTCCAATGACCCAACAGACATGCACTCAATGCGGAGACTGCCTATCTACAATGCAGTTACTCTACCTTGTCAAGAAAAACTATAACTTAGTAAAAATCAGCAAACATA
Source organism: Gallinula chloropus (assembly GCF_964237585.1). Lineage (NCBI taxonomy): Eukaryota > Metazoa > Chordata > Aves > Gruiformes > Rallidae > Gallinula > Gallinula chloropus. The sequence continues at coordinate 57,902,474 of NC_140088.1, forward strand.
CCAGATGACAGTCCAGGAGGTTATTTTCAGAAACGGATGTCTTTTTTCTTGTCCTTCTTTTGGAGTTTTACCTTAGGTACATCACGGTTGCAGTTTTCTACTAGTGTTTTAAATAATACATAAGTGAAACCAACCAATTCCAAAAGGCTTTCGCTCTGCATCTTAACATTACCACCCTTGGAACACTTATTATACAATGAAAATGTGTTTCACAATACATCATCCATTGATATGATCTAGCTCAGTGTCACACAACAGATTTCTTACACCACAATAAATATAAGTAAGTTTAGTGAATGTGAGCTCATGACTATTTAGTGACAACTCTAAATACACAGGTAATAACAATTCTATTGCTTCTCAACTTCAATTTTGTACTATAAATTATATCTAACAAATAAAATACAAATTAGAATTAATAGAGACTCTGTCAGAATATCACCTAACAGCAGTGGAGCGTAACCAATTGGGTTTTCCAAATAAATCAGAATACTGAGGACTGATGTCCAAGCCTAGAAGTCGTTCCAAGTCTCGTTATCCATAGTGCCATAACATATGATTTGGCACTTAACTACCAGCATTCAAACATCTTATTTATAATACTGGTATTACATCAACTACAATATGGAGTTCAGTATGTGATCAATTGCCACATGATGCCATTATAAACACTGGGTGGAATTCTGCTCTTTATCCACAATGCTTTTCAAAACCACGGTGAGGGCAAATAAGATGCAAGCTTGTGAAGTTTGTGAAAGATATGGTAAGACAGAGCTCGCTGCAGTCTCAGGGAAGTGAACTGGTGATGCAAAAATTGTCTTTCATTCCTCTGAACCTACAGCTAAACCACCCATGTTGTATGCTGTAAAATAAACAATCTGTCCTTCAGCTTTCATTAGCTGAATAAATTCAGTACTTAATTCAGCCAGCACTCAGTACTGCTGATATTAGTCTCATCTAATCGGAGCTATAATTAGACAGGAAAATAATTCAGTTCATATTTGCATAAGATTTCTACGACCAAATTCTACTGAACAAGGAAAAGCCATAATTAAAGGAGAAAAATTGCCATATAGATAAGAAGTGACACAAAAGAAGAACACGTCACACAGCTCAATAACTGAGGAAAAACATGGAACAGCTGAAATGATGAATTTGTTACCACAGATATTTCAGAAAAAGATGGCCAACAAATACACTGCCTCATCCAGGCCATAATCCAACTGCCTTTGAAGTCAACAGGATTCTCCTATTCAGGATCTTTGCATGGCGAGCTGTTAAGCCTGTGAAGAGATTTCCCAGAGCAGTTGTGCAACCTCCATCTCGGCAACATTTAAGATTCAGCTAGACAACCTCCTGGCCAACCTTATTTGATGTGGAAATTTTCAGCAGGAGACTTGGCCAAGGGACCTCTGGAAGTCCCTTCCACTTTAATTAATTGTGCTATTTTCATAATAACCATTCTAAATTACAAGAAAGTTTCTCATTGTCAATATATGAGGCTGCAGCACAGCTTTTACATTGCTTAACCACTTTTACCCCAAACAATTTTTTCCCATATACTGGTGGTAACTCCCCTTGCTGCAGCTTGTGGCCATTGCCTCTCATGCTTTCACTGTGTACCCTTGAGAAGAGTCTGGCTCTATTTTCTCTATAAATTCCCATCAAGTCCCTGAAGACAGCAATTGGATCTTTTCAGCTATCCCTTCTGCAGATTTAAACAGCCTCAGCTCTCTTCTTACATCAAATAACTACAGCCCCTCAGCCTTGACACCCTCCCACTGTTACTTCTCTTGCACCACATAGCCCCAGGCCATAAATTTTCATACCCATTTGCTCCTGTGCCAGAATGGGTGTCATGCTTCCCCCCACCCCAACTTGGCTTACCCATGTAAAAGCCCCTACCCCATTTGACCTTTTATTTCACCAGATACAACACACCTTTTAGCCTCCTCCTATATATCAGCCTTCTTAGTTTCCTGATCACCTTGGCAAAACTTCCTTCCACCTGGATGTCTGAATTCTTTACCTTGAATAGGGATAAACAGGTATTAACTGGGCCACACTTATAGAGGGACTTGTGAGAAGTCTTCAGGAACTTCAGTCCATCCCTCCTTCCTCTCTGCTGTAGCATCTTCCAGTGCAAGACATCTCCTAACTTGTGTAATATGGCTGTAGCTGCAGAGCCCCCATTTCAGATCAGGGCTGAACTCAGGTAACTGTACCAAGCATTCTGGATTATGCCTTTTAAGACTTTTTTGATACCACCATCTCTTCCCTAGCCCCATTGAAAGCACTTTCTCTGGTATACCCCAGAACCTTACCTTCTTTGGCACAAGCAGCTGTTAGTCACCCCAGGGCAGGTTTGACACCATCTAGCTTTACTTCTCTGGAAAAAAACAATCATCCTGCCCTCAGAGAGATAGTTGACCTCCTTCCAGTGCCCATCTCTCTCTGTTGATTAGAGGGAAGAGGCCTGACAACAAGCTCAGGAGCTCATCATTACACAGCTGAAGTCAGGTGAATTAATCTAATATCCTGTGACCAATTAAAACATTCACATTTTTCATTCTCCTTTGTCACTTCTACCTGACAAGGCTGCAGCACTGTGAGAGAAATTCTTGTCATCAGTCATTTGCTGTCTGACCTTGACTTTTTTCTCCACATTTTCCCATTTCTTCACACAGGTGCTCCTGTTTATTTCTGCCAGGTATCTCCCTCTTCTTCTTCAGGCACAGACCTCCAAGTGTCACATCACAGCAAATTTATCACCATGCCCTAGACTTTTGATAGGGTCAGAGGGAAGCAAAACAAGATAATTTACGACATTGCAACCTCATCATGGAAAAACAATTCTAATAGCTTGCTACCAGCCAACAGTTCTTTTTATATCACAAATGATTATTGCTTACCCCTTTTGTAGAAAATGAGTAACTGATTAGTCTTGCACTATGCCCTCACCTCAGCAATCTTAAATAACACGATAATTAACATAGGATACTACATTAAATGCTATACAGAAATCCCAGAATTAGCTTTACTGCATGTCTTTCATCTTAAAAGATAAAATGAAAAAGCCCCAATACACTATCACAATAAAAGGCTGTTTGGTTCTTTAAGTCATGGAAGACATGAAATTATACAAATTGATTATCATAGGAAAGATTTAGATTTTAATAAAGAAGTTGACAACTGAGTGAAAGACTCCTGAATCAGGAGTCTAATCACTTAACATCAAATCCTCTCTCTTCCCCCCCTTACCCTCCTGCCTTTGACATATTTCACAAACATTGATCAGACAAAATAACAATTTAGAAATTTCTTGGGGGAAAATTTTTTCAGGGCTAAGAGTAATGATTGTAGGCATCAGTTTTAATAGTGGGGGGCAGAGAAGAGCAGAGAAATCAGCTCTCCAACACCTATTTCACGAAGGCCTATTTTAAAATACTGTATTTGAACATGCCCATTCAGTAGACATCAATAAAGACTTTTGCCTCAAGTTCTTTTCTTTGTTTCCTTTTTCTTTATGTAGTTAAATCAGCAAGGATAAATGTCTACAGACAAAATTATCTTACATCAAACAAATATTGACATGACTTTTAAGGTCAGTTGCTGCAAGGCCAGGATTTAAAAACAAATTAAATCTGATGCATGCCGTTTCAAAGGTCAGTTGGAAAGGTATACGCTGCACCCATTTTACAGCGTGACCCCCAGGGAGGCAAGCATATTGAATGCTGTGAGGGGACATTGCAATAATGGAGATAATTACAATAATGTGCAGGTAGGTAATAGGGGCTTAATTAGATCAGAACAAGCATGTTACTTAGAGAAAGAGAAATTGCAGTGTATTAAATTAAAAGTAAATTACAACAACTCAGGTCAGTATTTATTTCAAGTTGATAGTTAATGCCCTTTATTGAATCTTTAAAGGGACTCAGATATTACAGCAAAAGGCTGTAAGAAGGTTCTGCTGTCATCTAGCAGAGTCCAGAGTCACTGCATATGAAGGTCCTATCTCTCCCAGAGTATTGCCACCCTGATAGAGGCTGTGCACACATTTTCCCCATTTTCCTTTCTGATCTCAATAATTTTCAATAGTAGAAATGAGATGGCCCAAATCCTTCATTATTACTTGAGTAGCTTAAGGAATAAATAAGCATCCACCTCTGAAACATGCCCTCACTGGAAAGGAAGAATTTCTACAAGATGAGCAGACAAAGGAGTGAGCAGGGCAATTCTGAAGCTGGTTAGTGCCCATGTGAGCTGGTATGTTGGGCTGCGATGGCATTACTCAGCTTTGCCATAGGAAAAAACAACCTCCACCTTCCCCCAGACAACTGTTCCAATCACATCTTTTCTCTGAATTATTCCTGTTTAAAATGTTTATGAATTTACTCCCTTAAAAATGTGTATCTGACTGGTGGTCAGTATATAATCCACAGTGCTACTGCTCTGCCCTGCCATGCAGCTCCAAAGTGTGAATGAAAAAGGGAGTGAGGTGGAGATTGCCTAAAACTTCATTGCTCTGCACCCTGGGCAGCAGTTTATTTTGGAGGGATTCTGATTTAGGAGCATCCTCTGGCCCTCTGCACAAGAACTTCATGAGATGCATGGTGGTGTAGCAGAGAAAAAAGGGAGCGAAAAACAATGCCTGCTGCAGGATATGCCTCAGATGTGTAAATACCAAGAGAACTGTGCTATCATTGCATCATCTAGTTTACAAGAGTGACTTTCCCTGGCAGTTCTCTCCAGTGTACAGCTTTTACTCTGCAGGTAGCACAGCTTAGGGTTAAGACAGTCCACCAGTATCTCTGCTGTCATGCAAGCTCCTGACTAGACAAGCACCTGTGTCAGGCAATGTAGCGAGGCCCTCACAGAGCCTTGTCCTGTTTCCTCAGCTGGACAGAAGGGCCATTAAGCAAAAACATGACAGCCCCAATTCCCTGTAAGGTAATATGGAATGATGATACTTCAGAGACACACACACACTGTCCTTCCATGGCTCCTCTTACTGGAAACACCTCTAAAAATGAGGGTGACTCCTCTGCATGTCTCTAAAACAACAGCCCACGCCAGTTCCCCGTATAGTCCCGTATTGCTAATGGAAATTCTGTAAGCTCTAAACTGGCTATTCTCATCTATTTATTTTCTTTAATTCACTTGTGTTATTACAGCCCTAGGCCACTTTCCTGGCTCTGAAAGGAAGGTATTTTACTGTTCATGAGTGAAGTGACTAACTCCTGCCATCTAAGGGTGGCTTCTGGAACATAGTCGAGGCAGATAGGGAGTTTCACAGGATAAAATTTGAAAAAAAACCTGCTTAAAAGCCATTTAAATGAGCCGGAGGTGAAAACGTTAGCGTCCGCCTATCTCCTTGGCGTTTTTCTAGATTCTTCCCTTCTTTTTCACTCATGTGTCTGTGTAAAGATGCCCACTCAAATGAGAGGACAATTGTCACGTCTGTGGATGTACAGGAGCTGATTCTGTGATTCTTTCTTCAACGTATCCATTCATCCATGAAAACAGACTGTCTTACTAAGACAATTATTCTAAAATAGATTAAAACTTTCTGTTTGTGTTTTCTCCCAATGTTATATCATTTATTCTCATTCTGCTCTTGCATTCATGGCTGCCTAAAACACACTAGAATGATCACAATCAGGATAAAAGAATATTAATAATTAATAGCATTCATTATGAAAAGTGAGAATGAGACAAAGAAAGCTCTCAGGTCTCACAAAAGATCACATTTTCTACTTAGCATGTACCCATGGCTGCTACTGATGATGGTTTGCTTCTCCACATGCTTTCTTACAAAGAACTATCCAGTTAAGTGATCCTCATCAATTTTTGTTTTAAATAATATTGCATTTTTCTGTATGTCCCACTAACCTGGTGTGATGATTACATTGAAGGAAAAGCATGACAAGCTAACAATTTGATGTGGGAGATACAACCCTGGTCTCACGAAAGTTCAGAGAGTCTTCCTGGAAAGGCAATGGTGGCCAGTGAATACTGGCCTCTCTCTCTAAGGCAAAACAACATTCCATAACTAGCAGCCAACTTTCAGTAAGAAGTGCATGACCAAGTACAGTGTGAAGCAATACAACCGCGCCACCTGAGTGAAGGGATGAAACAGGTGTGTGTGCCCTACAACGTATTCGTATGAAATACATATCAGACCCTTCCTAGGCAGAAATTTATCACTGGGATGTAACGACTCCGTGATCCTTGCACTCACGTTCATTGAAGTACCTGTGCCTCAGCTAATGGTTTTCATGAGGAGTTTTCTAGGCAATATGGACAAGAGCAATAAATACACTAGTAGGGAGAACTTTTGATTTAAAAAAAGAATTAGACATCCTTATGTTTCTACTCGTGTGCCATTTATGAAGATGAGTTAAGCAAGGGCTCATCCTACACATGACAGGGGAGCAGCGAGTCCATACAGCTGTCTTCACTACACACTTCCTTCCCCTTCCCACCCCGTGTAGTATCATTCATACCTACCAACCAAACCAAGCTCCAGAGCTCACAGCTCTTGCAGAACTCAAGCAAACACCACCAAGTTACAGACCTTCAGGTAACTGAGCTGAGCTGAAGTTGCTGAGAAACAGACTGGACTCTCTTTCTGAAAGGTAAGTCAATCTGTGACCAGGTATGACCTGTATAACCTCAGGGGAGATGGTGCTGAGTAGAGGGTTGGGGTTTTTTTATGGTGCAGATATTACTCCCCTTTTTAAGCTATGCTATATTCCTACCATAAAGATTAAACAGTATTTTGAAGGCACATGGAGACACTGATTAAAGACCTTATAAATAACTTTTCGGGTGCCAACCCTAATCAATGACAATCACCACTAATTGTTGCAATTACTACACTCTAACATTTTGTTTCTCTCAAGTGAAACATTGCAAGGCAATCTCTGCAGCAGTAAACAAAATCTGGGGATGGAACAACCACTGAAAAGTAATATCCACACCAACAGCTTATAAAAGCTTCTTTGATGATTTCCCAACCACAGTGAAACCAGCACTGTACTTGATGCGTGGAGAAAAATTACCTTGCTCAGGACCTCCAAAATAACACCCAGAGATTATTATTATTTTTTTAAATCATTCTCTTCAGGACACATTTATGTGGAGAAAACAGTTTTGGCTGTGTTTTGTTTTTTTTTTTAACCCAAGAAAATGCAAGTACATGTAACTGCAGTTGGTGTTACAACACCAAGTGCTCAGTAGTACACAAGGTGCTGGGACTACCTACTCCTGCTTCAGAGAGCTCTCTTCGGTATCCACGCATTTACCATTTGATGAGGTCTCCTCCCAAAACTCTGGCAACACCTTTCCCCGCAGCGAGCGTCGTGCCCTTTCCTGGGCCCCAACCCTTCGACGTCCAACCCGCCGACACTGCACTTCTGTAAGAAAGCAGACACTTGCTATTTAGGCACCCGCGACTGCCCCCAAACACAGCCCCGGGACCCTCCGGCTCCCTCAGCCTCCGCTCCCTTCCCTTTTTGCTCCTTCAGCCTCCCCTGCCCAGAGCGCCGCGCCTCACAAACCACCCCTCGCCTGCCGCCCGCTCGCCGGGCGTGGGGCTCTTCCCGCTGTGAGGGGAAGGGCGGGAGAGGGCGGCTGCCCGAAGAAACCTGCCTGCCCGCCCGCGGCTCCCACGGCCGCCCTCGGAACCTTCCCGCCTCGCTGCGCGGGGCCGGGCGGGCAGCGTACCGCGCCGCGCCGCTTCCGGCTTCCGCACGGCCGCCCAGCCCGGGGGAGCTGAGGGAGAGGCAGCGGTCCCGGCCCTCTGCGGCTTCCCGGTTTGAGCAAGCGAAGCGGTCTCTGACTTCCCCAGAGATAAGTGCCGAGAAATACGGAGACCGGCGGTCCAGGTTGGAAACGTGTTGCGACACGGGCTGGGGGCCTGGGTAAAAATACTTAAAGAAGAGAAAAAAGTACAGATACAGAACGCTGGAGAAACGCAGTACGTGTGGTTGTCACACAAGCGGCGGTTGGCGTGTCACCTAACAGCCTTAAACCAGGTCTTGGGAACGCGTCGGCCTCACCCTCGGCGGCCGATCCCGGCGGGAAGGCAGGCAGGCAGGCAGCCGATCCCGGCAGGAAGGCAGGCAGGCAGGCAGCCGATCCCGGCAGGAAGGCAGGCAGGCAGGCAGCCGATCCTGCAGCCGATCCCGGCGGGAAGGCAGGCAGGCAGCCGATCCCGGCGGGTACACGGGACGTTTCCAGAGGAGGGGATGGGTCCGGGACGTGCCTGAGGAAACCTCTGCGCGCTGGGCCCTGATACAGCACAGCAGCCCTGAGTCGCCGCGGTCAGAGGTAGCTAGACCCCTTGTCACTGGGAGATGGGAGTAGCTCACTGAAGTCAAGCGCCTTGAAAATGATATAGTTGTGGACTGGGATGCCAGAGGTATGAAATACTGCTAATGCAGGTTCTTTTTAAAATACCGTAATCTTGTATAAGGCTTGCAGAGTGGTAAAACAGATGTTCGTTGAATTCTGAATCAGATGTGAGCCAGGAAACTTACTGTGATTCCTCTTTTGATGAAGGTGCATGCGGCAGAACCTGTTTGGTGGTCAAGTACATGTTGAAATATGGAAGACCACTTCTGGGTGGTGGCACTTGCATGGCGCAAGAAGAGTAATCCAACAATTGCCCTGTTCCCCTGGGGAATAGCTCGTTGCAGCTGGATGCTGCATTTGTGATAGCATATCTCATAAAATATTCTGACACAAGGGAATGTTGTGGATGGCACAAAAGATCCAGAGATCTACAAAGATCCTATGAAGAGAGGCTGGGGAGCTGGGCTTGTTCACCCTGGAGAAGAGAAGGCTGCGGGGGGACTGCATTGCAGCCTTTCAGTACCTGAAGGGAACATACAAACAGGAGGGGAATGAACTTTTTAAAAGGTTCAACACTGGCAGGACAAGGGGGAATGGATTAAAACTAAAGGAAGGAAGGTTTAGATAAGATATTAGGGGGAAGTTTGAGAGAGTGGTGAGGTGCTGGAACAGGCTGCCCAGAGAGGTGGTGGATGCCCCATCCCTGAAGGTGTTCAAGGCCAGGTTGGATGGGGCCCTGGGCAACCTTGTGTAGATCCAGGCCTGGAGGTTGGTGTCCCTGCCTGTGGCAGGGGGGGTGGAGCTCTATGATCCTTGGGGTCCCTTCCAACCCATGCCATTCTATGATTCTGTGATTCTATGCTGATGGAATCTGGTTTTTTGCCTGCAGCAAACTTAGTATGTCTTTGGGACCTCATCAAGGACAAGTTCCAAGAGAGGAAAAAAAAAAAGGCACAGGCATAGTATAACCTCAACAAAATTTAGATACCAGACCTCATCTATATGTTTTACATAGCTCAACCATCAGGTAAAATATACAAAGTAGTCTTTGGTGCTGTGGTGGGAACTCTGCTGTCTTTGCCTCGTTTACGTTACCAAAGAATGCAGCACATGGGGAACATCCTCCCTCCACCTCCATACCTGGCGGTTTTCAAGGCCAGGTTAGATGAGGTCCTGGGTAACCTTGTCTAGATCCAGGGGGTTGGAACTCCATGATCCTTGGGCTCCCTTCCAACCCAGACCACAGTAGGTGAAACTTTCACCTAATGCCACACACAGTGCTAGCGACCCAGTACTTACAGGCTTCTCCTCTGAACTACTGGTTGTCTCACAGACAGCCTCCTGATAGCCACATTCTGTTCTGTGCTGCAGCCTCAGCCATTAAGCTGGAGTCACACTTGCTCCTTCAGCTGCTCTGACCCGGTCCTTGGGGGAGCATTTTGCTCTAAGTCCAAATTTTCAAGTGGACAGCCCTCCCATCCCCCATCCCCCTGCCTTGTGCAGAACTGCACCCAGTTTGGGAGCTCTGATGCTCTCTGTAGGGCAGCAGGGTCATACCTTCTGGGGCTGAGGGAACAAAGCATGGACCTACCTTGTCCTGGACAATTTCTACTGCAACATCTTCATGAATGATGAAAAGGAGGGGGCTAGCATGGCTCTAAGTCTCTGCCTTCAGCAAAAAGACAAAAGACTCACGTGATCTTTCCAGCAGGTAGATCTTAGGCGCAGAGCTGGCTGTAGGTGATCTCTTGATAACAGAGCCTATTATTTCAGGCCTTCCAGAGGCATTTTTCTCTCATGCACACCCTGCAGGGACTGCGGACAGATTCCACTGGGTCTTCACTGAGCATTTGGTAATGGTGGTGTGATGCTTAAATACAGTTTTGGGTCATCCATCAGCCTCAGGTTACAGAAGCGTTGCCAAAAGTAGAGGTAGAACACACTGCAGAGGCCTTTTAAATACTGAGTAGTGATTTTAAGAGGTGCGATCATCTGATTTGAAAGGAATTGCAGGTAAACAAAGGTTTTACTGCTGTAATTTCTGGCATCATAGCACTATTAATTCCTCATCAGAAAAATAAAAGATGGTAAATTCCTTAAACATTTAGAACTCAGAGTAAAGACAACAAACATTTTAAGGGTGCTAGAATGCTGATCTATAAGATGTTGTTATTTATTGGATGCAGTTTGAAAGCCTGGACTGAGTTGATAACTTTGTTCAAAGGACCTGACGTTGCAGTGGTGTTACTTAGTTTAGTGCATCTTTCTGAAAACTACCATCTTAAAGTTTTCTCCTAATCTCTGTCCTCAGTAGGCGTTGAGACAGTGTTTTTCATGAGCACAGTTTGTCATTTTGGTGCTTTTGATTATGAGATAATGCAGATAAGTCAAGGTATAAATGCTTGCCATTAGATTCTGTTGTTAAATCAACATTCAAGCAGCTTGAAAATTAGCGTGCAGCCTCATCTTCGACTGCCAGTGTCAGAAGTGTCACGCTTTAGAATAATGACAGTTGGTAGCAGGCAACTCAGCAATACAGTTTTGACTGCAAAAGATGACACTAACACAATTTAAACATGGTGCAAAATGCTACAGGGCAAGTAAACCGATTTATGTGCACTATCAAAACCAAATTTTAGTATTTGATGGGGACAATCTATTTCTTTATTTGTGAAAGTTAGGATTGCTGGGTTTATTTTATAAGACCTTTTGAACAAAGATACTAATTTTTCTTCCAAGCTTAAGCTTCTACAATTCACTGTCTGTGGATGCTGCAGCTTTCCTTACAGGTATGAGCACACACGTGTGCTTGGACTTAAGGAAGAGGGTAGAGCAGGTATGTCCCATTTCCTCAGGTCATCCCATAGCCACCCATCAACCTCCTGGAATCAGCAGAACTTTACCTGGGCAGAGCTGTCCCATCATGTGGGCTGGTTTCTGCCAGGCCCCAAGTCTAGTGATTGTCCTCAAATTCTTTAAGTGGAGACAGAGGTTTTAAAATGACACTGGCCTCTCAGTTATAATTGTTTAAAAGTGTATTTCTGCAGTTTTAGAAATCCAAGGCAGAACAAGGAGCTCTGTTAGGTGTACTTGTAGCTAAAAAGCCTGTGGCTTAGTTGTGCAGTGCAATGTAAGTTGGGGTGACTTGCTAGAGAGGCCAGAGTTTCAAAACAGAATCACTGTGGTGAGCTACCAAAACACACGAGCTAAACATTTCCAGCTTCATCTGTCATCTGCAGGGAGGTATGGTTTGGTAGCTACAGCATGAAGTGGACCTGGGCCAGAGGCTTCTGAGTCTTTGGTTTTGTGGCTTTTGTTTGGTTGTTTTTTTAGAACCATATTCAATAAGCTTTTTAATTTTTGTCAGTGGAGAGGTCCTTGCCTTGTCCTTAGCTGTTTCATTATTCCCATGCTTGCTAAGCAGATACCCTCCCACCCCTTTCGTTACCTTCCCCATCAGGTTGTGCTAATCTAGGGTTTTTTGGTTTTGTTTTTAACCTGTATCTGATGTAGAATATGACACCAACAACAGTTACATCAGCAGAAATGAGGGGATGGTGGAGATGAAGCGTAAGGAAGGGTGTCTGTCTTGAGTGCCTGTGTGACGAGAGAAATCGGACCACACTTTTAATCTCTCAGTTGTCCATTTCATCAAGTCAGGATACTAATTGCCTAATTTGTTACAAACAGAGTAAACTAAGTGTATCTGAGTACTTTACAGTTCATTGTGGAGATGACAAGAGACCAGTGGTCTGATTATTACCCGATGGCCTCACCACTGTATTGCATTGGTTCCCTCCTAGGATGTTAAGAGAGACACATGCATTGAACCAGATGGAATTAAATCAGCGTAAACCCTTCTTGGGAAGCAGTGGCACCTTCAGAGCAGTGCATGCTCATCTCTTCATTATTTTTAATGTGCTAGAGTGATAAATAAGCAGTACAAACATCCCTTTGTCATAGCTCTTAAATCTGTGTAATGACATTTTGTTTTCTAAGCCTTCATGAAGTGTGAAATTTGCATTTTTGCAGTACCCCACGATTCACTTACCTGAAGAATGCTTTTTAACTGATTGAAGGAGTTAGTGAGCATGAGGAGAGAGAGCAAAGTGTAAGAGAAAATAAGATTAATATTGTCCTTATTAAATAGACAAGGCAAAGCAAAACCAGAGAGATTCATCACAAACAAAAGATTTGTTTTTTCAGGGCAAAACACTTCAAAGATAGTTAAGCACAGAGTTTAAGAAAGCAATGTCCTTTCCAGAGCACGAGATTTGTCCTGGGTCATGACGTGACTTTTCCAAGGACCTGGTTCCTTATTTGACGTTTGAGAAGAAACTTTCAGAACAGGAGATGAATGGAGATGAAGCACAGTTAATGTGGGAACTCTGGGATCCAGCTTTAATGGTGGATGTGTCCTGTGCAAGCCATGTATTTACATGTGTGCATGCATATTTTTTTCCCCCACAGATAGTGAAAAATGCCTAAAAAGAAGACTGGAGCTCGTAAGAAAGCTGAGAACCGTCGTGAACGTGAAAAGCAGATAAGGGCCTCAAGAGGCAACATAGACTTAGCCAAACATCCTTGTAATGCTTCAATGGTAAAATAACAAAGTATTTGATATCACAATACTTGATTCTAAATTATGTAAAACCAGTGATAATACAATGACTGTATAAACACATATTTACCAATATATAATATTTAATGCTGGTAGAATGTTATTCTTCCTGATATCTTTCCTTTATATTCAAGGTTACATTTGTATCAGAGGTATAATACTTGACTAGAAAGTTTGGTTCCTAATCAAAATTTAATTCAGAGTCTCTGTGGGGGGGTCTGTAAATTTTATGTATTTTACCTAGAATAAAAATAATTGCCTGTATTTAATTTCTTTTCTTTAGGAATGTGATAAGTGCCAAAGGTAAGTATTTTTCCCCTTCTGAAACCAGTAGTTTAATATTAATTGGTTTAAAACATTTTACAGGCCTTTTTTTAATGTTTACTTTCTTTCCCTCCCCCACCCCCCCGTGCGCCTAGACGACAGAAGAATAGAGCTTTTTGCTACTTCTGTAACTCTGTTCAAAAATTACCCATTTGTGCACAATGTGGTGAGTAGAAATAATGAACAAAACCGTGCTATCCGCAGTCCCCATTTGTGGCATTAAACTCTAAGCAGTTATGGTACCTTTGTTTTACAGTACCTTTGTGATTTTTGGAGCAGGACCTTTTCAATCTGCTGTGAATATCCTCCCTGAGGTCTGGCTTGATCACACGCTAGTGTGTGTGCCTCTGGCCCCCCAGAAGTTTGCAAGTCTGGCTCACAGGGCTTGTCTTCAGTATTTGATCTGGGGAAGAATTTGACTTGCTGCCTTTTAGGTTTGAGAACATCTGAGTGACCGTTTCCCTAGACTGACCGTGAGGACTATTGTTTCATACCAGCAGCAAAGTTAAAAACGCTCTGGCTGCCAGCAGGGCGCCAATATATACTGCTTTTTAGGGACGGTGTAATTTCTGATCAGTTTAGCATCAATTAAAGCAGCACCACATTACTCACCTTGCACGGCTTTGTAATGTCCTATGCTGCTCGTGTTACTTATATGTGCTAGCAGGCTGATGCCTTGAAAGCAGAAGAGAGGGACTCCAACTGACAGGACTTGGCTCCCAATCAGGCTGAAATGCCCTTTAAAAGAAAAAGAAATAGCTCAGCTGCTTGCTTGCAGGGAACACTGATAAGAGTGTTGTACTTTGAGGTGAAGCGTGCTTTACGGTTTGAACGCATCCTTGCAGATTTTCAATTTGTCATTAAGCGATTTGGCTGTTTTGTAGTTTGACTCTCAGAGCTGCTGATATCTGCAGCTTCCAGTGCCTTTGTTGGGACCTGCAGATACAGAGTGTTTCTGGAAGCCAGGCTGCTAGCATGCAATGGCAGTGTGTCATCCTTCGTATGTCTTCCTCCTGTCATCATGCAGTGAAATACTAAAAACATGCTGTCTTATCTTACAGTGTACTCTAAGTCATCTGAAGTTGACTCCTGTGTGTTGAATTTACCTTGACCTGCAGTATATTTCTGGAGGAAAAGCATTCCCAATAACAATTACAAAATATTGAGTCACAGGGTTTTCTAAGACAAAGATTGTGAGAGCTGTTTGGCATTTAATCAAGTGTTGGGGACAGCCCCTGTAAATAACAGCAGGTGTCTCAGAGTTCCCTGAGGGATGGGAGCAAGGTGTCTGTATTGTAGTGCACCAGACCCAGGAATAGCCCCACTGCCTCGTGTTGCCCAGCTCAGCCCCTCACTGGTCCTACCTTCAAAAGAGCCATTTAGTATCTGAGGTGTGCTTTAATACATAAATCTTATGAGATTTAGTTACATTTTCAGAGCACACCTTGGTTTTCTCAGCTCTTGAATGGGTTTGCAGGGAGCACCCTTTTGTTGGTTTCTCCAAGCAGGCAGTAATGGGGACACCGAGGGGTCTGTGTCAGGGCAGCTTAAAGCAGTGATACACTCCATTACCCTGGCCTGACTACAAGATCTTTTTGTTTGAGTAACTGCATACAGAGCGTGGATCTTTCTGGTAGAGCTGTTCATGTCAGAGGCAAGGAGTAGGGGAAAGCTGTCACCCTAACTGCTTACTCGTGTCAGAATGACTTAGGTGCAGACTGGCTCTTTCTTCTACCTATTCCCTGTGTTTAAAGGGAATGATTCTGTCTAGGAGGTAATCTCTTATATGGTTTAAAACAAGACCAACAACCCCCACCAAAAAAACCCAAGCATCCAAGTACCTGTAAGTAATTAAATCATCAGGTGCACCTTTTTTCATTAAATGCAACTTTTTAAGCTGTCATTGCTTGACTTTCACCATAATTTCATTCTTTAGTTTGTTTTGGCAGTTGAAATTCTTGCCGGTGCTTCAAAACACAGAGCAAGGAAACACATTGCTGTAGAATCTCAGAACTGGGGCCAGAGGATTTGGCTGAAAATCTAATTTGATCTAAGGGAGATGTGAGGGTGGGTTGCAGACTTTTTTTGCGTTATTTTTACCTAGATTTACAATTAAGCATAGGCACTTGGGTTGCAATACTGCTTTTACATGGACATTTACTTGTTCGTAATTTATGCATTGTTTTCTTGTGGCTGCTTGCCTTTTTTCAAACAGGAAAAACCAAATGCATGATGAAGTCTTCAGATTGTGTCATAAAACATGCTGGTGTGTACAGTACTGGACTGGCAATGGTGGTATGTATACAAAATTATAGCCTTTTTTGCACCGTGAGATTCTTCTATGAAAAGAGACAAACCAGATTTGTCTAATGGTACCATGTACCACACCAAGTTCTTTTTCCTCATCTTACCAAACTGATTTCTTCCATTGTACTGGAAACCAAATTTAGTGTTTTTAGTTTCAGCTGCAAACTAAAATGTCCTGGATGCCAACAGATCTGTGTTGGTGGCAGGCCATAAACACATGCAGTAACAGGGCTGGAGCTTACACGTCCCATAGCCAGTTCCCAGCCTCCCTTAAAATCTAGGATCATGCTGTAGAAAACAGCGGGCTTTTGGTGCTGTCTTCTCAGTATTGTAGAGACCATCCAGATCACAGAGAGGAATCTAATCTGTGGCATCAGGGGAGGATTTTATTTTTAAAAAACAGAATAATCTAGGCTCTTGGAGATAGTCATAGCTTTGGGCCTTTGAATTTTTTTTTCTTAGAAGAACAACTTAGTTACTCCATTGTAGATAGCAAGGTATGACATCATAGCCTCTGGGTTAAATGTTGTATTGACTAAACATCTGTCCTGTTTCTGCCTCTAGTCGGCAGTCAGCTTCTCAGTAACACAGCTGGCCTTGCCAGTCTGAACTTCCTAAACTCATTCCAGTGCATTCACTGATGCAATGTTTTCATCAACACTTAATTTGGATTCACCGTTGCTTTCTTAGTTTTGTGTGCATGAAATGCACATGGTAGTTTGTTACATATGGGCTGAGGAGGCTTCTTAAATGCTACAATTAAGGGATAGTTGATGTATAGATCTTTTACTTAAAATGAAAATTAAAGAGCCTAATATATTTCTAATGAGTTATTTGGTCTTTGCTCTCTGTGGAGCTCTTGTTCTTACATACCATTTTTAAAACCCAAATGATCTCAGCTGTAACAATCTAGTGTCACTTTTCAGTTATTTGGAAACTGTGTTTTTGCCAGAACCATCTACGGGTCTGAGGTTTCAGCTGGAGGACAGCATTTTCACATGGAAGATTTAAGACAGGAATGTAGAAAACAGAAAATGTAGAAAACAGAAAAGGAGAAAGCCACATTACTTTTGCATCATATTTAATCCTGAAGAAATGAATATCAAGCAAACAAGATGAACTGTGGAGCAGCTTGATAGGGATACAAACGTGACTTATACTGTCTTGCATACCTGCAACAAACCCACTGGGCAAATGTGGATATACCCACTTGGATATATTGAGGGTTATGGAGTAAGAGTTTCTCTCTAGGCATTGCAGAAGTCCCAAGATGGTATCTTTCTGTCCTTGCAGGGGGCAATCTGTGATTTCTGTGAAGCCTGGGTGTGTCACGGGAGGAAGTGTCTCAGCACACACGCGTGCATCTGCCCTCTTGCAGATGCAGAATGTATCGAGTGTGAAAGAAGCGTCTGGGACCACGGTAGGTTGCCCACACGTAAAAATAAGATAATCTAAATGATACTTTTCTCCTCACATTGCTTAAGTTACTCTACCTGTATTCTTCACATAGCATTTTTAATCTTCACCTATTAGTCCTTGCAGTGCATTTATTCCAAGCAAGGCATTCTTCCAATTTTAAAAACGGGCATTCTGCAGTGGGGAATGTAAAAGACCTGCTTAAGAACATACAGCGCTCAGTTTGGGGGTAGTTACATAATCTAGAGTATTAACTGTCCTATCAGCCGAGTGCTTCACGTAATTAAGCACTGCATCAGATTGTCAACACGCAATTTTCTGCCATTCCCACTCCATGCATCTGCGCTAGTACAGGTATTTGGATTCATGGCTCTCTAGCAAACCATACTGATCTTTGAAATCTTTCAAAGAGTTCGTTTCAAGTGTGCATCAGAAGCAAGAGGTGGGAGGAAAGGAGCCTGGAATGGAGAAAATGTGATCTGACTTAAGAAAAACACCTAATGCTACAGTTAAAATGAACAGAAGGACTAGAAATAATACTTGCTTTATGTTTATGCTGTCTTGTATGGTAGGATACATGGCATTTTTCAGTGCAGTAATGGATGGTGGTGTCTAATTTAGGGCTTCATTGAAGCATTTGTGACAGAAGGGAGAAGTGGTCTTCAGTCAAAACTACTGCCTAATTTTTTTCCAGAGCAGAACTTGATGTCTTTGTCCTTACTGATTATTTTTGCCTTGATAAATCTTTTAGGAGGCAGAATATTCGCCTGCTCTTTTTGCCACAATTTCCTCTGTGAAGATGATCAGTTTGAACATCAAGCCAGCTGCCAAGTTCTGGAAGCAGAGACATTTAAATGTGAGTTATTCATAGCCCTTTTCAGTGCAGCTAAGCAGACTCTCCAGTAGCTTCCTCTGTGCTCCGGCATAAACTCCAGCACCTTTTCCAGATAGCTTTTGCCACCGCTGGAGGAACAGCCCTGTTTCCTGCCCTTGACACCCGGTTATCTAGGCTGGAGCCCTTGTCTCTGACCTTTCTCTATGCCAGATTGTACATGCCCGTTGTGTCCCTGCCTGGCTTAGGGGCCTCCCACAGGAAGCTGCCTTCATAGGAGCCGGCAGTCTCTAAAGTCGCAGGACTGCAGCAAAACTACTGGAACTGTTGATGTAGCTGTTTTTACTCCACAAAGCTCTGCAGGCAAGAAGGAACAATCTTCCTCTTATGACCACATGAGGAGCTATTCCTAGATTCTTGCTCCTTATGGAAAACAGCTGTTCTAAATAATACTATCTGTATTAGCCTGGGTAAGCTTCCCCAGACTGCTGCAGATGACCCATGTGTTGGTGAAGGGTTTGCATCTGCTGATGTTGTGGAAGCAGCAAGTCCTGAGGAAGGCCGTGACTCAAGCAGCTGTCATCGTCTGACTCAGTGAGACAGGGCGAGCATAGAAGGAAGTAACAAAGTTCATCCAGAGCAGCATGAGCTCACTGTTAGTTTCTTCAGTCTTAGTCCACTGACCAGTGGGACATGTGAGTAACGTATCAAATGTTGATACATGTCCACTTTTACTGAGTAACAGAGAAGTAGCTGAGGTCTTTAAGTCCTTTTGAACTTCCCATTAACTGTTTGGACAGAAACTGGTGTTTGTCTGAGGACAAGACGCTCATGTCTGGCTTTGATAGTCCACTACTCATCTCTGTCTGAAACAGGGAAACTTCAAGGGTAGTTAAACCAAACAAACAAAAAACCAGAACACAAACCAAGACCGTGCATGTTACATGTCTGAAGTAACTAATCTCTTGTAGAGGTATTTTCTACCCACCATTCAATACTATTTAGGTTATCCTGTAAGACAAGCATTTGTCCTTTCCAAAACATCTATGCATGTTTTAACTATTGTGACATTTTTAATCCTTATTATAGAAATTCAAGGTGTTCTGTATCATGTATAAGACTGTTTTCTTCAGAACTACCTAGTCTCTTGTCCTAATTGATTTCTCTCAATTCAGAATTTTTTTATTTCAAAGTTATAGTCTGTCTTCAGAAATCTCTTATCTCCTTTTCATCTCCCATCCATTTTTCCCATCCAGCTATTTTCTAAGCCTCGATTAGCTTCCCCTGATGTGTTCTGCCAGAACATCTTCCTGCATAGCAATATTGAAGCTGCGACAGCTGTTCTGCAAGACTGTTTTTTTCAGCAATTGTTGGAAGCTTTTAATTCACAGATGTGATGTCACACCCTGAATAAAGAAATTGCTTTTTTGAGCACTGTGTTCAACGTTTCGTGGCACAGTGCAGTCTTGGTACAGAAGCAGGGTTTTTGTCACTGTGTGGTAACAAGATTATAAAACCTGAACTTTTACAGAATACATGAACTTGAAACTCAGTCATGCAATTGTAGTCTAAATCCCATTCTAGCTGTGAAAAAGATACTTTCCATCAGTATCCGGAGGAGGTTTTTAAAGTGCAGATACTCCATAAATGTTTGACTATTTATGTGCATCAGCATTTTCAATTCCATCTTTAAACACATGGCAGAGCACTAAATCCCATGGCTGTCCAGCTTATGTGGAGAACTCATGATATTTATTGCTTCAGATTCAAAAACTTTACTGTCACAGGGGTAAGGCAGAGTGGAAGGGAACAAGTACTTGCACACAGACTGATAAATGTTACTGCTTCTTGGGGAGTAACTATTCACCCAGTTTCATGTTGCCTGTTCCTGTGTGGTTGCCTTTAGCCATCTCCCTCTAGTGGGGTAAAAAACCGATTTGAAGCTCCAAGACAGCTTAGATTTTGCATGCTGATTCCATTCTTCACAGCTCATGTGCCAGCTGCAGTTCTTTAACAGAGTTAAATAGGTTTTCATATGAAGTTCTGGGCAATAAAGCGCATTTCCAGATGACATGACAAAATACAGACATAAAACCCCTGTTCTGGGTTCGGAAGTTTGCAAGCTTTAAGTGTTCTTGCATTTGATTTAAGTGAGATAAAGGTATTAAGGCTGCCGTGGCACTGTTTAAAGTGACTGTAAAATGCTGGTGGCTCCTTCTTTTGACATTTTGAAAAAAGGGAAATTGAGATGATCACTGAATGCCCAGTTGGTTCCGAGACTTCTTCCCCGATGGGTTTTTAAAAGTTTGGAAACTCGAGAAATAGTTATACTTTCCTCCCTTCAACTTGTATTTTTGTGTCAAACTACATTACTGCAAGGAGAGTTAGACTTGAAAAGAGTCTAGTAAATTGGTACTGCATGGTAAAAGGACTGCGTGATGTTGCCAAAGTGCAGTTGTGTCAGGGAATTAAAAATAAATGCCTGGGTTACATTATGACACGTGTTTACAAGGTTTTAAAAGCATCACAGACCTGCAGTTTCCAAGTACTGAATTTTACATATTGATTTCTCCAACAGGTGTTTCCTGTAACAGGCTTGGGCAGCATTCATGCCTGCGTTGTAAGGTAAAGAGTAAAGACAGTTGCAAGTAGCTATGATGTTAAACTCATTCTCCGTACTTACCAGGGCTGCTATCAAGCCTCATTGTGTTCTTCCTGCATTATTAAAAAGAATATTCATCCATTTGTATCAGTTTCTGAAGCCTGGGGACAGACTTACGGGCAATAAAAGGGCATTTGTTGGTGCTCACCCGCTAAGCACAAGCCAGTGCTGTGCATCCTTATGCCAGGTGAGGTGCTCTTCACTTCATCCAGCTCTGGGTTTAAATTGGGGCTGTACCATCTTCGGGCCTTCTCAAAGCAAAATATAATCCTTGGGTTTGAGAAGAATCCAAGGCTTTGGATTGTATTTTGATCCAGCACAAAATTAAGACAATTAAAGATTATTTTTTTTAAAAAAAAACAAACAAGTCAAGTTATAATCTGACCAGAAAACAGTGTAGCCTGGATCCAGTAGAGATCATCTCCACAGCTAACCCAGTTTTACAGATACACAGGCTAATTTGTTGACATCAGGTTTCTTTCATTTTTACACACACAGAAGTAATTCTGTATAAAAAGTGCCACCTGCTCCATCACCATTTGTGCCCTGATTTCTCCAGGTGCTGGTTCATTGCCTGCTCTTACTCTCCACGTGTTTCCCTGCAGCCTCTCATGGCATCAATTTCACATTCCAAATTGTTCCTTTCTCCAGATACCTTCACTGGCACCCTGGTGCTCATCATGTGAGATTTCGATCTCCAACTCTTGCCTTCAGGTCACTGCATAGTTATGTTCTGGCATACATCTCTCTGTTTTATTTAAGCTTGTCAAGTTAAAGGAAAGTTTGCCAGGCTCCTTCCTTGTGAGCAGCACTGCACTCCACTCCTTGAGTATGTTACTTCCTCTACTTGTTTATCAACGCTTTTATCCAGCCTCTTCCCCAGGAAGCCACAAAACTATGCTCCATACAGAAGTGGTTGCTCTATGCACAGACTCCAGTTCCACTGCAGATAGAGCTCATTAAACTTTAATCCCAAGCAGAAAATCCTGCTGCTCTTAGACACTTTTTTTGCTTGCTTCTTGCTGAAAACTGTGCTTCTGTGATTGAAACATTTAGCCTTTTCATTCTCCTTTCACCCCACAGGCTTGTTTTTGTGATGATCACGTGCGAAGTAAGGTTTTCAAGCAGGAAAAAGGAAAAGAGCCTCCCTGCCCTAAGTGTGGCCATGAAACTCAGCAGACAAAGGATCTGAGCATGTCAAGTAAGTCTGCTTCTCCAGCTAACAACCAGTACCAGTACTGTCAGCGACTACTCTTCTGCATAGCAGCACTGAGTAGAGTCTAGTTACTCTCAATTGCTTCACAAAGCTTTGCTGCATTTCTTTTGGGAAGAACTTTGTGTTTCTCATTCTGAAGAGCTGAGCAGCCTCTCACTCTTTATCATTAATTGATTCCAATAGAGTGAAAGCTTTTGTTTAATTTGGGATTTTAGTTACGGAAAAGTCGAAAAAAAACCCCTCCCAAACTGCTGCTTAAGCCTTTCTTTCATCTGCAAGAAGCTGGCTGATGAATTTCAAGGTGCAGTTTGATGACATGCACACAACCTGCCTGACCCACTCCTGAATAAATCACAGTACGTATTGTGGCTGCAAAGCACATCCCATTACAGGTTTACTTGGCTGGAGTACCAAAGGTTTATCCCGAAACTCTGGGGCCAGTGATTTTTTCACACAGACTTGGCTGCAGCAGGACAGACTGTGTGTAGCAGAAAGGTTCTGTCAGAGTAAGGATTAAATCTGAAAATGTCAGGTTGAGGAAAAAACCTATCTTAACATTGTCTGCTCTTTGCTGAGCAGTGAGAAAAGACAGCAGAGAAATGTCAGGTGCGCGGCTCAAATTGCTGTCGAGGGGTGAGAACATGATGACTTTCCTTTGCCTGCAGCACGCTCTCTGAAGTTTGGCCGACAGACTGGAGGTGAAGATGCAGATGGAGCTTCTGGTTATGATGCCTACTGGAAGAACCTCTCCTCCAGCAAGGCTGGAGAAGCAGGTGACCGTGAGGATGAATATGATGAATATGAAGCAGAAGATGATGATGATGACGACAATGATGAGGGAGGGAAGGATTCCGATACTGAGACCACAGATGTATTCAGCAATTTGAATTTAGGAAGGACCTATGCTAGTGGGTATGCACACTATGAGGAACCAGAAGATTAAACTGAGTATGCTGGCAAGCTAAGAACCCTTGGAAGGAGCCAAGCAGTGCTTCCCTTCAGTTGTGTACATGCCAGTAGGATCGCTCTATCAGGTACTTACATATCAAAGTTAGGGAGTTAATTGTGGGACTTCTGCAGTGACTCCAAGTGAGGGTGTGTTTTGGTTCTTTTTTGTTTTTGTAGACCAGTTTTGGGTTTGGGGCTGGGGGAGAAAATAGGAATATATTTATTCCCCTAAACAATGGAACTGGTTTTGTCCTTGTGTTACTGAGCATAATGGTTCAATGCCATTTTCAGCTATCAGTACAGGAACGCAGGAGACCTGTGCAACTTGCTTCCACTTGCTCATCAGAAATTAAGTTATTTTTTACAATAATTTAGTTAACTGATTTCATAAAATTAATGTAGTGGTGAGTTGGTGACTGGATTTTTTTTGTCTGCACAATAAAAGTCAACTGCATTCCTGTAATGAATTGTCATAAATATTGATCTCCCTTGAATAATTGGAAAGCAGGCTGTATACAAAGTGTAAATTGACACTAAAATAATTTATCTTCATGTAGGTAAGGCAGATCAATGTAGTTCTCTATGTACTTGAACGTTATCTTCCAGCATTTTAGTTAGGTATTAATCAGTCGGGCTTTATATGGTCATTGCAAGTGCACCCCAATCATCAAAAATTTTACTGTAATAAAAATGTTGATGTATCCTCTCTGCCGCTAAAACCTGTAAGAATTTTTCATTAGGTCTGAAGGAGACTGGTTTCTTCCATGCCCAGCCATCAACACCGTCCCTTGCACGGGATACAGAAATAAAAATCTGATAGGCAACAACCCCTGTATATGAAGTGATGAGATGAGAAAGACAGAGGGGATCCAAACACCGTCCTGTGCAAATGCACTGGCACAAGGCAAGCAATCCGCACACCTGAGCCGAGGAGGTGACACCTGCAGAAGTGTGTGCAGGGATTCTGATTTGGAAGCCAACATTGTAATTACTGATCCACGCATCTAAGTGATAGCATTTAGTTTTCTCTTGTAGGAGAACGTTGGGAGGGTGGAGATTTTAACAGCAGACAGATGGAGATTCAAGGGCAACCCCCGAAAGTGTCAGTCCGGCTTTCTAAATGCCATGCTTAAAGGCAGGAGAGCTCGCTCTTGTTATCTGTCAAATATCTGACCTGATTATAGAATTACCTAGCTGTGCGGCGCCACAGTTTCTTAACAGCTAAAGGTCATATGTTGGCAGAGCATACTCTGCTGAGAATAATTTTTAATGATTGCAAAATGAGCATTTCCTAACGAAGTGGGATTGAGGAACCCAGCCTGTCTGTGTCCCTCCTAAATGCCTCTCATACCACGTGCATGAAAGACTCGAGTGGGACTCCATCCAAGAGCAAAACAAACTGACACAGAACACAACTCGCTTATGGCAGCTGGGGGAAAAAATGTCACTGGAGAGGGACATGACCCCATCAGTGTGCATCAAGTGCTTGCCCTCAGAAGTGGAGAGGAAACCAATTAATGCACTGTCTGAAAGCCAAAACCCCTTCAAAAACCACGACTCCAAGGCCAGTTTCATGCGCTAGCAAAGACCTACCCATTTTAAATCATGTACCCAGTAGATGTCTTGATCAGACTTTTCCAAAGCCAGACGTGAAGTGAGGGAAGTCAGATGCCTGCTGCTTCAACAGCAATTACTTATTTGTGAAACTGGCACCTGTGATAGAATTTCTGCTCAACTTCATGTGGTCCAAAAACTTCCACGGGCGAGTCCATCTGTGGCTGGTCAGTTCCAGCACCAGTGCCAGGTTTTACCTTGGCTGATGTTTCAAATACAAAGCAGTTATACATCAGTACAAAGTCTTATATAGGATTGAGGACAGTATGTGCGTATCTGCGCATAGACAGGACCAGAGCTGCTTGGGAGTTCATGTATTGATATTATTACTTAACCTCACAAAATTCCCCTCTAATGTTCTTGGCTCCCGAATTAGGTTTTTCCCATATGAAATCTGTTGCTGTCACTGGCTGTGCCAAAGGCTGCTGACGTAACAGAATTAATCATCATAATCAGAGTAAGGAATTATTCATTCTCTCATTGAAATGTCCTTGCGCTGATCCTTGCAAGATCAATCCTCCAGAGCTAACACGTGTTCCTGCGATGATGCCATACGAGGAGGCCCAGCACTGCCTACAACAGATGCTCAGGATACCTGCTGTCGTTTAGCAAGGTCACTGCTCAGTGGACAAAGGCATTTATTTGCTTTATCTTTGTTCTGCTGCTCACACCACTGAAAATGCTGTGATGTGAATGGGGCTGGAAACCAGGCCCAGATATTAGGCCTGTGGGGGCTGGCCTTCAGGGCCTCAAAACACACAAGTTTGAGCTGCTTTAAAGTAATCACAGAATCACAGAATTGTAGGGGTTGGAAGGGATCTCAAGAGATCATCTAGTCCCATCCTGCAGGTTCAAGCTAGAAGAGAGAAACATAACCATGAGCATGCTTTCTACTGAGTTGGTCAGTTAGTGACAGGACAGGCAGGGCACGATGCTGTGGGTTGCACTTTCTCCTCCTCCTCTGCTTATTCAGTAAAATCAAGAGCAGGTGGTCTGTTGGGGCTGGGTCCTCAGAAGTGCCTTGTTTTGGTTGTCTTGAGGTAAACTGCAGGAGCAGGATAAACCAGGGTGTGAACACATACCCTAGATTTTTCGAAGTACAGGCCTGAGACAGGCTTAGTGCCAGTGGACACAACCCCCCATGCATAGCTCCATGTTTGTACACCCCAGTACTGCAGAGCACACTTTCTGGTGGGGAGAGAGTTGGGTAAAAATATATGCCCCAGGATTGCACATGACATCTTTTCCTGTCCCTGATTAAAGGACATTTTGAGCTGGGGGGGAGGGGGTATGGTAGTTTTAACATGTAATCAGAAATACCTCAGTTACATACAGTACTCCAGAAAACCAAGACTTTATGCTTTAGTTTTTCCACGTCTGTGATGGCCATTTAAACAAAGCTTAAGTAAAGCTTGAATGTCAATCACAGCAATATTTACTGTGCCTGTAGGCTCTAAAACCCAAGAGCTCTGGCCACCTCTGCAAGCTCTTTCCTAGCATTAGTTGGTTACAGCAGCAGAACCAGCTCATTTTAAATTAATTTGGTGCCTTTTCATTTATACCCAGGTGTGATTCACACCTGTGACTGTGAGTCTCCTGGTCACTCCTGTTGCAGGTTTGCTGAGTTTGTGTCTAGCAAATGAACATGAAGGTACTCGTGACGTAGCCAACTGCTTCAATTGCCCATTGATCGAGTAGCAGCATGTGTGTGGCAGAGAACTGGACAAGCTTCAGAAGTGCTCAGAGTCCTGTTTGCTCGGGCAGAAAGCACAGTAGTGTGTCTTACAAGACATTGCATGCATCTATTCCAGTCCTGATCCTATTTCCAGAGGAACCAATGGCAAAGCTCCTATTTATCCAAGTGGGAGCGGTTTAATAATCTTTAGTATCCACAGCTCATCTTAAAATGTCAAGAGGTGTTACAGAGCAAGGCTTGAGGATAAGCTGAAGTGAGGAAGATGGAGCAAAGCTTAACGTGAGGTTGATGTGCTGCCATTAGCATAAAAATATTTGTTCTAAACTTCAGCAGTTCTACTGGAAAGTGCTTTTAAGACTGAACAAGGAAGCTCTTCAAAGCAGGAAGAGATAAGATGCTACAAAACACATTTAACAAGATGTAGAAATTTAATTACTCATCTCCTGAAAGTCTGCACAGAGTCCATAAATATTGCTAAAAGCTCAAGGCAATTAGGACACAGACGAATTTTCTCATCTCTGCTTTGTACGTACATAAATAGGAAACACAGTAATTGACAAAATCACAGCCTGAGCCATCCAGTTGGCACCAGCCCTCTGCAGCTTGGACTCTCCATCTCCTACCCACGGAACTCTACAGTAAACACATTATGTAACTAATGACACTTCTTTATTAAGATTGTGTGTACTGAAATTAGCAACCATGCATCTGAAATTTGAAGCAGGGCCTAGTTTAGGGCTTGGGCAGCCAGGACAGACAAAATCAGCACGAGAACGTCGCAGACGTGAGGATGGTTCCCCGGGGAAGCCGCTGGTTTCCCTTTGCTGAGCAGCCCACAGGCTCAGCGGCCGGTGCTGTGCCTTCTGCAGCTGGGGCCTTCCGTAGCTACTCGTCCAGTATTGGGGGGAGGCACGTGTGTGTATCACATGTCAGTCTCCAGACAAATTAAGCTACGAATACCACTAAACATGTAGTTTTGCTATTAGTTTACAACCATCCTGCTTTTAAGTGCTGCACAATGTTTTTTGAAAAGAGGAACAACTACAGAGCATGAGAAAGCCCTGAGGCTACCTCTACTCTTGCTGTTCCTTAACACTACAGTATACCAAAATGTTTGCTGGGTTCTTTTTAACCCACGTTGGAGGCCAGTGATTCTTCCACAGTCACAGTGTTCCCCAAACAGCCGTAATTGGAAATCCACTTTTGTTTCCTTCCAAAGTGAGAAGCACTGAGTGCCTGCAGGGCCTGAGTAATATTTTGACTTCACCATGATGTTTCATGACATCTGCTGTAGATTTTCACATTACAAAACCACTGAGTAAGTTTTTTTTTTTAATTTATTTTTTATTAGAGAGTTAGAATGCCAACAACCCACAACTTCTTTAGCAGGTGATACAAATTTTTACTGCTGTACTTGCCCATCGCTCTTCCTACTGTTTTATTTTTGGCATAGAGAAAGAGGTTGATTCTTTTGAAAGTGAATCACTGCTCGTCAGGCACATAAACCCTTGGGCTGCCTCCAGACTGATTTAAATTCAGCACCTTATTTTGATGGCACAGACAAGGATGAGCCCCTCTGAGACTTTCCCACCAGCAGGAGAGATGCACAAGGACCTCATCCTGGATGTCAGCATCAATTCAAAGCTGTGTGCTCTCCTGCCAGTTCAAGGTGATAACAGCTGAAACGTGACCTTTCCCTAGATGTCTCTGGAAGCCTGCAGAAACCCAAATGCTGCAGCCACTACCTCTTTTCAAACACATACTGCCTGGAAAAACAACAACTACAAAGCTAAATCCCACAAAGAAGGTATTTTCACTCCACTTCTTCCTCAGGGATAACAGAATGCATCTACAAGCTTATACAGAAGTCATTATTACTTGTCTTTTCTTACTAAAAAATAATCTATTGAGCACAGATTTGAGTGAGAAAGAAAAACAGCAACAGAAAGATAAATAAAGATGTTAGGCTACCAACAGCTGAACACCAAAGCGCTTTGGAAGAGGGGTGTGCAGAGACAATACCATATGCTCACAATTGGCTTTTTCTGTACCCTCCTCTTCAGGCTGAGAGCACAGGCCAAGACAGCGGAATGTAGAGCTTAACCTCGGCTTTTTTGTTTGCTAAAGCATTCACAGTTCCCAGGGAGCACCATACAGTTTCTTGCTAGGCATTTACTGCACACAGCCACTGCAACCAGATTTGAAACATTAGGAAGAAATGGGGAGTTGGATGATAAATGGCATTCCTGCATATTCTCTTAACTTGGTATGACACGTATTTCAGAGATCCCATCATGGCATCTACATGCTAATACTGCACTAGCACACTCCTCTGTCTACCATCAGAAATAGTTTCTAAGCACAATGTAGAAGCCTCTCCAACAAGCAACAGTTCCAACCTTGGTTTAAGCCATCAAGTATCTGTCAACTAAGGGCAGACGTGCACCCAACGCACTGGAGCACAGACACACACCTGCCACCCCTTGGGCTCTGTCAGGGTTGCTGCACCACAGGATGCTCAAACCCTGCCCCAAGCCCAGCTACAGGATGCAAGAGCATCCACACAGCACTTTCCCACGGCCCTGCATAACCACCCTTGAAAGCACCAGAGCTCGCTCACACGGGAAACCGCTCACTGCCACAAGCTTCCCCACTCCTCCCCAGGGCTGTGAACCATCTCCTGTCCTTGCCACCAGCTGCATCCGACCATCACACTTCCCTGGTAGAGAAAGTTAAACCGTCACCCACAGGCAAAGTGGCTCCAAGCCAGAACACCAGCCAACACTCTTCTACACCACAGAAGCTCAGAGCTCCCTTGCCGCCTGCTGCCCTGTTTATAACCTTCTCTCCATCTGTCCCCCGTCAGAAGGGCCCCGTTGACCCCTCCCTGACACGACTGGTGAGCCTGGCCTCTCTCCACAGCTGGCCTTCAGCACCGGCAAGCCCGATGATATACCGCATCCTTTGCCTGTTGCTGTTGGATGAGCTGCCCTGGCCCTTCTGCACATTTGCAGATGCTGCCTGATCAAGTACTGAGTCCTGCTGCACTTTCCCGCTGCTTTGGAAGATAAAATGTTGCAGCATGAAGTATAAATAACATTTATCCTGTTTAAAATGTGACAGATCTCCTGTGCTATGCTATTTTATTGTATCAAGAATGAATTTGCAGATGATGATACATATTTCCTACCGACCCTGGATGTTTTATCATTGCAGTACTAGCATTCTTGTTATACCACCTTCTTAATGTATTAATATGACTGTCTCAGCTTCTAGAAAACTAAAATATCATCTCATTGTCTTTTACATGCTGCAATTTCTCTTGGGATATTAAAGAAAAAAAAAAAGAATTATGGCTGTATCAGATTATTAACAGCAAAAATGAGCCACAGCCCCTGCAGTGCCATAGAATCACAGAATCATAGAAACAGAATCATCGGGATTGGAAGGTACCTTGAGAGATCACCGGGTCCAACCCCCCTGCCAAAGCAGCTCCCTAGCTCATAGTGCACAGATAGGCGTCCAGACGGGTCTTGAATATCTCCAGAGAAGGAGAATCCACCACCCCCCTGGGCAGCCTGTCCCAGGGCTCTGTCACCCTCACTGTGAAAAAGTTCTTCTGCATATTGGTGCAGAACTTCCTATGCTCCAACTTGAAGCCATTGACCCTTGTCCTGTCTCCACAGACCACTGAAAAGGGGCTGGCCAATTCCCCATGTATCCTATATTGAAGATATTTATAAACATTAATAAGGTCCCCCCTTAGTCTTCTCTAGGCTGAACAATCCCAGCTCCCTCAGCCTTTCCTCATAGGGGAGATGCTCCAGGCCCTTAATCATCTTTGTAGCCCTTTAAACATATCTGGAAGTCTCAAGTCCTGTTGGAGACAGTTGGCTCTCAACTTGCTTCCAGCTTCATGAAGTGAAGAGGTCTTCCCACGTGTTCCATTACCGCTGTCCTAAGCTGCAGCCCGGCCAAGCATGCCCTGGGCTGACAGACATTGCTGGAGCTGACAGAGAAGTAGTGTTCAGCCTGAGCGATGATCTGACCCGTGAAGCTGCAGGACGCAGTGTTTTGTTTCCCACTAAGCTCAGCTCCTTTGGTGGAATACCCTAAGGTGGGAACAAAAGCCAGGTGATCTGTTATGTTCTTCACTGGACTAAATCCAGCATCTGCATTTTTCTCTAATATATGGGCTATTGTCAAACCGCATTATTAATAACAGTGAGGGATGGTTCTCCTGTACCTATCTATCCCTTCAGCTCCCCATGTGCCGCTCTGTGGGCTGCAGTCCTTCACTCATCTCAGTCTCAGCACTCTTCCCTCCTGCCAAAGACCCTGCTGCTGCCTGCTCGCTGTTAGGTTCAGTTCAACTGCAGGAGCTGGTGTCTATCACCCAGTAAACCATGACACTGTCAGGCTGAGCTGGGTGCCAGCAAAACATTGCCTGCAGATCAGGAGAAGGGGTTTACTTTTGAAGCCCTGCAAGGTGCTTTTGCAGCTGGGTAAGAGACAGAGAGCCCAAGCACGGCTCACTCCTGTTTACCCAGAAGTGGCAGCTGGGAACAGCAGAAGGCAATTCTGAGGAATCTCAGCCCAGCACCAGTCGCTGCTTTCTGGGGAGCCATTTCTGCCTAAAGAATTGAGACTTATCAAGGACCAAGGCAAAGAGCACAAGCCCCAGCTGCTTGCAGAGCCCGCGCTCCCTTGAGCGGCACCTCTGTACAGAGCCTTGCTGGCTGAAGCTAAGAGCACACAGCCATGGCCTCTGAAGCTAAACAGAAGGACCAACACAAAAAGCTATTTGCCTGCTTTGGTTTTCTGCTAACGACAGGACTTCCCACCCTCAGAGACTCAAAATTAATGAATATCTGTGCATGTAGAATTAGTGCCTGTAGGTTAAAAGCCCCTCACTTAAGACTCGGGTCAGTCAGCCTCTGTGTCTAGTGTAGGAAATAAGCAAGCAATACTTTCCCATCATTTAAATGGACCAGTTGTGCAACTGGTCCTGGGAAAGTCAGAAATGTGCTGAGATACCAGGTATCCACTTCCAGGTGCTGCTTATGAACAACAAAATGCCCAAGGTGTCTTCTGAGGGCCCAGTCTGGAAACGTTTTTTCCAAACTCAGCTTTCACACACATGAGGCCTCTGTTGCCATCTTTATTGGAAATCTGTGGCACCCTGGCTGGACTCTCTGCTGTTACAGCCACACTCTGTGGGGAAGAGGAACCTGACACAATGCTGGACTGCAGGAATGCCATTAGAAGATGTGGAAGATGAAGGAGAGGTTCCAGGAGAAGGAATTCCCAGGTCTATTGGATACTGCGATCTATTTTGAGGAGTTGGAATTGCATGCCATCCTTAGTAATTTCAGATTAATCCTGAGCTGGGGCTGCACCAGAAATCCCTGGGATTTGTTCTTATTTCTTCCATGGAAAGAGAAGTCTTTAATTTCGCTCTTGCATTCAGTCAGCCACTGTGAAATGTTCCATCATGGCCGAAATGGTGAAAGCTGTTTCTCCATCTGTGCCTGTAAGCCATGAAAGCATCAGCTTTTGATACAAATAATCAGGAGTCCTTTAATGCTTTGAAGATCCAGCAGATCTGTAGAATTTTCTGCTTTTACTAATGCCACTAACTTTGTCCAGATTACATGGAAACCAGTCAGTAACTTGATACATAAACTGCTACCACTGTCTGGTTGGAAGAGCCAACAGAGAACAAACGCTCTGTTAATCCAGTTTCAGATGCACCCAGGCGATTATGCAACCGCTCGGGTATTCAGTCACCTTTGTGATTTCAATTACCTACTTTTTATCTGCCTGGGAAGTAACTATAAAGTTATCAGCGTAAAACTAATAAAGCAGAGAGTTCTATAAAAGTGGCAAGTGTGTT
Source organism: Gallinula chloropus (assembly GCF_964237585.1). Lineage (NCBI taxonomy): Eukaryota > Metazoa > Chordata > Aves > Gruiformes > Rallidae > Gallinula > Gallinula chloropus. Next base: position 57,934,364 of record NC_140088.1, read on the forward strand.
ACTGCAACTGCTCCAGGCAATGTAACCTACTTCTGCATAGTCACAGATGGGAAAGGTTTACTGTCTGCATTTTATATGCACAGAAAGACAAGGAAAACATGAAAGCAATCCTGCTTCCTCTCCAAACTCAGTTTTCCCTTCTCTTCACCTGCCCCAGCAGCCAAACCATCAAATCAGTTTCTTTTAAAGGAAAGGGCTCTTGATAGGACTGTGCTGTAAGATGAAGGAGACGGTTATTAACTAAAATTGTATTGCAGCTTAGGGGAGAAGAGGAACAGAGTAGAGGTGTAGTGGGTTCCAGAAACCCAAAATGTAGCCAGTGTAAATGGTATTTTTATATTTGATCGATCAGGCAAATGTGTTACTTTAGAGATAAGGCAAAAGTTGTCATACTGAGAGATGGTTTCTAGCCACACTGTCATCTGGTTAAAAAGAGGCAGTACCCAAGGGCTCTGCTTGTTTATTAAAAGCATCTGTTTTATTTCCAGAAGAAAAATTGAAAATCATTGCTTCAAAAAGTGTGTGACGGAACTGGAGAGACAGAATTGGTTTCAGGCTGGGAAATGTCAGGGGTCCGGACTCTGCTCCTCATGAGACACGATTGCCGGTCACACCAGCAGTCCTGCTATCTCCAGCAGCACTCCTTTACTGCCTCAGAGCTCCTCACTGCAGTACCCAGCTGTGCGGTTCACCTGCCTGGGTTTACCATGTGCAAACAAACCCCATCGAGCTGTGAAGTGGTAAAACACCAGCCCAAAGCCAGCGGGTGAGGCTCAGCTGCCTGAGCCCACTGTGCCTGAGCAGCACCTGAGCCAGGTGGGTCAGAGCTCCTTTGGGTGTGTCTGTAGGAGACGGCACAATGCTGGGTCACAGGCCCAGGGTGCCCTAAAACAGTGTTGTGTGCAGCAGGGCCGACAGCGTCTCTCTTTCAACATCTGGCCTGATGTAGCAAGTCTGATGCTGAAGCTTCCTGACCTACTCACAGCAGGGGCTGAGGCCTCACCACAAGGAGCCCGAGCGAGGGCTGCTTGTTCCCAGCGGGAGAAGAGCAATTTTGCTATGCCCCAGGAGCATCTCTGTGCAGGAGCAATACCTTTGTGCTCCCAGAGTCCCTTGCATGTGCCAGTTTTTGGAGGCATCAGACTTGCCACACCTCTAGGGCTGGAAATCCCAGGTCAAGAGACACCAGCTCTCACAAGCTTGCTGAGACTCCTCACTAGGGCAAAACTCCCCCTGAGGTCTTACCTTTCCTTGAACTGACAATGGGAGGGAGCTCCTACTCTGGGCAAGAGCAGATCATGAATTCTGCTGCTATTTAGATCCCAGTTTGCCAAATTCAGAGGGCAAGATGGAGAAATACTTGATTTGAGATGTGTTTCATCTCCCCTGGCTGCTTCATGAAACCTAAAGACAGAATATGACGAAAAGGTTATTTGAGGATGGAGTTGCCTTTCTTTTCAGCAGTGTACTATCCACTTTTAGTGTTTACTAACTTCCTGGCTGTACAAAATGTACATGGCTGAGAGGTTTCTCTTGGTCTGTAGTCACTGCCACCAAGGAATTCCTCCAGACTCCTTTGCCTTTCCTCCTGAGCTCCTCCGAGACCTCAGCTGCTGTCCCTGGCAGCAGACCAAGGGGAAGCAGCTTCAGTTAAAGCTCTTCTTGTAGCAACAAAACACAATTGATCAGCCACGTTCTGTCGGTGCCAGTAGCTTTTGGGAGCTGGCACTTTTGTAATGCCTGGTTTCTTTTTCTTCAGGTTTCAGGTATGCAATATAAAGAAACCCTCCAGAGAGTTATTTTTCTTTCTTTCATCCTTTGAGCTGAGTTTGAAAACAAAACCTGCTGCAGCTGAGAACCCTTGAAAATATCAGTTTGGATCGATCTCAAGCCAAGTCTGGGAGGGCCTTTTCCTGCCCATCAGGTCTGCAGGCAAAGCAGAAGACAATATGCCAGAACACCACCTCAACAGCTAAATGCCTGGCAGAGCAAGCAGAAGCTGCTGAGCAATGCAGCTACAGTGTCGGGGTAGTCAGCAGTTGTAGGAAAAAGGCAGCAGCATGCCAAGATACCCACCAGTGAAAACGTAATGGACTTGTTCTGCCAGGACAGAGTGAAACGCCGACTTTCGGAGCTAGAGCAGTGGGCAAAGCCTTAACGACTGAATTGTGTAAGTGCTGCTTGCAGAGTAATAATGCAACCGCCTTCCTCCACTGCATGGGCATCTTACTTTCTTGAAAGGGTAAGTAACTCCTTGCAGTCAGAAGAAAACAAAAGTCACTCAGAAAATCCAAGAGCTGAAGAAGGTATCCCTCACTTGGCAGTGGGCAGGAGTTGTCTGTGATGCCCTTTGCTGCTCTGTCAACATGTCTGGCTGAAGTTCTCCACACAGGCCAGTGAGATGCTACTGGCTGCCTCAGAGTGTGGGGCACACCAGCCCACAGACATCCAAACTGGGTTAGTCCTCAGCTGCTTCGGTGTGAATTCAGGGTGGTTCCTTGAGCTGAACTGGAGGCATTCTGGATTTATACCTGCGTGCTTACTGGCAGGTCTTGGCCTGCTGCAGTGAAAGATCCTAATCTCACCGTCATCCCCATGGGATATTGACTTTAACAAAATACTCTATGCTTCATTTCTCACCGTTGCAAAACAACTTAATGGATCATATACTTAGGGGAGCACTTCCATTAATTTCTAGCTTACATTCTCACTCTTTCACAACACCAAAATGTCAGTGGCTTCAGCCTTTTCAATACCTTTTCCTCTGAGAGCACACAAGAAAAAAAAAGAAGGGAAAAAAGAGAAGCTTTTATTTAGCCAAAGCCATCCACATACTACCTCTGAGCATGGAGGAAGAGTTATACAAAGGCCCTTCCACTTACCTTTCCTCTCAACAGGCTAAGCCCCCCCCCTTATTCCTCGATGATTGACATTTGTTTGTTTAGTGTGACCCTGATTCTCTTCTTGCTCACACATTTATCAAGCATGAAGGTTTGCTATAGCTGACATCAGTGGAATTTTATCAGCATAAAAGCAGACAAAAACCTAAGTACAACTGACAGAAGAGGCAGCTTCTGAAAGCAAAAATATGCGTTTGCTGTCTGAGAGAAATGAAACTTATACTTGTCTATTTGCAGCTATATTCCTTTGAAGCATTACAAAACCCCGTGAAAATGTAGATGTTAGAGACTGTATAATCACTTAGAGAGTTAATGTGCATAAACATATATAAAATGATTGTTTGCATTTTTCCTGCACGGCCTTTTTACTGTATTACTGTATAAATCAGACCTATTTTATTTTCACTTGCTAAGCCTTGTACTCTTTTAAAGCATCTCAGTGAACAAATACGTATTTCCAAATCCTTACAGCCTTAAAAAACAAATTTACTCGTATTTTCACGGAAATGCCTCCCAGAACTTTTTCTACAAAGCATATTATTCAAGTTAGGACTGGGGGATTTAATGGCTCAGGATATTATTTCTAACCTGTAAGGTGCATGACAAATCTGAGCACAAAATGTCATGTCACAGAAGAATAGCAAGTCTTAACAGGAGAACTCGAAGCTTACCAGGCCCATACTGTTACGGTGGCAGCTGCGCTAATCACAGACACAGTTCTCTGAAAATCATCATCGTTTCTCTCATGCTTCTGCTGGTACCCAAGAGCATATGGCCATCATCACATGGACAAGGTAGCCGCAAGTCATACCCATGCAGAAACGAGGAGAAAAATCACCCATATCATTTGAAGCATATGGACCCAACGAGGCTTGAAAGCTGGGCTGAGCGGAGGGCTAAGGCACGCTCTGCTGGCAGCAACTGACCGTGTTTCTCAGAAAGGGAGATCCTGGAAACTGATGTCTCCCTCGTGCCAAATACAAGCTGGTTTGTAGAGAGCAGGACAAACCAGCGAGGTGTATGGGAGATGCTGCCTCAGTAGGAAGCTCTCAATTTAGCAGTTTGTCTTGGAGAAAAATCACAGGCAGGTTAGGAGAAGTTGCATGGCAAAGGAGAGAGGTGTGCTTACAAATCTTTTCCTTTTAATTGATTAGACTTCTGTTAGACAGCAAAGTCCTGACCATGCTGGATGTATGTTGTGCTCCTGAAAAGCTGCTTACGGGTGCACCAATGCCTTTGGGCTCAGCCAGCACGTGGGACTGACTCTGGGTGGGTGGGTGGTGAAGGGCTACCAGCCCTCCCCACGTACAACACACAGTCTGGTAGTTTTCCCTTGCTGCCCTCACATCAGCCATGGCTTTCTCAGTCGGCTCATCTATATTTGCATGTTATTATTTACCCAGTAGCACTGCTGATGGACCTTCTGCCCTCGGAGACCACGAATGTTACAGGCACGAGCAGTGCCAGGGAGGAAGGACCCTGCAGTGTCCAAAAGTGATTAGCTCTACTTCCAGAAGGGGAATTCAGTGAGAAAATGCATTACAGCCTTTGGTCCTTGCCAATGACACAAAGGCTCCGGCTGTAATGTAGATGTCTGTCTAATGGGCACTGGGCTAAGACCAGCAAAATGCGATTCATACAGGCCACTGAACAGCTTCTGATGTTAATGACTTTCGATTACCACTGGCCGGAGTTGCATCTGTATTTTATTAACACTGTGTACAGTGTGAGTAGAATTCCAGATGGAGTACAAAGTACCTTTTTCTTCTTTTGCCTGCAATTGCAAATGCTTAAATCGTACTTGTAGCTGTTTTATGACTTGACATTGACCTCAAACTCTGTGCATTCGCTACAGTGGAACATTGTGATTTCTAGGGAGTGGAAAGATCACACAGAACCTGTCGATGATCTCTATGATGCAAAAGAAAAAAATAGTACCATGTTTAAATAAATATTTCTTTCCATTTTGTCTTTGCATTTTTATTGCTTCCCCAGGTCACTTGAAATTGTCCTTCACAGGTCAAGCTACAGTTGCTCTGCAGACAGCAAAAAGAGAGTGCTTTAAGATCATTAGAGCCCTGAAGATGTTAGAGCAGGCCAGATGATTTGCATTTCTGAGGGGAAGTCTCTTATTTCTGAACTGTTCACCTATCATTGATCTGAAAATGTTCCTTTTTTCTTGATGAAAAAGCTCGTCCTCAAAATTAAGAAAGACGTACTCCTAGCCTTGATGTGCCACCTGTTAGCTCCCTGATGTGCCCAGCACAGTCTGGGTGGAAGTGATGATGATGATGATGGAGGAAATGAGCATCACTTCAGGCTGTGGAGCTGTCCTGGGTCTCAGTGGATAACACGGAGGAAAAGGCGATGGGAGATTCAGCCCCAGCTCAGGGACCAGATGCACCATCTGCTCTGCTCCACACTTCCCCCACGGCAAGGCAGCCGCTTCCGCTCTGGCACGAGCTTTTTTTCAACTTGCTGCTCGCTGCTGGCAGGCAAAGCTGTGCAGCCTTGTCAAAGTTTCAATCTGAAGTGGATGCTTTAACGAGGCTCCTTCACATCCCCATCAGATTGGACATGGGGTGCCTCTGCACCTGAACTCCCTTCTCCACCATCCCCTTCAGCGGTGGCACACGCTGCCACATCTGGGACATGAGGAGGACAGGACAGATGCTCAGACCACAAACAAAACCTCGAGAACTATCAGACCTGTAGCATCCTGTAGTGGCTTTGCCACCACTGCCCTTTCTTGCCTTCAGGTAATCGGTGGCCTGTATTTTGCTTTTCTGCCAGGTTTCCTTTTGCCCAGGCAGGATCCCAGCCTCGGGAACACGGGTGGCTGCCGGGACGAATGCTTCCCTTCCCAGGGACGCCTTTAGATGGCTCTCGCCCGCAGCGGTTGCAGTGGCCGCAGCCGGGCTGTGCTGAGTGATGGCCCCGAGAGGGACGGTCTGCGAGCTCGAAGTCAGGCTCAGGGGATCAACGAGGATGTGTGAAAATAGTATATGGCAAAAGTTAATGGAAAGGAGTGCCTCATTGCTCACGGAGCTGTTCTTAAGGCGGTTACACACAGAGAAAAAGAATCCGCAGAAAGAGCATCCCCCCTGCACCTGCCGTGTCCCCCTCCCCACCTTCCCGCAATCCTCTTACTTATTAGAATTTCAACACTGATTTTCTTTGAAGTACAGCCTGTATTTTAGTTATATTATTTCCATTCAGGCTGTGGAAATAAAACTTATGACTGTGTTGATCTCTCAGATCTGCTCAGAGTCTTTGAAATTTGCATTAGATTATTCTAATCACTTAGCCTCATTGTATATATTTACACAAGCACTTTTGATGTTTAAACAGACCAGGCTGCAACGAGAGGTGCAGGGGGAAATACATACCCCAAAGAAAAGGAATGCTCTTTTTATTCAGACCACATCTTAAACTCAAAGTTTGCAGATAAAGCAGAGGGTTGATGCCTCTGGGGCCCAAGGGGAATGACTGTAAGGCTGGGAAGATGGAGGGTCTGACTCTGCGTTCAGCTGCCACAGGCAGAGATGTAGAAGGGCTGGGTCCCAGTGAGTGCCAGGAAGGTGGTGAGGACTTGTCTTCTCGTCCCCTTTCTCATCACTGTAACCTGCACTTATGGCCATCCTGACAGAAGAAATTGTTCAGTCTGAACCCATAATGTCTATATCTACAGACACAAGCTTCTGGGGGCTGACCAGAAGGAGCAGCTGCCAAATCTTGGCTCTCCTGAATTCAATGGGAATAGTAAAATAACATTTTTGGAGGCAGCAAAAAGCCTGGGAGTGTGGCGCAGTTGTGTTTGCTCTGGCCAGACCTGCAGGACTGCAAGTGTTGCAGCCACATGATCAGGTTAATGAATTTGATCTTAGGACTAGTTCTGTTAGATCCTGAATAAGAGGCAACAGTGGAGACAGAAACAACCCCTGCTAAGCAAATATGCCCAGGAAAAGGTGGTGGGGGCAGGCCAGAAAAAGGAGAAGGAATCTTTCCTGAAGATGCAGGAAATTGCATTAACTCAGGTGGAGTTCAGCTTTGCAAAGGCTAGGTAGGGATTTTATTTCCATTTGCATATTAATATAGAAAAAATATTTGCAATTATTGAAGTAGCATAAAGGTGGAATATTCTGGATGACCCTGTTAACTTGATCTTACAATGAAATCTACAGCAAATCATCCATTATCCCACATACTGCCCTAAAGACTAAAAACCACAGTAGACTATGTCAACGTAGTATTGATTCTGTCACTTGAGATGGTGACATTTGTGGGTAAGGACCTTTAAAAAAAAAGAGAAACCTGTTCCAAGAACGTACACTTCCATAAACTCAATGACAGATGACAGCAGACTTTCTAACTCACAAGCTGAAACTGATCTATCCACTTAGACATGCAAATGTCATGTTTTGAATAAGTCTAACATTTTGAATTGCCACCAGTGAAAACAGCTTTCTCCATCGGCAAGGTGGATTTTTCAACTCTGCTAAGCTTGTAAACCATGCAGAGTAGAGGATGGGAAAAAAAGGACAAAACTAAAATGTTATGCTTTATGAGGATTCGGTGATCTAAAGAGGTTTTTAAGGTAATATTTTCCACCTCATAATCTTTTCACAAGCAAACATTTTGTGAAGCCTAGTTACCTCCCTTCCTAGGACTACCTAAAACATGGTGGCCAGGGCCAGGACCTGAAGAGGAGTGCACTCATGGCCAGCGCTGGGCAGGCAGTCACCATACACACTTCTCTGGCGATGCAGCAGGAGGAGCACCCCCAGGACTTTCATTCTGGCTGTTTTACTTCATCCTTATTCCTACCTTGCAAGTCATATGCCTTGGTGCACTGGTGATGAGGTGCTGTGACCCCCATGAGGCACAGACAGGGGACTGAGAAGCTAATGGTCCTTTCCCACCTTAAACAACATGAATTTGTGAAGCAAATAGAAACACCAAGAGATTCATAACTATCCCCCACAGAAATATGACAAGACCAGATAGCACACACAGAAGGAACTATGTATAATCTAGTCTTCTGAGAGATTTTACCATTTTTTTACATTTAAAACCTGCAAGTTGCTAACATTGCTGCCATTGTTATACGTTACTCAGTTATATATATAGTCCATATATATATAGTATATAGTTATCCAAACTGTGCTGTGAGACCAACGGGTGTGAAAGACCTTACTAACTGTGAACCTATGTGCTAGGCAACTTTCTGGGTTTGTCACTGAGAGGATGAAGGAAACAGTTACATTAGCAGTTCAGGTTTCACCAAGGTGTATTAAAACTGAGAATCATTTTCATGTTGAAGAGCTGTGGTAATTAAGCCTTGAGTTCTAGATCCATTTTTGGAAGCAAATTCTTGAAATGATAAATATTTGTGACTAGGATTAAAAGATGCAATGAACGGACAAGCGCCTTGAAACAACTTCTGAAGTTAGTTTTGTTCAACTTCCTTATTCCTAATGAGGACAAAGGTGCCTACGCTGAGGAAGAGGAAAATTAGTGATTTGCTTGAGAAGTTTCCAAAAACACTGATATCCTTCCCTAAAATACCCTAAACTGCTATATATAAAAATCCCTTTCCTCCTAAAAAGAAACCTATCAGAAGTGCATATTTCGGCATGCTTCCTCCCTGAGGATTTCTCAGTCTAGAAAATAAACCCAAAAGGCTGTTTTTTTTCCAATTGCCTTCAAAAGGTTTGCATGTCTGCCAGGTGGTTTGCATCTGACAGAACCATCAATTCCTTCAAGGACTTGACACTGCATCCAATTTGTATCGCAAGTGACTGTAAAAGGAGGTGACTGCAGCTATTATTTTGTTAGATTTAGTCAAAACACCCCCAGAAGAGGCAGGAGGGCTTGCTGGGAATTGTTTGATGAGCCTGCTGGGAGAATAATTACATGGCCAGCAGTTTGTTCACTTCATCTTTTGTAGCACTTTCTTAGAGGTTTTTGTGTAGTTCGAGCACTTGGCTTTTTGAATTAAAGAATCTTTACTGCTTCTGTCTTTTCAGCTAATGCTGGGATTATGCAGTCTCAGATGTGCATCCCAGGGCTTCGTCTCTGTTACATGAGTTATTAGAAAATTACAATACTGTCTTCAATATCCCCCATTCTTACATGAGATGGAATTTTCTGCACCATAGATGTGACTGAATTACGAAGAGTTGCCTGCTCTGGTTGCAATGCTTACATAGACCTTATGCCCATTGGTGTTTTATTCCTGCTGCTTTGAGCAGGATGACTGTCAAAATGTCCAACTTCAATATCATTTTTTTTTTTTTGTTAAAATTGCACATATAAACTTGGCTTTTCTTTTATTTTTTTTTCTTTTTTTTTAAATGTAAGAAGTTACAGCTTGATTTTTCAAGAGCATCTTGGGTACGAGAGACCCAAAGATCTGTTGGAATTTTAATTCAACTCAGCAGCTTTTGAGAAAAAAATGAAGGGGTATGAGCCCCTGGCAGACAGTATGTGGAAGTATTCCCAAAATATTCATTCCGAGTCGACAGGAAAATCCAAAGCTGTGAAAGGAATCACATTGAAAACAAGAAGCTGTGCTAATTCAACTCAATACCAGGGGCCATGGTAGCTGTGGTTGCCTTTTATAAGGCAGGTAGGCAATTAAAAAAGAGGTGGTAACAGTAAACCAGATGCAGCGAACCATCCTGCCAAGAGCAGCCTGACTGGTCCTCTCCAAACCAGTTCTCTCCTCAGCTGCCGTTCCTGACAAAACAGACCAGCCTGAATGTATCCTCAGCCAACCCAAGCCTCTGGTTTTCTCTGGTGGGTGTAGCACACGTGCATCTCAGCTCTCCAGTATGAATGCATCCACAGAGCCCTGTGACTCCTGCTCTAAAGACATGGAGATGAATACAAAGGAAGGAGGAGAAAAGGAAGTAAAGGAGGTAAAAATTACCGCATCAGAGCCTTCTGGTGCCGGATGTATGGATAAAAATGTATTGCTTGTAACTCTGGTGAAGTAAGAGTCTGCTGTTAGAGAGCTTATTACAACCTATCGTTGTGTGCTCGGGGACTTCAGACTAACTTTATGGGAAAGGAGCTGGAAAAAATAGATCATTGGCCAAAGCTGAAAATAAAATGTTTCCTTGCTATGGAAAGAATATTAGCATTCTCACAAAAAGGTTTTATAGAAACAAGAAACATACTTTTAAAGCAAAACTCCCTTTGATGTGAATCCTGCACAAAGCACAAAAATATAAAAGGGCCTGTGGGATCCGGTTTTCTTCTGTGTGAGCTTCCCAATTCCTCTCTTTGCTAATGGGTCATTTGGGACGTGTCTTCTTTCCAGCGGCTCAACTAGGGCATCTTAGGAGAACAGCAGGGATACAAAGGTTTCCTGAATGACATAGAATCACAGAACCACAGACTGGTTTGGGTTGGAATGGACCTCAAAACCCATCTAGATCCATCCCCCCCTGCCATGGGCAGGGACACCCTTCACTAGCCCAGGTTGCCCAAAGCGCCATCCAACCTGGCCTTGAACATGCAGCTGCTGTAACCAGTTTCTTGAAGGGGGAAATATTTCTGTTTCTTTTTCCCATCATTTCTAGTTCTGCACTGTATCTGCCTCACCTTGCAGTTACCTGCCCAGCAGAAGCATAACTTGAATTTCCAGCCAGAATTAGCCCTAGCAATCACCTCTTGACAGAAGTTAGTACTAGAGAAAGATCCCCAGAAATTACTTTATGGGCAATTAAGAAATGACAAGTATATACAGTGAAAGTTCCTTTTCTTTGTTCCATTCATTAGAAATTGGGTTTAACTCTGAATCATGAGAATTTATGTCCCTTTTAAGTGTTTAGTAAATTAAGGTAATCCATATCTTTTTGAATACTGAATATCTGTCAGAGGTCAATTATATGCTTTGTGTTCCTCATAAGATTATTTTTAACTCTTGATCTTTTGAGCTCCCTTTTATTTCCCATTAAAAAAACCCGACTCTAATTTGGGACTTCATTATTTAAAACTAAATTTAATTATCTTTTAATCTAACTTCTTTTATATTGAAACAAGGCTTACTGATCTTCAATTTACAGTGATTTTAATTAAGAAAGCCATCCAGGGCACAAGAAAAAGTACTTCTAAAATTCTATTGTAAACAACAGCTACCTGTAGCAGGATTGTAAAGAAAGGTGGGGGGAGTGTTGTTTCTTTTGTAGGGGGGCAGGTTAGCAAGTTGGATATTTAGTCCTTAACTTTCCTCAGTATTCTATTATTCACCACTGCCTTGTTTACCAGGTTCTTTTAGCATCTTGTGCTGATACACCATTAGCTAACTTTAGCTCAGTTCTATTGCCTAAGAGTCAGCTTCCATTTCTAAGTTATACCTTTTAATATGCTTTTCAATACCAATTTTTAGAAAATGGGGAACTCTATTGTATACAAAAACGTTCCTTCAAGTCAACATTATATCTGTACATTATCAGCTGTTGGATTTTCCATTCCATTCTTAAGCTCAGAGAGTTACGGGTTATGCCCGCTCCTCTTCTATACAGTGGCTCCATATTGCAAATACTTAAAAATAACAAAGGATAAAATTTGTCGTGGTGAAAGGAACATACCAGATAGAAACAGCTCACCTGCTCTGCACAGCACACTGATACAGACCTGCTGCCACAGCCTGGTGCCGCAGATGCCCCCAAAGGTCTATTTGGGCCACATTGGGTAAGCAGTGCTGAATGGAGCTGAGACAGCTTGAAGCGTTTGGCTCTGCAGCATTCATACTCCCACCTGGCAGGGAGGGGACCTTTCACTCTGCACAGGGTCTGTGTGGTACCCTGTGCTCCCCAGGAAAATGCCTATGGGCATCAGAAGGCAAATCAGGCATGGAGAGGTAGGATTTTTCTCTGGGATTTTCAGGGACATACCTCCACCCATTTCTCCAGAAGGGAAAGGTGCCAGTATCTTTCTTTCACAAACTCATCAGCAAACAAGACTTTTTCAGCTGGAAGTGGCCAATGGCAACAGTGCAGTGTTCCCATAATTCCTTGTTTAATTCTCTTCTTTCTGCTACACAAGGACTTCAGCTCACGTTTTCCCCTCTCTTATCCCTGGCAGGCAGGTTTCTTCACTGAAAAACAAGAAAAAGAAAACAGGGTCAGAGTGCAAAATCAAGGAAAGGAAAATACTTTCTTGCTTAGCGATCTAGAGATACAATACTATGACTGTTTTTACTAATATAAAACTAACTGCAAAAACAGAGCAGGGAAAAAGAACCAGAGGTCCCCAGAGATCAGCCTCTAGTATGCTGAGGAATGACGTTCCCTTTGTTATTCTTTCTGACCAAACCCAGCTGGACAATGTTACAAGGACGGTGTGAGTAAGCATGTGCTGCTGGTTCCCATGCAGTGTTTCTCACACATTTAGGGCTATAGGGTGCCCACATTCATAAGCATTCAAATGACCTAAAAAAGAAAGAATGGAAAACTGCTGTAGGAACATGCAAATTACCCACAGACAATGACTGGATGCCACTACATCAAACTCACATCATACTATAACTAGGCTATTGTTCACTTTGACTGGCAGCCTTTTTAGTTTTCTCTTTTTTTTTTTCTTTTTTTTTAAGATCTCTCATTATTTTTACTGGTAACTAAGGAAAAACTTTTAATAGAAGCGTTATTCCTCTTTATTTCAGTATGAAGTAGCTCCTGAGTCTCTGTGAAACCTCCCAAGGCTACACAGCCCTTATCTTTACATGTATCTTTACATGGTGGGTTACACCAGAAGGGTCTGATTTAGGTTCTTATACGATTAAACAATAATTTGTGTAAACAAAGCAACAAAACCTCATTAGAAAATATTAACAAGGAATTTCCATTATGGAAATTAATTCACATAGGCAGAAAAATCAGATTTTATTGGCATCTAACAAGGATTTGCACAGAATTTTGTCTTCATTCGAGAATACGGAAGATCACATTTTCCTTCTTGCAAACATAGTTTTGAAGTCAATGCTCTAGAAATCACTGCCTCATCCAGGATAAAGCAACACACTGCATCTAGGGGATGAAATACCATTCATGTAGCAAAGAGAAATGTGTTTAGTCAAAGGTCAAATCAAAAGGAATGGGGTGGAAAGATTTCCCGCTTGCCAGCAGGAAGGAGGTTTAATTATTCCACACCACTGCTCATCTCATTGGAAGTAATGAGCTCCATGGCAATGCAGTGGCAGGCAAGTGGAGATTCTTTCTTCCAAACAGAAAGTTTAGCTAGGATAAAAATTAAATTTATACTAAAAAAAAAAATAATGCAGGGAAAAATTAAGTCTTGAATCTGCACACTCAGTGACAAAGATGTTTACTACTTCCTTTGAGGTGTTACAAATGCAGATCAAGTTATTTCAGACTAAAAAGATTAGAAAATTTATTCTCAAATCATAAACTTGCTGAAAGTCCTGCATCAGAAACTAAACTGTGAAGCCACGTTCTCTAGGTTGATATAAGTTGGGATTTGACCGGATGTGCATTTAAAGCCCGTGAGCACGGGACTGTGCCCAAGTTCTGCCATTCAAATATAGCCTGGTTCTGTAGCAGTCTTCTGTGAATAGCAACCACACAGCTGCTGTGAAAAGGGTGGTTTCAGGTGAAGTGAACTGCGAAGTGTGAAATAAGCTTTACAAAAAGCAATGCCTGCTTCAGGAGAGTTATTTTCTGAATTAGTTTCAACATGCACAGGCTTGCACACCTAAGTATCTGTTTATATAGATGTTTATCCTGGTATATCCCGATTTTGGAGACTTCATCATGTTGTCAAAATTAGGAGGCTGGGCTCTTGGTAGGGAGGAAAGGGCTCCTCTGAAATGCAATTTAGAAGAGGAGTCAGACCTGGGTGGTTTCTATTCCTCTTTACAAAAGGCCCTCTCTCTCTAAATTAAGAGAGGGAGCTTTGCTCGCAAAGCAACGAAAACACCTTCTTACTGATCATTTACTGAATCTCAGTATTCATTATTGCCAAGTCACCCCTACCTAGCCCAGCACCTTACAAAGTTATATATATATACATACACACTATACATATGTGCCTATAATAGACCTTTGAAAGAAGATATGTAGCAGATTGCAACTGAAAAAAGAGTCATCAAATGCCTTCTCTATTCTTCAGTTCAGCCATTCTTCTAAACAGGACTCCCTAAGTACTCAGAATCTTGGGCTTAGGATACCTTCTTGTCTTTGTATTAAATAGTAACATGCAGACACCACATAGCACAGAATACTGTTTCCATGACTTTGATTCCTGATAGGATCTACCTTTTTTTTTTTTTTTTTTTTGGTTGGAGATTTGCTTACATGATTTAGAAACATTACCTCCAGGAAGTATTTAGAAAGGAATAAAAGCAATGGTGATTTCAAATGGAAGAGGTTCCTTTGAAATGGAAACAAACCTGGAATAAGTTGCTTAGACAAAATACAGGCTGTAGTACAAAGTCCTACACCCAGAAAACTGGAAGAATTTGTAGCATAAGTAGAGATTTCAAGCCCTTTATAGCTCCTATAGGATTGAATCTCTTAAGGTATATAATAAATCCAGATGGTTTTTTGGGGTTTTTTTTTTGTTTGTTTGGTTGGGTTTTTTTATCCTGATGGTGGTGGGAAAATTCAGATACCAGGATTCAATGTAAGATCAGTGGAAACAAATTTTTTAGCTCTTCCCCACCACCACCTTCCCACAAGAGAATGGCATAAAAGAACACATCATAAATCCCACTCCCCCCCCCCCCCCCCAATTAATTTCCACATGTCTCTGATATATGAGACACATCAAGATAGCATCATAATTGTGAGGCAAACATGCTGTTTTCATAATGGAAAATTCTAATAGCTTGAGACTTTTCAATTAGAGCACTGAATCTCTGCTGCAGCACCAAGCCTCTTCTACCAGGGGACAACAGATTTAGTGGACTATCCAGGCCTTTCCTGCATCTGTTAAATCACAGGTAAAGAACTTTCAGGATTATTACTGAAATTTGATCTATTTAAGGAAACCAATAGTGAATTCTTTTCCCCTCTCTTACAACCCCTCTCTGAAGTTTTATAGGTAATTAAATGGAAGCATGATTTTGGACACATTTCTGTTCCAGTGTTGCTGGCTGCTGCTGTTGCACACACTGCAACTGTTGCAGAGGGACAAGAGATGGACCCTCTCTTTTCAACAGAAGCTCTGCAGCAGTGGCAACAAAGGTGAAATTTTTCCTCACACAGGGCACAGAACCTATCAATGGCTGCTATGCACTTAAGGAAAGATTATGCTCAGACATTTCCTATTTAATCCAAGCCAATCAAATCCAAATCTATCTAACAAAGGTAAAAAATACTACTACTATTTATTTACTCTATTAGCTATCCCATTGCTAGTTAACTGGCCAGAAACCACAGCAGGCTGGCCTCTCTCACCGGCATTCGCTCGATTAGCATTGCAGACTATGAGGCTGCATGACTTTATTCTCTCCCATCTCTGCATGAGGAAGCTGAAGCACATTCTCATGAAGCAAACCAAATCCTTCAGCTTCCTCTAAACCCAGGTTTTAAATTGCTGAAATGATTGTCTTCCAATACAACTATTTCTGAGAAGCTGGGAGACAGTGGAGATCCCGTTTTACTTCCTCTAGATTTTTCTTCCAAGAAAGCTCAGTATGAAGACAGTGACTTGTTATGGACTGAGGCAGGTTTGCATGAGGACAGTCATTCGAGGTATCCTCACCATAGATTTGGCTATAGATTCTTTAAGATTTTATATGAAGGATAAGAATGCCAGAAACATAGATCTGACTTAAGATGAAGCAGCAAAGAAAACATGACTTGAATTCACACTTACAGGAGAGCAGGCTTCCTGTGCCTGTGTTCCCTTCTCTGTATTGCCCTCTGTTAGCAGGAAGATGCATTACTGGCACTGCATGCATTACACTATGCAGGGAAGCTGAAGAGGTGCCTACAGCATAGGACTAAAAAAATATCCAAATAGTCGTGCTCACAGCACTCAAAAAAACCCCTCTGAAAAACCCCAACCCCCCCAAAAAAAACCCAAACCAAACTGAAACAAAAAGACTCCCACACCCCAGGACAGTATTAAAGCTACAGCTTACTAAGGCAGTCTTACTTTTGCTCTGTGGCCTGTTTTACCATAGAAAGCACTTTGCAGAGCTACTGTAACATTTCAATCTCTTTTTTCCTTATTTGGAAATAAAGCATCTCATTTTTAGCTTAGTGGACCTTAGTTCTGACCTTCGTCATTCTAAACCTCTGGCTTGCTGTGATTCAACTTGACTGAGATGGAAAGGTCTCTTGCATGTTATCTTTCAGTGTGTTTCATAAAAATAGGTAGTTGGGAAGAAAAGAGCAACACTATCTGGGGACCAGTTGAGTGAGTGGCAGCCTTCTTTAGACACCAGGAAAATGAGATGGTAATTGTCCCTGGGGGCAGCATTCCACAAAAAACTGTGCTGAAGGAATTCCATGTTATAATTGAGTTTGATAGTAAGAGCTGGTCACAGATTAAAGCTGTTCTCCTCTGGGTTTTGTACACAGATAATCTCTGCTTCATACGTTCCATAAAACACAAGTCAACAGACAGTGAGAACGAGACAAGCAAAGATCGGTAAAGGAGGCAGTGCTGTGGTATGTGGCCTGCTACCAGTGCTTTTCCAGGCATCACCACAAAAGAAATTTTAAAGAAGGACAAAAATGCTTAATTCTCCTTTGAAGATGGAAAAAGCAACAATGACTTTGTGCAGTGAAATAAGAGTTGATGCACTCCCTTTTGTTTGAAACCTACACCAGCCATCACACACAGGGAGCACCTAAGTGCCTATGGGTCTCCTATGTACTGTATTTAAAAACTGCAGAGCCAGTGACCTAAAGTCCTTTGTGGTGACACATTTAGCTTATGTTTATGGCATTGTGCCTAACAATACTGTTCCACTATTTCAAGCTCTATCCCCCTCTCAGGCAAAGAGAAGCACTGGGAAGGTTGGTGTTAGGATAGATATCACAATGCAGAATAAACACTGGTAGTTGTTTTAGTCCAGGTTTGCCCTTGCTCCTTTCTCACAACCACTTAGTGCCCTGTCTTCCAGCTGTACAATGTTGTATCCTTTCCCTGTGCACCCGTGCAAGTGTGTTGGGTGACAAAAAACCAAACCAAAACCCAACCAATCACAGATTGTGTATGTTTGGATAGTTAGCAATAGCTTGTACACCTGCATCTGTCCTTTACACTGCTTGAGTGTTTTGTATGTTGAGAGGGTGTTCCCAAAGAGCACATCAGCTGGAGGCATCCCTTCAGGCATCTGCCTGAAGCAGCCAGTTCACGGGAAACTATCAAAGAGGAGTGGACACCACCAAGAAGAAAGAAAGGGCAGGTGTGGGGTGCATAGATGATTAGAAGGAAACTGGTTGTACTGGAGAAGAGACTGCATTTCAAGAAAAGAAAAGGAACTGCACACAGGGATCAGGAGAAGAATACTTTCATCAGCTGGATTTAAATTTACTGACTTCCCTACAAGTGGATGAAAAACTTGTGCAGGGAAGTACATGCAAATAACCTAGAATTCTTTTGGCTGATTTCTCTGGATGTGTACCTCTCTGCTGCTAACTATAAAGTAATTAATTTCTGTACCTCTCCTGAAGTCTGTATATCTGTCTGAGCGGGCAGCGCTGTGCCCATGAGGATGTGGCCTTTGGAGTTAACACAGTGCCAGGACAGCAGCTTGGAAACAGCATCAGGGAATGGAGCTCAGGTTCTGCATCCCTGTTAGTGTGGACAGAGCACTGGTACCAAGAAATGAAGAGAGGCTGGAGCTCTCCACACAGATGTATCCTACATCTGAGAACAGTAGAGGTGGAAGCCGGTGGTGCCACAACCGTGTCCAGGCAGTCGGCATGCTCCAACACACTCTCAGGGATCAGACAAACTGCTCTCCGCGTGGGCACAGCCTGTCAGCAAGAGGGTCCCATCCCTCACTGAACCTGCCAGTATAATTTTTCCTCCCTCTCTTTTGCTGTTACAATGGCTGATGTTCACCATCAATTTTTTGTAAAAATTGGATATAGCAGGTAAGATGAAAGCTGGAAGAGAAATCTTACCTATGTACTTAGAGAGTTAAAAAAACTTACATTTGTGGCTTTTGCTTCTTTTTACATGCAAACCAGAGTAATACCCTATTTTCTATCAACAAGTAAGCCTGAATTAACTGAGGACATAACTCCCAGATTACCCTGAGCAAATGTAAGGGCAGCCTATTGTCAAAACGTGTAGCACTGTCTCTTTGGCAGCAGCCTGTGCTTGTGTCAGTACAGTGACTGCAGAATCACAGCCTCAGCTTTATTCATCTTCCCCAGACTTGTATTATCTCATGAAGACAAAAGAGAAACTTCAGACCATGCCTTGAAGGCATGCCCTTACACGTCACCTTCACTGCCACAGCTTCATGTTTCAATTTTATTGAATATCTTTATGTGTGTATATATATGTGTGTGTGAATAGTGTCATAATATCATAATTTGGATCCTCAGTCTGAGACCCTGTAACAAGAAGAGCAAAACCGTGTGGTACTATCTTGTACCTTCCTCAGATTACTTACTCCCTTTTCCCCTGTGGTCACTGGGTTGCCACATCCATGCTTTTCACCCACAAAAACATCAGCACAACCTGGTGAATTTTTCTTTGATAATAAAGAGCAATAGGAAACATTCATTTTTTTCATTCCTGGTCCAACCTTGACTTCTGTTCTCATCTCATTAAGGAAACAAACCACTAAACCAAACAAAAGCCACAGGCATCAAACATTTCTTCTCTAGGACAACTTGAGTGCTGACTCCTCTCAGCACTGAAATCCTCCAGGAGTGGCAACTGGCTCCGGGTGCTTACAGTTCCTCTGGCTAATCATCTCCCTCTGGTGTGGCACATCCTATCACCTTGCTTGTGCTTTCAAGCCAGAGGGGTTATTTCTTTCATTGCAGGGTATGTATAGTAAGGATGAATCCAACACAACTACAATTTATGCTAAATAGAGATTGTATAAAGTACACTTGGAAAAATCCTCAGTAACATCTGCTGTACTGGAAAATCTCTCTCCCGTACAGTATGGTGAAATAAGGATTCTACAGTTGAGAGAAATTTAAGCAATTTCTTGTGATTACAGAAACTATTTTTCCAGCAACCCTGGATATTAGGTGTAGGAATGTAACAGAATCTGATTTTTATTTTCATTTCAATTTTTTAGAAGAGTGTCCCTTACCAAAATTATCATTACAGCTCACAAGCAGCACCGGTATTTGCTCATATTACACCAATCATTTGGATTCCTCAAATAAGCTTGGTATTAACAAGACTTACGGACATGAAGGGAAGTATTTCTATGAACATTAGTGGGGGCTAGATGAGGGTTAATTAAAAAACCCAAATCAACAGTTGTATGAGGTTTTTGGTTTTAGTAGTGAAATAAACCAGAGGATAAAAATTGAGGAATGCAATTTGGGTAGTCTTAAAGTTTTAGGTTCCTGAACAAAAACTCTTCTCACAGGATTTCAGTTTATATGGCCTAAACTAGAACTATAGAAAAATACTGAGTAAGCTGGGAGGACTTTTATGCTGACATAATGGTTACATCGGGAATAACGAGTAAAACAAAAGTTGCAAAAGCTTGCAGATTCTAACAGAGGAACTAATTTCAACAGTAAGAGGAACCAAAACAGAGGGAACTGAAACAATTAGATTAGCTTAATTGTAACCATTTCTAAATAACAACAGGCATGGAAATGTTCAGTAATTTTGCAAGAGGAGTAACCTGTGAATGGCAAGAAGCAGTGTTCTTTTTAATGTGCACAGCTGGCAGGAGAAGAGGCAACCTGTTCAACACATATCATGTTCATCCTGCATGCTGCCTTAAAAATCCAGCCCCTTTTTCTTTGGTAAAGCTCTGGTTCAGGTTTGTATTGGCTCACATATCCACAACTGAAGCTTCCTCCTCCCGGTTTCAACAAATTTACTTTTTCTCTCTGTAAAACATGTTAACACATTACAGTAAAAATAGTCTTGATGACTTAGTACCTTTATTGCACATCCATGTACTCTGCACCCCTCGCGTACCTCTTTCTTCTCCTAATGCATCAAACAAGCTCTGTACCTTGCTGTTACCCACTTCTCTCAGAGCACATGCCAGTCAGTACTTGCTTGCAGGTGACCAAGAAGATAAGAGATGGCTTGCCAGCTGCTGGTGCTCTTCAATATCGCTCCTTCCTCTTTTATCACGTTCCTGTTGCAAATGAAAAGTTTCCTGTAAAGAAAATCTACAAAGTCAATTTAATTTCTGCTTAAGACGTACGGATGCCTTCCCACCCTTGTAACACCTGACACTGACTCACTGCCCCTACACTGTGGTTACTCCCTTTATACTTACTCCAAACTTTCAAGCTCTGCTGGCTTTTACCTTTGTTTTTGCATCTGCTCATTTTCTTATCACATACTCAGGTTACAAGATCTGGGAGGTGAGGTCTGGGCTTTGCTTCCTACAGCATATGGTTGCTTTAGAAACACTGCATTACTGAGATGAGAGGTTAAGCTTTTGAGAAGTGTGTGTGCAAGATCTCAGCTTGTGTAAAGCCTGGGACATATGTGGCTGAAAGCCAGCTTCCTCATGTCCCCCAGAGAGTGCTGAGCCTGTATTTAGTTTGGAAAACATCCTTGGTTTTTCCCTTTACCTGGGAAATGCAGTATGCTTCCTGGCCAGATGCATCCGGAAGGTGGGAATGGATTGCTGCGATGACCCTAGGATAGGAAGAGCTCCGCAAGCAGCCACCCACTGCTACTCTTTTGGATCAGAAAGAAATAAAGTTCTTAAAAGGATCAGGGACAAAAAGTGACAGTGCTGTGTTACAATCCACTTTATTAGGCTGATCTGCCCAAGGTTTTGCTTCCTACAGCTGCCTCCAGTCATCAGCTGTGGAAGCGCTGAGGGGTTCATCACAAGGAGAATCTCCTCATTGCACCTCTTCATTCATGAAAAATCGTTATGGGGTAACCACTTGAAAAATAAAACAGTTGTGTAGCTGTGCACAAAATGGAGCTTGTGCACCTGGTTTTCTTTCTGGAGCCAAACTGCAGCCACCGATATTGTCACCAAGGCGGATGGCTGTGCTGTGCAGAGTGACAGAAGGAAAAAGGAATGACTTCTGTGGGATAGGGAGGACCAGACATCTGGGTAGCCTCAGCTCCTCCCTTTGCAGTCTTTTCAATCTTTTAGGGCACATATTAAAGGCTGGCTATAGATATATAAGCAAATTTATCACCAGGTGAAAGTTCTCATGTGACCAAGGTAAGTTTTCTAATAAAATTCGGGATTTTTAGTTAAAACATTCTCACCATTACCTGTGGAAGACTCGATGCAACTGCACAGCAAATCACTGCTCATACATCATTCATTGACGTCAGTAATTTTCAAAGAAACAGTGCCTTGGAAGGTGCTCTCATATGTCTTAGAAAGGAAATAACAAATACATGCAACTAAAGACAAAGATACTAGGAAAAGTGTGTGTATGCTGCTTTGGTGTCTCGACCACTGTAATTAGTCACTGATGGTAGACCACACAACACAACAAATCATGGAGAAAAAAATGGGTAAATGGCAAGCTCTGTAGGTGTCTACCTGAAATAGACTTTACAATTTACTTAAATTGTGTGTGTGTGTTTGTGTGTTCACACACATGTGAATCTGTATCTGTAACGAAAGGAGGAGTCAAGCAGCAAGAAGACAAAAAAAAAGACAGGAGGAGGACTGAAGCAAAGCATCATTGCTGAGAAGAAAAAGAGGTTGGGAAGTAAGAAAGGCCATCAAGAAAGGACAGGGGCCATCAAGCAGCCAAGACCACTTCTCAACAAGCAGTGACAAATTGCTCAATCTCCTTCTTTTCAGACTGAAAGGAATGGGAGGCAAAGGTCACCGGGGAGCAGGAGAAACCCCTGTACAGATCTGGCAGAGGCCAGATGTCTGGTCCACAGCACTCGCACATCCAGGTCACTGTCCAATGACACACTGCTGACAGTCAACAAAAAGAAAACTATTTACTTTAGAGATTAGCCCTGGAAAATGGGAACAGCCATCCAGGACCCAGTAGCCAACAACAAAAGCAACATCTTTTTTCATTACTGGGCTCTTTCATGGAGTAATTAATCTTTTCAGAAAGCTTCTAGGCAGTGGACTTTTAGATTTGTCTCCTCTTGTCCCTGCTGAACAGTCTTTTCCTGGGCAAGCAGCCCAAGTCATCTGAAAGAGCATGGCCTCTCAGAAATCATGGGCTGCTCAGGGCAAGTGAAGGTGACAGAAGCAAGCCCTTGCAATGCTGAATCCTGCCTGACCTCACAGAAGCTGCTTCATTTATAACACCCTCCTCTTCATTTTCTGAGGCTTAAATTATCACAGTGCATTTCTTGCTTATGAGCATTTTAACACTGGCATTATATTGCAATGTTAAAATTGGAATGTCATTTCAGGAAAACCTACAGCCACCCATGAAAGAAAAATATAAACTACAACAAATAAAGAAGTCAACATGAAAAACTTCCTGGAAATTATACAGAGGTCTCTGTAAATAATACAAATACAGGTTTAATGGAAAATAGTCACACACAGAGATCTCTGAAAGTAACTACGACAAAGCTGATAAGAGAAAAAATATGAGACTATACATATAAATATTTAAAAGAACAAGGACCTTATGAAGTTGCATGCTCAGAAAATATGGATTCTAAGCATATCTCTATAGCAGTGAATTCAGTAACATCTATATTAACCCATTATAAGGAGTTTCCAAAACATCTGGGCCAGTATTTGCCATTTCCCACAAAGAAGTTGTTTTCAGTGGTCTAAATACTAACAAAAACACAGCACTGTGGTACTTTGTGAAATTGGCCCAAATGCCCCAAACTAGTAGTATCTGGAAAAGCATTTCAGCTCACACAGATCTGCCCGAGGCACAGCCTGAGACCCATAGCCAGGGCAGGTTGAGGAGCAGTGCTTGGGTGCACACCCCACTTCCCAGGTAGGTTTTGTGCATGGGGCTCTGCAGAGCAAGCAGAGCATCTGCAGCTGTGCTGCTCAAGTGTTCTGCATGAACATACACAGGGCAAAATTTGGGAGTGACTTGAGTCAAGACCACATTTTGTAATCTTTTCAGCCAGCTAGAGAAGGTGTGAGATACCTCTGCACTGTACCACTGTGTATTGCCTAATTCTCTGAAGGGCTAAGAAGCAGACAGCAGTTAAAAAGATCAGCTGCACCAAACCAGTAGTGACACAAGTAGCTAAAGCGGAGCCCTTCTGACCAGTAGTTTTCTCATGCTTTTGGATTTTGCCTGTCGTGCAGGACAGGCATCTTAATAGTGCAGATGCGCTTTAATACAGTATAATCTGTGTATTCCAAATTGTCACCTGGAGCTACCCAGGAGGTTGTTAAGTGATATGATCATTAAAAGAGAGTGGCAGCCTCATCCAAGATGGAGCACTACGGAATATCGAGACCTGGGAACTGTGAGTCCTCCCTGACCCAAACAGCACAATAGCAGAGAAAGGAAACTGAAGAGTACCTCAGATAAACCCCTTCCTTATCTCAGTCTCTTCAGTTGAACCACTTCTACCCCAGTTGTTAGCCACAACACTGACTGTAGGCCAGGCTTGATAAACAATCCAGGTTGACTCCTTCCTACACATGAACAGGAATTCAGAGGCTGAAGCAACGCTCAGAAACATATTCTGGATTAAATGGTACTGGAATAGACCTGGGTACTCCAGGCCTGCACTGCTCTCTGCAGCACCGAATGCAGCAAAGACAAAGGACCATCCAATAGCTTGGGGAGAATTAAACAGCCTCTTCACTTTGCTTGGGATACAGATTTTACTTGACTTATAGAGATGCAAAGTTTTACTGACAGAAAATCACCCACTTCCCAGCCAAATTCTCCATCATGGTTTGATTTGGTAGATCCAACACAAAAAGTCTCCATGTTTCACAGTGGACAGAGCTATTATGAATCCTAATCAAAGGCAAAGAAAGCTGGGGAGACACAGGTACACCTTAACTAAAATGAGATTAAGTGTTCATATAATTGTTCTCTCCATGAAAGAGCCACTTCCAAATCCAAAGGCCATCCATCCTTTCTCAGCTTCCAAGTCATGGATGCAGAGATCCATCAGAAACATCTCTGTTCCTTGGACTGCCTAGAGAAAGAGAAGGACATGCCTTTATACGATGGCTCTCAGCTGAATATGTAGCTGGGATCCAGGGCACCTTTCCAATCCTGCCCTTTGGTTGCTCCCTTTCTCCTCAGGGGGACTCATCCAGCAGATCCCCTCTGACAGTGCCCCACTGCATTTGAACTGCATGAGAGAAACCAAATAACTCTCTTGGCTCAGGACATACTCCAAATCAGTTTGAATGCCCACAATGAATTACAAGCAGATGTTCAAAGAGATAATACTTAATAATGCATAGCCTAAACTATGGGGTTTGCGAAATTAACAGAATAGGGTGGCTACATCCTGTGGATGCAAATATCTCTTCCCAACACATCAGTGCCTGATAAACAGAGGAGCAGGCAGGAAGTGTTGGTGCCTGAATTTTCATTCCTCAATGGCACTCAAATTCCCACTCCTGCCACTAACATCTGATAATGACTACTAGCCCATGCAAACTGGAATTTTGAACACAAAATACGTTGTAGGCTTTGGTTTTGTTCTGCTTTTAAGAGCTAGCCCTAGCCAAACTGTCAATTTATCAGAGAAAACCCCCCACATTTTCCTGAAAGGATATAGTATGGGGACATTTAAAATGGCAAAATATAGTTTTTTCTTTGGTAACAGATCCAGAAGCATGCAGCAAGTCAAAAGGGAACTATGTAAGCTGGAAATAAGACATGGGGATGCCTAAGCAATGTCACCATCTCTATCTTGTGTTGAGGTATTCATTCTACGCTGTATCTATGGACAGTATAACAATCTCAGCTTTGGTCTGCTCAGGGAGGGAGCTCAGCAACAAGGGGTATTCTAATGAATTGGGGTGGATTCCTGGTCTTCAAATGCTGGAAACGGTTAAATCTACAGAAAATGTAAGGAACAAATAGGAACCATTTCCCACAGAGGCCAGAGCACAGTCTGCTGGATAAGGTTGAAGAAGAAAGGTGCTAATTCTGTAGCATCAGAGGTTTTTATGATACTCCATCATCTCTACCTGGCATTAGCCATGGCTTAGGCAGACTGAACAACACCACCTACAGCCTGAGCTCTTCCAGAGCACTTACTATTATGCATTTGTCACTGGAGGTCCACAGCCAACAATGCCATTGCTGCGCGTGGTCACCCAGCAGTACTAATTTGATCTGGATCGGGCCATGGTATTTTTGGCAGATTAGCCAGAGTACACACCACAGAGTGCTTTTTATGCTGGTTTCATGAGAATAAGCAATAGATGAAAAATAAATCATGTTGGTACAACATTAAGCTGTTGAACCTACTGCTTTTAAACAAATCTGAATTGGCAGGGTGAGTTTACACTGGATTACTGCTGTGTGCTATGTGGCCAGAACCTCTCTGATCGCAATTTAGAAGTTCTAAAGTTGAATTTACTATATAATCAATAGATGGCCTCAGCTGAACTCAGTAAAATAAATCAACTCAATGCACTGCACGCCACCTGGTACACTGCTACTAAGTACGTCAGTAGAGAAGTGTGCTTCAATGACAGCTGGAATTTCCCTAGCCCCTCTCTCTTTTGTTTCAGCAGTAGACAGAATCCCAGTAGGGTGAAAAAGGATGAGCATATGGCTAAACCCATTACTGACATTTTTATAGCATGTAACTTCTGTCCCTGGGCTTGTTTAAATACAATTTGTGATGCACCTTCTCTTTTCCCAGCAAGGACCACTGAGATGGAACACATACACAGACTAAATCTAAAAGAGATACAGTGGAAAAGAGGGATGCAAACTGAGGATGGAAGTGTCAAGGGCCAGGAAATATTTTATGGAAACATCATGCCTCTGAGGAAGACAAATAGACAGCTGAGAGGCAATGATGTAAGTTATGGGAAACAGCAGTTCTGGGGCCTGTTACCACAACTACCTCAAGAAAAAAAAATGTTATGAAGCAATGGTAATGAAGGGGACATTGTTCATGGTGTGACTAATGCTTGCAAAGATACTCAGTTCACATGTGCACAGGCTACAGAAGCTGGCTGCCATTCTTGTAGCAAGGGTGTATAAACAATGGGCAGTTGATTGCAGCTGACATGTAATCTCAGGAGCACTGATAAAGCAGCAATATTAGACTCAATAATCAGATGGAAGAATTAGCCTAATTTTGAGACTAAACAGAAAATGCAGCGCCAATAAGAAAATTCTGAAAAGCAAGTCATGCCGTAATTTAAAACATATTATGGCTGGGGTACAGAATATCAATCACAGCTGGCCATCAAGGCAAGGCAAACCACAGGATTGCATATTGAATTAAGTACCAGAATTTATCTGAAATACAAGGTGGAAGAGAACAGTAATCAGGAAGTCTCTATTCTCTCTCTAAGATGCTGTCTATAAAAAACATCTATAAAAAAGCACCTATATTTTTAAGGGGAGAATCTCCAGGACAGCAGATGGAGTTTAGAAGCAAGATTCCTCAGTGTCTGTCAGTCTGTCCCAGCCTGCCCAAGCACAGGATTCGCAACATGGAAGTTGGTCAAGCCCAGGAAGAGCTGCAAAGAAGAGCCGTTGAAGCAGGCAGCAAATGCATCACAACTTCTCCAAAGCTGGTGTCAACCCAAAGCCACAGAGCAGCGTACGGTAAATAACTGAGGTCACTTGACCTGACCAAATAAGGCTTCTTATTTTACATACTGGTGGCATCTGCAGTGTCAGGCAGAGTGTCTACTGTGACAGAAGATACAAATTGAGTGTTTGAATCTTTGCCATATCACCAAGTACAATTATTAATGGAAGACAGGACCTCAGCTACCTGCCAAGGGACCCCATATCAACTGAACCAGATCCAGAGAGACTCATTGTCTTAAACATCACAACACTCCCACCTGAAAAGAGGTCAAAAAAGAAGGTGCCATGGTTTGACAACTATTAAATGTGCCAGGAATGGAATATTAGGCTGCAGTTGAGCAGAAATAAAATCCCCTAAACATTAGATATCCTTTGAGGAAAGATCAGCCATTAAGTAAATAGTCACAAGACTTCAGCTACTGCATCAGACTCTTGCAACTTGTGAAGCTTTTCAAACAGTTGGTTTGCAATGACTACTATAAAGTAAGAGTAAAATCAAGAACTGGAATTTGCAAAAGAAAGTAAAAAAACCTCTCTGTGAGCAAGACACCAATTTTGAAGTATTGCATCCTTTGCAACAACAACAACAGTTCTGTGTACCTGTAGGAGTCTGAGGAACAGCAGCACTCATGTAAAACTAATGGCCTAGAGCATACATGAGTAGACAGACACATGTATGGGTGGGAAAGTAGATATAATCTCTGCTCTTGGATGTGGAGCAATTCTTTTGCAACATAAAGTGGATACAGGGTCTGCTCACAAGAAAACATCACAAGTGTGCAGCGCAGGGACAGGATATGTTGTAGTACTGGATGTAGCGCAGTGACAAGCGGGCAGTTCACTAACGGTAGCAGACGTGCAGAGCAGGCACCGCTTCCAGGGACCAGCACTACACCCAGATGCACTGCCAAAGGCTGTGCAGAACTGCGAGCGCTCTTTTGACATACAACAATGTCTCTCCACTGGGCTTTCAATGAGCCAAAACATTCACACTGCAGGGTTGGACAAGCTGTCAGGAGTAAGTGCCACAGAGACTGCTCTCTAAGGAGTAAGTAGCTGTGTAAGCAAGGTAAAATTTACTTTAAAGGGATAAAGTCTAATCCAGGAAATTATGGGTTGGTTACTTCCCACTTGGGACACCAACAACTTTTAGGCACGTCACCAATAATGCTGGACTCAAGACTAACTAGTAAATCTTGATGACCTAGATGAGGGCATTGAGTGCACCCTCAGTAAGTTTGCAGATGACACTAAATCGGCTGGGAGTGTGGATCTGCCTGGGGGTAGCAAGGCCCTACAGAGGGATCTGGACAGGCTGGAGAGCTGGGCTGAAGCCAATGGCATGAGGTTCAACAAGAGCAAATGCCGAGTCCTGCACTTTGGCCACAAAAACCCCAGGCAGCGCTATAGGCTTGGGGTGGAGTGACTGGAGGACTGTATGGAGGAAATGGACCTGGGGGTACTGATTGATGCACGGCTGAACATGAGCCGACAGTGTGCGCGGGTGGCCAAGAAGGCCAACGGCATCCTGGCTTGCATCAAAAATAGTGTTACTAGTAGGAACAGGGAGGTAATTGTCCCCCTGTACTCAGCACTTGTGAGGCCGCATCTCGAGTACTGTGTTCAGTTTTGGGCCCCTCACTACAGGAAAGACATTGAGGCCCTGGAACGCGTTCAGAGGAGGGCTACTAAGCTGGTGAGGGGTCTGGAACACAGGCCTTACGAGGAGCGGCTGAGGGAGCTGGGATTGTTCAGCCTGGAGAAGAGGAGGCTCAGGGGAGACCTTATAGCTCTCTATAACTTCCTGAAGGGAGGTTGTAGTGAGCTGGGGGTCGGCCTCTTCTCCCGTGTAGACAGTGACAGAACTAGAGGGAATGTTATCAAGCTGTGCCAGGGGAGATTCAGGCTGGACATTAGGAAGCACTACTTCTCTGAAAGGGTAGTCAGGCACTGGAATGCACTGCTCAGGGAGGTGGTGGAATCACCGACCCTGGGGGTGTTCAAGGAAAGACTGGATGTTGTATTGAGGGACATGGTTTAGTGGGAGCTAGTAGTAATAGGTGAATGGTTGGACTGGATGATCTTTTAGGTCTTTTCCAACCTTGATAATTCTGTGATTCTGTGATTCTGTGATCTTCTCAAAGGAGCAAGGTACCTACACAGTAGTGCCCTACTGCCAGTTTTTGAACTTCGCTGTTTTGAAGTTAACATTGTTATCCCAAATATAATTTATTAGAAGAGTCACTCCCAACTCCTCCTGTATTTATCACGAAGAGTAATATGGAGTATCTTAATTTTAGCTGCTGTTGGCACATGTCTCATCTGAAAGAGGACTAAATACAAGACAAACTTCCCACTGTTCTTTCAAGTCACTTACATGATGTTTGAAGTACATTTTTTCCTGGTTGATCCCGACAAGGTATGACACTAAGGTTTTTAAAAAGCTTTCCCAATAGCATTTTATAGCAGAGCTGTCCAAGACAAGAAATGGCACATTAGTGATGCAAAAAGCTTCTAACTCAGAAAAATGCTGCGCTACAAAACGTTTACTTCTCCCCATCCTCTCCAGAAAATAGCTTCTACGTCCTTTCTGACTCTTTACAGGTCTTTTCTGTTTCAAAGTTCATTTACGCAAGGTATTTGTCAAAGCTTACTTGCTTGCAATCTGTAAAAGTAGTATGTGCTATTAAAATCAGGTCTACGCTGATTTAATAGTCTATTGGGAACTTCTGTGTTTGGTATCAATCTCTACCACTGTCTTGCAATAGTAGCCTTGTGAAGATCAGTGCCTGAGGCCAAAAGGGTAAAGGCAAGCTCTTTACCCCTCAGACATCTGGAGTGGAACCTCTTCCAACCCTCTCCAGAGTACTTTGCAGTGATGGTGAGGAGAGATGAATGAAAGAGAATAAATAAATAAATGTTAAAGGAGAGACACTTTTCTTGCTTGCAGAGTTTGGGCAGTCCTGCAATTTAAACCAGAACAAACCACCTATGTCTAAAATGGGGACAGAGGTGCAAGCATTTACTTTTAGAATAGCAATTTCAAGGCTTGGAGAGCAAAGGAAAGCCTAGGAAAGGGAAAAGTAAGGAATTCTGCTAAAATGTCTCTTGTGACTGTCTAGTGTGAAATGTGTTTGATGCCTCCTGAGAACCAAGAGTAAAAAATCCATTTAGAAGTCTCCCAAATCGTACCAGACTACCAGCAGACCTCTATCAAGTACATGCCAATCCCACCCACGATGTTCCCCACTCCAGGTTCAGCAGTATTCTGATAGGGTCTTTCTCACAAAACAGATTCATCAGTCGCTGACAGGAATGAAGTTTGGGATGGAGACAGCTTTGAAGAGTCACTTGGACAATGTGTTCCAATATTATTATCTCTCACAAAGCTAAAGTTTCTGAACAGGCACGTATAATATTTCAAGTGGGCAAGACAATACGAGTTCATCCTCATCATTATATCTATGAGGACTACATGTACATTGACTAATTATGCATTATATGCCCACATTATATAAAAGGCATACACCTGGAATAGCCATTGCATGAATCAGTAGCTATGTGCACAATAGGCTTCAAGAAGGTCATGTGGATACTGTAGTTGCCTTCACGGGTTTCCTAAAAAGGGTACACAGATTTATGAAATAGCTACATTTCATAAATTAAGCATTGTGTGTTACCCTGGTTGTCTGCTTTGCTGGTGTTTTTCTTTCTTCCTTACCAAGAAATTATTGAAGTCAACTAACTTAGATTTTTATGTTGGAAACATTAACCCAGTGCACACTAAGAAAATGGGTTTAATATTGCAAAGCTTATGGCTGGAAAGGTTTCAGCTCATTTTTCTCTCTTCTTCATGATATCACCTGCTATTAGCAACTGATTAGTTTTTACAAAAGAGGAAAAAAAATTCATTATGACCAGAAAGCTTAGATTAATTTTGTGCATTTCTCAAGCTGTGTTTCAGTAATGGCCCATTTAAGTTTGCCCCTTTTCCCTGTTACTGCCAATCTATTCACAGAAGAACAGTTTTTCTTACCAGTTCTTCTTTTTCTTCTTTCTGTTGGAAGCAAGAGCAGAAGCGTGTTTCCCAGTGTAACAACAATGCTATGTTGGCTCCAGTGGTCTGGTGACAAAAGTCAGGATCCTGTAGACAACCGTCTATAAAATGTCCATCCCAACAAAGACAGGCATAAATGGTTCAAGCAAAAATCCAGGCAAACTTCTCAACAAAGAGGCTATGAAAACAGGAGCAACAGAATTTAGACAAATGAAAGGGAAGGGTTCAGAAGAAGCATCAAGAAATTATACACTACTTCCTCATGCCTGAAAATTATATATGAAGCACTTTTGTAAACAGACATCAGTACACCACAAACTTGTACCCTCAGTCAGCTCATTTGTGTAATGATTGAGACCCTCAGGGGGAAAGCTTGGTATACATACAACACACACATGGGCTTCAGTTTTCTTTAATTCTATTTTAATTTTAACTTTTATCAAACCTGTTTCTGGCTATCACTTTATCACTTTTAGTCTTACAGAACTGTTGACTTCTACCTTTCTTCTATTTTCCCTATTTACTTTTTGGTTTTAGTTGAGTGTGGGTAATAATAAAACAAAGAGTGGGATAAATGAAATATAGCTGTCCAAAGCAGTCCAAGCTGGCTACGCTTCAGCATCTGAATGGTAATTCGTTGAACTGCTGCTGAATTTAGTGCAAGGGTATGCAGGAAGCATGTTTCCTTGCTGATTAAGGAATGTTTCACATGAACCAGATTAAACATCTAGATCACAAAGCAACCAAATCAGTAACACTTGGGAATATTTTGTTTTTAATGTATCTTGAAGGAAAATTGATCGAGCTTCAGCTGAGCCAAAGTATATACGCAAAGCATTTACACATGCTTTATCTCCGTTACAGCTTCAGGAATGCAGCTAAATATGTTTGAAATGAACAAAAAAAAAATAATCTGTGCATCTGTAATAGGATTCTGAGGTGGCTCAGACCATTTGGCTCTGATGAAGCAACATTTGGAAAACATTAGGGAAATGCCTCCAGGAAAAAGCTCCCTCTCTGATAGTCTTCATTTTCAAAGGGCAGGAAAGAGACTCAGAGACTGCCAGAATCTGTTATCTTCAGTGTCTGTGTTCTTCTTAGACACCTTAGACTGCTGGTGATTTTTGAAGGTTACGTTAAAATGAAAACCCCTTTTAGGAGAAAACATTCAAGTATTTCAGAACTTTAAGCAAACACATTGGAGGGTCTCCCTTGAAATGGACAGCACTAACTGCAAGTAGGTATGCAATTAGGATGGACCTCATTAAAATACTGAATATACAACACAGTAGACTGTAGAATGACCCAGTTCAGGGAAATGATACAACACATACTTCATTAGGCTTTTATTGCACTGAACTGCCAGATAACTGCTGTCCTAACGTAGAATATTTTTATCACATGGGTTTTGAAAGAGAGGTTGCATGCCAATTTTTACATGGAAGGAGATTAAGATTTATAGGGCTCAAAAGGTAGGGCTTCTGTTGTTATCAGGCAATGAATGTTATACATTTTTTTTGTTGTCTTTTGGTGTTTTTTTGATGTTTTTCCCTTTTATGGATGACTTGTCACTGAGACGTTGAGACATTGAACCAGTTTTGACACCTACCTTATTGCCAAATCGTAAAGATGGTTAAGGACATGGTGGACTGACCATGAAAGTGAAAGTGCTATTTTCTAAGCATGAAAAATTTGCATGAAAATCTTCTTAGACAATTTCCACACTCTTCTTAAATTGCATCAGCCATCACTCTGTTAGTCTTTGAAAAACATTAAAGCATTGGTACTAATCTAAGATCTTTGTAATACAGTAGATTTCCTGTAGAAATGAAATTTTTTTCTCCCATAGTATCTGAATTTTTCTTCTGTAACTTTTTCTTCAGACAGCAAGCAACCAAACTACAGCACACTAATTAGAAAAGAAATCCAAATATTCCATTTCTGCACCCTGAAAAAAATGTGACCCAGAAGAATGTGTACTTTTACTTATTACTTTACTTAACTCCTCAGTCTTCATACTGTGGCAGAGTTTATCAGCAAAATGCAATACAAGAGTAAGAACTGCAAGATAGCAACTCATATTTCAGGAAAAATCAGAAAGCTAAGCCCATTTCCTCCTGATTACCAGAAAGTCTTTGTTTTTTTTAAGTTTTGTTTTGTTTTAAGAGCCCAGTGGCTCTAGACCACATGATATATTTGATTTGTTAGAGACAAAGCTTTCATATTGTGTTAGCAGGTTCTTCATTACAAAAATGAATTTGCCCTGAACCCATTAAAAAACAATGGAAAGAAAAAAGAAAGAAAGAAGGGGGGGCGAGGGGGGGCAGAGGGAGGAAGCAGACATTCAAGTGTCATGCATATAACAACCAGCTGTCAAGCAATTTTGCTACTTTTACTGATTTCAGAGGCATATTATCATGACCAGTCTCAGCCCCATACCATTTAGAAAGCAGTATGGACGTTTAGCTTCCATTCTGGCCTGTACAGCATAAAGAAACAGCTTATATATTAAGGATAAACTAATACATTACACATTTAATTGTGTAATTCTGTGCCAAGAGCGTTGTGCAAACATACTGTAAAATTGGTTTCTTGCAGGACATGACAGAATGGTGTTTAATCATGCAAAGGCACTGAAATCAGCTGGGCTGATAACACTGGCCAATATGTGGCTGCATGTATGAAGAGTACGTTTGACAGTGACTTCAGTAGGGGCACATATCTCCTTGATCACTCTCCCAAGGACTAAACTCTGTAATATAGTTCTAATAATAGAAGTAAAAGAAAACATCACTAGTACTCTTGATAATAACAGTTCTATTCATACACTGGGTCAAGTTAATTTCTGAGATAATTCTAGCTGAAGTTGTTCAGACTACACCAGGCATTAATTTAATCCATTAGATTTGTCCATTACCTGCTATCTTGGGACATCCTTCTATTCTGACTGACCAGCATGGGATGTAACACACGCTGTTAGGAAAATAGCTGCTAATAACAGTGAGTTTAGTGAAGTGAAAACACATGCTAACTGAATTCCAATGCACATAGGAAAATAGGTTGGCAATTGCAGCAAATAAAGCAACACAGTAACTGTGCTACTGTCATACTGCAATGGCTGCAGCAACACAGAACATAAGGACAACTGGCAAACTAAAGGAAAATTAAAGATGCTGCCCCTGAAGAGGAATTCTACAGACCAATCCATGTTACTCCATTAACACCATTTTCCAAGAAATGCACACAAAAAATGTCTGGGAAGTACCACCAGGTACCTTATGTCACATTTTGCTCATATGTATTGAGAAGAACACTCGTAAAGCTCACCTTATCCATCTGAAGAGAGGTCAATGACAGCTCTGTTCTGAAGGATGGATGAGAATTTGAACCTACGATGAGGCCAAAGGATTAACTGGCACTAAATACATATCTCTGGCTATCATATTCTACCCCAAACTGAAACTTTAATAAACAATTCTTAAGGAACTACAATATACGCTAGAAAAACATCAAATGACCTAAAGGTATTTTTGCTGCTGGTGATCAGGTCAGTCAAGTTGCCGAGCTTTGTTTATAAATTTCCTTCAGGTCATTAGCTGCTGAAGCTTCCAAACTACCAGTGCCATTTTTGTAACTCTTTCAAACTATATACAGATACCTACAGACTACTGGGTTGTTCCCATAAATGCTACCACATCAGGAGCAGCACTTGCTTGTAGTGAGTATAAGAAAGAGTAGAAAGAGAGAACTCCTGAGTCAGTGCACAACAGTGGAAAAGCAAAAAGAAACCAAGCCAAACCAAACCAAACGGGTTCTTATTATCTGCTTTTGTAAACTATGAAAATTCAGAGTATCTGGAGATCTAATCTCTGCTCTCAGAACATCTTTGGTACCTCAAAATAATTTTTTTCCATTTAAAAAAAAAAATCCAACATATTATCACAGAATCACAGAATTCTAGGGGTTGGAAGGGACCTCAAGAGATCGAGTCCAACCCCCCCTGCTAAAGCAGGTTCCAGAGCAGGTTGTATTTCAATCCTGTTTTGAAAGTGCAGACATTTAATCTCTGTTGACTTGCTCTGCACTTGGCTACAAGCGTGCTGTTACATTCTAGCACTTCAATTTCCAGTACTTGTGTTAAAGTGCTTTTTTCAAATCACAGAATCACAGAATGTTAGGGGTTGGAAGACACCTCAAAAGATCATCTAGTCCAACCCTCCTCTTGTGCTTTTAATCAGAGACATCTGCATGGGATGACCTACTTAGATCTGCAGTTAATACTGTCAAGTATTTTATTCTTTCAGTTCTCCAGGGTAAACAGTTACTGAATGACAAGGCCACATATACCACCAAACACTTGCCAAGGATACTGCAGAATCACCACCTCTCAAGGCACTTATGCTGGGCTGAAGAAAGCAATCGTAAGCATGCAGCACAAAACTGCTCAACATTAGCTGAAACAGAGCTAAGTAAACATTTCCACCTGTAGGCTCCTTGACACTTTGATTATTGCTAATATTTAACTCCTGAGACTCATACTTAGTGGTGACATACAAGCTGCACCAGATCAGCATTTCTAACACGTTATCTTCAGAAACCTTGCCAAGGGAGTGCCATCTAAAGCTAAATACCATTTAGACTTCCTTGTATGTATGAACAGTAAAACAGCGAGAGAAATGGTTTCTAAAAAGGATTGCAGGTCATTTGTTGAGACGGCCTGGAAATAGCCAGAACAATATTATACCAGTCATTCCAAAGCCTATTCTCAGAAACATTTTCACTTGATTGCAAGACACTGTTCACCTTCCTCAGATCTTGCTCAACTTAATGTAATCCTGAAAATCCATCAGCTGAACACAGTAAATGCTGAGCAAATACCCTAATGTATTATCACAGAGCTGCCATGCCAGATACTGCTCTGCTGTCTTACTGTACTTTGGTCACAGTCTTCCTGAAAAGCTGCTTCTGGCCAGCACAGGATTTCTAGAAACACGTTCAATGCAACCAATAATGAAGATGAGACAATGGATGGCTTCTTGCTGCGCAAAGGAAATGTGATTGTAACAGCAGTGTTTTGATGTGTTTCTAGTGCCGTAATCCCTCTGTTCCAGTGCTGGCTCTTGTTCCTGAGAAAGTATTGAAGTGCTCTAGGATTAAGGCTCTACTCAAGAAACATGGCAACAGTAGAGGTCTTTCAGCTACCGTGGCCTAACACCACGTTCCTCTTCTTTTCATTATCCCACTGTTCTCTGCAAGGGCAAATTGCACTTCTCTCATGAATGAGAATTCATGATGAGAATGATGAATTTCTCTGGCAACCCAGGACAGCTGTTCAGCTCAGGACAGTTGGTTCTAAGCCCTGCTAGATTGAAGCTTGCTGTCTCTGCTTCTCGATCTTCCCCCATCCTTATGCCTATAGCAGCTGATCTAAGAGGAGATACTGGTTCTTCTTGCAAAACTTGCCTCTTTCATTCGTGGTAGGAGTCTCAGAGAGGGAAAACCCTTAGACAGGGTGTGTTCTTCAGTATACCCAGTAACTTATTACAGATTGACTATTTAACATTATTCATTTATATGTGCAAACTTAAATAGAGAATTTTTATTAAATATTTTGGTATCAGTTATGCAATAAGGGCAAACAACTGTTACTAGTCAATTAAGCAACCAAACCCATTATTTAGTTCCTAATTGCAGTCTATTTAAACAGACTGTCATGGTAAAACAAGAAGGGCAACTAGTTTTGGTTTACTCAAAGTAAAGAAAGAAATCCCTTTCCAAATACCAGGAAAGTGGTACTGAAGCCTGGACAAATACACTAAGACTGGATCACCTTTAAAAGTGATTGACTAACATCCATGTTTTTG
Organism: Gallinula chloropus; assembly: GCF_964237585.1. Taxonomy (NCBI): domain Eukaryota; kingdom Metazoa; phylum Chordata; class Aves; order Gruiformes; family Rallidae; genus Gallinula; species Gallinula chloropus. Next base: position 57,971,031 of record NC_140088.1, read on the forward strand.
TAGCAATTTAACCAAGTATTAGTGAAATTGTTAAATATATTTTCACTATTTATAAAAAAACATTTTAAAGATGAAAATACAGGAGAAAGGTTTTCAAATGAGTAAATATTTAATGCAAAACAGCACAGATTGAAAAAAATCTTCCAGAAAGTTTTTCAGAGAAGAGCTAAGTGGGTTAGTGTTCATACTTTTCTGAAAAAACTGTAAAACAATTACCCTATATAAAATGAGAGCATAATGCAGGCTGCAATTGCATAGAAATCCTGAAAGAGAAAATATTGATTGTCACGATTTTGGTGAGTACTTGACAACTGTCATTTAAAACCATTAAATTGGTGTCCACTTGGAGAAAGCAGAAGGAACATTTCCTATAGGAAGCTTATTCAGAAGCAGCTAAAACCCCATCCAGAGATTCCTAGATGAAGGCTGCACTGCGAAGAATTGTTTGGGGCATTAATCTGCAACAATAGCAGTTCTGTGCTTGCTAAAGAATATAAATACCAGAAAGCACAGAAGTTACTAAACTAGGTGTGGGTGACAGCAGGAAAGGAAGTCAAAACTTGCTGAGAAATCTGTGCAACCACCATCCTGTCTCAAACCAGCAGCCTGGCAGGTGATCATGGAGTGTCATTGCACAGAAATTTAGAACCAGTCAGCTGGAAAGACTATTGAAAGAAAAAAGAAAATCAAGACAGTGTTTGTTGTAGCTAGAATATAACAAGCAGCTTACCAGTGCCAGACAGTTTCTGTGCCTGCATTTCCACAGAAGAGTTCTAATTTTACATGTAATCAAAAAGTACATGAAGATATTGCTATAAACCTAAAAAAAGATCTAGGAACACTATAAATTAATTTATCTTACCAGAAAATCTCCACCTCTTATGGCTGCATTCAGTAAATATTCTACAAGAAAAGAACTTCTTTTAGGATGTCCAAGGAAATAAGGAATATCAAGCAACATGGAAAATAGGACTTGATAACAAGAGAGTTGAAGACAGTGGGAAAGAAAAAAAAAGAAGAATAAAGAGACCTGTTTACTTCAGTGACCCTAAGATCATTCACCAAATACCTACATTTGGTTAATATTAAAACAGGGTGTTTGGAATCAAGCTCTGAGCTAGGAATCAGATTGATCTAAGGAACAGTCTTGATTTTAATATACAGAGATGTTTAAAATGCTTTCCAATACTTGCCATTAAGCTTCCCCCCCTTCTTTTTCAAGCAAGAAGATATATTTCCTAAAATTTTTTCAGCCAACTGGCTGTGTATTGCCCAAAGTTGTCTCCGTATGTCTTATTGCTCTGGCTTTGTAGCATATGGCTTTACAACAGTTCCAAAGGTAGCAGAAATACGTGTTGTGAACAACCTTGGATAATTAAAGGAACAGGAAAGAAAGTTCATTTAAAAATTCTCAAAACACATCAAAGAAGAGCAACAGTGTAAGTGCAGTGATAAAAGTACTGCAGTCAATGCCACTGGGCAGTTTTCCCCATTGAATTAAAAAATTGAAGTTGTCTGCACTTGAAAGTTCCAGAATTATTGGATTTGAATTGTTGCTTTTTTTTTTGTTTTGGGTTTGTTTTTTTTTTTAAGACTAAATAAGCCAATCTGAATCTCTAGCAAATAGCTTCATAACTGAAAGAAATTTAAAGACACAAGAGATGAAAAGCAGCAAAATAAAAAGTCCCCACAACAACCAAACCATAAAAGAACCAACAAGTCAACAAGTCAATGGGAGCAGGCTGCTAGAGATGGGCAGGCAACGTCCACTATTTTATTTCTGATCCCGTTAACATCTGTTTTTTAAAGAAGGTTACAGCTCCCAGGTTCAGCCTTCTTGGGACATTATGGAAGCAAACACCTGGATTAATCCAGTAGTTTGCATGTATCAAGGAACAAAGTTTGCTTCCATAGAAGTTGAGAGGGAAACTCCCCTAAACACACCGAAAGGTACAACTGACATTTCAGAAGAACCTACATGCGCTGGGATTTTTGTCTTGTCTCTGCCCTTGTCTCCAAGTTTTTCCGCTGAATTATGAATCACCAGCATCTTTCCTGGAGCTTTGTTGTCAGTGCAATACTGTCCTAAACAATCTGACTTAATTTTCTTCCTACTGCTTATGTATTTATAAAGCTAGATCAAAAACAAGGGCTAATATGAACAAAACCGATCCTTCAATGTAAGTGCTTATGCCTAGAGCTGTAACTAATACATCCCCCCCATTCCTTCCTCCTGCAAACATGTTGCTACTAACCAGTACTTGAAACATTAAACTTCATACGTCCCTCTTTTCTTGTCTAGACTTGACTTTACGTTTCTCCAGGCATTTGCAGTTACATTCCTGGACACACACCAAATTGCCATTCCTAATTCAATATCTGAGCCTAGCTGGATTTCACAAAGATGGAAACTCTCTATCTAGTAGATATTCTTACAGCACATTCATACACCACATTACCCAGGTCTCTGCAAGAGACTGCGTTAACCTCATTCTTTTGAAATTGGACATTTGAGCTCAAAACCAAGCCCCCCAAGCAGCTCAGGTTTTCTTTGCTGCTCTTCCTCTGGCCAGTAGCAGGCAGGTTATATCAGCATGCTCTCTTTCTCCGGTCTGTGCCAACACTGTAGGCAGCACAGGCGTGGAATTGGAGCAACCTCTTGTATTTCCAACAGACTTTATTCTCCTTCTTCAGGCAAGAGTCATAAACAACACTGGATCCAGTTTACCAGTTAAAACTTTTCACTGGGGTTATTATTCCTATCTCTGGTTATACATATCACCTTGCAGAAAAGATACAATTGTACAGGAACAGTCTCACTAGGAAAAATGTCACCTTGATCTCAAAGCAGTCCAAAGCCAAGGCATTAGGCATAGTAAGTCTAGAAATTCAACTGAGAGCTTATGTTGTACTCTACACCTGAAGTTACAGTTTTAACAGGGATGCCAAACAACTAGCTTTTAAAAGCAAAGGGTGACACTGTGTGCTTCATTGGAAGAAAAAATTGCAATTATTCAAACTCTGTGTGGATTCGAACACAGAGAGCTCCTCAAAAGAAGAATCCAGATGGCCAAAAATGCCAGAAGCTTAAAAATCCCCAGTTAGCAACTCAACATACATTCACTCCTAAAAGAGGAAAAAAACAAATGACATACATACCTAAAAAAAGAAAAAATCCTTTCATTTTCAGAGGTTATACAAACATGTACATATTTCTTTATACTTAAAGAATGGAAAATAAGTTATTAACTGAAAGTTGAACAATGTTGGCTATCTGCACAGACTGCCAACAGGAAATTAATTACACTCATTTCCCCCAAACCAGCACCGGAACTTTGAGGACAACCTTGCTATATGCACCCATAAGGAGTGTTTAGAAGAAATGAATGCTCATGAAGTGTCTAAATACTTTCACACGATGTCTTCACTTATTTAATCCATTTATCTACAAGTTAGAAAGTTCTTGCAGCATCTAGGAAAATCCCTATTGAGAAAGATTTTGGATAGGAACTTTTCTGACCGTTTATTAGAAGAAATAAAAAGGAGCAGAAAAAACTCATCTAGCTTGCATTGGAAAAGCTGCCTTTGCAGTAGCAACAGCGATAACTAATGCAGAGAACATGTTCACGGTCAGCGGCATTTTTCGGTGTCAGTATTCATTCAGAAGAGGGAATAGGTGAGGGCTACGTACAAGCTGTGCTTATGGGAAGGGCTGGTACAAGCCTGTATTCAGTTATTTTCATTTCTAAATCCTACATTTAAGCCATTTCCATGTCCTTGATATTCCTCTTGGTAACCAAGGAAGTCCTCTGTGAGAGAGGCAGAAAATCCTTTTAGATACCTAGTTAGTTAAAATGCCTCTACAGTGGGGAGGAAAATGCATGCTGCATTGCAGGGTCCTCCCCGTCCTTGGCTATTACATCATTAATTGGAATTTAGGGTACTTAACACCTTGAAATACCTGTTTTTCAGAGTGCCAATTCCCTTAATGAGTCTGTCTGAAAGAGAGCATATAATCTATGCCACCTCTAAATTACACTCTAAATACCCACTTAAATGATCTATTAAATAATGTTTCTTCTGGGCACACTCCACATTAAAGGACAGGAAGGAAAGGGGCACTACAGTAAATTTCACAAACAAAGGCATATTGTCCAGGAAGGGTTTCCCACATGAAACATTCCCTGTCCAGTCCTCTGTCTGCTTGCCTCCCCTGACTGTAGAACACTCCAGTTTTTTGTGGGCTGAACACCAACTAGATAATGTTCAAATTTCTGCTGCAAACTGTGATATCTTCTTTAACTCTGTTCACTGTCAAGCTATGCTTCATGCACATTCTCTTTATATTTTTTTGGTAATAAAAGAAAAAAAAAAACCAACCCTGATCTGAAAAGTTTTTCTGAAAGCTGGGTAACAAAATGCCAGGGGATTCATAAAGCTGGACAAAAAACCATCTTACAATATACACAAGACAGATTTAGTGTCACCAGTCACACAAGTGATCCATCTTCACATTTTGGTTTTGAAGTTTTGAGCAATAAAACTTGTTTGTAAAACTAGTGTGGTTCAAACTATTTCTGGCTATTGAATTCAGGCAAACTTAAGAGAGACGTATATATCAAACTGACACCATATTGTAGGATTTTCTTCTCTGTCTGCCTTTTTACCAATCCCCAATCTACCTTTCTTCCTTTGTGTCATTTGTAATCCTGAAATGTCCTTTTTATTTGCTTTTGAGCTGCACTGAGGATTATTTTTATTGTTTTTATTATTTAAATCTCATCCTAGCTCCTATCTGCCTTTAACTGTCATAGCTACGCCTCATTTCAATGTGCCTAAAAGTAGATTCTCGTTTCCTGATCCCAGGAAAGGTTTCTGCAATGCCTCTTGAAGGCACTGAACTTTGCAAGATACCAACAGCACCTACAAGTACACCGAGTAATGGCTGCAGTCACAGAGCTATTGCTCAGAAGCCTTTCCTATGTCTTAATATTGCCCCCTTTCTTTGGCAATGCATGCACCCAGTTGTAAATAGGAAAAAGGCACAGTCATTTAGTGTATTTCTCCCACACATCCCTCTGAGATGATGTGGAGCTCTTTGCTAGGTTGTACATTTGCTAGAATATTTAGTCTGGAGAAAAGGAGGCTCTGGAGAAACCTTACCACTCCCTACAACTATCTGAAAGGAGCTTGTAGTGAGGTCGGTGTTGGTTCCTTCTCTCAAGTAACGAGCAATGGGACAAGAGGAAACAGCCTGAAGTTTTGCCAGGGGAGGTTTAAGTTGGATAATAGGAAAAATTTATACAAGCATTGTTAAGCACTGGAACAGACTGTCCAGGGAAATGGTTGAGTCACCATTCCAATTTTAAAGGTCTTTTCCCACCTAAATGATTTTATGATTGTATGATTACTCATAGGATCTATTGCAGCTGTACCTTTTTTTATTACAATACCCGAAGTTAAGAAAAGCCTCCGTGCCATAACATGAAAGATCTGCTCAGAAGAAGGACTGGAGTAAGTTGAGTATTTCTGTGAAGAAAACATAGAATTATAAGTAATATTTAAAATAATTAGTAAACCATGAGTCTGGGAAGAAAAATCTTCTGAAATGGAAACTGATGTAGAATTAACAGAAAACACATGGCAAGTAGAAGGATCAAAGCCACAGGAAAATCTGTTTAAGGACAGGATGGAAGTGCAGGGAAGTAATATGTGTGGTTTTTAATACTATAGTCCTGCTGTAGCTGCACAGGCAAGCACAGCAGGGATATTCACACTGCTACTTCTGTGTTTGACTCTGATGCCTAAGATTCACCCTCTCAGACCCCTGCACAGTCACTGCAGAGGGATAAGGACATAGATTAATGCCCAGCTTGGCTTTAGTAGACAGAATCAATGACAGCAACTCCCTGTAGAAAAGTAGAAAAGAATATGGAGCGATGATACTTCAGCTTGCCTTCACAGGCTAACAGGAGTGATGCAGCTGTGCTAGCTTCCCAGCCAGACAAAATGAGCCCAGGGAGAGCTACAGAATAAATGTGTCTGGTACAAGAATTCACTAAGTGCAGCACCCACATTTGCACCACACAGCCACATTATTGAGTCTGCTCTGCCCAACAGCCAAAGTCAGCCCCTTTGTGTAACAGCCAGTAACACTACTGCCTAGGACACATCTTTTCTTTCAGCCCATTTCCTTTTGCCTGCTTTCAGACAGATAAAAAGGAAGGCATAATCACTTCACACCTGGACTACAAGGTATCAAACTTCTGAGGTGCTGTCCTCCATTTTAATTCCAGCCAATATAAAGCTATTCCTAATCTCTCAATAGCTAAAACATTATTAATTAATTATTTTTGTGATGGTCATCCAAATAATCTCGGTTGTCACACATACTCTATAAAGAGCAGAGAAGTGGCTCCTCCTTTAGAAGCATTGTGATCTAATAATGGGATTGGTGTCTGTCAGCATTAGATGAACAGCTGAGATCAAACAGATGGAACAGTGTGCACTGAGATATATACACAAACTAGTGGTGGAGCACTATATGTCCTGTTGGGTGGTGCAGGATGGTCTCTCTGCATCCGGTTCCTCCTATGTAACATGGTACTGTAACAGTGTCTCCTGTCCTACATCCTGCCTTCTCTGCATGATGCTGTAGCTTGGGTTAGAAAGAGCTATGGCCCTGACAAGGCTCTGCTACTTCAGGGTAAGGAAGCCTCTCTAGAGAACTCCTGTGTACCAGCTGGCCCTGCACAGTGTAAAACACCGTATTTGCATAGGCAAATTATTCTTATAGTTTCAATTTTAAAGAAAACAAAAAGCAGTCATCCATTTTTCATGGTTTTCAGTAAGTTACAAAAAAAATCAGATGGGAGAATTTCAGGTGAAGAGAAAGTATCCATCCTGCATTCAGATCCACATTGTGAAAAATTCTTGTTACCCTCACTAAGTTGTTTATAATAATAGTGAGAGCACTTTCTGTTCTTGAAGAGAAATCTAACTTTAGCTGTAACCAGAGTAGCATAAAGCACTCTTTCCAATTCAGTGAGTGCAAACAGCCAGGTCCTTACAGAACAACAGAAGCAGCTGTAGGCAATGGAACACAGGTGCAGGGCACTTAACCCATCACAACTAAGATACACAAGCTGCAAACAGAGGGGTGAGCTGCTGGTTTTCAACCAAGCAGGAAATTAATTAAATATGTGAAGCTGAGAAGAAGCCAGAGGTGTGCCAATGCTTGTAAGACAGGGAGTTTGTGGCATGGCCTATCAGGATAGCATAAGTTGTGTATGTTCAGAGAAATAGGGCATTGTTGTAAAGTGGTTTATCTAAAACAAATATGTCTAATTAAACTCCACATTTATGTCATCAGTTTTCATCCCAAAAGCAATCATAAGAGGTCATAAATATGAAGCACTTAGGTCAGGGGGAAACAAGTATTTTCATATGTAACTCACTAAAGTTGCTTTGAATTAGCTTCTAGTAATATTAGAGCCATGTGCTACTTGTAACTGGTACCAAGGAGACCCAGTCAGGATCTCAAGTTGTGCCAGGGGAGGTTTGGGTTGGATATTTGGAAAAGTTTCTTCACCAAAAGGGTTGTCAAGCACTGGAATAGGTTGCTCAGGGGAGTGGTTGAGTCAACATCCCTGGAGGAATTTAAACACATGTGTAGATTAGGTGCTTAGGGACATGGCTTAAGTGGGACTTGACAGTGTTAGGATTACTGTTGGACTCAATTTTAAAGATCTTTTCCAAGATCAATGATTCTATGAAACTATTGACCGAATCTAAGCGAGACTTATGATCCTAACAACAAGACTTAACAGAAATCAGCAAGCTGAGGAAAGCCGCATATTACACTTTTGTGGCATGTATTAAAGAGAGGTAAGCAAGATCTGAGCAGTGCTCTGGGAAGGAAAGAACTGTCTCCCCTCAAACCTCCAAGATTTCCTTCTGCTGCAGAGAAGGCAGCCCCTAGAGACCATTTTCTGCTTCGGTCTCTACCACTTTGGAATTATCTTACTTTACTTCACAGGACAAGGACCCTGTCAGGCTGTCAAGGATTCTGCTCCTTCAGCTTTCATTATTGATTAGCAGTCACAGATTCTTTCCAGCACACCTCACCACCACTGCTTTGTACTTACAACTGGCTTTTCCCTCTCACCTCCAACTGTGAAATTGGATTCCTGCTCCCTCTTTTACTCTGCTGCATCTCCCAAGTTCAGCGTGCCATCCTGGCAGCTACCTTCTTTGCCAGATCACTGGAATACCTCCAATTTCTCCTTTATCAGCCTCTGCATACAAAACCATATCTGAGCTCCAGGCAACATCTTAAGAGAGTCATAGGATTTTCCAGAGCAGTCAATCTTACTGCCTCTCTAGAGTGAAATAAATAGGCTAACATACAAGTTTCTGCAATCATATCCAAATTCACGGTCAGTATTAGAGCAATCTTTATCATAGCAATTTGACCAAAGCAGCTCTGTAATCCTTCGTATGACTGTGGTCTAAAAAACTTTTCTTCAGAAATGGAATTAGTTTAGACAGCCTGCTTGAGGAGAAGGATGGAATAGGTGACCTATACCATCTCTTTCAATCTTACTTTTCTATAATTTTCTATAACCTCGTGGAGAGATTCTCCAAAGGGCTTTAAATTTGTATGGCTAAAAAGATAATTATTCTTGATGAAAGCCATGCTTCTAGTCTCACTGTGCAACTTCAAGGGTGCTGCTAAGCATATTATTCAGGTCTGTGGAGCTTTCCCAAGTTAAAAAATACTGCAATCCTTCCCTACCTGAAGTTACGTCTGAATGAGTCACTAATGACATTGACAGCTTTTATCACTTGTTTCTCCTGCATTAAAAAAAAAAAAGGTATATATAATTATGGCCTATTTCTTCTTTGTATTGTTGATTTTCCACTGTCACTTCAGTGTACTTAGAAAAAACCCTAATGTTTCTACATATTTGCACAGGTAGGGAGTTTGACCTTTCATGGGGATTTTTGCCTTAATTAAAATCATCTGAAACAAGTGAAGTTTGCTCCTTTTGAAAGTAATTGGATTAATGCAAATGTTTTCAGTGCCTACTTCAAACTAGTATAAATGGCCTGACATTAAATGAGGTTAAAAAGTCCCCTATAAACTACCACTACTGTTATTAAATTTAATTAAGATAGAACAGCAGGCAGTTTAAATGGGAAAGGGTTGCACAAAAATGGCAGCACAGAAAAATGACTCCAATGTTGTCATTAAAGCTAATTGGAAGCAAGGGTTTCTAAATGACAATGTAATTAACAGGCTAATGAATACCATATTAGGATTGTTATTAACAATGAAATTTGCAAACATACATGGAAAACTAGTTAGGGATATCACACTATTAGAGATATTACAAGGTAAAACTCTAAAAGCAAGATATACAGCACTTTATCTGATGATGTTACAATGCTTCAGTCACGCAGCAATAATTAAACCTTTTGCCCTCTCACCCTCTTCTTCCAGAAAATTAAGTGGTAATTATCACAAAGTAACTATAAAATGTGTGCTTTGAGAAATTCTGCCATTCTAAAATTCTGCATTGAGCTCACCAAAATAACACTGTTTGATAAGGCAATGATCGAAGTTGGGGGAAGGCCAATGCCTGCATGGAGCCTATGCCCTGCAGCTAGAAACAGGTCACCTTTGGGATTCATCACTAAAGAAATACACTACACAGTTGTACAGTAAGGGTTCTGCTAAATTAGGCTAATGCAGTTATATGCATAGATGAAATCATTTCCACCTTTAAAAGGAATACTTGAGCTGGCTACATTCCCATGAGCCCCAGCTAAATAGCAGGTGGAACAGTGCTGGCTCAGATCCATGAGACTTTCTTTTGCATGGTAGTCTGTCTTCAGTACTTGAAGTGAAACTTCAAGGAATGGGCAGGAAGGATGAGTCTCAGTGGGGAGAAGTCCATAATGAACAATGTAAAAGGTGACAAATGAATAACGGAAGAGCCTGATGGTGGTTTACAATTTCATGCTTGGTAAGAACTTGGGTGTGTTCAGTGACTGTAAGGAACCTAGTACTCTTGGTGGCTTGGGCAGTTTTACCATAGAAAGTACGACAGTAGAAGCAGCACTATAGATATAACATGCTCTTCTCACTGGCCATGGCTTGGTTCATTCTGTTGCTGAAGAATATGTCACCAGTTTTTGTGCGGGAAAAACTACATTTGCAAATTTGGGATTAGGCATAATTTGGGATAGGTAACAAGGCCATTTTATGCCAAATCTAATTGATAAGATATTACTTTTAGTCAGGAACAAAGACCCTAGAAAGCAGTGTTTTGATTTTATAGGATTTTCCATAATGCAAAGATAATTGGTTAGTAAGGCAGTAATTGAGCAGACTTGTGACACTTCTTTACCTCTTGTTGGTTTCTGCGACTCTGTTATTTTTACATGCATTTTACAATACTCTCTTTGCAAGATGGATTCATCTTCTGCTAAACTTGTTAACATGAAGGGCCGAGTAAAAAAGGCCCATCTTTCAGAAAAGAGAGGCAAATGTAATCTCAAAGGATTTAGCATATAGAGTTAACTTTCTTCACAGTAGAAGTATGAGGCAAGGTTTTGTATTTGTGCTGAAAACAGTGTTGATGACACCGGGCTGTTTTGGTTCCTGCTGAGCAGTGCTGACACAGAGCCAAGGACTTCTCCTCACCCCACCAGTGAGTAGGCTGGGGGTGCACACGGAGTTGGGAGGGGACACAGCTGTGACAGCTGACTCCAATTGACCAAAGGGATGTTCTGTTACGGCATCATGCTCAGCATATCAAGCTGGGGGAAGAATGAAGAGTGAACATTTTGAGTGATGGTGTTTGTCTTCTCAAGTCACTGTTAATACAGGATGAAGCTCTGCTTTCCTTGAGGTGACTGAGCAGCTGCCTGCCCATAGGAAGTAGGAATGAATTCCTTGTTTTGCTTGCATGTGTGGCTTTTGCTTTACCTATCAAACTGCCTTTATCTCAACCCTCAAGTTTTCTCATTGTTACTCTCCTAATTCTCTCCCCCATCCCAACATGAGAGGAGTGAGTGGCTGCGTGGTGCTTAGTTGCTGGCTGGGGTTAAACCATGACATATATTCAAATAATTTATTTTTTTCCCCCCAGAGGCTGCAGATGGACAAACACAGAAAGGAATATAAAGTATGCCACAGAACAACCAAAATGGTGGGATTTGAATTATGGAGGCAACATATGCCAAAGTTGCAGGATTTAGTATGAAAGCTGAAAGAGAAAAAAGGGACTGTTGATTAAAAATTTAAATCCAGTATTTTATGGAAAGATTGACTTAACTAGCAAGTACTACATGTGAAAATACAATACAAAAGTAAAGGTGTGATTACAAAAAGGAAGGAATTGTACTGGGCTGACTTTCTTAGAAGACCCTGCAAAGAACTCCACTTTATAAACGCTTCTACAGAAAGGTTAAAATTTCATCAAGAATTTTGAGTGCTCAGATTTAAAGATTTGGACTTTACGCTAGAATATAAACCAGTATCGTAAACAACAGGCAACCTATTGAATATACATGAAAAAGTATACAATTTCCTCTGCCTCTACAACTGGGCATTTTTAAATAAATACAAACTTCATCCTTAATTGGTGCACCCAAACAAACAAGCATACTGAAAAAAATTATGAAAACATATCTTCAACTCGCGTATATTTAGTGGAAAGCAAGAAACCCAAAACCACGTGGAGGAGACAGCTAGACAAAGACAACAGCAATTTGTTGAAAAAGATTGTTTAAATAAACCCAAGAATTATCCCTTGACTCAAAAATTGTAATTGCTTCATATTTAAGATTCTTTTCTTCACAGTAACCAGAGTGAACCAAAGAAAATTTTCCCTTTCTTTTGCCAAGATTGAACACACTGACATCTTTAAATAAAAATCTCTTTATGTAATCCTTGCTTCTCAGTGTTTGGTGGAGCCAGTAAGCTCAGAGCCATACTCAGTTATGGAGACAGAATGCAATTCTTAAAACATCAACAAACCTGACTGAAAGAGCCTGCATCTTGCAAGATAAGAATTAGATTATTTCAGCAATTAGCAAAATGTTGTCCTATCAAAAGACGAACATCTTTGGCTGGCATGTCTATTTCTTACCTGTAACCCCTTGTAAGGGAAATGTATGCCTTTACATTTGGGTTGCTATAAGTGATCTGACCTGAATCTGATCTGATCTGACCCAAATGAAGGCAATAGAACACAGGTGTTAAAGCTCTTGATTTATGCATATCATTCTAATTGCTTTGCCTTAGTTTTTGCAGTATCTCTATGTAGAGAAGCTCTTATGTGGGTTAACATCAAAGTTATTACAGCATATTCAGAATTATGTAACACACTTTTTGGCTGTTGAAGGCAATATAAAAAACCCAAAACCAAAACCCAAACCACATTCATTCTAGTGTGACGTATGGCCCAAAGGAATATTCCTAAAATTGGCTCCAAAAGCAGAACTCGTAATTCAAACAACTATGTTTTGTGATCGAGCCTTCACGCACCTCAAAAACGGTAGGGAAAAAACCCCCACTACTGGTTTCAACAGACTAAAAAAAATGCTAATTTGTAGCTCAAAGTAAAGTATCAAGTTAATCATATTACTGATAGAAAGAAGATAGGGTTTTATTCAAAGTAATCAATGTGTTTCTGTTCTGCTGATTGTTTTCGTTGTCTGAAAGAGTCTGACTTTTGTGCAATCCAGAAAACACAGGCACACACTGATTCTAGCTACAGCACTTGCTGCCATTCAGTCCAGTTAGCTTTCTAGCAGCCCAATTCAGGAAATTTCCGACTACACAGGATTATAAGCACTATGTCACATAGTCACAGATATGGAGTAGTTCTGTTTCTCTACCACAGTATATTCAAGCACTGTTGGCAATGTTTGCCTTTATAATGCAGGCAATTGAGCATTTCAAAGGGTGAGTAGGTGGTAACTGCCTTTTTTAACTTCTGTTTCCACCCCTCTTGTGTATTGTAGAGTCCCAGGCTTTTGAGCGTGGTGTGAAAGGCCAAGGGGAGATGGAGAAGGAACTCTGTCTGTGTTCCCCACCCAGAAACTTTTCACTACTATCTACTAACAGATAGATGCAACAGCTAGTTTCATCTGCTGAAGCTACCAGTACAATAGTTGACATTTACATTTTCCTTCATACTATTGACTGGCTTGAAAAATCAGTGATAGACTAGTATAGCTCACACAACTTTCTTATTGTTCAAAACACTACTTCTTAGACAATATCCCATTATTGCATCTAGCTAATTGATGTAGTTCTCCTCATGACCCTTTAGGATATGAAGCCTTGAAAAAATAGCTTAAATTCTGTTGAATACATCTCCGTTGACTGCAGAAGAAATCCACAGTGTATAGATGTAAGCTGAGCAAACAAGTGAATTCTCCAACTAAGTACCTTTTTGGTTTAGTATTTATTAGTATCCCTCATTTTACAATGGTTTCATTTGCAGATGTGCAAGTGAAAACTGAATGGTAAGATTTATTTAGTCAAGAGGAGGAAGCTTATAAAGGCCAGCTCATGTAAAGAAAGAGGAGACGTTACCACATAGTTTCACATATTACTCTGAATAGCATACAGCAAATAAATAGTAATTCCTAGCTTTTACATAGGACTGTTCAGTTCCATGTGAAACAAAGCTAACACTTGAATTTGCAGTACTAATTCCAAATACATAAAAGAAAATAAAAGTGAAAATTTGCTCACAGATCTCAAAAGAGCTTGATTTATGACACAGGTCTTCTGTAGCAATTGTAAACTAAATTTTCATCAAAAGGTTAAGAAACTGGAGTTTCTCCATCTCCTCATCCTCTAAGGTGGGTGAGGGGAAAAAAATGATAATGAAAATTAAAAAGCTATCTAAACCGCTAAAAATCCTAACCAACTTCCTACCTGAAAATCCATTTAATCTGTTCATTGGTGTAGATATTTTTACTGAACTGGAGCTTGTTAAAAAACAAACATTAGTGAACTATCCTGAAACATTAAATCACTGAGCTCCTCTCAGCATTTCCCTTTTGTCAACTTGCAAATACTCTGTTTCCATTTCCTTTCAGCATGTCCTTTTGAACTCTTTTCCTTTCTGCAATAATGCTCATATATTTTACTAGAATGGTCTATTATTTCACACTGTCCCATACTGAAAAGAGTCAAAGGTTCTAGAAAACCAATTAAGTTGGTGGTGACTTTTGGAACACAAATCTTTTTAAAGCTTCAAAGATATCATCTGCATATCTGCCACCTCCCCTTGGCTAATCTACTGTATGGAATTGTCTGTTCTTTAAAGCCAGTGCTTTCTTTTGTTCTTGTGATTGCTAGATGTGAAGATCTATAAATCCTCCTCAAGAAGTCCATGTTAATGGTTTCACCCACAGAATCATAATCTCTAATCTTGACATTCACACTTTAAAAGTACCTTCATCTGTCTACATGACAGTTACACAAAAGGTAACTTTTTCTAAATGAAAAATTATCTTAGAATGCCGACCCTTTCCTATAAAAATCTATTCCATATATGCTAACTAGCATCCCATTGTTTATTTTTTATAACACCATCAGCCATTATAACAGCAGGGAAGGCAGTCATATGCTATTTTATTTCAAGTAGAAATGTGACTTCCCTAGGAGTGAAAAATTCAAAAATCATCTATACTAGTAGACAGTGATCATGGAGCAGAAAGACAGCAGGCTGTACCCATTTATACCAGCTGATGTTTCCTTACGTGACATGTGGTTCAAATCTGTCTTAATTTGTTGGGAAAACACATTAATAGTAAAAGATTGCAACAAAGTACATTAATTTTTTCCAGTTCTTTTCAAATATTTTGTGGCCTACTTCACACTGTAAATACCTAAATCATAGAATCAGAGAATCTTTAAAGTTGGAAAAGTCCAACTGCCTGTCCAATACCACAACATGAACTAAAACATGTCCTGGAGTGCCATGTCTACATGGTTTTTGAACATCTCCAGGGGTGGTGACTCCACCACCTCCCTGAGCAGCCTGTTCCAATGCCTGAGCACTCTTTCAACGAAGAAATTTTTTCCTAATATCCAACCTAAAGCCCTCTGACATAGCTTGAGACCATTTCTTCTTGTCCAATTGGGAGAACAGACCAAACCCCAGCTCACTACAACCTCCTTTCAGGTAGTTGTAGAGCATGATAAAGTCTCCCCTCAAATATCTAAAACCAAATCATGGTTTGAAAAGAAAGTTAAGAGTAATTATAAAGCTGTAAGCCATATAAGAAAGCTTAACTGCTGGAGGAATAAAAACGTACCGAATTTTTTTAAAAACTTAATTAAAAAATAATCTATTGAAGTTTCAGTGGATATAAACAAGTAAGGTAAGCGCCACACTCCCCACATGCTTCTGGCCCACAAACATCAGGCACATTGTATTTTGGGATAACATCTTTGATTTGATTGAGTGTGGGCTTCCCATCTTCTTCCCTTTCAAAAACTTTGACTGATGTGCTAGGATCCAAGCTGGCAGAAAGCAGGTGCAGAGTGACTGTCTTCAAGATGAGGGCAGAAAGAATGAGGGCACTACAGTCCAGATAGGCAGCCTCCCATACTTGAAAACTTACCAGCAAAAGCACTCAAAAAAAAAAAAAAAAGGAAATCAGAGGAGAAAGCAGCCCACATGTTTTGTTATGGACAAATTATAACAAATTATTCTGCTTTCCATGACAGTGTAACAAGTCTAAATGATAGAGGAGAAGCAGTAGCTGTCACATCATCCTGACTTCAGTGAGACTATTGACATGCTGTCATGTAAAATTGATATAAACAAGAAAGGAATCTGCCAGCATGAGGGGTCACAACCTGTTGGAAAGGTGGACTCAGTAGTGCTGCTCACAGAGGAACTCAGATAATTGAAAGGAAGGAATATGGTTAGGTCATCCAGTATTATTCAAGCACTTCCACTTGTGACACAGCTATCAAATGACAGCTCTGCTGACAAAATCACAAACAATACTGAACAGAAGGAACAAAACCTTTTCTGTAGAGAAGAGCAGACTGCAAAATAATCTTGAGAACTGGAGGAGTTGCCCAACCACTGAGTAACAAATCCAAATAGTCAGCTGCCTGAAAACGGCATGGGGATCACCAGCCATGGCACACCTTCTGGAGAACGCAGCCAGTCACAACCAGAAGTATGCAAAGGAGAAAAAAAGGGGACCAAAAGTAGCCTACACACAAATCAGGAAGAAAATCTCCTGCACAGCCAGAGGCTGGAGGGCAATCAACAAATCATAAACAGCACCAAGAGATTCTGGAGAGCTCATAAAAATACCCAAGGCATAAAAATAACCACATTTGCAAATTAACACAGAGTCACTAGATCAGACTTGATATTTTAAACACCTCTCCCTCCCTCACCATTCATGTCTGCATGGAGGAACGTAAGTTTTGTCCTGAGTGTAGCATGTATAGTACTCGCTTTCATTTGGTCCTCTAAAAGTTCTTTTTGCACACCTCTAAGACCTGGTACTCTGCCATGTGGTATCTCCTTCTCCTCAGTTCCTCTGGATTTGCCTTTGTATTAATGGATGCTGCCTTTGCTGTGCACCTCTCTTGCATTCCATATTACGTCATATCTCTGTGAAGTTCTCCAGATCACAGCAGATTTTGAAGAACAGTTCAATAAAATATCTGTTAGCTGTGGTTTAGGCCAACATGCTCACACCTTGGGGGAGAAGGATGGACTAAACAACGTCACAAAACCTTTACAACCCAAATTTCTATTTAACACAGATAACTCTAAAAATGTAGTATAAATTATCTGACAAAATATAGTAATATTTCTAGTACTTTTAAACCCTCAGGTTACCTGTCCTTCAGCAATCTCACAGTGACCGTTTACATTCCCTAGGCATGGTGACCTTGAGGAGGTCACCAGTTACACATATTCACCCTGCTTCTGAGAAATGTACCAATTAGCAAAACCCGGATTTTTAAGCTAAACCTCGTGTTTCAGCCAAAATAAAGCACACAGGTTTTTATTAAAAGTTGCTGAATACAGCTATTGCTAATTGGGGTGACTGGCAATGAAAAAGGCCTCCGAGTCCTTGTGGTTTGGGGTATTAGAAACTTGCACCATCATCAAAATTTCAAACCACTTTTTCATACATTCAGTGCTAAGACTCAGCCCTTCTCCCTTGCCAAAGAGTAAACGGATCTCTGGCTTCTCTGGGGTCCCCGAAGACAACTGTGTTTATCAGATTTTCAGGTCTAAGCTTCTATTGATATGTGTATGAGGGTAGACTAAAATTGATTTCATACCATCACCCATGAATGAAGCAAGTAAACCATGCAATTTTATGTAGCAGCTGCATGTAATGTAAGTCTAGGAAATCACAGAGTCTCCACTGGTATAAGTACATGGAAGGGTTTGCAAGAAAGTGCAACATCAGCAGGAACTCAATTCTAACCCTCCCCTAAGCCACACAACATTCATTTTAAAGACAGGAAACTAGTTACATTGGGAGCTGCACAGAAATGCTCTTTGGTAAATTCAGAAGGAATCCTGTAGTAAAAAAAAGGAAATAACAAGATGTTGCCAGTAGTTTAGGTATCTGGAAAATGCAAAGACATACCATCCTGTTTTGTATCTGAGATTTTGGAGATATTTTATTACTTTTCTCAGGTGACATCAAGCCCACTGTCTACAGGTATACCTGCACTGACTACCTGTCCATGTCTTTCAGATTTATTACTTAGTACCTTCATTACACAGGATTTATGGACTAGATCACTATGTGTAGTTGCACCCTCACAAACTGACATCTTTTAAGGCAATGTATTTCCCTGAGTTTAAGCTCGATATGATTATTAAATACATATATCAAGCCTAACAGCCACATATCAGTATTTGCATTCCTAACTAGAACGATACTTACAGTCTCTTTCACACAGAATCACAGAACGTTAGGAATTAGAAGGGACCTCGAAAGATCATCTAGTCCAAACCCCCTCCCAGAGCAGGATCACCCAGACTAAATTGCACAGGAACACATCCAGGCAGGTTTGTATGTCTCCAGAGGAGGAGACTCCATAACCTCTCCGGGCGACCTGTTCCAGTGCCTCACTGCCCTCACAGTAAAGAAGTTCTTCCTAACATCTAACCTAAACCTACCCTCTTTCAGCTTGAGGCCATTATCCCTTGTCCTGTGACTACACTCCCTGGTAAACAGTCCCTCTCCCACTTTCCTGTAGGTTCCCTTTCAGTAGAGATTAGGCTGTAATTAGGTCTCCGCAGAGCCTTATCTTCTCCAGCCTTACTTTCAGTTTCCCCAGTTTAGACATTACTGCAGTGGCAATGTAAAAGGCTGATGCTGTTTACTCTCTGTCCTAGGACACAGAAGCCTTCCTCTATTTTGAGAAATCTCAAGCAGATTGAGAGTCCCCTTGCTGGGCTGAGGACAACCAGCTATCAAAAAAGCCCCAGGACTGAAATGACAAATGACCAACTATTAAATTATTCAAAACACTATCTTTTCATCAAATAGTCAAATTTTGGATAACTCTCAGTGCATTCATCCTTTCTGTGTGTAGTATGCCACATATTAAGGTGCCCTATAGAAAGCACATTAGGGTTTTTCATGTGAAGGAGTGAGCAATACATTTCTGGTGATGTGGGAGTTTCATATTGTACTGCTGTGTCGTAATATATGAAAAGGCTCTTTATATACCCTAGTAGCCTGAAAGAGATGTGACAAAACTAAAGACAACCTTGAATTTGGTATGACTCCTAATTTAACCTACTAGAAAAAAGCTCTTTCCTGCCTTTAGGGTAAATATAGTATGTTGTGAAGTGTCTTTTTAGTTTCAAGTGTTTAGAATACATTCTGTCCATGTAGCAGCTAAGTATCTTGGTTTCTCTATTTATACAGAAATTACTTTCCAATGACAGATATCTACCTTTGCCATAAAAGCTCTAAGTATTAAAGAGACCAGCTGTATTACAGCATAGTGAAACTATAAAACAGCATTATCAAATGAGAAATAAGATACATGTGTCATGGTTATTGTGTTTTAGTATCAAAGAGAAAAAATGGAAAAAATCTTGCTGGAATGCACATCATTACTCATCTGCATTCTTTCCTCTTCCAGCCCTCTCTTTTATATGTTACTTCTTTCTAGTAGAACTTGCTTATTTGCATTGTCATTATGGGTTAGGATCGAACTCTGCATTTCTGAAAGCTCCAACTGTAAACAACAAACTATGCAGCAATGCAGGCTGTTAACCTCACAGAGGGTGTCTACATGGACTGAGAGATCTTGACAAATTGTGTTGACAAATAGTTAGCTTTGAAGAAAAGAATCTGCCTCCAACCCCCCCCAGGTGATTCAGTTTTATTACTATAATGTAATATTCTGATCCTTCAATTCAGTGTTCTGGAATTTCTGTTGAGGAACACTTCTAAAATGCTTGTATAGTTAAAAATAGATAAATAAGTGACTGATACCTGTTTCGGATGTTGTGCTTTATGTTGACAAAAGGTACTGCTTTCATCAGAGGATCCTGAGCTATGGATGCTGGTTGGAGGCATGGGTAGTGCAGCCAAGGGCACTTAAACTCTCAGAAGCCTTTTCCCAGCTCTGGTAATTGTCAAATTTAGGCAGTGCTCTGTGAAACCTGTAAAGCTACATGTGCCTGACTCCCAAGGTACTACCCTGGGATCCAGCTACCTAGTTTAGAAAGGGCCTGGTCATCTAAAGTGGCACAGCACTCAAAAAAATGTATCAGTAGAGAATTATTCCTATGGAACTAGCTGGGAACTTAAATAAACATTAGATTAACTAAGAGTTTTGTGCATTTGGTATGTAGCACTCTACATCAGAGGCCATTGAGACAATGCGGACCACAAGATTTTTGTGGTCTGGCCACTCCACTCAGGGTTGATTAACACACAAAGAAGTAACACAAGTATGACTTCAGAGAACTGCTGTAGTGGAGACATGCTTTTCGGGGTGCTAACCAGCTTTTTTACTCACAATTATTTTATTTTATGTAGGATTTTCCGTAATTATCATGCAATTTAAGGACCAACTCTTTTAGCAAAGCATTTAGGCTGGAATACTGTAAAGAAGAAAGACATGTGGAAGAACTTTTACACAGTGAGGGTGACAGAGCACGAGAATAGGCTGCCCAGGGGACTTGTGGTGTCTCCGTCTCTGGAGATATTCAAGACCCGTCTGGACGCCTATCTGAGTGATATGTCCTAGGGAGCTGCTTTGGCAGGGGGGTTGGACCCGATGATCTCTCGAGGTCCCTTCCAACCCCTATGATTCTATGATTCTATGAAATGTTTTGTCTAAACAGGATAGTGCTTGTTCACAGGGCACTAAAATTCCCACTTAAGGCTACTGTTTCCTCATATGACTGCAAGAGCTGCACATTTCTCTGTGTTAGCTGTTTTTATAGATTCAGAAACATATTCCTACTCATTTCAAGCATTAAAAGCCTTACCCTTTGTTTTGTTTTTAACTTTGCAATTGATATGGTTTTGCTTGGAAACACTATGCCTTTAAACAGGAAAAGCTCATGCTTAGTGGCAATAGTTGATAAATTATAATGTGCCAGAAATATTGTGCGTGCTTCTGAAAGGCAGAGTACGAATGTCTCTCCAGATGTGTCTAGAAATTAAATAGCATTTTTGAGATGCCAGAATTTTTTAATAACCAATCTGAACAGTCTATAATTTAGGACATATTATAATTTAGTAAGAAAAAAGACAGACAAGTTTTTTACAGAAAGAGTGGTGAGGTGCTGGAACAGGCTGCCCAGAGAGGTGGTGGATGCCCCATCCCTGGAAGTGTTCAAGGCCAGGTTGGATGGGGCCCTGGGCAACCTTGTGTAGATCCAGGCCTGGAGGTTGGTGTCCCTGCCTGTGGCAGGGGGGTTGGAGCTATATGATCCTTGGGATCCCTTCCAACCCATGCCATTCTATGATTCTATGATTCTATGATTATCCACAGTCCTATACCAGCCACAAAGCAGAAGTTGCCTAGATTTTCAGAAGGCATACATTCCCACCTCGTAGTATGTTTAGTATATTAAATGCTCTATTGCAGCAATAACTCTGCCACAGAGTTACTGGAGACTTGAATATTGATTTATGTGTCACTTGTTATGGTGCTGTGCAGGACAGTTACCAAAATCAGTTATGTGTATGATTTGATGAAGATTCTAATTTACAGAAATGCACCTCCCTAGCATCTATTGAAGACCAATTTACATAAGTCCTTCATCATACAAGTTCCCCTCTGTCCTCTCCTGCTCAGGAGTAAGACACTCTGCTGCTTGCCACTGTCAGCAGAATCAAGGCTCACCTTAGCTGAAACAACATGCAGTTGGGAATGCTGGTGGGATGACTGGAATGCGACTCCTCAGAGGTGAAAGACTGTTGCCACCTGAGTTAGCTCCTCTGGCTGCCATGCTAGGTGAAAGGGGAGCCAGAGTTGTAGCTGCTTATCAGTTCTTGATATCCACTCTTTCACCTAGAGGAAGAAAAAAAATCACTTTTTTCATTTTTGTATGCAGAAATTCATGAGGTTGGTAATTGAGGGTGTAGTAGTTCAGCCCTGCTGCAAAAATTCAAACAGCAGGAAGACTGTAATAAAAAATACTCAGGAAGAAACACTGTTCAAATTGCAATAACGGTCCTCTGCATCTGCCTGTACATTTGGGTTCAGGTTCTCTACAAATTTTGAAATTGATGTGGGAAAAAACCCCAATCATTATGCTTATCAGAGCACAATGTCTTACCAGAGAAGGCCTCCATTTCAAGACTTTTTTTTAAAAAGAACTGATACTGAGACAGTAGGTGAGAGGAGAGTAGTACAGTCCCATCTTAAAATATTCAGAAATTTAGCAGAGTTGGTTTTGAGCTGGGTCATTTGTGAGCCATCTGACTCTGCAAGAACTTCCATTTTTTCCAGACTACCTTCAGAACACACAGCATTTTTGTATAAGCACCCACAACACTTTGCTCTGGAATAGCCTTCTTCCCTCCCACTCCTTCACTCTTGGTCCTGTAGCAATACATCCTCTCCTGATGATCTAACACCAATTCCAAAGGAATTAGCTTCATGAGAATATGGGCAAATGTTTGAGTATAGCAAACTCAAACTTGTTATTGGCTGTCATGTAGCAGCATGAAATATTTGGGTGATGTTGCTTCACATCAGGATGGTCATGTTTGAATTTTCAGTTATCCTATTTTATTTTCAAAATGACATTCACACATTTGTTTTCACTTTACTGCCTGCATGATGTATGTTATTCACATTGTCACTGCACTTTAAAATCTAAATTACAATTTAGTAGCTCATTAGCTTGAGGAATTGCCAATATCTTGCCAAATAGCCTGTGTGCACTAGAAATGAAACTTGCACGGATCAGAAAGGGGCATTTTGCTCGTAGAAGAGTATGAGGATAATTTATGTTCTAAATAAACACCTTGATGTGTCTTGTAGTGTTTGGATGACTATAAAACATCCCTTGTGTAATTAGGAAGCACATTTTTGTGAAATTAAGAAAATGAACGAGAATTAAATTTTGAGGGACTGCAGGTTGGTATTGCCACCCTATTGTAACATAACATATACTGACACTTGCATTAGGTCTGTGATGTTTAGGAACAGTTTTTATGTTTAGCTAGAAATGGCTATGTTGTAACTTCAGGAATATCAACAAAACATAGTTCTTAAAAGAAGAATCAACCCAATGAAGCAGCTTAAAAAAAATCCACCCTATATTTAGTATTTCCATTTTGCAGTGTTCAAAGGAAACTGGAAAGTGATTTAAAAAAATAAAGAGTAATTTTCTCCCTTTTCCTACACAATGTTATTCATGAATACTTGAAGCTTTGAGTGCTCTGTTTTGGTTGCTTACAAATTTTTTCTAGTTGAGAAAATTCTGACAAGTTGCAGTATAGCAAAGGTATCACATCAAGAAACAAAGTCAAATGGAAAACAACCTATTTATTCAGACTTTAGGATCCCAAGCTCAAATACATACATTCACATGTATACTTGAAGTCATTTGCTCTCATTCTTTGAGCTGCAGTAAAGTGAAGAAACAGAGGTGTTTATAACCACGTTTGTCTTAGAAGTGCCCTTATCACACGACAGTTACTAGAAGTTTATGTTCCTTTGGTTTAAATATTTATCTAGGCTAGTGTTTTTTTCCTGCAATGCTAGTACCTCCTTCTCACTTGCATTTTTGTCCTCTGTCGTGGCAAGAATTCCAGCCAAATCTGTACTCCTATTTTCTCTTTCAAATCCTGCCGTTTTCTAACAGCTGCCAGTTGAGACAGATATCACCTCCCTTATCTGCATAACTGCTTAAGAAATTATATTATCACTCTATACAGGGACAGAGTACAAGAAGTAAGAGTAGCTGTTTTTCTGGACACAGCCAAGAGTCCCTGGAGAGCATGAAACTGTGAGTTCTGCTTTTTTATCTTGTGATAAAGTGCTGGAAAGGTCTTTGCAGAGGTGGTGACTGCAAGCCAGATCCTGTATGGGAGCTGATCAGCGTGGTTGCATTTCATTTTGGTGCCTTCTCTGCAGATCAGATGCTGGACCCAAGCGTTGGACCACAGGAGACAGTGCACAGGGGTGCTGAGAAATGGCAGAAAGCTGCCACCTGAAATGAGTTTGTCACGCAGCCAACTAGAACTACTATTTGTAAACCAGCTCCTCTCTTGTATGACAGTTGTTCAAGATACAAAAGTCTTATTTAGGCCCTTAAGTAGATTTTCTGAACCTGGCTGTGATAGAATATCCTAGCACAGGGAACTAACTGGTATTGTTCACCAGTTTTATAAATAGTGTTCCTGAAAAAAAAGTTATTTCATTGAGAAACAGGAAGGAAATGCCCAGTTCGAGAGACTCATCTCTTCTTCAGGAAGGAGACAGAGCTATTCCTAAAACCCTGTCATTTAGCTGCAGAATATTTTTACTACCTCACAGAGTGTGACATGCAGAGAATAACAACCAGCACCCAAAAATGACACAGAGGATGACAAAAACAAGATTACAGAAAGAGGAAGTATTATTTTCACTGTAGCGTCTGGAATGCATGAGCCTGACATAGGTAAGCGATGGTTCCTGGAAACCTGACAATACTCCCATGGAGCTGCTGAGCCTTGTGTTCAGGACATTAAAATTTAACTGAAGGTAGAAAGGTTTTTCAGCGTGAGGTGTCTAAGCTGGACTTCAGGATTACAGCTGTCATGCCCTGTGATTATCACAGGCTCTACACCCCCACTTTTCTTAACAGCAAAAATCCACAACTCCTGAGTTCACTACACTTTGCTGAGTATTATAAATAAGGATCCTCTTATGATATAATCTGGGCCTATGACACCTCTCTGCCCTGCTGTCCCACAGCAAGCTGGATACTTTTGGAAAAGCTCTTTTCTGTCTTGGAAACCCTTTCCGTGGCCATGGTCTTCTTTCCTGGTGTTGCCTTGAGAGGCAACTTCTCTTTCCCTGCCGTGGTGGCTGCCCCAGTCAAAAATTGCTCAGGCTGCAGAGAAGAGGAGGAGTTACAGTGTACAGCTACAGCGTTTGCTTCCAAGGTAAGCAACTCTTCCGAGTTTTGGTTGGGAGGATACACTTAAGCTCTACAGGGGGAAAAGGACAAGGGCACAAATTGCAGTTTCATCCCTCTATGGAAGGATAAGAAGTAGCATGTATTAATGTCACTGCCTGGGACAGCAAGCAGCTGCCTTTCGTGTTTGTCAGTCACTTGCCTGCCTTGCAAATCATAGGCATATGTGATTTTTGGGGTTTTTGCCAAGTCTGAAAATCGCTCAGAAATGGCAGTGGGAAATCCCTACAATCTGCTATCTGTGGTGAGATTAATTTCCACACCGTACTAAGTACAAACACAGTCCTATATTATAATATAACAACTGAAAGTAAAACAGAATGGAGGAGGGGGTGGAGCATTTGCTGCTGTCACTATTGCAAACTTTACCCTAACTTCTTCTGTGCCAACTTGCAGCACAGCTTTTCCGAGACTTGTAAGTATTTTACAACTTTTAACATACTCTTCTTTTTCTTTCTTTCTTGTATTAAAAAGATGAGAGAACTCATGCTGCTTACCTTCCAATTATTTACTGCTTCTTAAAATTGTCCTGTAAGATTTGTTATATATAAAAGAGTTCAAATATTGTCTTTAACCTTGTACCTCACACCTGTTTCTCTGTTTCTGCTGTGAGAGACATCAGTAAGTACAGAGAATTGGTGCTAGCTAGGGAAAATTTGTCAGTGTTTTGTAACAAATTTATACAACAAAAATGAGGAGAAAGCAAAGACACTGCTGTGAGCCTAGTTAACATAGCAAGGACAGAAAGGAAAAGCTGGGAGAAAAGTTATTTACCATCTTAGTGTACATACTTGAGAGATCATTAAATGCAGGCAGGGAACTGAAAACCTGCAGTCAAGTGGAATCCTGCTGCAAATGGGGAGATATTAGCTGGTAGTAAACCTGAGTAAGCAAATGCAATTATGAGTCTGTTATTAAAAATACCACTTTCTACCTAGCAAAAACCAAAAGTTAGGAGGAAAACTATGTGTAAGACAGAAACTTGTTAACAACTGCACTGTCAAAACGTGCAAAATTACCTCTGTAAAAGCCAAAAGAAGGGAATTATCCTTACTGTGCACAACCACTACTTTGTGATTTCTTCTATATACAGCAGAAATATTTGTGCTGCTTACTTTTAGAGTCTGATACTGCAGAAAAAAATCCTGATTATAGTATGTTCTGCTATACTTTCCAAATAGTCTAAAGAACAGGCCTTCCTTTGCCGGTTATGAATGTATTTATTTCTTTTTACAGTTATTTATTTCATATGTACTAGATAATTGGAAGTGTATCACTTAGTTATTTTATCTAGGAAGGAGACGCTTAATTATAAATCTTGTAATTATAGTACTATTTTATGCTACTTAGTATAAATAGATGATCTTTGTAGATCAACAGATGTATAAAGCTCATTCTTTTGGAGCCCACAGGACTGTTCTAAACTCTAAGAACATGTAGTATGACTCTGTAGCCTGTCACAATCATTTTAGCTCTGCAAACTCAAGCAATAAAGGTCAGCTTTGCCAGCTCTTTAGAGTGCAATATTGTACCCTACTGTCTTTAAGAATATTTGAATTCTCTGAGGAAAAAAAAAAAAAAGGCTTTCTAGATCTTCACTAAGAAAAGACAGGGAATATGAGGGACAGAGGTACAGGCTGGTGTGGAATAATTGGGTAGTATGGATAACATAATACTAGATTTTTTTCTGAAGATTAAAAGGTTTCTTCTCACTTTAGCTTAGAGTCTCTTTCAGGCCACGGCCAGTAATATAACTCAGCACAAACCTTCCAATGTCAGACGCAGGGTTCCTGTCAGCCAAATGTTTCCCTCTTCTGTTTTCAGCTTCCTGCAGCCAGCAGAGCAGAGACAAGGACAATCTGGAACAGCTCCTGTGAAAGACATGTTCTTTCAAAATAATATCTTCTGTGGTATAAAGCAGACCACCGTTCTTCAGGCCATCACAGTGTTATTGCTGGCAGGGATCAGTAAAGCACAGCAGCCCAAGCTCAGTTGTTGGCACAGATCTGTTAGTCTGCACAGAAGTACATAGTTTATTCCTCTTCTTTTTACATGACTTTCTTGTGACTGTATCCTCTATTTCATCACTGCACCATCAGTAGGAGCTAGCCTGGGAGAGTAAATACTCTTGCATTCATGTTTGTCATGAGGTCTTTCCGTGGGCTTAAAAACTCATAAGCAAAGATACTGACTTTAACAGTTATTTTAACTACAGGACTCTAAACCACTGCCAATTCTCATTATTATAATGCATTTCCAGTTCTCTACACCAAATTACAGCATTAGACAAAACGAGAACATCTTAAATGTCCATTTGGTGGTGCATGCATGCTAAAAGATTCCAAATTTTAAGTATTTCCACAGTAATTGCTCAGAAATGAAGAAGAGAAATTCCTACTATCAGTTATTACTCAGAGAAATGTGTATAAAGTAAAATTTTAATTTTTTATAATTAGTCCCCAGATTTAAAGACATCATCTCACTCAACCCAGATTTCTGATTCCCAGTATACAGGCTTTGATAGGACAGGAGTTCAATCCAGGAATAAATGCCGATGTATTAACAAACAAGCTGATATATTTGTCTCTGCAAATACCAAACTCTGGTAGAAAGCACTATTAATAGGTCTTCATGGAGATATATGCCTCTAACTCCTTTTTGAGCAGGAGTTCAAAGGGATAGGACTATCCTGGAGGTTCCCAGTACCCAGACACACAGATTATTCTTCCACAGACATAAAAGGACTTCCGATTACATATTATTAATCCCAGATCAATTTACTTGCTCACTGCTTCTGTGCCAAACACAACCTTTGCCACTGGTGCCTACTCAAAGATTCCTGCATACTGAAGGCTCCTCTGCTCTTGCTGGGCCAGTGCCATTCCCAAGATGGGTGCTCTGATCCCACTCTCAGAGTGGACCTGAAGGAAGAGAATAGAAATTATAAGAGAAAGACATTTCACCCGAGCTGTATTGTATCAGTGTAAGCAGAGATCCAACTTGGCCAGGGCCGAATGCCACCTTTGAGATAATATTCTGCATGGCTCTGTGAGAGGTCTGGGATCTCCTCCACATCCTTTAGCTGCTCTGGGGCCTGTTCTCCATCATCAATCGGGATTTATGGGCAGCTGGGGCTAGACTTTTATATCATGATGGCAACACAAAGAATTCAGGCACCACAGTAGCTAATAAAAGCTTTCTGTATTCCATTCATAAATTAATGTACAAGTATAAAATAAGGAGACTGATTTTTTTTTAGCTAAGGTATTAGTGAAAAGCAGCAGAAATATTTGGAAGCCAGCAGTATATGTGCTATATAATTAAACTGTTGTCCTTGCTGATAGGTTATTATCAGCAGGTAACAAGATATATGCATCATTACAAAGCATCTTACAGTATTTCATGCAGTAACAGATGAGGTATGTCTCTAGTGGCAGCACAGGGTGATCACTCAGATGCTGTTGCCATTATAGCTCCTATAAATTACAACTTAACAGTTTAATAGTTTATCAATTAACTCTAGTGTCAATGCTTAAAAATTCTTTAACAAAAATGGCAGACCTTTTTTTTCCCCACTGAAAAACTGTTTTTAAAAGCTTGCTTTATAAAAATACCTCTACTAGAAGGGTTGTACTCTGTGACAGTTAAAAAAGTAAATTATCAATGTTGGTAAACCAGCCCACCCATCACTAGGTTTTATCAAATTTTTTAGGGTGCCTTTTCATAAATAAAAATACAAGTGAAGCAAATTTACTGGCTGTAATTTGAGTAGAGGGATCTCCATATTTTAAACTGCTAGCCAAAAATGGTTCCCATTGCACCTTTCCTTGGCTGCAGTCTCTGCCAGAAGGCTGTGAACATCAAGTGCTTTGTAATTTTCTTCCCTGGAGTTTAAGCTATAAATAAGAACCGTATAGAGAAGTTTATTGTCTCTGCTGGAGAAAGGACTTGAGCTCATTGGTGATGTCAGGTCACTGTCTGCACAGATCCTGTTTGTGTAGATACAAAATATGACAATACAGTTGTTGAGCTAATGATCTTGTGAACAGCTCCTGCAGTAGAAGACCCATTTAATGTAAAAGAATAACAACATTGACAAAGTTTCATTCCACATATCTTAAATAACCTATGAACTGTCAATATCTTGTTAATATCAATTCTGTTACCAACATGATTGAAAATGAAGCATGAATTCTATGGCCTTTTTTGATGTTGCATTGGCTAACTAAGAACTATGGCACTGATTCCAGTGGTGCCTGTGTGCATCTCCAGCAAGTGGCAAAATGTCACTGTCTGTCTTCCTGCAAGGAGAAGCAGGAACCTTACCTGCCCTTCCAGGAATAAGGAGAGGAATAATTTGCAGGTACACGGAAATCTATGTGCCTGATACCTGAACAGCTGCAGCTACCAACCTGCTTGTAAGAGTAAAAGGTATCAACATAAGCACGCTTGTTCAAAAAACCTAATGATATCTGTTTGTTTAATAAGCCATACCTGGCGCTCGAGCCACGGAGCCTCAGTCTGAATCTCATTAAAACACCACCATCTGCATAACTGTTGAACTGAGCGCATGTAGGGGGCTTTTAAGGACACGGGAATGGGAGTCTCAGTAACTCTTGCAGGGTCATCTACTGTAGCCTGTGGCAGAAAAACAAAAAGCATGGTTCGTTTCCCTGCTAGTGTACTTTGGTAATGGTATAGTTGCTAGGTGGAGCTTGTCTTTATGTTGCTTCCTGGCAGGGTTGTGCTTCTTGGCATCAAATAGTGTTTCACATTCCTAAGACTAGATTAGTTTATATCAGTTCTGATACCAGATGTAACGCAACCAGTTGTACTCAGGGCTGCCATGTGCAGCATAGGTCACTGAAGAGCAGCAGAGGGGACGGGAAGGAGGGTGGCTCTGGGAGCCCACCTGGGATTGCACTAGTCCCTGTTCTCAGCCTGGGGATTTCAAGTATCAACCTGCCCTGTGATGATCACCAGATGCTGGTGATAGCAACAGTCAACAGATTAGGGTTTACATGTTGCCTTGCAACTTTCACTGATTTTATTTCATTTGAAATCTTTTTTATTTAATAAAAAAAAATGTCTACAGCCTTACTAATACCACATCTTACAGTAATTAGTTACATGGGCAAAAGAAATGTGATTTTATACTGTCTAGGAAAAAAACCCACAAAGAACCAAAACCCAGGAAAACCAAGAAAAGGAGGAATATTCTGTATTTCATCTACTTTTCTTTTGTATATCCCCATATCTCATTTGCTGCACATTTCTTGCGCTGTGTTGTAAATCCAGAATGAATTATTTTATCCTTCCCTTTATGGTACTTACCAGTAAAATATCCTATTGCTTCCTGAACATGAATTAGTTAATTTTTCTCAAAACTTCTGAAGTATAGGAAAATGGGAATTTATCTTTACAAACAGAAAAAGATTGGAAGAATCTAATGATTTTGGGTCCAGTATGTGATACCTGGAGCTGGATTATTCATTTTTTAATAAAGATTGATCAGCATTCGCTAGGACTATCTGTTTTCACATACAGCTCCCAGTTTTTTCTGGGTGATATATGTGAACACAGACAGATGTAATGCTTTTTTGATCTAAGCTCTGCAAAGTGCAAGCATTTCTTCAGATTGTAGCATCTGCACTGGAAAAACCTGCATCTGAGCTAGGTGGCTGTAATGACTACAAATACATGCTTGGGGAGCATGAAGCATTTCATCCTAAGGGCAGATATACAAAGCAACCTACAGTCAAGATTTCTTGTAGGAGGGAACTCAGAAAATTATTATCCTTTGTGAAAAATCTGGGTTAAGGAATTTGGCCCAGTCACAGGGAGATGGTGTGATAAAGGCAGGGACTAAAATTTGTTCCTCAGAGCTGCCTTTAGCTGCCTTTGTCATTGAACCCATGCTTTTCTTTCTGTGACCTTTTGCCTCTTTTTCTATAGATCCTCCTTTTGCAAATAAGAACATTTATACAGGCTTAGGTTTTTTCAGGAACTTGGTCCATTCAGTGAACAGAATCCATTTTGTTCATAAATCCTATGAGATAAAAAGGAAATTGTTACAACATACCGAAGATTTAAAACATTTTTAAAATGATGCATCCTTGGGAAGGCAGAAAGCAAGTTCTGAGGAAGAATATGCTTTAGTGTTCATAAATGCTCCCACGTCTGCTACACCCAACCTTTCCTCCTTCTTTCACCTCCAACCTGTCTTGATTCTTTGCTGTGCTATCCGTTCAGTCATGCTACTCAAAATCCACTGCTGGGTTCCAGCAGCATCGCTGATTTCAGTTCCTCAGCCTTCACTGCCGCGTTCCTGCAGGAAGCCTTGTTTTTTCTACAAAGAGCTCTGTTTGCCTCTGGAGCTTGGAGATGGAATATGTTTACTGTGAAGGGACTGCTGGAAACCAACTACAAACAGTGCCAACAACTCTCTTCTACAATTATGTAAACTAAGCCCTTTATGATCTGGCCAAGTTTGTGCAGGTTTTCTAGGCTGCCAAACCTGAACACATTACTAAAAAGCACAGCTTTAATTAAATGGCCATAAACTTTTGCTTTATATGAAAGAAATGCATATTCCTGCTAATTTGTTTTTGGAAATGACAGAACCATTCTTGATGGAACTCAAAAGAAAATCAGTAGCCTTAATAAATAACACAATGTAGGAGATTTCAGCTCTAACAATTTCAGCTTGACCAAACCAAAAGCGACTGAAACAGGGACTTACTGCTTGAGAGCCAGCTGCAGAAGGCCCTAACGGCACTGAAGGCAATAGCCCCTTTAAATAAAGAAAGAGGACTGTGTTCCCAGCTCATATCTCTGAAATTATCAGCATTTAATTTTCTAAGAAAATAATGCTTATACAATCATGCATCTGTGCAGGTTTGCATATTTCTGTCTCCCTCCTCCATCACATCTTTAAATTCAAGGCCTAATTTCACTGAAAAAGTTACATTAGAAGAGGCATCTACAGGCCACCTTTTCCAGCCTCCCACCTAAAGCAGTGCTAACTTTAACACTACAGCAGCTTCCTCCAGGCTTGGTTGAATTTTTAATACCTCTGAGGATGGAGCCTCTACAACTTCTGCAGGCAGCCTCCTTCACAAACGTACTTGTTTGCAGATTGTGTTAGAAAAAAATACTAATATTAATACCCAAATAAACTGTTCTCTCAATATGTCTTCGTAATTTTCTGCTATATATCTTCAAGGTATTTCTGTGAATACAAAATCAGTTTGTGGAAAAAAAAATCTGCTTGTTTCTCTGATTCCCACACTTCCAACATTTCAAAGTGAATCTAGGAGGAAAAAAAAAAAGTTTCTAGAAGAGAAAGGAAACATTACAATTCTGTTTTATTGTGGAATCTGTAAAAATGTAATAAAAAAGGGAATGAGCTGGTTAGGCAGTTGCCATGATCTTTACTATGAAAACACTGCTTAAATGGAGTTGGAATATGGCATATTGGATCGCTGCTGACCTGACCTTGTTTCCACACAGTTTGCCTCATTTATTCTCTTCTTATCTATTTTATAAAATAGGGGAGGACACAAGTAAAATTGCATAGCTGGACTGTACCGTGTCTACATAAAAAGCAACTACTAAAAGCAATTGTCAAGCTGTGCTATAGGGAAACTCTTCCAGCCCTCTATAAAACCCAGAATTGTACTGATGTTAATGACTTCAATACTAACTACCTGGGCTACAAACTCTCTTCTGATTGTTATCAGCAGTCTTAAAAAAATATCCTTGGATGACAATATACATTTTCTAGGGGGGAACGCCCCTTATATTGCAGCATTCCAAGGTGGGTCTCTATTACGTAGATAAGAATAACCCTTTAAAAAAGAGCCTCTTGTGTTTTCTATTAATTTGAAAGAATTAAAGGAGATTTGCAAAAAAAGAAAAATGGGACTTGCGAAATTTCAGCAACTTCCTGCTCTGAATGCTTTAAATAGATGGGGCTGAGAGCCACTCAGAACTGTATTGCAACATCATATATACTTCTGTTTTCCACATCTAGGTCACACAATGTACTTTCCTGATCCAGATTCTATACTTCTGTTCTGAGTAATGTTCCAGCAAGCAGGATGCTGGGGATGGCACGGACAACACAAAACTCTACTGGAGCATTGAGCAGGCTGGAGAGTCAGGTAAGTGTCACTTAAACAACACAACCTTTTAGGAAATTTCAGCAAAGCTTTAAATGTTACCTTACAACCCAAGTGAGAAAACTAGGTAATACAGCAAATGTAAGGCTTGGAAATATTTACAATGTTTTAGATGAGATTACTAGCACCCTGTAATTGTCTGCTTTGTTTTTGCACTCCTTGTTCACTTGTACCAGAATTACATAGTAAATAGATCTGTGGTTTTTTTCACATTTGTGTTTTTCACTTCATTTGGGGCACAGTTCTACCAGATTTTCCCTCTTGCTTGGATTTAAAGCCTATGTCTAGCTGACTTTTCACAACATGCAAAGCCATAACCCCTGACCCTCAAGGATGTTTAATAAAGGAGGAAAATCCTTGCAGGTGCCCTGCCTCTTCACTCTTCAGAGCTCTCCAACATGCTTCCTAGCCAATCCTGTACCAGTTGCATTTCCAGTATGCAGCGTGGCCAGGTCACCTTGTTATAACCCAAAAGCCATTACCATAGGGCACTGGGTACTCCCCAGGCTTGATTGGTGTGTTGTCCTTCTCTTCCTCCAGGTAGGCTCCTTTCCTGGGTAGTGAGAGACCTGGCACTCTCAGGTGGGATTCTCTCACTTTCAAACACTTGATTGTCCCATGGCAACAGAGGGAAGAGCTGCTGGCATGGTACCTTGCCATGGAGGCAAAAATGGAGTGACCCAGCTGTGAGCCCTCACCCATGCAAGGGCTGCAGCTCTTGGGCTCCAAGACAGGCACTGTGCAATGCCCTGCCACCATGGTGCCTCCACAGCCCTATCCCACCTGGTCCTCCCTGCCAACATGCTGCACTGTGGATAGATAGGTCCCTGTGCAAATCCAGTCTGCCTAAATATGCAGCTAGGGGGGAAAAAGCCAAACAGGAATTTTCTGAATGATCTTCATGCTAGTTATGGCAATTAAGTTGTTGCGTAGGACACGATGGATTTTTTTTCCAATGAATTCTGATCACAGCTTCTTTAGCTTCAGTCCTAAAGGTGTAATTGCTCATACTTGAAACTGTAGCTCTCCTTTTCCACTGGGTTACCAGCTGACTTCCTTCTGTAAGTCATACAAGCAATAATCAACTAAAAACTGAATTAATCATTGATTACACATATGACTTCATGCAAAGCGTCAGAGTAACTACATTGGAATCCTAGCTCTTACTAAAGGCAGGAATTCTCCTGATTATGGAGAAAAATGTGGAATGCAAACCCCAACAATGTAGCCTCCAATCCCAGCAATGGGAGGATTAGAACAGAGAGCAGGAATTTATTGGTCAGGTGAAGAATACAGCGTAGCTAAGTGACACAAATGTCTCTCATATATTGATGGAGTCAGTATAAGGCTTGTTTCTCACATTTGTCTAATTTTACCATTCTCGCACCTGTATTTTCAGTCTTCTGGCCATGTTCCCCTTTAAAAAGCTGATTCTGTCACTTAGATGGTGCTGAAAATAGGATACATGATAATGACAGCTCAGGTCATGAGTCACTGTCTTGGGCAAGCACAAGCTGCTGCATGCTAATTCTTTCACAATGATCACTACTAGCACATGTGAGTCAAGTTAAGGTTATTTACACTTCTCAGCCTATAAATGCATCAAAACCAAAGAAGTCTCAATTTATGCTGAGCATTTACAATATGGCCTGTGCTATTTATATTATAGTATTCCCCCCACTGCTCTTAAAGAATATTGCTGTTACACATGTGGCAAGAATCAGACAGAGGATTGTGTGACTATCTTGGTAAGAAAGCTTATTTTGCCCTTTGGTCATGGTAATGGTGTCTCTGTTACAACTTATCTATTTAATCTCATTCATCCTCCACAATAACTTAAAAGAAATTAATGTCTTTTGAAGTGCTTCTGTTTGCTTCCAAGCCAGCGAACATTTTAAAATGCCACTAAGCCTTTTAAAGGTATGTGCAAGTATATTAATCTGGTATGTATGCTGTTACAATATCTTAAATAAATTATTTTATGCTATTTCTTATATTTATACATGGTGAATGATGTACCTATGAAGGTACAAACAAAGAAACAACATCCTTCCCAATAGGGCTTTGTATCTAAAACCAGATGTAGCATACAGCCATTAACATCTATGTTATGCCTGTTAAAAGAAAAAAAAAAGTGCAGATAAGTAGAATAGTTTACTCTGAGGAAAAAAGCCGAGTGCATTCCATCCACTGAAAATATATTATTGTGCACTCTATAATAGTTTTGTAAAGATTTTTTCCTTCAAATCTTTAGTGATCAATAAAGATTATAACTGGATGATGCTTTTGTGGTTGATCTATCTTCTCGTTTACTTTTAACAGAGATTATTTATATGAAATACTATCTTATAAACTACTACACAAAAGCTAACTGAGAATATTCTGAAAACATTAGACATTTCAGAACAGTTTCCAGAGATCATCTCAAAGAGTTATCAATCACTGCAGAAGAGACAAGTAGTTACAACATACCAGAAATTTAGGTACCAAGGTTACCAGTCTCTTTTCCAGAAATCAGATCACCCTTCCATTACCAAAATGACTTTGAGTAACTGAATCTGTTTGTCAGCCACTTTGCTATGAGTTATCTCTGTATGTTAGAAGAAAAGATGCCATAAACAAAAAGTTAGAATCGAGTAGCTGGTCCTTGGGAACTTGAAGAAGAAGCAGTCAAAGAAGACACTAATGTACAGGCTCACAAATAATTACTTAGAGTACCCAAGGGTGCTTCTGCATACACTGAACTAGCTCCTGTCCTGTTGGCTCTGTGATGCTCTTAAAAGCATGTTGTAGAAGGTCATTGTTAAAGAGGTTGTTGAATAAGAGTTTATTCCTAACATTAATCTCCAATATAAACAGTTACATTAACATAAAAAGAAGAATGAAGTAAGTAAAGGGGACAGCTGTACATTTCACCCATTGTCTTGCTCCACTGATTCTAACAGCTACTAGTACAAGAATTTTTCATTTGCTTAGAAGCTTCTACAATAGTTCACTGTATGATTTGAAACTACAAGTTTAGATTAAATTCAAGGTTAGCTGATTCATTATTCCTAATGTAAAGTTCTCCAGCTGAATTTGGAAGTTCAAAAGCTGCGGTTAGGATTCCCTTCCTCACTTCCATCAGGAAAACTGAGGAAAATTTAATCTTTTTAAAAATTTTCTAAGTCTTCCAGAGAAAAGAAAGTGGTTTAGTCATTTCACACAGGCATTTACTTTATCTTCCTATTTTCTTCACATTTTAATTACACTAAAATTTACTTTAAAAACCATCACTGATATGCCACCAGTACATATAATTCATTCATTCATGAAAATGAAAATTAAATAATTCATCCATGATCTTGATTGTTAATTCCTTTCGTTTCTTGGAAGGGCCTTAAACAGCCTGTTTCTTACTCAGCTGAGTCAATGAAACTCTGTACCAGAGTTCATTCACTTAAGTGTTAGGCCTATCTATCTACTGAAAGAGTAAAACTCACTGCACATAACCTCTCACTTGTGGTGTTCAGGATATGCAGTTTTGTGAAGGACAGCACAATGCCACTGAGAGTGCAACCTTTTCAATTTCTATTGTTCTCTCCTGTCTCCCTTTCCATCATCAATACATTGAGCCCTTTTTTTTTTAATACAATCATCTTTAGGTCTATAACTGAAGCACAATTTCAATGCTTTTAGTAGCTAATTCATACTTGCATTTGCATGAAGTTTTATATGCAGTACTTTGTTACACCTTTGTAAGCATCTAGACAGTTGTAAACTAGATTTATTCTACTGTACTGTAGAGTTCCAGGCACATTCACTTCCCTTGTTCTCCCTCAAAGTTATTTTTAAGACAAACGCCAACCATCTAACCCTTCAGTATGAGAGTTAAAATTTATCGAAGTCCTAAAAGGAAAGAAAGTAGAGGTAAGCATGGAAATCAGGGTGTGACTTCAGTGGGCATTTCTATGAAGTACTGAAGAACAAGTTTTTAATTATGTTGGGAAGTGAGATACTGGGTAGACATGTCCACTACATGAGAAACTTCCAAGAAAAGCAAAAGCAATCCAGGGCAGTGTTGCTCTATTTCCTTCCTGAAAAAGCTGCCTATCTGAGGTAAGCCTCTAAGTCACAGCTTTCCTTTAGTATCAGGGTAGGCTGCAGACTTGCTTTTTTCTGTCCTTACGCCAACATCTCCCATCCTTCAGCCAACTCAACAGCCTAAGTCTGAATCAGGCCTTGTTTGCAAACCTGAATGAAGTAACTCTCTCCAAGCTCTCCAGACGGTGGCAAGAACAAAGAGGAAGACCACATAATAGACTTCTCAAACCTGATCTAAACCACAACTTTCATCATTGTTTAGGCATTTACAGCAGACACCGTCTCTATGTTACTCATTAGTCTCATCATTAACCATTGTGAACTTTCCTACCTCCCAGCAGAAAACCTTTTGGTCATTCCACAATTACTTCCCTTGCATCCATTTTGTCTGGTGACTGGATCAGGGGCAGGGTACTTGGGTGTCGTCATTGCTCGAGCCTTGGATTATTGTGTTGAGGGACTGCAAGACCTGAAGGGCTGTGCAGACAGGAGTCCTTTTGGCAATCCAAACTGTGAAAATCCATCTGTCATCCATGCATTGCCACATTTTGTAAGCCAAGAATTCAGCATCTATTTAATGATGTAATCTACTAATCTACAGCCTTGGTGTTTGATCTGTGCTCAGAAAAGTGGTCAGTTTGGATTAGTAGTGAACTGTCTGTAAGGTTGGAACTATCTCCCTGGGATACTGTCTTACCTTCTAGATTGAGCAGAATTTTATGATAATAAACTCCATTTCCATGCCATGTAGTCATTCCACTATCACATCACTATCCATCACAGCCTTGCTATGAATCACTGTTCTTTCCCAACTTTCCTGAGCCAAGAAATAATGCATTCCTGACTTAAGTTGTTCCAGGGGAAGTTTATTCACAGCTTTTTTTTGCTGGAGGAAAGAGAGGGAAAAGTCAGCATGGCAACTTTCAAATAAAAGCAGCTTCAAGTGGAAGTGTATTAGCACTGCTTTTTTAGAGGAAAAAGCTTCCTCCCTAAATGCAATCTAGAAGTTTCACTTCAGCTCAAGACAGGTGATTCATAAAGTTCTTTTGAAGGCAACATGGGATATTGTTCCATTGACTACAATCACAAAAACTCAGTGGTTTCTAACACATATCCTACAGGGGTTTGGGAGGGGGGGAGAGAGGAAAAGACCTCAGTGTCATTTGTATAAATGATTCAAAGAAAAACAGCTATGGAATAAACAGTTCCATTATTTCAAATGATTTCTGTTAGTTATTAAAAAATAATTACAGATATACGTTAAAAAGACATTTGCCATGCAGTCATATGTGTTATGAGACAAATAGCTCCCTAAGAATGTGGAAGAATCTCCTCTAGTGGGAAATATAAGAAGATTGGCATTTGGTTATGTCTTAGAACTAGGAATTGGACTCCCAGAAGCCTCCTCTAGTCTGTGACATCATTACTACAATACTGCATGATAAACCTTTGCAGTGCCTCAAGGCCACTGAAGCCTGGCATAGGTGTCACTGAGATTTTAACTGCAAAGTGTATGCTTTAGTAGCCAATCTATCAAATATAATTCCACTATGTAAACCCAGAGGAGAAACTAATCTAATTTCTAAGGAGCAGGATGCTTGTTCACCTGGAAATCCACACTGGCCTTCAGGAGAATTCAGTTTACTTTCTGAAATCTCCACAATTTTTTTTCATGACCAGGGCCATTAAAGCAATATTACTGTGTCTCAGTTTTCCAGAAAGAAAAGTAACATTCCTTTTTGCATTGTGGCTGACTTGTTGAGGTCTTTTGCAATCTCTTTTGGGAAACAGTAGCTTTAATTACAGATTTACGTAGTTTAGGGTATACCACACTGGGTTGCATCTTAGCAGATGTTTTCAGTTAACTACCATTAGACAAATAGTAGCATAGCATGAGTTCTCAAAAAAAAAAAAAATCAATCTTTCCAAAATGCAAGTGATATCTCCAATATTATTTTTAAAAAATGAGTTCAAGCAGAGGCAAATACAATCAGTTTGTTTCAGTGAAGCTATAATCTTTTCCTGATAGTAATCATGCTGATATTCAATTAACTAAGTAGTATATAAAATTATAGAAACTGATTCCTATTATTCACTCCTCTTTAAAAAATACAAAAAATCAAACAAAGGGAGTTAGCTGTGTATTAGTGAAATTTTGATAGTGAAATTTTAACCACGCCTTGGAAATGAGTCAGTAAGTATCCATTAATCGAGCTTGTTTTCTGACTGAATGTTAGTTAGTCAGTATACTGCCCAATTGTAAAATAAAAGGAATATGAATATACTACCAATTGATTAATTTACATTTCCTTACAATTAAATTCAGAGGTCATTACAATTAAAGGTAAGAAGCACAGTTTTGGGAAAACTGCTGAAGCCTCCCATATTTTTTTCCATTGATTTTGATCTGTGCTTGGCTTTGCTCAGTTCTGCTTAGCTCCTGCAGACCCATGGAAGAAAGTTAAAAGCAGGAAGGATATTTAGAAGAATGAACATCTACCACATGACATCAGAGATAGTTAGGAGGAATGGGCAAATTCTTTTTTCTCCAAAAATCTTCAAAACCATTCACATACTACTGAGATTCTGATATGCAGTATGCTACTATCAGGACAGACTATGGCTATTGAAAACTTATACCAGACCCAAAACTGCTCAAAAATATCTAAATAGATCTCATCTGCAAGGATTTAGATTACTAAGGGAATTAAAATATACAAGAGTTAACAATATCATCTGGCGAGAGTCCATTTCAGAGTATGACACATACCTTTATGAAGACTATGTGTAGGTTAATTTTGAGATTGAAGAAAAGACCTTAATGTGTCAATCCAGCATTCATTTGCCTGTAAAAGTTAAAACAAACACACCCTCATTTCATTTTTATGGCATAACTTGATGAAAATACTGTGAAGATATTAAATTTGTCCTGATTTTGGGAGACATTTTCACTGACAACTTTATCTCAGGAATACCCTTGCCCTTTCATAAAGGCTGGAATTTTTCAATACAAAGTTTTCAGGATGTGATGAAGCATTTGGAGTCCACTGCTCTGAAAAACAAGAGAGACATGACAAGTTCTCTGCCCTTGCAATCCTGATTTCTGAGGGGGATTGGCTTATTCTTCTAGCCAGAAACACAGTGTATGTATATGTGTTGGAGGAGGAGCGATGTGCAAGCTGGAGCTGACAAAGACTGTAGGGAGAAAGGAGAGTTGGGCACTGTTTTCAGTAGCAAGCTCTGTGTAAGAAGATGCCTCAGAGCTCAGCTGTGGGACAAGGAACCTTGGATCAAGAGAGGATTTTCTTATTTTTAAAGGAAAACTTAAGTCGCTGTATTTACATTATTTTTGTCTTGGTTTGAAGTGGAGAACTCTTGAAGCATCTATAAGTTGAAGCATCTCTGTAAGTTATTATAATGTAATTTAGTAGAGTATTCTTGATTATCAGCTTGAGGATGAAGGTGACCTTCAGAAGGTTTTGTTCAGCACCATGAATTCAGTGCTGCTGGGATAGCTGAAAACAGCACCAGGAGCTAGAACGTGGTCTTCATAGGCTGAACCTACCCTGTGTTCTGGTGTGAATGTGGTTTCCACCACACCTATTCTGTAACTAAATGGACACCTGCCTTGATTAGTCAAAAATGTTTTTGGAATATAAAATAGTTGTCATCACTAGAGACATCAATTTTATATGCATTCCTTGCCTGATGCCATCATTTCTCCTTGTAGGAGCCAGTGGTTTAAAATCAATAAATTTGCTTTCTTTTCCTTACCAGGTAGAAGCAAGGAACTGGGAGCTAGAGAGAATATAGGAAAACCCTAGTGAAGAGCTATGACACACTGGCTCTCAATTCCTCAGGGGCATAAACACAGCTGAAAATGCTGTTATGGGTACCTGCTGTTACCATTCACGGTCTCTCTAGCTGATCTGAACACAAAGTGTAGCTCTCCTTTCTAAGGTGCAAATTTATCTTGAGCTTTGAGAAAACAATCTTCAGCATTTGGACACCTATAATACAAGCAACTTTACTTGCTTTCCCACTCTCTCTTCTGTTACTCCACACTCAAAACAAAGTAACTTGTGCATTGTACTCGAAACCCACTATGCTACTAACTTTCGTTATCTTGGTTAGGGCTTATCTAACAGTATCCCAACATATTATAAATGTATGGACCCCCGCCACCTCCCGCCCCCCAAGTAACTGGAACTATCTCTCAGATCCATAAGATTTTATGGATGCCTGTAGGTTATTTTGCATAATTTAAATGACACATTACTATTTCAGGTATCATTATAAATTGTGTGCAATTTCAAGATACACTGGTCTCAGTGAGGACAAAGTCGTCTTCTAGTAGTTTTCACCCAACTAAAGATGAATGACTTAACAATAATGCAAATTCATGTGCTGTACATATGTGCCAATTTTTAACAAGAAACTAGAGGTAATTTGACTACCACTCCAAGTAAGATAAAGCATTCAAAGTGAACTGATGTATAAATGTTGAGAAGGCCAACTACAAACTCTGGATTACACTGAGCAGAAGTGACTTGTCAATAACAAGGTGACCCAACAAGATGGAGGACTAGTAGTGATCCTATCGTGCTTTATGAACCTGAAGGTTTTTGTCAGTACCTTTCCCTTTTGATATGGTTGAAAGCATGGTAGCGTCCAAGAACAGGGACAGACTGATTTATCTCAAAGCAAATTAAGACCCCTGTTTTGCCCTGAATTTAATATCAGGAAACAAAAATTCCCTTCATTTAAATCACAAAACTTGATTTTGATTTCTGTTTATAGTTCAATTTTCTAAAGAAAGGGTAATTTTCTCTAGTTCACATAACAAGTAAAAATTTTGGCAAATGAAACAAATCTTTACTTTAAATGTGCTACTTAGCATTTCTAACCAGAAAAAACATAACATGCCATATTTCTTAAGCAAGTTTTTTAGTTATACCTTCAGATTCTTAACTGTTACATTTTTATCTAGTAAGATTGTGAATGATAGCCTGTTTCCTTGCTAATTAGTTTTGTACTTTCCTTAAAAGTTTTGTCAGTTTCCATTCCAAACAAATGGGGATGGAAGTAATATCCTCAAGGAGTATTTGCATTTTATCTTGTATGAGTAGCTACACTATTTCTAATACAGAATAAAAAAAGAATAAGCGTTCTTTTTGCTCAGTGTCAGATTTTTTGAAGGACAACAAAATGCCTTTGCAAAAACTATGCTAGGCGCTTGGATAGTAAAAACCTCTCACTCTTACTGAAGGAAGGAGAATAATAGAGTATTTATCATCCCTTCATTTGACCACAAGCTTAGGCCTATGGGATGCAACTTTGTTATATACCCTGAAGAATTCTGTATGTGCCTGTCTTGGTGCCAAACATAATCTTTAAAGCATGGTACATTGTCCCAGGGTTTAGAATTAGTAAATGATAGCCCTTTCATGCATTTTTTACTCAGAGTTTGCAATTAAGAGAGAAGAGGGTTTCCTTTCTCTTTTTCAACTAGGTTGCTCAGTTCCGAAATACCTATTTCAGATAACGAAAACCTTCTCCCAGTGCCTGGTGAACTGAAACAAAAATAAATAGATTGAAAACATGAGAAATTAAATACTTCTTTTCAGAAAAAGGATTAATACCAGCATTTGTAACATCTGAAAATAATATGTATGCTTACTCAAGGTAGTGACATTGTGACTTTTAGAAAACTCACCCTGACCCAAAAAACAGAAGTCATGTTCTCTTGGGTTACACATGCTTGTAAAACAAGCGCTATTTATAAAATAACATTACAAAGAGGCCGTATTAATGTAACATTTTGCATTTTCAAACACCACCATATTTTAAGTTTAGAAACATTGCCTGTCAAAATTAAAAATGCAAGCTGAAAAAAATATTTACATAGAAAAACTTACATAAAATTCTAAAAAAATCACTTCAAAAGAAAATATTTATGCTGGCAAACAGCAGGGGAAAAAAGGCTACAGAACTTATAAACTTGAAAACACTAGCCCCAGATCTGACAAGCTTTATCTGTATTCTCCTTCACTGGAGACTGAAGGATATATCAGGGATGTATCAGTACACTCTTCCTTTGGCAGTCACAACTGGCTGTGCTTGAGACATCAGTCCTAGTGGACTTCTCCTTACAGTCAGCTCTCCTATTCCTAAGTTTGTTGTGCATCTCTAATTCATATCAGGGGTATGGACTTAATGTTTAACCTGTAAGGACTATAACCCAATTTACTCATACTGTACATACTATGCGGAGACCAGCAAAGAACTAATGAAGAGTCATTATGTGTGATGTACAACAGGATTTTCTGCATGACTTTGAGTGTCCAGTAGCTGTGTAAAGGATCTTTAATATAAAACAGATTTTAGACAAGATGACGCCTGCATGACTGCCCTGAGGCTAAACTTATTGACTGCCTTTACTGGTCTAAGACAAAACCCAATAATGCCAGTCAGGCTCTGAAAGCAAAAGGTACAAAAGACAGTGGAAGAAGAGCAGACGAACAACTTGCAGCCTGAATATTCAAGTGTAAAACAAATAAGAATATAAAATTTGTCCTAATCAATTTGAAAGAAAGACTTTCTGAGATGGCATACAGCAGGGCTAATGTAGAGTGACAGGCACAGATAGTTCACTTTGGAAAAATCAATCATATAAGATATATCTTATATCATATAGTTCAGCAGTTCAGCTTCTGGAGAAGAGAGTTGGAACAAAAATCAGCGAACTCGTAAATTTAGAAGTTTCTGATTTTAGG
This sequence comes from Gallinula chloropus, assembly GCF_964237585.1. Taxonomy (NCBI): domain Eukaryota; kingdom Metazoa; phylum Chordata; class Aves; order Gruiformes; family Rallidae; genus Gallinula; species Gallinula chloropus. Next base: position 58,014,774 of record NC_140088.1, read on the forward strand.
AAAGTGTTAAAAATATTCAGCATACACATCCTTCACATACTTCAACCATACTCTCTGCTACCCTGTATTTGTGATGCAGATGAAACACTGTATCAGCACTTGCATAGAAGGGAACCTTACTAGACCGTTTCCCTACAGCTGAATCAGGCATTCATTTCAGTGGGAGCTGCTGAAAGCAGTCCATTTTGAAAATGAGACTTTTTTTTTTTAATTGATTGATGTTGATCTGAAGACGTGCACTTTCCAATTTGTAAGTAGTATTAATTTTTCTGGAAGGCTGCATTATCTCCCAAAACATGTTTTTTACTTAGCAGACTAATCATAATTCTATACCTAATACATATAGACACACACACATATATATTAATTTAATAAATTGACTGTTTTTTGCAATGTGGTCATGGGTTAAACTTACAATGTATATTTTATCTCTTGCAGTTTATCTTGCATCTTGCATGAGTATATCAGAAACATTTATTATCACTTAATTACTGTCAAGAAAGTGAGGCACTTTTGGTTTAACATCTTTTATCCTACTTTAATTAAGTAAGCAGTCCCAGAGCACAGACCTCTCATTTTATCTAGGAGTTTACTCCTTTTCAGTTCACAGCTTTGTAATACAAAGGTGCCCAGGGATTTATTTGTGCTTTGCAGCATTGCAAATTATTTTATATACAAATACTTTAAACATTCCTGTGAAGTGCTTTTTTCAATCTTTTTAAAACCACTTTTGTCTAAATGAATGTACTCACTAGTAGACTCATCTTGCCCTGTTCAAAAGAAAATTTGAAGTTTCCTGAATGAGTGCTGTGCTGCACTGTTAAGAACTATGACTACCATTTATTCTTTCTTAAGAGCTAAAATACCAAAAACAGCTTAATATAATTTAGTATTGCTTCAGCTCTCATTAGTTTGCACACATATAACCTCTTCCATTCCTCTATGCATTCTGGCTTGGCTGCCAAGAAATGAAGGAAAACCATCCCCCGTACAAATTGAAGAAACATCAAGTAATGACAACTACTGACTGCATTCACCACTTGCATACCTACAGAAAAAGCAGTTCCATGTGCAATCTCATAATTTGCTTCATTTCACATAAATACATGCAAAATTTACAAGGTGGGGGAGGCTTTTGTAGCACACACTAGAGATCTTCCAATAATCAATTTTCCTGTATCCTAAGGCAAGAAACTAAGGATGATTGCTTACTTGCTGTAAGTCCTACTACATTGTTATAAGTGATTTAGAGTAATATAAAGCAGAAATAATTTCATTTCCAAATTTGTTTGCCTTTCCTATGCAGAAATATGAAAAAATCTATAGTGGAGAGATTTTCTTCTTCTGTCTTTGAATCCTCATAGTATTTTCTTTTCTGTCTATTGATTTGTTTAGTATTTCTTTTGGAAGTTTGTATGCTGCTTTCCTCAGTTGTTCAATAAATCCTTTTCTCAGGTTAGCATTTTGGTCAAATCCTCAACAACGCTGGCAATGAAAATAACATCACTGGTTTCAGTAAAGCTATGGCAATTGACATACATTAGGATTTCATTCTGTTCTTCAAAGAAGTACAAAACCACAAGAAAAAGTAGAGTATCTCAAACTACATCCTGTCTGTTTGTTTCATGATCCAGCAAATTCCAGTAAAAGTATTGCTGTAAGAGATGGTCAGAGATGGCAATTTTCATTTTTAAAAAATGCTTTGGAAACACTGCTTTACTTCAATATTTTGAGATCTGCATTTGTTATTTTTAATCTTCTATTACATGTGTCTTACAGTCCTCTATTAGCATAAGACATTACTCACCATCTCTGAGCTGAATATTTTGCTAAGACAAAGCAGTTGCTCCTGTGATATCAGTTTTATGGTCTCAGGATTTCCAACTCTGATGCATCAGTATGGCATACTTCATATATTTTAATGTTTCAGTTTCTGTGAATGGCACTTGTTAGATGTTAATATCCTGCCCCTAAATGTACCTAATTGTATTTTCATTTCCTGTTGTATATTTGTTGCTGTGGCATAAAAATGTCACAATTAGTATTTATAGGGAATGTCTACTGGCATATATATATATATCAGGACACATTTAGCTAAGCAAACTTCAGTGCTGAGTACTTCTGGCTCTTTTTTTTGGGATGTTTTATTAATGTCCTTTACGTTTTGAATGTCCTGTGATTCAACTGCTTACTAATCCAGAAGCATATACTCTGAAAGACCTTTTCACTAATGATTGCATATCACATCCTGAGGGGGGTTGTTTGGGGATAAATAGTCAAGCTGGCCATCTGTGCCCAGAAACCCGAGTGTTTTGCTGTGTACTTCCTCTTTACTGACTGCCTTTAACTCATTAATTTTGCTACTACCAAAACTTGGGTCTTCTCTATTTATCAATCACAGTGTTTTTCAAGCAATCCAAACATTAATGTCATATATACTTGCAACGGGACAACATTAAGTTGATCTCTCATAATTTAATAATTGATTGATACCTTGAAAAGGCTGACAGTACATGGAAGGATGTATGATTGATACCTTGAAAAGGCTGACAGTACATGGAAGGATGTATAAAGAAAGAAGCATGTATTAGCTGTCTGTTCTGTCTGGATTTTGCCAGCTGGCAAAAAATGCTTAAGAAAGATCCTGAATTGACAGGGGTAAGCTTAACCTATAGAGTAAGTACCATGTTTGATGTCTTGGTCTCTCTATCATGTAAACAGGGACCTATTTCAAGCAGAGATATTAGTCAAAGAGGCCTGTGGTCATGGACTGTGCATTGTTATGAGACTGGAACTGACAAATTAGTGAAAGCAGACAGGCTAAAAGGAAAGCTCTTAATTTATAATATTCATACTGACTGCAAGGTTCTTTGGAAAGGTATAAGAATTATTCCTTGCACCAAGGACAAACTTCCCTTCAGGCTTATAACCAAGTATAGGACGTATCTTCATAAAAGCAGTGGTATGAGCCCCTGGCCTCAAGCATGTTTTTCAAAAAAAGGTCAAAGGAAATATTTAACTTCTCACATTTCAAATGCTGATGTTTAAGGTACTGAGTGGAACAGCAATGACTCTGTAACCTTTTGGCAAAATTTTCAAACAGGCATCGCAAACTTTCCTTCCTGGCATAAATGCCAGTTAGACAGAGCACATAGGAGAAGGAAGTCCTACCGGATGACCATCAAAAAGCAAATCAACAAGTATTTAAACAAACCAAGAAGACATAAATGCATAACTGATTAAACTGTGAAAGAGTTTCCTGCCATGCTGATTACTGAGAATACTCTTCTGAAGGTCAACACCACTCACATACAAGTGGAATAAGCTAGGCAGAATAATACTCCACAGGAGAGTCACCACCATACAATAAAAATAAGGAAAGCTCTAGTTCTTGGGGGAAGGGGGCAAAAGTAAAGTAATTCAACAGGGATAGCATGTGAAAATGCCCAATTTTAAAATGGCAGGTGCAAAAGCCCTTTAGCCTGACTAACTCTAGGCATATAAAAAACTTTTGAGGAAGCACTTTAGCTTATGGAATAAAGGCTTGAAGATGTAACAATTAAAGCATGTTTTGGCTCTCATCCAGACAAGCATTCAAGTATGTGAGCCAGTTTAACACTCAGAGACTTCCCTTCTGGATCAGTAAGTACAAGCAAGACAGAAACGTGGAAAGCTTGGTCTTTGCCTTCAAATCTTGAGGAGAAGAGCTGCTGTTAACACCTGGTGAAACTTGGAGGCTGATCTCCTGGGCTTCATGTGAAGATGGGTAGGAAGGGAGAAGAGGAACTAAAATTGCTGTAGAATCAAAATGGATTTAGGCACCATGATAGCAAAGAAGCAACTTTTTAATAATTGCTGCATTAAATGGTGTTCAACATAGAATTTTGCAGAGCTGTAAAATATGTTTCTTCAACAGACTGGAATAGTCTGTAAAAAATGGGAAAGGATTTAAGGCCCTGGTACTAGGGCCCATCACGGAAAAATATTACTTTTCTGTTGATACTGATAACATACAAATTGTGTGTCTAGAGAGCTGTACCTACATGTAGCATCTGTTACAGAGTTTCTTATTGTCTCAGAGTGCATTAATGTGGTTCTCTGTTTTATCTCTGAATTCTATACCACCAGAATAAATACATTCTGACACTAATTCAGGCTTGGCTGTTCTGCTTGTTTGTGTCTCTTTGGTCATTCCCATTAAACTGTCTAGAGGAACTTCATAATGAGAGCGCAGACATCCTTCAATGAGTCTACTCCTTTCACTTGCAGTGCTTTCCAGCATTTATTCTGTAACAAGGAACTAAGAACAGGTCTTTCCTCTAAAACTTACTCATGATCCATGAAAATTTGATGTCAAAATTACTTATTTAAGGGCTCAATATGGAAACATCTACCTAGTTCAGAAGTATTGCTTTCTCTATGGGCTCCATTCCTTTTCTAGTCACTTCCATCAGTTTATAAAAGCTATACTCTCCATGCCTTCTCTTGTCCTAAAAAAGTCTTTTTTTTACAAGACTAGGATACAAATAGGGAAAACATCCAATTTTCTTCCCAATCTTAAAGATTCTGACATTAAAAATGCTCTCTATGCTTTCTGAGCACAGAAAAGGACCTCAAATGTCATGCCCAATGCACAAGCGTAAACAGATGCAGCACTCCGGTTGTCCACCTATTTGATGATTTTTCCCCTGCCATAGCACAAGAGGACAGAATAATTAATGAATAGAGACAACAAGTAGAGAACAGCAGAACAAGAACCATAGGATGAGATTTTGTTGGGTGAGGAAGCAGAGTTCTCTAAAGGAGGCTATAATTATTGGGGCAAAGGATACACTGAAGAATTGCAGAAACAATACAAATGAATGGGCGCACAACTCAACTCCGCACTACGTAGACATTACACTTGAATCCAGATCTGAAAAAACACTTTATGCCTGAGCTCTGGATCAATAAGTGTCCAAGGACTAGAGAAAGCTGGAAGTGATGTTATGATTTTAAAGGGTAATTTGCAGCAGTAACAGAGATAAAGAGAAGATTTACAGCCCTCTGTTGAACAAAAAGTCGAAGTGCTAGGGGCACATATCTGTAGAACAGCACAGAAGTAGAGATTGACTAAAGAGTCTCTGTTCTCGAGAGAGAATGTAGACACACCACGAGGCATGTTGTGGTTTACCTGTGTGACCACAGAGAAGACATGAGGAAGTGAGATGGAAAGCCCTCTAAGCATGAGTAAATATTCTGCAATATGCAAAAGAGATTCTTCCAGGAAAAATGCTACTCCAGTTTCCACTGGGCAATTCCCTAGATGAAGTGGAAGGCCTACCTGTATCTCTGATCCTCTTGAAGGGACCTCTAAGTCTTTTTTGCAAGAAGTGAAAGCAAATATGATGAGCAAGATTAGAGAGCCACTGCCTCCAGCCAGGTGGAGGAAAGAGACAACTGGGTTGTGTGGATCTGTGTGGATCCGATGGCCTGGCATGTCAGATCCACAAGAGTACAAGGCTCTAGTGGATATTGGTGCAGAGTGTACACTAATGCCATCAAATCATGAAGGGCCAGAACCTATCTGTATTTCTGGAGTGACAGGGGCATCCCTACAGTTGACTCTGTTAGAGGATTAGGTGATGCTAACTAGGAAGGACTGGGAAAAGCACTCCATTGTGAGTGGCCCAGAGGCTCTGTGCATCTTGGGAAGAGATTATCTCTGTACAGGGTATTTTAAAGACCCAAAAGTGTACCAGTGGGCTTTTGGAATAGCTGCCCTGGAGACAGAAGGAACTGAACAACTGAAGAATATATGGGGGAAGACAGTTTGGGTTATCTCTGCTTCAGGCAAAGGCAAACCCATTTGCGGGATTGTTTTTGCTCAAGAACCTGGCTACACTTGGTGGATGCTCTAGAAGGATGGGGAAGTCCGATGTGTACCTCAAGGGGATCTGATTTTGGGTGAGAATAGCCAATATAACCAATAAAGTAAAAAAATGTATGATATTAATTGCTAAATAACCCTGCTATTTTATATTTCTCATTATTAAAACTGCTATACGTTGTACCAACGGTATTACTGTAAGAATCACACAAATTAATAAAGGGTGAGTGCCATGATGATGGGACTAGAACTGTCTTTAGCAACTGGCACCCAGAAACTTCTTTGAAAATCAATACCTTCAACCTGCACACAAGATTGGACAATGCCAGATGCACTAGTTGAGAGTTCTAGATGCAGCATGCAGCAATCCAACAGCACACATCATCACTCCTGCACTAAGAGACTGTTATGATAGATGGGGCCCAAAGTCATGGACTAAATTAACTCAACAGACATTTATTTTAGAGGGAGGGCCCACAGACTAGAGGAATGATATCTGTATGTATGTCTGTATATATATATTGTGTGTCAAAGACAGGAAACTGGTGTTGCTTAAGGGAATTGTTGGGTCTGAGTATAACATAAACGGTATAGAATAAGGGGTGAATAATGTCCTGGTTTTGGCTAGGATAGAGTTAATTTCCTTTCTAGCAGCTGGTGTAGTGATGACAGCAGTGCTGATAACACCCTGATGTTTTTAGTTGTTGCCAAGCAGTCCAATACTTTTCGGTTGTTCATACTGCCCAGCTAATGAGAAGGTGGGGGGGATCCAGGAAGTTGGGGGGGGGGGACAGACACAGCTGAGACAGGTGACCCAAACTGGCCAAAGAGGGTATTTCATGCCAAATACATCATGATCAGCATAAAAGGGGGCTAATGAGGGAGAAGCATACGGCTCCTGGATGTGCAGTTTGGGGATGGTCCAGCTTCGGGATGGCTCTGAGCTGTATGCTCTGATTTGTGTGGTTCCATGAGAAACTGTATTGTGTATCACCAGCTTTGTACATTTTGTTATAAAGTCCTATTATTGTCATTTTTCTCTCTCAGTCCCAGTAAACTATTCTTACCCCAACCTGTGAGGTTTTGGGTTTTTTTTTGGTTTTTTTCTCTCCCTTTCAGCCGCCCAACTCCCTTCCCCCATCTTACGGAGAGCAACTGTGAGGTTTTCAGCTCCTGGCTGGGGCAAAACCATGACAGTCATGAAAATTTTCTTTTGATTAACTTGGATTATAGGTTTTATGACAGTCAAAACAGAAAAGTCATCAACTTGTCTTGTTAAAGACAAGTTTTTTCATTTCCTTAACATGTTTGCTTCTTCCAAGTGAAAACAGTATTATCGTGGCCTAGATTTTACTCGGTGTTAACTGCCCTCAATTTAACTTAATTGTAAAAAACCCTCAGCATTCCTTTCCAGATTATTGTGTATACCACAACCCTCAATTACATGTTGTAGTAACATATATTCACTTACAAAGGATTTAATCCTTAACCTGGAGTTGCAGATTATCAGGACAGATAAAAATATGTATATATTTAAATACGAGCTCCTCCCTTGTCCGAAGTTCAAGCTTCCATAAAACAAGAGTATCAGAGAGATGATGAAGACAGAGGGGAATTGGTTAATGATTAAACAGAGTGAGCAATGAAAAACTGACACTATCCAAAGAAAATTTTCATGTTACTACATGTGTTTAAAAGGCAGGAGAATAATTTGCCAAAGCATGTAAGTGAGCTAACATTCCTTATGTTGTTGAATAGTAGTTTGGATGAAATAACAAATACAAGTAGAAAATGTCCCTGAATTGTTGAAAGGAATATGTTACTGGATGTTAAGAACCACTTTCTTTATAAACAAACATAATATACTTTAGAGCATGTATATATTTTATATATTTTATAACTAGTACAAGCTCTTTATTACTTCTAAAAACTAGGCTTTTATTTTAATTTAGCAAGGATTATTTCATTACCATAAAATAGTTACCTACTGTATTTAAGAGCATCAAAGACCAAGACAATTGCATTAATCACTAGGAACAAAGTGTTCTGCTGTCATCACAGGGAACAATTATTAAAAAAAGGAAACAAATGACAAACTAATGATAACCCTGGCCCATTATACATTATGGACTATAATTTATTATTTTCTTCTCCTTGAACACTTTGTTCTACAGCATAAAATTGACAATGCATTTGGAATCGAACTCACTCTCTAATCAGCTTTTTAAGGCCCTATAACACTAATTAGGAAACACAAAGCTGGTAAATGCTTATGGACCCAACATAAGTCATATTTTCATTTGAAGCCACCTCATCTCATTTGATAAAAACTTGCTTGTAAATAATCAAAATGTTTACCTATTGCCAATGTTTCTCATATATTTTAAATAAGCTTGTTAAAACATATTTTAAAAAATGTAAAGATAGCATTAAAACATGTCTTCTTCAGATGTATCCAACAAATCAGATATTAAGTTTCTTTAAACTTATTTTGAGTTTATGTTGTCTGTTCCATTTTTAAATATTCACTTGCATGTTAGTAGGCACATATACATATGCATCATTTGACACACAGTTAATGTAAAAGAGTTGCACATATAATAAGAAATAAAACTTTGGATCAAAAGTACAATTGCACATAATTAACCTACCTTTGTGAAGGGACTTTAGCCTAAACTGAAAGAATTGTGACTTTGGAACAAAGGTTCCCAGGCTGTGCGGAGTGAAACATTTGCTGGTGGTTAGTGCACAGCTCACACCTACTCCTTATTTCCAGTTGCCAGATTCTGACAGAATTCTTAAATGCACCACTCAGCAGTATTAGATGCAACCACACTATATAAAGAAGTATAAATACATAGTATGTCTAAATATTATATTTAATATCTGTATGACAACATTTTATGTATTTGATGCAGAGTTTCATATATATATGCAACCACAATATTGTGGATAATGTTACAGCTACACAGAATTACACACACAGAATTTGTGTGGCAAAAGGAAGACATTAAAAAGATATTCAGGTTGGAAAACAAAGCAAAAGTTCTTTAATATTGTCCCTGCATTAAACTGCAGTTTGTCAAAGGAACAGATAAATAAATAGGGAGCCCAGGATGAGTTCAGATTTTTGCACTGTGTCTTCAGAATCTGATTTTCTATTAACTGGTATGTAAAGTGATTACATATATTTCTGCAAGCTACAGATCAGTTTGTCTTTCAATCTACTCACAACAGGCAGTCTTGTCTTGATTTGGTATCTTGTCAAATTTGTTAATTAAGTCAGTACTAAAGCAAAATTCTGTTAGATTGTGACAAGCTATTGTCTTGGTTGTGTCTTTCAGAAAACACACCTGAAAAGTATTTGTCTGCAGTATCAGCTGTATCTTCTTCTGAAAAGCCTTTCAAAGAATGAGATGGGACTAATCATCTTCTTCCTATGGTAACATAAATTCAACGATAACTACATAGTAAATAGAAATTACTTATTTTTACTATCACAGCTGCTACTTGCCTCCAGTCACTTTAGAGGGGATCCTCTCCTGCCATGATATGCAGTCCCCTATTACTTCATAAGCCACAGTCCCTTACTTTATTCTGTCTTTGACTAGGTTCAGTCTGGTCAAGAATGCCTCATGGTCCTAGTCTCTGTGATAACCATCAAGTTGTTGGAATTGTTCCATTAAAATAACTTCATCAATTTTCCTGTCTGTGCAATAAAAAAATTTTAAAAATCACACATGGACATTTGAAAATATGTATGCTGAACTACGTATATGGGATGCCTCCTTCCATTTTCACTCCAGTTTCCTGTTTTAGAAAATTGGCCCTGCTTCTAGGGCCTACATGCCCCATTTGTTTTATTCTTGTGTCCCTTCAGTGAAGTCTCTTTGCAAAGATCTGATATTTCTTTTCTCTCTTTCCCTCAGCGAGAATCCTCTGATCCTTGTTATAAACCCTATATTTTCCTTTCCCAAAAATCTTGTAAGTTTTGAGCCTTTGGTTAAGGCTTCAATGTTTAACAACTGCTTGTTAAAACCAACTTCCCCAAACAAATGGTCTGTCTTTCCTTACGTTGTCATATATTATTGATGGAACAGCCGTACTGAAAAGCATCCAAATGGAAAAATTGGTAGGACTCAAAGAGATTAAAACCGCAATCTGCAATTCTCATTCCAAAAATCTTTCAAGAAGAAGGAAATCTTCCTTCCACCACTTAATGGTTCATTTTGAGTAAAATCTTATCCATAGAGGGAGGAAGCTTTCCTGTGCACAAAAAATTACATCTAAAACAACAAATAATATTTTTACAGATCTTAAGGTAGAAAATTCCATAGTAGCTGGGGGTGAAATCTGCAGTATAAGACACTTTGGGAATTGGATTTTTTTTTTAATACTTTAAAAGAGTTGTAGGCATTTTACATTAAGTAGTTGAACCTTTCTCTTGCATTATGTTCTACAAAATGATCCTTTTTAAAAAAGACATTGGCTGTTTATACAGTGTGTGACACTGAGATACAGTTTTTATTTATCTATACGATTTTATGATTTGTCAAATATACTTGCTTCACACATTTGCCATGTGTATATACACATGTAAACAATGTATCTAGGGTATCTTAATAATCTCTTTTTCAGAAAGAACATTGCATATACCTACTGTTTATTGTAATGGTCACTGATTTTCTTCTGTTCTAGTGCTTACGTACCAAAGACAGGAGGAGCAGCTCATTGCAAGTGGGCGGAAGTTCTGAAAGATTTAGAGCAAATCAAGGCATCCAAAGTAAGTTCATAAAAAAGTCAGCATTTCATATAACCATAAGAGCAGACATAATTAAATATGTAGCACTGTACTCTGAGAAGAAGGATCAGTGAAAGGGAGCAGGAAAAGGAATGGTGTTTGTATAATGCTGTTTCATGGGTGGAAGCAAAGGAGTGTAGGTTAGAGGGAACTGGAGTTGAACAATTATTGTGAACTCTAGAATTAAATAGTATTTTCTTTCTCACTTTTTCTAAGAAAAGGGTTGATGGCCTTGGGAGTTAGCTCCTTTGGAGAGAGTGTTGTGGGACCTGATTCTGATGAGACCTCCTCAAAGTGAAGCCCATTCTGCAGTTAACTAGGTGACTTTAAGGTTGCCTGACTTGCTGGCTCCAAGTATCTGGATGAATTTGGCCTTTGTACTTGGAGCTAATCCATGTCTTGCAGAGTTAGCTTTATCATCTATGAATCTCTGTTAATGTTCATAATTCTAACTCTTGTTTTCTTTTAGGACATTGATGTTATATTATATACTGCAAACACAGATGAGGATGTAAGTAAACATGAAATTTGACCACAAGTGGTCTAATATGGTAGCTTCATGTTTTACTAGCAACTTTCTCCTAAATAAAGCAGCTTTGTTTTAATTTAAATTTCAGAAATCAAATACTTTGCATTGGAAGGAACATTTCTGTTAGTTCCAGGACTAATGATAAATTATGTAAGCAGGTATTAATTATTTTTATTGAATCCCCTGCTATTAAAACTAATCAATTAAAAGGGATGATCTTAATAAAGCAAACACTGCTAAAATTAAGTTGGCATTCATTTGTAATTTGATGGAGGAAAAGAGTCATAAAGAAAATACTTCCAAAGATGATTATGTAACATCATGCACTATTTAATGGAATAAAATACTGGAGAAATGGAATATGTAGAGTAACTGTCAGCATTTTGCTGTGCATTTCTTTGCTTTTGCCATAACACACACACTCTCTTAACTGAAATGAGACAGAGAGGTTAATACATTGTAATGGCTGATTTAATACCTGGAAATGTCAGGAAGGTTTTCTTAAATTGGGACAGTTTGATATGAAAGTCAGACAACCTGGGACTTACTCTTGCTTTATTGTTGACGGAGAAATCAGTACCTTTGGTTCTTCTGGTTCTTCAGTTTGTGAAATACAGGTAATATCTACCTTTTCTTCTTCCCAACCTATTCTGAATTCAGATTTCTGAATGAAAGTGCTAGAACTACAAACCAATACTAATTTAATTCCACTATACTTAATCATATCCTGAGTTCCTTTCATAGTAAACTATTTTTTTATGTTCTTCATAAAGATACTACGTTTCACCTCATCTTAGCAAATGAACTGGGTTTTATGTTGTTAGCTCTCAAACCCAATCTTTGCAGCTACCTAAAAGTATTGGAATAGTAAGAGATATCCAGTAAATAAAGATCATCCACTTTGTGGTAAATTAGATCCTATGTTCACTTATTCCTCTTAATCATAAAACTATTATAACTTTTCTTTTCCCAGAACGAATGCCAAGAACCTGTAATAAGATGTTTTTTCTTGGAGACAAGAGTGATTTTTGAAGAATGTATAATCAAACAATGTAGTAAAACACAGGATGTACGGAACATATGGATAAATGGAATGGCGAGCTTAGAAAATAACAAAGTAAGTATCACCAATGATCTGTGGAAAAAGGCAAATCAAAAGAGTTTCTTCAGCAGCAGAAATACCTCTTTTGTTATATAAAAGGCGCAATGGTACAGATGAAAGCAAAAGGGATCCAGTAACCTGCACATATAACAGTAAAAAAGCTACACACGCAATGATGAAAAAGCAGAACTTATTTTTTTATAGTAAACCAGTTTCAGGATTCCCATCAAAGCAAATACTTCAGACTGTGCATGCATAGATATGTCAGGACGTTTGAATGTGTAGGTATAAATAACAATTTTTAACTTCAGTATCTAAAGTCAGGTATGCTCAGAAACATACAGAAAAGTAATCCATTTTCTTTTTCAGTTGAATTCCACAACATCAGCGAAATGCAAAGAATGTGAAGAGTACGAAGAAAAAAATTTTTCAGAATTTATACAGAGTTTTGTAAAGGTTATACAGAAGGACTGCAAACTCTGACCAAATGACACAAGCTGGGAATGAAGATTCTTCCACAAACATCCTCAGAGTAATTAGATTATTGCCAATTATAAACTGGAAAGAACATCATTTACAATCCCACTTAGGTAGCACAACATCAAAATAAAGAACAATGAAATCCCCATAATTCACAGCATATTCATAACTGAAAACATACAAATTATACTACTTATGAAATGTAAATGAAATAATTTAGCAGGATTTAAAGCTTCTTTACAGTGTCTTCTTATAGACTTCTTAGTAAGTCCATCAGAAAAGAAATCCTGCCTAACTTTTCTACAAAATTCCTTAAGATCTCAGGTTACCTGCAGTGGGGACCTCCTCATGAACATTGGTTCAGGACTAACTGAATGGGGTTTCAGGGAAAAACTTTTCTATTATTATTAATATAAAATGATCATACTGTGTTGAATGCATTTGGCTATAGCTGGTTTTGTTACTGAAATCTATCTGTTTACCATCTATGATCCTAGAAGATCCTCGCTCATCTATCACTTCTGTTACTAGTCATGTCTGACATTTATCCTTGGTATTTTTTTCTCATTGACATTCCTTCAACAAACTTTGTCTTAAAGGTCTATGGCTATCTCTTAGTATATTAATTTTCAGGTAAACCAAATTACTTGTTTTACCTAAGAATTCAAATTACAAATTGAGAACATTTAATTAAAGATTTTCCTTGCCTTTTTTCCTCTTTTGCACAAAGGTAGCATAAGGTTATTAAAAATTATCTCCAATCTGTTCAACAGATGATAATGCTGATGCTTGTTGTCCAATGACAGAACATGTTTTGTTAGTTCATTTGTTATCTCTGACCCTACCTTAGTTATTATGGTAACTACAACAGTTAATTTAGCCATTACCAAAAGATTTTAATCTAACTTTCAATCAAAGAAAAGTAGTGTAAATTTCATTCTCTCAATAAAAGAAGTGACCAAGTCTCCTACACCCATAAAAAGTAAAATTCTATGTAGTAGAAATCTTCCCTAGAAACAGAGTTTGTAGCTCTTGTCTCCTTTTAGTATAACAGCTTTGAAAGCAGGAAGCACTTTTGACCATTTGTTTGAAATCATGATAATTCTATTTCTAAGACACAACACAAAGTCACCTGTCCCCTGGTAGTTCGGAAATGTTGCATAGCCATCTTTCAGCTCTTTCTAAAGTAACTGCTTCATGATTCATAACCATGTCATACCAACTGCCATCCATAATAAGTAATTCTTTCCTCCAGGCACCTCCATTTCTCCATCTTCATTTGATAAATGGCTGAGCCATTCAGCTGTCCACTTACCAGGAAGGAAGTCTCAATCTCATTATGGCGACAAATACACCGCCTGGTACTCCCTTATTGTTGGGTTAACTCCCAACAGTCAATCTTCAGCACTCTGAGGAGCTATATCTCCAGTAAGCTACAAGAGAAAGAATATAAATATGAACACAGTGGATGTCATCTTCCAGATGACTTACAGACTATCTGATTGGTAAATTTATAAGCAGATTGATATCAGGATTAAGCAATGGCAGAGATATCACAGAATATATAAACAAATTATTTTCCACTGCAAAACATCAATGAAAGAAGTGTTTATCACATAGTTTGGATGATGTAAATTGATCCTAAATTTTAATCAAATATGATTTACCCTCAGCTGATGTCACAGGTAATACGAAGTCACAACTGTGGTCTTTAATCAAAGATATAAAGGGATTTTCCTTATTTCTAGCTTTGAGAGAGCTTGAGACACAGATTAGCAGCATTAATGATGGGACAAACAAACAGCTTCTTTGCTCATTTTTCTTTATCTTGGCCATTGTAAAAATCAGTTGCCTGGTTAATTTTATTCTGTTTTTCATTAAATCATTTATCAGTGGTAAGTAGGCTAAATACCATGAATTTGTCTTTCTAAAAGAATATTAGTAAGTCTGTGACCACTCAGCTTGCCACCCTGTTAATCACTTTCTGTTGGACACTGGCCACCTCTCTTTTGTTTCCCCTCCACCTGTTCTAGATGCATATTCTAGAACCAAAAAACACCATTTAATGTACTAGTTCTACAGTATTTCTCATGGGGTTTTCATTTTTCTGAGAGCTAAATTGCCAGTAGAGGGCTTTACTACAGGCAGAATCCTATGGTTATAAAAAATGGTCAGTAAAAAGAGTGGACTAAATTAAGGCCACGTTGTTTGTTTTGGTTTTTTTTTTAGTGAGGGAATTCATACATACCCTGGAGGAAGAGATTAAGTATGACTAAGACACGCATGAATCTGATCGTACTTGTTAGTACTGCAGAGCTAACAGTAAAAAACAGTTCAGGGTTTCTACCTTTAAAGGAAACATCCTTGTGTTGAGGAAGGCATTTCACCTACACAAGGTCAATTAATTTCTGTGGCATTTACTATCTAATATTTTTCAACTACTGTTGGTAAATGTTAAGAAAAATATTTAAATTGTTTTTTCTCCTATTAATTCAACTCAGTTTGGGACTAAACTGACTCAGAGCAGAATGTTTCTAGGTTCATAAAGAAAAATAACTACCTTTTGACATCAGAGGAGAAGAATAATGCTCTTTCATAGAAGTATTGGATTACCTGAGTCTGTGTTCCCGACTGAAATAGTTTTAAACCTCTTTTTCCTTTCCTGGTGTTCAGTACCCATATTTCTGTCTGTATTTTAACAGGATAATGTAAGCGGCACTACTGCAGTTGATGTCTGACATCCTCTGCTGCCTTTTTGTTTTATTGAAAATAAATATCAGTTGCTTATCAATGTTGCCTCCAGTGGCTCTGAATATTTGAGCATCTATTGATTAGGTACTGTGTAGGTAATTTCACAGGGAATTTTTTTAATTCCTCACAGTTTAAAGTTAGTTCTGGATCAGCATCAGTATGTTTATACAAGGACTATTAGCTGTAATACCTCTCTCTTAAAACATGTAAGAGAATTTAACCAGTAATTTCTGCAGTCTGGATTTTCTTTTAAGCAGCCAATCTATACTGTGTAATGCACAGATACCAGTTTCTGCAAAGTCAGACTGTCCTTTTATAGGTACAGTACAGCTTATCAATTTCATTTGCCCTTAAAAGCAGCATCTGACAGTTCCCTCACAGTTTTCTGAAGTCAGTTCAGTTTCTGACTAAGGTTATACAGTGATTTAATTAATCTGTTAATACGGCATTAGCACTACTGACTACAATGAAGGAGTATTCTCCTCTGATACCCAAAGTAAGCTATACCTTCAGAGGTAAACAAACTTTGAGAAGAAACAAACTTTGCTGCTATGGTCACTATGGAATATAATTTACATGCACTTAAGGATGAAAAAAAAAGCCATAAATGAGTAGGTTAAGTATTTTGCAATAAGAAGATCAAACCAGCATCTTTAGGCTATTTCCAACTATTTTCCTCCAAAACCTGGAAAGGTTGGAGAATCCTCATCACCTTATCAAAAGGCCTAATTAGGCCAATAACACCCTAAATCAAGACAGGAGGAAATAAAAATCTTATCTTCCAAAACCCCACCCTCTTCAGAATGCTTATTAGAGGGGGCAGTTTCTTAGTTAAGTCAAGTGGGTCAGGAATCAATTTTATTTGTAAATAATGGGGAGAAGATGGGCAAATACAACGAAGAATGAAACAGCTATTTAAATGACTGACTTACCTGTACCATGGCATAGGCAGTTCACTACCTCTAAAAGTGAAAAACGTATGAGGGAGGGAGGAGGAATGAAATTAGAACAGAAACAGAAATCAGAAGGATTTCTGGGAAGTTTAGTGGGAAATACCTAATGCCTTATTTTAACTTTAGCAGAGAATGACTATCTTTTCCCGGTTTACTTTGTTCTGAGATTGAAGCAGAGTTTTCAGAGATGAATGGTGACTAGGTATTGGGTAAAAGCTCTAAAGTTTCAGCCAGATGGTGAATGGGGAGGGAAGCAGTTGAAGAAATGTCAGAAGTTATCTAAGGTGTGAGGCATAACATTTAGAACATGTTCTCGTGGACAAAAGAAATTAACTGATATAAATTCATCCTCAAGTAATGTATCAGAGTCCATTTGTAAAAACATGTCCAAAAGGAATGGATCCTGATGGAGTTCCTATCAGGTGTGACTCTAATGCTATGTCACTCAAGGAAAGAATTGAATCTTTCATCTTATTCCTTGATAATTTGATTTCTGGAACATAACTGTGCTTATATTCTAATGGTATGTCTCCACAGGTCTTTCAAATTTCTAAACCCAAGTATTTACTTAAGATTTATCTTGTAATACTGTTAGTGCCTCATCATATTCAAATTCCCTAGCCAAGAAAAAACAACAGCATGGTTTCACTCCCAGACTGTAATTCCATGAAGCCCTGAACCACACAATCTTTGCCCCTTAGCTTCTTTTCCTAGTGAGACTGTCTTTCCACTTCAATGTATACAGGTCAAAGTCCAATCTTCATGTACAATTAACAGAAAATCTGCAGTCACCCAGATAAATTGATCTGCTATGTGGCTTAATATATCCTTCAGTAACCTCACTTTTCTTTGAGTTTGTGTCTCAGAAGTGTCAAAGTTACAGGCTTTAACAAAGTTTGCAGCCGACAAACTCTTCTGCCTTACTCACTTCTCCCTGTGCCATTAGTTTCTTCAGCATAAAAACTGATTCAGTAATTCTGATTTCCTACTTTGTGATTACAGTTTTACTCAAAATACTGCTTTGTTTAAACCTGTTGAAATAGATCTGAGAATTAGCCTAAGTTTGTTCTTTCCATAAGCAGTTGTGCCTTTCAAATTAAATAAATATGCATAATATGTGATATGGAAAATTATCTAATGCTCAGGGGGTCATATATATATATAGAGAAATATATTTTTATATATGTTAAAAAGCATGCACACACTTTATTTTTGATTATTCAATCTTCCTATTAATTTGTGTTTTCTGGTGTTACGTTTGCTTTATTCAGATGTAAATGTATCATTATCTAACCTGAACTGTTGGGTTTTTCTAGTAAAAAGAAATTTTGTTTCTAATGTTATCTAAGTTGTATTTATGAACAAATATGTGCAGCTGTTTTATATGATGATACATTAATAGTGTTGCTTATGAATAGACACTGGTCAAACCCTAGTATGAGATAAGCTCTATGCCAGAACATATTAAATGATGAGAAAAGTGGTTACATTAAAATAACAACAAAATAATTAATACATACCCATATTGTTTATGACACATACTATAATCATAATCTAATAATAAAATAATGTTGCTTTAATACAATATAATCACATTGCTTTATGTGTTTGTTCTCATACTCTTTATTATCAATAAAATTTCTACTCTGCTTATTCAAGCACTGTGATTTTTATTTGGTGGTTTGCACTGCACATTTGATCTCTGTTGGCAGGTACACAGGTACACAGATACACATAAAAAATCCAATGTTACAATTTTTGTAATACAAGCAAGCTAAAATGTTCCATCTACCACTTGTAATAGACATTTTGATTTACATCTACATCTCACAAAAAAAATCAGGTATTGTTGTGTGTAAAACGGAAAAGTTAAACAAGCAAAATTTAAAGAAGTTTTGGTTTCATTTTCAACAATGGCAAATTATTTACACTGAGTACTTTAGATTTCTAGAACATCTACAGGCTCAAATACACCTATTGCTACCTAGTATATCTGCTGTACTTACCTACTCACATCTTGCATTCTGAGCACTTCAAAGCAGCGTGCATTATTTTCATTACGTTCATTAAAGTCTTCAGGAGTAATCAGAATTTATCTACTATTAATTGGAACAGCTTCAAGCTTACCCACTTTCCTACTTAAAACAGGTGAGCTTATAGTGTGTGTGTGTGTGTGTGTGTGTGTGGACGTGGTCAAGTTCCGTATGCCCTAATCAAGGGATTTTTCAGCTTGTGGTCCACAGGGCACCTAAACAAAAAGTAATGAAGCAAAATAACCCTATTCTCCATCAGAAAACTTTAAAAGGTCATAAGAATAAAAACCCATGAAAAACCCACATAGTTCTAAGGACTGCTTCCAGTAAAAATAATGTAAATGGTTTCTAATACACTTTTTCACCAGTTGTACTTGAGGAAAACAAAGAGCTGTAACTAACTTCTCATATGCCACGTTTTTTTCTTGAAAAATACAGTGACAGTGTTGCTGAAGGAACCTGCATTAGACCCGAGTACAGTAGTTCTGTTGTTAGATGAAAAGCAGCAATCAGCTTGCAGCTTTGTTTATTCAATACCTTTCAGGAAGCAACGGTGCTGGGCTTTTCAAAGTGAAATATTGCATGTCAGTAATCATTACACAACCTTAATAGGTGTTTCACCACAAATGACAGATCTGTTAAAGTGACAAAAGAGAATTTAGGAGAAGTTTAAAAGATACCCATGTCATCAAAGAATTTGTAACATGGCACAAAGATAACATTACATTGTAGCAGGGTGCTGTCTGTGCCACAGGTAAAACTGGTAAACCATTCTATTTAAAAGTTGCCTTTCCCAGCTCTTCTAAGATTCATAGACTTCCTTCAGTTAGCTTGAAATCTGTAGTCTTGCAGTAATACTGAAGATATTAGGAGTCCCAGCTTGGGATGTTCTGAGCCATCAGTTTCCCAATGAGCCAAAATTTTCTCTCTCACAAAACAAAACAAAACAAAACATTTCTTATAATTTATAGAGTCTACTGTTTTTGTATGGAGTACTGAGAAGTCAAACCATGCTTTTGATCAATTTCAAAACATTTCAGTCACTTAATATTAAACCAGAAGAACTTCCTAATCCTCTAAGGCAGTAATACTGAATAGCAGGTGTTTATCATCATCAGTTATGACAGCTGGGAATTTCTTCTCATTAACCTTAGTTCTGACTTTTTACTTCACATTATGCAAGAATCTTTTTTCTTCTTCTTCTTTTAGTCACAAGTTAACAAATGAGAGATTAATCTGTATTTCCTTTGGTTTTTCCTTGGGCAAGCTTGCTACAAGCAATTCAAAGAAAATTAGATCATTATGAATAATTTCTGCAACTTTTTTCTGTAACAAGTTTCCTCCTTTCATGCACCATTTGACATTTTAAATTTTTTACTGAAGTCTTCAGACAACATTTTTCTCTCTTACACTGCCTACTACAGGACAGTGAGTGAACAGTGATCTTCCTAGCAGTAGGTATCAGGCAATTCTCCTCCGGCAACCTAATAGAATCTATCCCGTGGGCGGTGCTGTTAGAAGGAAAGGGAGCCTGTGAGAGCTGGGTAGCATTTAAACAGCGCTTCTTCCAAGCACAGGAACGATGCATCCCTTTGAGCAAGAAATCGGGAAAGAGAGGCAGAAGACCTGTATGGATGAGCAGGGAGCTACTGAGTAAACTCAAAAGGAAGCAGAAGATCTATGAACTGTGGAAAAAGGGTCTGAGCACCTGGGAAGAATATAGGCATGTTGTCAGGGCCTGTAGGGATGTGACTAGGAAGACTAAAGCCCACTTGAAAGTGAAGCTGGCAAGGGACATAAAGGGTAATAAAAAGGGTTTTTTTAGATCCGTGACTAGTAAGAGGATGACCAGGGATAATGTGGGTCCCTTGCTGAATGAGGCGGGTGTCCTGGTAACAGGGGATGCTGAGAAGGCGGAGATACTGAACACTGCCTTTTGAATGTCTTCACTTCAAAGGCCCCTCGGGACCCAGACACTGGAAGAAAGTAACAGAGTTTGGGAAATGAAGAGCTTCCTTCTGGTTGAGGTGGGGGTGGTCCAAGAGCGTCTCAAAGGGATTAATGCACATAAATCCATGGGCCCGGATGGGATGCATCCATGTGTCCTGAGGGAGCTGGTGGAAGTGATTGCTGAACCGCTCTCTATCATCTTCTACAGGTCTTGGAGAACAGAATTACCTGAGGACTGGAGGATAGCCAATGTCACTCTGGTCTTTCAATAGGAAAGGAGGATCTGGGTAACTGCAGGCCAGTCAGCCTCACTTCTGTCCCTGGAAAGGTGATGGAACAGCTTGTTCTGGATGCCATCTCCAAGCAATTGGAAGACAAGAAGGACATGAGGAGTAGTCAGCATGGATTCACCAAGAGAAGATCGTGCTCGACCAATCTCATTGCCTTCTACGATCTCATCACCGGCTGGGTAGATGGAGGGAGAGCAGTGGATGTCATCTACCTTGACTTCAGCAAGGGTTTTGATACTGTCTCCCATGATATCCTGATAACAAAGCTGAGAGAGCATGGGATAGATGAGTGGACAGTGAGGTGGGTTGAGACTTGGCTGTTGGACCGAGCTCAGAGGGTCGTGATCAGTGGAGCAGAATCTGACTGGAGACCTGTGACTAGCGGTGTTCCCCAGGGCTCGGTGTTGGGTCCAGTCCTGTTTAATGTCTTCACTGACGACCTTGATGAGGGAATAGCTTCCACCCTCAGCAAGTACCCCCATGATACAAAGCTGGGAGGGGCGGCTGACACACAGGAACACTGTGCTACCATTCAGTGAGACCTGGACAGGCTGGAGAGCTAGGCAGGGAGAAACCAGATGAGATTCAACAAAAGCAAGAGTAGGATCTTGCACCTGGGAAGGAACAACCGTTTTTATCAGTACAGGCTGGGGGATGGCCTGCTGGAGAAGAGCTCTGTGGAGAAGGACCTGGGGGTCTTGGTTGATGACAGGTTGGCTATGAGCCAGCAGTGTGCCCTGGTGGCTAAGAGAGCCAATGGGATGCTGGGGGACATCAGGAGGAGGTGATCCTCCCCCTCTACTCTGCCTTGATCAGGCCCCACCTGGAGTATTGTGTCCAGTTCTGGTATAAAAAAGACAGGGATCTCCTGGAGAGAGTCCAGAGAAGGGCTACGAAGATGATTAAAGGCCTGGAGCATCTTCCCTATGAGGAAAGGCTGAGTGAGCTGGGACTGTTCAGCCTAGAGAAGACTAAGGGGGGACCTTATTAATGTTTATAAATATTTTAAGTATGGGATGCAGGGGAAATTGGCCAGCCCCTTTTCAGTGGTCTGTGGAGACAGGACAAGGGGCAATGGCTGTAAGTTGGAGCACAGAAAGTTTCGCACCAACATGTGGAAGAACTTTTTCATAGTGAGGGTGACAGAGCCCTGGGACAGGCTGCCCAGGGAGGTGGTGGAGTCTCCTTCATTGGAGATATTCAAGACCCATCTGGATGCCTATCTGTGCAATATGAGCTAGGGAGCCTGCTTTGGCAGGGGGGTTGGACCTGATGATCTCTGGAGGTCCCTTCCAACCCCTACGATTCTATGATTCTATGATAAGATTTGGATAAAGTAACATCCAAAATCCCTTGGCTGTACTGTATTTTTATGACATAACTCCTTTTTAGGACCTCATCCTCTAGTATTTTTCCTGGTATGGGCTGATATAGAGTTAATTTTCTGGTATAGGGCTGTGCTTTGGATTTGGGATGAGAATGGTGTTGGTAACACACTGATATTTTGGTTGTTGCTAAGCAATGTTTAACAATGCAAGGAATTTTCAGCTTCTTATACTGTCCACCGGTGAGGAGGTTGGGAGGGGACATGGCCAGGACAGCTGACCCAAACTGGCCAAAGGGATATTACATACCATATGACTTCATGCTCTGTACATTTAACTGTGGGAAAGGTGGCCAGGGGGCAGTGACTGCTTGGGGAGGGACTGGTCATTGGTCAATAGGTGGTGACCAATTGCATTACGCATCAGTCATTTCGTATTTTTGTTTTTTTTCTCCCCTTTGCTGTCCTATTAAACTGTCTCTATCGCAAGCCATGAGTTTTACATTTTTTCAATTTTCCTCTCCATCCCACTGGGGAGTGAGGAGGGTTGAATGAGCGGTTGCACGATGCTGGTTTAGCACCCACTGGCAACCATGACATTATTTTATATCACCAACAAATTATTAACATCTACCCAGGACAACGTAGGTAGAATTCACTGAATTTCTTAAATTGTTCGTAAGTTTTAAGTTCTCGAGCTATGACATACAAGCTGCAGATTTTTACTATTTGCTTAAAGACCTAACAAGTTTTTTTTTCAGTTCAATGTGCCCATTTTTCCCACTTCATGATCTTCTGAAAGCAGTGATAACTCTGGATAGTATATGTTTTGTTTCAGCATTGGTGAAGTAACCTCAAACAAAGCTCTACACAGCATGCATCACTTGTGTCAGCAGGTGGGACTTAAGCTTTTCCAGATATGGGTTTTTGCAGGATCTCCATTGTATGGTGACTGACAGTAAGACCAAGCGATGGAAACCATGCCCTGTCCTCCTCAATGCACAGGAAAAGGATGCAATCACCAACAGCCAATGACTCCTGAAATAGTTCTTTGTAAGTCATAATTTCTGACTGTGCAGTGGAGGTTCTAGGAGTTCAATGCAACTAAGCAGAATGGTGATGATGGGTATCACAGAACATGGGGTTTATGCAGATAATTTACTTCTAGGCAAGCTGCCCTGAAATAACAATGCTAAAGTCCTGTTTTCATGACTTTATCAAAGGCCTCTATGCCTATACAAATAAAAAGAAAGGGTGAGCAATTATTCCTTGCCCCTAGGACAAACTGGCACAGCACAACTTATTTAGGGATGACCAGATGAATGAATGAATCTGCATCTAGTGCCAGAGAGCAAGGAATATTTTTAAGCTGCTGTGACATAAATAGGCAGAAAAAAAATGATAGCATCACTAATAAATATTCTATAACAAACCATGAGGAATGTGCAAAGTTTTTGTTTTCCTCGGGTCCTTCAAGTTATTGTAACCACTAAGCATTAAAGCTGGAGAGCTGTCAGGCAGAGAAGGACCTGGGGTGGTTGGTTGACTGCAGGCTGAATATGAGCCAGCAGTGTGCCCAGGTGGCCAAGAAGGCCAATGGCATCCTGGCTTGTATCAAACATAATGTGACCAGTAGGTCTAGGGAAGTGATTGTGCCCCTGTACTTGGCATTGGTGAGGCCACACCTTGAGTACTGTGTCCAGTTCTGGGCTCCTCACCATAAGAAGGACATTGAGGTCCTGGAGCAAGTGCAGAGAAGGGCAACCAGGCTGGTGAAGGGGCTGGAGAGCAAATCCTATGAGAAGTGGCTGAGGGAGCTGGGGATGTTTAGCTTGGAGAAGAGGAGTCTGAGGGGAGACCTTATCACCACCTACAACCACCTTAAGGGAGGTTGTAGAGAGCTGGGCAATGGTCTCTTCAGCCAGGTGACAGGAGATAGGACAAGGGGAAATGGCATGAAGCTGTGCCAGGGCAGGTTTAGATTGGATATTAGAAAAAAATTTTTTACTGAAAGAGTTGTCAGGGCCTGGAACTGGCTGCCCAGGGAGGTGGTTGAGTCACCTTCCCTGGATGTGTTTAAAAATGGGTAGATGAGGTACTTAGGGATATGATTTAGCATAGGATGGGAATGGTTGGACTTGATGATCTTCAAAGGTCTTTTCCAACCTTGTGATTCTGTGAAGATTTGGAATTTAGACACATGGATTATCTGTGACTCATTAAATTGTTAGCTACATCTACTAAGGCTTCAAATTATGACCAGTAACAGTGTGTAGTGTATGTTGAAACCAGAGCCTTTCTTCCCAAACAGCTACAAGTAGCATTTAAAGTGCAAACGATCTTGGTAACAGTGACCTCTGTAATGGTGGTACTCTGTAACCACCACAATAAACAAAACTTGGGAAACTGAGCAATAAAAGAATAATATACAGCTACTTGCTCAGCTGAATATGATGTCCTTAGACTAGCAGATCTCGAGGTTCTGAGAAGTAGGGAGTAAGAATTAAACCTATGCATTCAGACACACTTTTCAGCAGCAATCCACACCATGAATACCTTAGTTTATGAAAAATATAAACCAAGACTTGCCTTTACCCTTCCTACACTAAAACACTTTTTTACTTCACGGTAAAAAATGTTTTACATGTTTTATTTTACAGCCCACTTCTCCTTAAGGCTGTTACACATTTATTTTCCTTTCATTAAACATCCAGACTACACTCATCTCCTACCTAATTGCTGTCAATAACAAGACCACCCTAGGTTCTGCAGCTGAAGCAGTACTGAACAAGAGAGATTAAATCTCCTGAGATGCCTATCCACTCCTTTCTTTGTGCCATGTGCATTCCCATACAAGAAAAAAAGTTTCACTCAATTTCATCCTTCCAGACTGCAACATTCTCTCACTGACAAACTCCTTTAATTAAGCCCTCCAAGAGTCACGGTAGCAATGGCTAAGACAGCTTCAGTGTGGGAAAATCTCCTTTGGCTATGAAATCTGCAGTGCTTAAGGCTGGCTGTGCATTCTTGGACATCACAGTGAGTTTGGTTGAACGAGCCATTCCAGAATGGCTCCAGAACCTTAACTCCAAGGTTGCTGTTAATAAACTACAGTGTATCAATGTTCATGCAATGTATCAAACAATCAAGTAGATTATTTGCAACTACAGTTACAGCACACAGATCATAGAATTACTTAGTAGACCAAGCTGCCTAACAATTGTCTTTTATCATCAAAAAAAGGCAAAAAAATGCTCACCCAAAAAGTTGGTTTAGCTCCTCAGATGCTGCCAGAAAGATGTTTTCCAGACCAATGTTTGCACAATAGTTAGGACGCTGGGACATGTGCTGTAACTTGAACAGCGCAGTTGCACAATATTTCTGCAAGGAAAAGATGTTTACCTCAAACAATATTCACTCACATCTGTTGCTACAGCAAAGCCCCATCAAGAGAGCTCAGAACTCTATTCATGCTAAAGATTACCATTGGCTGTTTTCTGTAGTAAGTGGAGTTGTAAATTGTTTTTTTTTTTTTTACTTGAAAATATTTTCTAATTGAGAAACTTATTACACCTTCAGGAACAGTCTTTTAAGAAACTTTTAAAGTTACAGCTTTATTATAAGACTTCTGACAGCCTTGTGAAAAGAGGATAACATTGCAGATCAAAAAATGTGTATTGAGAGTTTGCATTTTTTTTTTTTTTTTACCCTAAGACAGCTCTGTGTGGGATACTAGCACATATAAAAAGCATTAGATTACATTCTCAAATTTTGTCAGGAGATCAGGGATATTTACAGTGTTTTTTATATTCTGCCCTCAAAAAAGTTACTGGAATTTTCACCTTTTGCTTTCTAAAAAAAAAATCACAGATTCATAAAATTATTTAGGTTGGAAAAGACCTTTAAGATCAAGTCCAACCATGGCACTGCCATGCCACCTCTAAACCATGTCCCTAAGTACCACATAAATACATCTTTTAAATACCATCAAGGATGGTCACTCAACCACTTCCCTGGTAGCGTGTTGCTTATTATCTAGCAGTGCTTGATAACACTTCCAGTGAAGAATTTTTTCCAAATACCCAACCTAAACTTGCTCTGGCGCAACTTGAGGTCATTTCCCCTCATCCTATCACTTGCTCTTCGGACAAGAGACCAACACCTACTTCACTACAAACTCATTTCAGGTAGTTGTAGAGCAATAAGGTCTCCCCTGAGCCTCCTTTTCTCCAGGCTGGACAATCCTAGTTCCCTCAACCATTCTTTACAAGACTTGTGCTCTAGACCCTTCCCCAGCTCTGCAATCAATTTAAAGTTACTCTGAAATGGCTCAGGCAATCCAGCAAAATCAGCTCAACAGTAAAAAATTTGGCTACAGCTAAAGTGACAACAGTTTTCCAAAAGACATTCCTTGTATAAAGGTAAAACTACAATCTCAGACAAAAGGCAGTGTTTCTGCATAGTTTCTTTCAAGATTATTCAAATACTATTGGATAGATATCTTTGGCAATACCTCTACAACTAATTGTACAAACTCATTCTTATTTTGCAAAGATAATGATAAACCTACCTTATGCTTGAGAGTGCCTGTATTTGTCTTTGATGAAAAGATCTGAAACAATCTTTACCTGTTAAAGTCACAGAGTCAAGTTGTCCAAAATATATAGAAATTATATTAGAATCAAGGGAGTTTTTAATGCCATTTTTACCCCATTTAAAAATAATCTAAACTTTCTCAGAATATATTCTAATGGGGAGTGTTACTGTAATTCTTAGGTCTGAATTTCTATAACTTCACTCTAAGTACCCCAGCCATTAGCAATTAAATACATTTCTGAGAAGATGCCCCCCAACATCCAGGGTGAAGGCAGAGGGTTAAATAAAGAATGAAAATAATTTTTGAAAATATAGGCAAATATATTTGTTATATCTCAATTTGAACATGAAACAGATGGCTATAATTTTATTGTCTTGCATTCTGTATAATACATTTTTTTCTACTGCATCCTTTATACACTCCTTTCCTGCATTTCTTTCAGTTAGGGATTAGGCTTTTAAAGTGATCTCTTAGAATGGATGGTTGGTTAGACCTTCAGGGTTAGACTGTCCTCCAGGATAAAGACTTTAATTTGGGTCGTAGTGAATGGCAATATCCTGCCTAGCATAACAAGGAAGATGTAGAGCAGTGAGGTGCAATTCCTCGGGTAGAAATGCAGAATTTATAGAAAGCTGGGCATCTCTGCTCTTTCGATGTCATCACCAGCCCTCAAGTGCTGTGGACAGATTAAATTAAGACAGTTTGCTATTGCTGATGCATTGTTTCTTTTTAGTACTTAGAAAGAATTTTATGAAAGCAAAAGGGAAAGTGAGTAACTGAAACAAGGCACCCTTAGCAATTCTTGTGTTGTAAGGTTACATTTCAGCTCAAGATACAAGTTAAAAGTATACAACCACAGAAAAGGGTGAAACTCATTCATTGCCACCCTCTTGATTCCAGGATCAAAAGAAGAACAACTAGTATTTTTTTTTAAATAAAATAATTCTTTTTTCTTGCTTATGTAACCTCAAAGTTATGTATAAAGGTTAAAATAAATCATCATCTTTACATCTCTAATGAAATAAATAAATAATGTTTCTATTTATTCTAATAACCCTCTTTGCATCATGGAATTGATATATGTGTAACATACAGGGATTTTACTAAACAAACATGAGAGTCAATGTTAAATGGAAGACAACATAGATATCAAATACTAGAAGTTCTTCACAGCCGTATAGTACCTTTATTCAACTAACAAAGAACCATTGAGCATCTTTAATCCCTGGCTACTGAAAATGCCCAGATAGCTCTCCAGCCATCTAGCTAGATAAGAACCTATCTTTCAGATGAAAGCTTTTTAAACTTAAATTAAAATCCATTGTTTAATTACAAAAAATGCCACTAAAACCTGTTTTATACAAGCACTCAATTTAAAAGCTGTGATTTCTGACCCAATGGTGCTATAAATGGAAATTATAAATAGTAGATGGAGAAACATTGCCAATTTAAAGATTAGGACCTGCTTCTGGATCAGAAGTCTCATGATGCTTCTGGAAGGACAATACTTCTGTGGTAGAAACTGAGTGGGTAACCCACAGAGCATTTTCTAAGGATCCTTTCCAAGCCTGTCTGTATGGTTCTCAAGCAGAACACAGCTGTTCCACTACAGCTTGTCTCTTGAGACACCATAGGAACTCCCAAGGAAACTGCACATAAATTCAATCGCATTCCTCCCATCTTTACCACTTGTCTTTTCCACAAATACTCTCTCTGCAAATCACATGCTACAACAGCTGCGGACTAGTCAGATAAAAGGCCGCCTCCATTTGTTATCCCCTTCCATACCCCTACAAAATGTCAAGGCAAACTTTGGTTACACCAGAATCACAATCACTCAATTCATTGAGTACCTCACACTGCAGCAGCTGGATGTTTCCTGAAAGAACTGTGGCCCATGGAGATCCCATGCTGGAGCAGGATTTTCCTGAAGGACTGCAGCCCAGGGGGACAGTCCATGCCACAGCAGGGAACAGTGTCAGAGAGAAGGAATAGCAGAAATAAACCGACTATGAATTGACAGTCTTTCTCACCAATACCTTCCCTGCTGCTACTCAGGAGTGGGTGGAGTCCAGAGAGATGGAATCAATTTGAGCCAGGTAAAGGGGGTAGAAAAGTTTGTATTTGGTGCTAACACCCAAATCTATTTTAATTAGCAATAAATTAGATTAGTTTTCCCCAGTTTTAGTCTGTTTTGCCCTCTATAGTAATTGGTAAGCAATCTATTGTTATCTTGACCCATGAGCTTTCCCATCCTATTTTCTGTCTCTGCCTTAGTGAGGAGTGGGAGTGAGCGAGAAGATGGGGGAGAGTTCAGCTCTTAGTGGAGGTTAACCCACCATACCCACGCTATGTACTTTCAGTGAAGAACTGTTTCCAGCAGGTAGCTGAGGTGTGCAAATTACAGAGATCCCTAATCATACTTCACTGCACACAAATGACCTTTTAATTTATTATTCCATCCTTGACATCTATTACTCAATATATTCAGTGCACTAAATACTTTTGGGAGCTGCAGTGGATTAAAGATTAACTGCGACAAACTGAACTTTTCAACCAAGTAACCAAGGGGAAAATACCAATTAAGCAATGCTGTGGTTCCACACAGACAAAGCATGCATTCAAATAGAATCCAAAATATACAGCCAGAAGTAATTTGTAGGATCTACTACCGGGTTAACAAACTGCATATGAATTCCCTGGTGCCTCCATTTTCAAGTGTGTGCAGTCCTAAAGAGGGTGTCTTACCGTAGCCAGAGAACCAGGGTTAACGAACAGTGGAGTGCAGACCTTTCACACTACCACAGAAGAAAACACAAAGGAGTTATGACTGTGAACTTCCTCTACTATCAAAAGAAAATCTCCGAAATATTAGTCTGTTCTAGCTCTCTACAGTACTTGAGGCTTCAGCAGTTGCACATTTGAGTTTAGTATTTTACTGGAACAGCTTAAAAAACACTCCAGCAGTAGAATCCTGTACCACATTCTGGCCCTTAACATGGAGGATTTCTCAAATAACTTCCAGGATATCAAAGGGGATAGGACAAATTAGCAGTAGCAGTAAATAGAATCCCAGTCTAGCTCAGTGAACTAGTATAATCTCTTCTCATAGGTGTTCAAGTGATAACAAGTTTATTAACAAAACCTTCTTGCAGCACATGCAGTTGTGTGACATCTTTCATAGAACAGACAGCATATGCTAAATTAGAATTGTTAGCCTAAATCACAACAGCATCTTTCTTTGAACCTGGGGCATCTATAACACAATTATTAGAGTTTCTGAATTAAAAACATTAAGTAAGAAGTAGCACTAACAAA
The DNA here is from genome assembly GCF_964237585.1 of Gallinula chloropus. Lineage (NCBI taxonomy): Eukaryota > Metazoa > Chordata > Aves > Gruiformes > Rallidae > Gallinula > Gallinula chloropus. The sequence continues at coordinate 58,044,771 of NC_140088.1, forward strand.
AATAAAAACAAACAAGAAGGCATCCTGGGTTCCTGATCTAGGAATATGATGAACTGAAGAAACAAGTAATAAAAATCTTCAAGTTAGATCTATTATAACACATTATGAAAAACAGCTGGAAGGTGAATTATTTTTATGCAATATGATTAACTTCTTTTCACAAATGACCCACCTCAAATACATGTTTAAATCTAAGGTAGTTCAAGTTTGCAAGACCTCTCACTTGCTTCACTGTATAGCAAACTACACAAAATAATATTACCAGCAAATTCTGCAACTATGTTATGGCAAAGATTTCATCAAAAAGGAGTGTTTAAGATGTCAGAGAAGACAGACTTTTTTACCAGATCAGAGGACAGAGATGGAAGGGCTCACATTCACAACCCATGTATTTAGGATAATTTCATATCCTAAGCCCAAGCTAAACAGAAGACTCTGTTAGACTTGTCCAGGAAAGAGATCAGAGAAATCAGCAATCACCAAAGGAAAACCACTTCCCCCTACCACCTGCACCTCCCAATCTGGAATCATCAGTTGCTGCAAATATACAAAATTGGTGTGCAAAGAGAACTAGCTACCACGTGCTTACCTTCTAAAATGGATTTAAGGGATATAATCAGAGTTTCATATTTTCCTGTGCTTCATGCTTCAACAGGTGTCCCATGAAGATTGTAGCATGCTTGTATTTTCTACTTTTCTTTACTAAAAAAGCTTTTCTTCCTTTTTCAGTTCAGTTCAGTTCCTGAATTTAAACCTATAATTCATGTCAGATTAAATAAAAACAGATTTTAAAAACCTAAACACCTTTTGGGGGGAATATGTGTGCTTTTGTCACACTTAACTGACTTTGTACTTTGCATTATGGGTTAGGACATTGTCTCTTCAGCATTGTTAAGTTTTTCTTAGAAAAAGATGTGGTGCTGGGATCTTTATGGGTTACAGCTTCCCAGAGACAGGCAATCTACAGGCCAGGCACTGCAGAAGCACACTTATTAATAAGCAGAAGTGGTATAACTGAAATTGAGTGCTGAAGTAAGACTTAGAACTTGTACCAGAGTGATAGGCACCAGATTTTGTGGCACACAATTTTCAGATCTATTGGTATATCTCTGCTCAGAGAAAAATAGATTAAAAGATAAATTATCAGTCAGCAGTAACAGTCATTTTTCCTTTAAATTCTCTGCTTTATTGCTCACGACATTTTTATGATTTATAACCACAGCCCTATTTATTGCTCAATCCTCTATTCAGAAATACACTACAGAGTAGTGTTGCATTTCTCTGTTGCACTTGGCTACAGACTGACTACAGCAGTTCAAGAATAATTCTAAAGCAAGAGATTTGCTAATCAAGTGATCATTAAAGAGTATTTTTCAGAGCACAGTTTGACTTCCTAATGATGCAGATGCTCTGCAAATCACAGCACCACATGAAAGATATGAATCTGAAGAAATTTCTGAAAAGGGAAGTAGGAAATTTATTGGTGCATTCATCATCAATAGGTCTCTCTTATCCCAGAGATGGCATTGGCAGTTCCATAATTGCAGACACTTGAAAACCCATTTTACATATATACATCAATAATTCAATTAGTTAGCAAATGAAAACCAAGAGCTTTTCCAGCACAAAGTTGTATTTTCTTTAATATCGTTATCTCAACAATATCTGCTCTGTTTCTTAGAGCTTATCAGACTAAAATTTTTCCATCAACATCTAGACCCAGGAGTCACAGTTTCTGAATAAGAACTTTGTCTTGATATTCCCACAGAATCTGTGCTTGATGATTACACTTAGCATTTGTTTTTGATTTCAACAAAAGGATCAAATTTCTCCCTGAACTTACAGATATGTTTGAAAACAACCCTTGTGCTTCAGTGTTCACACACTTCGTCCTTTCCTAATATTCCATTTTTAGGATTTAGGATTACTTCAGATACTTTGTGATGAATTCCCACATGTATTGTGTAGTGCTGCACTTAGTAGAAGTATAGTTAAAATTTTCATTATAAGACTGGATTTCTGCTGGATCAAAGTTCCAATGAAAAATCATTTAAGATAATAAACAAACTTATATCTACATTTTCCCAGCAATTTTAACTTAAATGTAATAAAATTACAGGGTTTTTTTCAGTTTTATTGGTTGAGAAATTTACTTCTTTAGCAACATACAAGCCTTATATTTCTGCAGCTGTATGTAAGCCTCAGAATTGAGACTTTTGTATATGTGTGTGTCTGTATATAAGCATATGAAGATATTGTCCATCCAATAAAGTATGCAAAGGAGGCAGGTAACGATCATGGAACAGGACAGGGAAGATTTGCATACTCAGTAAAGAGTTTGAAAATGCTGGGGCACATTTATCTGTTAGGCTTCAACCATAACAAATATTTGTCTTTGAATTCCATTAAGGTAAAGGCTTCATCTTCATAAACTCTGTTTTAAGAATCACACAAAGGTTGAGATGGAAGGGACCTCTAGAAGCTGTCTGGTCCAACATTGCTGCTCATGCAGAGTCATCTAAAGGAGTTTTGGCCATGACCGTGGTCAGTTGTCTTTTGAAGATCAATTTTCTTTTAGTTAAGAAACAATTATAACTACTAGTCAATGGTGTCCTGGTTTTGTCCTGTGGTGATCACCAAGAAATTACTCCCCTCAAGAAGGATGAGAAAACAAAATAGTTACACTTTGTGTAAAATTTGCCCTGATTTCTACAGCATCCTGGAAACAGTATTCTGACGACTTCTAGTCTTTTAACTTAACCCACTAAGAACAATATGCCAACATTACATTCCTATGACTGTGGACATGATAGTATGCATGTGGGTGCATGTGTATATGTGATATGTGTTCTTAATCTTAAGAAATGTTTTTAAAGAGAACTAGTGTTTTTAATAACATATTCTCTGCATTTTAACTAGACGGAACATCTGCTTGGTGGTCAATAAAAGCTGGTATAAAGAATTTCAGAGTTTAATGACCACACTTGGATTAATATTGTGATAGAAGACTGCAACATTTTAAATGTAAGGGTAGATTAGAAATTGTCTCATTAATAGCTTACTGTACTCTTTACAGATTCAGCCAAAACCCATTGACTCTTAGCTTACCGTGCAAAGAAAAAATAGCTCACTGTGCACAGGAATCAAAAACAGATCTAGAATGTCAAGATTGTTTGTTACTAGAATGTAACCAACAAACACTTAATACTTTATATCTGGTAATGGAATATTTTGCCTTGGCGTATGTTCCTCTAGCAAGACACTGGCAAGAATTTCCTTTGGGATAACACTTAAGGCCGCTCCCTTTATTCAAGTACTTTCCTTTGAACAAGTTGTACTTGAAAATACTTGAATGCATTTCATCATAGGATTACTTTCCAGTCACACCCTAATTAAAAAAAAATAGTATTTATTCTTCAGCCAACACTCACAGGGCAAACAAGAAAAACCCTTACCCTTGGCTAGCACTCCATTTCCCTGTAGTCTGATTTAAAGAATGTTGATGTTATGGGCAGTGCCATGTAGCATTAAAATAATTTTTCAACATGCTTATTTAGAACTTTAGCAGTAAAAGAAAGTAATCTAGTTACTTTCACTATGATTGTAAAGACAGACTTTATACTATGGATTGAAAACAAGATAGGATCAGAAGCAGAACTCAAAAGATTTGGGATTCCCAAAGAGTGGAGCTTTCTGACTCTTTGATGGCAGGCCTAAAGCAGATGTGGTGGTAAGGACAATCTCTGCTTTTGACTGGGGCTAATTACGTGGGCTGCCATTGTCCTCCTCATGCTCACATAAGCTGACTCCATCAGGCAGAAACAGATGGGGTAAGGATGGATCGCTCAGACCTATCACAGTCCACATCTGTAACCTCAGACACAAGCTAAACATGCAGTTTGCAGCACCCTACAGACTCACACTGTAGAAAAATGATGATATATCTTCCCTTGAACAAGCTGTACATATATGCAAGATGCTGTTTTCTTTCTGTTAACTGTCCTCATTTTATCTTGGAAGAGGCTGACTGTCGAAAAGTAGTCGTGCGTGGATATTTGATAGCAGCTGTATCATATTTCAGGCCTTGAAGACAAGCATGCATACGTGCGCTGTTGTTATTGCAGGCATGTATTATCAGAGAGAGTTCACCTAAGACAGATATTGACAGATGTCACACTTGCTTCTTCAGAAGTAAAGGACATCAAAACCCATTAACAACCATAAACAATTGTAGATGCTCGTAAGTGTCCTTGGCAAACACACATTCCTAAGGCTTCAAGTCCAATCTGAGTTACTGACTTTGCTTTGACAGCTGTTGAGGATCGCTGGCCTGGATTTTCCCAGCTATTTGCTTCCATAGCTGTGCCTGTGTCTGAGCCTGAATTCGAGTTGCTAAGAGGTCCACGTGAATCTAATCTCTGAGACAGTTTTTGCCCTGTTCCCAAGCCATCCTACCTAGGGAATCAGTTGATTCACCCCAAACTACAACTAGAGATGGGGCTACCCATCTCTACCATGCAAATGGCTGTCACCTCAGACACAAGTTTATATGACAGCAGAAGTGTTGCCTCAATATCACTGTCAAGGTCCTGCAAAGTATATTGTTCCTCTTTTTTTTCTAGTGACTGAAAGATGGAGCTACATCATTCACTTCATCAAGGATGCCACTATATTGCAATGAACAGGCTGTCTATGCTTAGTATGGGTGTTTTCCTTTCTCTTTCCCAAACACTTGACAATACAAAACTTCTTAGTATTTTGAAAATACTCTCTAAGTGGCTGCTAAAGGACTTCTGAGATGTGAAGAAAGCTATCAGATTCCTGTTCTTGCAATTTCAGATATCTTTGTTTAGATGTTTAGTTAGGATAATGATTACCACAACATAGCAAGACAATTAAGAGTTGGAGAAGATGGTTTCCAGAGGATGTGTAGATTTAATGATTTTACTCCTAAATTTTTTAGAAACAGACCTTGTTTCCCATCTGTTCAGCTGTGGATCTTCCTGTCTCCAGAACTTGCAGCTCTGCTTCATAACATGCCATTCTCCAAACACAGTTTCAGGACAGGCAGAAAAAGATCTCAAATTTGAAGCAGGCATTAATCAGGCATCTAACTTGGGAAGCACTGCAAATTCGCAATATTCAGCACTGCATATAATCCTTCACTGAAGGGGACAAAAAAAACCAGTGAGGAGAAATAGATTACTCTTTTTGTGAGAGAATGAAAGAGAGATAATTGTCAGTGATGTCTGTACAGAACTTGGAATATTTAAAATTAATCTAAGAGGCTGATTTAAAAAATCACAAGTACAATAATCGGAATGTGGTTTGCAGACTAATCTTAAAGCTTGGGAGTCAAAATCTGAATGTCTTCAAATCACAGTCTGAATCTCAATTTCATCTCAGTATCCTATGAACGTCCTCACCACACTACCAACAAGGCTAGTTGAATATTGAAATGTACTCATATTGTTTATTGGCTGCTCCTACTGCTGTAATTATGCAAGCACATTAATGAGTTTAGAAATCACAATTTATAGTTATATGTATTCTGAGCTAGTAGGCTTATTTCAAACACTTTTGTGTCTAGGCTTGCACAGTAAGCTTCTGAACTTCAGTATCAGTAGAACTCATGGTTCGTTATCTGGCCTGCTAATGCCCACAACTCATTTTCCTCACCTAAACGATATAAATGTTAGACACTTCTCTATTTTAAGACTGAACTACCTGCCACAGACCCACATCAATTATAAACAGTAAATGGCCTTTCAAGGTTCTTAAATTTTACTTTTATTAGGGGACTCCCTTTCAGAAGAAAGACTAGTGCTTCTTATTAACTGTGAGTTCTCATGGCTATGTGATAATTCTGAATCCTGGTGATGTTATTTTGTGAATTGTGATAAAACTTATTACAAGACAATGGAAATACAACAGAATCATAATGTTGTTACTTATTTTGTATTGAGATGGCACTAGGAAGGCAACCAAAAGTAGAGGTGCACTAGGCTATGCACTGTACAAACATGACATAGTAGACAGTGACTGCCCTGAAGAGATTTTGGTTTTAGTAATTTAGAAAGATTAGAGAGCAATTGATAGTGAGTATTATGATTCTCTTTTCTGTTTTTTTTATTCACAATGACTGTATATCTCACCTAACTAATTTTAATTGATGAAGAAATACTTCAAATAGCTAATGAAAGGGAAGGAACTTTTGGTATTCCAACAAAGCCCAAACTTCAACCCCCAGACTTGGAAAAAATACTTGGAAAAATGCTGCTTCTCATACAGAACAGTTACTGTATCTTCCAACTTCCATTCAGTAGTGAATACCTGGGTACTGTGCTTAAAATAACTTGTTTAACACCATCAGTTACATTTCATGCTTTACATGTTTAGCAGATTAGAAGAGGCCCAAAAGTTAATAGCCCATTTCACACATCCCTATCCTAAAGAGAGAGAAAAAGCCAAAAGGGTTAGTTGATGCCAGTCTCATCAATCCACTTAACACCTGTAAAAAGTTTTCTATCCCTTTGTGTTAACCCTAGTATTATAAATAGCACATCTAGTACAATGAAGACCATGTTTTATTTGGAATGTAAAACTAGAAAGGTCAGACAGTTTTTGTACAAGGAGTTCAATCAATGTCTCCAGTGTAAAGGGAAACAGACAATACTACAGCTGTAGTCAGATTAAAAAGTTGTTAAACTTGAAGATCACAATTACCCCAGTGAAACTTTCTTTTTGCCTGTTTCATATCTCAGTGAACAAAAAGCAAACAGCAGCAATGTGAACAGTTGGGCCTGAGCACATGACTTTATGGACAGTGGGAACTTTGCCACTGATATTAGTGAACCCAGCAGGAACAAGTCCAACGCACACATGGTTTCAGTGCTCACCACTGGATCTGCTGGTATCAATTTAAATGCTGTACAAACACAAAACACTGATTTCCCCTTTAGTTCTTAAGTCAGCATCCATAATGATTTAATTACAAGCTTAGTCTCTGAGGAGTTTTTCATTGGTGATGATTACCTCCCACTGTTATTTCTCTTCTCACTTTTTGAACTGAATAGTGACCAGAGTAATTCAGTAGTTACTGTAGAAACATATAGAATTTACTGCCAGACGTTTTAAAACAGAATTTTCTATCAATGTCATCATTCTCTATTAAATCAGATTTAAATTTCTACAGAAGCTGTTTTATCTCAGAAGGTTCAAGTATTTACAGTGGAATAAGGTTCTCTTCCTGTGATCAGCAGCTGAATTATCTGCTTCTCTTACCTGTAAGCAGCTTAGTCACCATTTAAGGGTAACAGCTACAAATATTCCTATCTCAGTCTGTGGCACTACGCGTTCTGTGGAACAAGTGAAAGATGAAAACTTTGCCATTTGTACAGCTTTTATTTCTCAACCTCAGCTGCACTATTTATTTTAAAATATGTTCGACTGTTTGACTGATATCAAATCATCATCCTATCACAGACATCAAATTACAAAATGAGACTGTGAATAAGCTGCATTGCTTTCCTTTTCATGTGCCTACAGCTAAATACTTTAGAAGGTCCCAATTTCACAGACAGACTTAGCCTCTGCCCTCATTTACGTCACCAAGCACAGCAGGTTTAAATCCAACATAAAATTTTTATTTTATGCTTTCTGAGAAAGAATGTGTGGGAAAACAAGGGGATGGTTTAACTTAAGTTCAATCTAAGATTTCTCAGAAAGGCAAACTGGGACAAAGTTATACAGGCAAAAAGCAAAAGTCAAATTAACAAAGCCAAATATGTTATACACTCATCTGATATGGAATGTTCTTGTCTGGAGCAAAGAGCTGCCATGATTTTCAATACAGTCATGTTTTGAAGGAAAACAAACCTCTTTTTTTTTAATTGGGATATACGGGAAAACCCACATCTCTCTCCTCCACTGCCAAATGTAATTAAAGCTTGTAGACCAAATTCTAAAAGAAAAATTTGGGGAAAAAAGAAAGTTATTATCTGGATGTCCTATGAAATAGTCTTGAACAGTATAGAAATTTTTTGCTACATCTTACTTTTTTCTGTTACTAACAACTTAAATCAATTCATCAAATTGCACTTTGCACTATCTCTGAGTGCAGCATCTTGTATGTTTCCAAGAATATACTTACTTAAATACTCTTCTGCAATCCAGTAAAAAACCCATATCTATGTTTTCTGAGAAATTCTTATGCCATGTTACGGCTTCGGTTTTTGTCAGTAGTTCCAAAGTATGTAGTTTTAAAAATTAGCCTGGTATATTATCTGTGTGTGTGCCTGTGTTACTACGTACGTATTATAGTCTGCCTATTTTTATGCACATAAAAACACGTACACTATAACATACAGTTTTGTGCCTATACATACAATCCATGCATAATAGCGTGGATAGATAGACAGCAAAACATGTTAGTGCAGTTTTAAATTACTGGGCTTTAAGCCTGAATGTTCCTTCTAGAAACACAAAATCATAGGCAAAGGCTAAAATAAAAAATACTTGGGTATGGTTCTCATTGCAAGAACACATAAAAAATTGAATACTTACTCCATTATGACTCATTTCTTTGAATATTCCCCAAAAACTCCCAAAGTTCTATGATCATATCTAAAAATAGTAGAAAATGGAATTACAAAAATTAATGATGTGCTCTAAGAAAGCACAGTTAGCAATCCCCTATTATTTTTAGAAAGCTTAAGTCACTGAACCAGTGTGCAAGAGCTATTCCCTGTAACCCTTAAATCAATCTAACAAAAAAAAATTCTAATTACTCTAAATTCATTTTACTGACCCTTGCAGACCCTAACTTTAATCATAACCCTGTCTGTCCATAGGCTCTTATCAGCCTTGGAAAAGTTTATCATAACACTACCAGGTGTAGGCAGAACCTGTCGATTCTTCTAGCCTCTCTGTCTATAGTCAGTGATTATCAGTAGCTACTAGCATCAATGTTAATCTCAATCTCAAAAGCATCCTTAACCTTATCAAAAACCCCTTTGGAACTCACATTCAAACCGAACTAGACAGCCTGTGTCAGGCCAGCTCTGAATTTAGCCTGACAGCTTCTTGTGGACCATAAATTTACCTTTGCCTTTTTTGGAGTCCTACCCCTAAAGGGGAAGTACAAAAGAGGAGCAAAAAATATTCACATAGGATGGATCTAATTCGGAAAGTGAGAAATGGAGATAAATGCGTATTTTTTACTCGTCACTATATGGCAAAGGCCTTTTTATCACACACCCTGTCTGTTAGGGAAAGAGGTAAAGTATTTTAAGGGGAAAAGCAGTCTCTTGAATAAAGCCTTCTGAAAAGGACCAGCAGAGGACGTTCTTGGGAATTTTGCTGTTACATTTTATCACGGCAAAACAAGATTATGATTAAAAATTAGATCACTGGTCAATCAAGTAAGCAAGTGCAAAAGCAAAGATGAAGTGAGCAGTGAACTTTCCTAAGGAGAGAACCTAAAGAACTCAGCTGCAGCAGAAGGCAAATGTTTAAAAGTTGGGTTTGGCCTGTCCTCCAAACAGGATCTCCAGCTGATGAGACAATGCGAAGTCACTGCTTCCAGCACAGCTGTTGTTTCCTGCTTTCTTCCGTGCCCAGACCATTATTCAGAGCAGAAGCTATTGCAACTATTTTTAACTGAATTAGCTGATAGATCATAGACACCAAGCATGGTTTAGAACACTAAAAACACGACCACAAAGAAGTGCATGAAAAGACACATTGGTATCATTTGGTTTCCTCTAGCATTTTTTTCAGAAACTGAGCGAGAGCAAACTGAAGGCTCACAGACTGCTCGTGCTTTGAGATTTTTTTTTTAAGCAGACATTTGAAACTTTAGAGCTGGTTCAAATTGTCAAGCAAAGCTTATTTTGTCAAAAATGCATTTAACACTGATATTCTTCACGAAAAAACTCTTTTGGAAAAAACGGTTTTGTGGTTTGGGTTTTTTTTAACTTGTTTGCCGTCTTTCCATGTTTGAAATCAAATTATGCAACTAAACTCGAATTCAAGTGCTTTAAGCGAAAACCTGAAACAACACGTATGTCAGGACTGTTTATCACTGGAATTTATTAAATGAAATCAAGATTGGTATTTAGTATTTTGTCATCTAACTCCATTCAAAACAATTTTGTCATTGCTCAAATCTTCAATGTGACAGTCTGCTTCAAGACTTGCTGAAATTAGTGGATATGTTCCAATCTATTTCAATGAGGCTTCTAACAGATCTCATATACTGTAGAATTACAAGATGTTTTAGTTGCTTAAACATAAAAAGCCTTACAATTTTCTTTTTAAAATGGAAGGAAGGATTCATTTTCTGCAATAGACAACTGAAAGCATAGCCTAATTTTGGTTATTCCCAAACTGAATAGAAGTCCTTGTTTTGTTTTTTATACAATGTTCACTTTATAAGTAGAGCCTTTGTAGGTACAAATACACAAGTACTCATTCTTATTGATACTTATAATCATAAAAGTTGTTTTTACATTGTATTTATATACTATGAAGGCAACTCATAATTATTTGTTATACTAAAATTTGTAATATTTTCCCTAATAGTTTAGTATTATTCAAATTCCTCTGCTTCCAGAACAAATCTGACTTTCACTGATGTCCTGTTTAAAAAAAATTCACAAAATCCTCTGCATCAATATATGAGCAGGAGGGCATCAAATTAGCTCACATTATCCCTGAACTAGTAATTTCTCTTGTGATAATGGTATTTACCTGGCTGAAGCTGCACATCAAGATGTGCTCACTATGAAAAATTGAGCTGTAAATTACTGTACTTCCTCTTACTTTTATTGAAATGGAATGAGTTGTAAGAAGCCTTCCACTCCTAAGGAAATTATAAAGATATTATATATTAGTTAGAAAAGTACATTTATTTACCTTGCATTTATTTATGATACAGAAATTGCTTCTCTGAGCTACTGCCAAATGCTGCTGGAAACAGACTGGCTATCTGATCTCTGTAGTTTCCAGAGACTTTGGGTCAACATGCTGCTGACTAAGATCTTGGTCAAGTTCATTCACTAGATGCCTACTAAAATGTAAGCTTTGCACCCAAATCAGAGAGGTTAGTGAATGGTAAGTCCAGGCCTATTTTCAGTAAGGTATCAAATCCAAGAGGAGAAGTAGTAACTATTACTACCCTTCCACTATAGTGGACAATGATGTCACGGCACCCTTTAGGGCAAAATCAAAGAGGTTATCTGAACATGAATGATACTGTCCTTCTATGCAATCCTTTGGTACGAAGACCTTCAGACAACAGACTGGGACAGGAAAAAATGTCTAGTAGCTCACAAGCAGTAGGAAACTGCTACCAAACCTCTTCCAGCTGTAAATTATTCATGTGAATACCGCAAGTTCTTGTAATAAACCTGTAATTACATTTAAGGTCCACCTCATTTTGCAACTGAGCACTGGTTGATTGATGCTAGGGATGTAAGTTCACACACCGTATTGTATAGATACCAGCCCAGACATCTTGGGAAGTGATACTCTGAACAGTATTACTGCTCTGTGTTCCTACTCTGTGTCACCTTAGCTGTGTTTTCAAGGGTGGCATGTTTTCACAAATATGCTCTGTGGAAGAAGCACAGTCATTTCAGTCAAGTCTTTTTTCAGAAAAAGCAGTTTACACAGACTACATTAAATCACGTGAAGAAAGGCAATCCTTTGAAGCCTGGTGGCAGCTATAAAAACTCTGTACCAGAGAGGATCGAGAAGATTTTCAGCAAATTGGTCTCTTGCTTTCTTATCCCTCCTGCAGGATGTCTGTCTTCAGGCAGATGGCTAACATTCACCCAAACATCTTACTCCTACAGCATTCACTGAAACGCCTGTTCTTTCTCTGCAAGGAGAAAGCAGAATACAAAGGTCTAGAGGTCTCTGTGTTTTGCTCCTGGAAATTGCTGTTCTTTAAACTCTATCTTGAAGATCACAATGTGTTCTAGGTATAAGGTTATCAAACTCAGTGAATGCTTTGACTCTTCCTTGTCTAGACGTTGGAAAACATAACACATTACAGAGACATTAGATGTTGTACTGAAGACTGTTTCAAGTTACACAGTAACTCTGTAAATCTATTCCCTGCTTTTAATGATGACTGTGCTGATTGTGGGCTACCTTTCAAGAAGATGACATTACAGAAATAATGTACTTTTGTGGTCCCTGAATGAAAACCCTCACAGAAATCAGAGCGTTCAGAACAATCAAGGTGACCTGAATGCCTTGTAGATGTTTTATTCTTTGAAACTTTCCAAGATAAAGACAGTAGTAGTGAGACCTATCCAGCCTCAGACATTCTATCCAGCTTACATTGATATTTTATGCTTCTGAGTATCTGAAGCCTGTCTTTTCACTGTCTCTAAAAATAAAGTCAATAATTTTATCTTATAGAGGAAAACGTTTATGCTTATTTATATGCTCTAAGTATCCAGCCCAACATCTCATATAAAAAGTTTACTTCATTTTGCCTAGCTGGAAAACACTGTCAGCCTAAATTAGCTATAATTTTCTTTGTTATTTTACTGCTTAATATATTTTCCTATGACAAGTCATTTTGGGACATGGATTTTTCTTTTCTTCTTTGTTCAACTGAGTTCTTGTTAATAGTGAAGTATCTGTTCCACCTGCTGAGAACCTCGGAGGATTGTAGACAGTCGTAAAGACAAGGGTCACAAGTTTATGCATCAATTTTGTTTTTAAGAAAACAGTTCTCCAGAAGCTGTCTTCTAAAAATTAATACACATCAAATGTTAGCTAAGGGAAACAGGGAACTTTTCTTGAATAACACCAGTTTCTCTTAATTTCTGTTTTACACATAGACGTAATGCTCTCTGACACTATTGGCTTTGAACTGTACTTCTGTAGTATATTATAGAAAAGCCATTTAATGATGAAAGTTTAAGTTGCCTTGTGAAAAAAAGACTATTGTCATGAAAGTGAAAGAAGTCATTAAAAAGTAAAGTTAAAAGGGCATTGTGATATGCTCCAGAATGATTTTAGTAATCTTAATTTTTAGTATTTTACAGCTAATCTTAAGGTTCTTACACTTCCCTCTCCATTCCCTCTTCTCAGAATTACTCCTTCCTGTGAGTTTCAGAGTCCTGATGTGTTTTATCTTCTACAATATCTTTTTTTTTCATAAGATTCTGTTTCATAGCATTTGTTTCAAATAGATAAGCATATTTTCAGAGTTTAATTAAAAGAACCTGGATAACAAGTACATAGATCTCAGCAAGACAGATACTGTACCAGAACTGCCCTTCAGAAAGGCAATTGCTTTCTAAGTTATCTTTTCCTTTACTATGCAGAAAAGTAAAGACCATGATACCCTGAGGACATGAAAACTCTGGGACTTTTAACTCCCAGAAGCCCTCAAACAGAATGACATAAGCCCTGCTTCAAGCCATTCTTTAAAGGAGCTGAGTTAGAAGGAACAGATACTACATGTCTTAACAGGAATCCTGTATGTTGGGTTTTTTTCTTTAATGTATTCATCCAGGTGCAATAAGAAATTCTCTATCCCAAGCTGTAACTATTCTATACAGGAAACAGGAATTTAGGGTAGGTGTGTTTTGTCCTTGTCATGCTCAGCTGCTAGATGCTGTCTCAGTACTGTGGCCCACACAGTTAGATCATATCAGTCACCACATCTCCAAAACACTTAGCTGGGAATGCAAAGGGAAAATATTTCACAAGTATTTACTCCCTGCTTCCCAACTACCCCCTAATCTGCCTGCCCGCCCCCAGCCTGGAACTGTTTTATTTGTCTGTTCGTGGGGTAGTCCCCTGGTCTGATAAGATTTTGAAAAGGGACACACCACTGAAGCAAAGACGGCTCTGTACATTCCACACAGGAGTATGACCTGGGAACATGTGTTCTGTGCCAGTTCTCCTTGGAAGAAAGTATTTCCATTTAAGCCCTTGAAATTTCAGAAGGTAAGGAGTGGCATTTCCAAAAGATAACTAGTAGCTGTTTCTCTCTCATCCCCAAGTGTTTGTTGGTTTGCCTTTTTTTTTTTTTCCTTCACAATTTCTGACAGCTTCAGGAGTTGTATGGCCAACAGTGGGAAGCTGGGTAACTGAACCTGCACCAGAGATCCCTTCATGGTACTTGGAAGAAAATTCTTCTGAGCAATAAAACCTAGGAACGAAATTTAACAACAGCTTATTCTGCCATCTGAAGAAAGAATCAAGTAAAAGGCTAACTTCCAACTCCAAGTCTAATTACAGTCCTATGAGCTGTAATTCAAGTCTCCTGAAGACACTGCTGGAAGCAATGTGGGATTGCTTTCCTACCTAGACAGCAGAATAGAAAAGTTAATAATCTCTCATGTATCATAAGCCCCAGTCATATAAAATGGATATTGGCACTGTAACTTTTTTTTTTCATTAGAAAAGAAAACCTCAGTAAGAAATACCTGCTAATTGATTTATATTACAGCCAGCTGTGGTCAAAGAAAATCTTTGTGGGCTTTTTTTCACTCTATTCACAAATTAAGCATATACTAATGGAGCTGCAATACACAATATGACAATATCCTGTCCCATCTTTTTTGGCCAATTCTAAGAACCTTTACCTCCAACACATGGCTAAAAGCCTAATACCAGTTTCCTACCATTTCTAAGAAGTCTTTTCTCTTTTGGGTGGTCTTCTAATTTCCTACTTCCCCATTTAAAAATTCTATCTGGAGCAGTCATTGTCACTTTCTGACATAAAGAGGTCCATGGAGCCAGTGACCTACATACAAAACCTGCGGAGCCAGCACAAGGGCACAGCTGAATGCTCTGAGATGCCTGTGTCAGTTCTTGTAAAGGAATTCTTGGTATTACCACTTCAGATGGAATTAGTGTTTTGCAGAGGCAAAGGTGCACACATCATGCAGAACTGGGAACAATCTCTGTGGTGAATTATTATTCACCTTGCTTACCTTAGTTGAAAATCCTTGCTTGATGACCTGCTGGCACCTACACAGGAAAAGAATATAGGGTAAGACCTCATTCAGCCATCCCTTTTCAGAATCAGGTATGCTTAAGATTGTAGGGAAGAGCAGACCTCTGTTGACAGTTACAAAAAACTAAAATGAATCTTCAGTGAACCTTTTCTTTTCACTTTTCGACAGGCACACAACATGAAAGGAATGCTAGTGCAAGCTATTCTTTCCTGATGAGTTATTTGTGTGACACTCCTTTTCCGGTTGTCAGCTTCTCACGTGTCAGAGGCAGTACCACATATAGAAGAAGCACAGGCTGTACATTTCTGTGGGATACAGGCAGCCCTCTTTGCTTTAATGCTTTTCAAGAATGTGTATTTCTTTTCAGAATATTCATTGACTTGGGGAAAATCCCAAGCTATTTGTCAGTGCCTTCAACAAGGTGTTTATGCTGCAATATTCCTTTTCTTTGTAATTCTAATTTCTATATGAAAATGTTACATGAAACTGAAAACCCCCAGACCCTGAAGACACAGACTGAACCCCAAAACACAAATTAAAAATTAAAAGGAAAATTTTCATCTGTTATTCTTTTGTTGACGGCCGAACTTACCTATAAATCCAGTTTAGACTGGTCAGTTATATCTACTCTTGAAAATCTTTGGTGAAATGCAGGAAAAAGAGATAAATTTCATAAAATAAAAAACTTTTTTTAGGTAAATGAAGAAGAATTTTTACATTGTCTACATGTAAACCTTTCTAAAATCAGTGGGTGTCAGAGAAACACATGGATTTAATTGCACAGACTTAATATAAAACTGGAGTCCCAGGACTAATAAGCTGAGAAAAGATGAAAACATGTTTTTTCTGAATGTTACCCCACGTTGTGTCCTCATTAATTAGTAAGAAGAAATCCAGCATTTCGTCATTAAAAATTGCTACCAAGATTTCTGTAGTGATATGATCACATGGTCTTTTTGTTCTACTACATTAGTAGCTTTTGTAGTCCATGTGTTATATTGTTTTTCTTCTAAGAATATATATGGTAGGTTTTGTGTGACATGTTATTGCACCCATTTTGAAGAGAATGTGTAAATGAATGGACAATGATTTGTTTTGTCAGTGAACCATGGCTGAACAACTGACTATGTCTTACAAGGATCCAGAGAACATTTGATGTAATGTGCTAGATGGTGATTTTCTGGAACACATTTACTGACATTTTCTCACCCATATTCTTTTCTAAAAAGAAAATAATATTTCATTAACAGTGAAAATTAGATTGGCTGTATCAGCTGAGGATGTTTTGCAAAAACGTACATTTTTGCCATGAGATTCAAAAGCTATCAATCTAGTAAGCCACTAACCACACAGATTCATTTCATCCAGGAAGATGTAGCATACACAGAGTAATTAAGATAATATATGTATTTTTAAATAGTCATTCAAACAACCAAAACTGCCATCATAGAGTTTGCTGCAGAAAAAAAATCAATGAGTAAAATCAATGTGTTTTAAATAAAATAGGGTCAGGGAATAAATCTGAAAAGTGGATTGAAATGCTAGTGAAATATTCAGCCAATGAATAGCACAAATATTTTATAAGAAGCTGGTTCTTTGGTTCTATATATAAAGATCATAGCTCCCCAGCTATTAATTTCCATTTTATGATCAAAAGCAGCACCTTGTATGACTATCACAGTTATTCTGTCCTCTCAGTTGTAGACATGTACTAAGCAGTATTTTTAGCTACCATTAGGGAATTTGCCTTGATAGATCCAAACCATTCCAGAATACAGTACATTCTTCCTTTAATGCTGCAATCTTTGAGACGATAGAGAAATTTCCATTTGAGAAAAATAATCCTGATAATCCAGACCTCCTTCATCATTGGGAAAATTATGTTTACTGTACTTCAAGATCGCAAGATAGTCTAAAAACTGGCTTTGTTAACTACATAAGAAAGCTCCCTTGCATAACCAATGTTGCAGAGCCAGGCTAAACTGCATAGGAGAGTTTTGCTTAAAATCAAATAAAGCCTAAGGACAATGCCAGATCATCAGAACTGACCCCTTCACATGCCAGTGCATTGCATATTACAGAAATGACTTGTAACATGTCATTAGAGCAAGAATGTTTGTCCCTAAAAAGGACTGGCCATGCTGGTGGTAGAGAATGGGAAAGATGAGACCTGAAAGCTTTAGAAGATTAGGAATTTATTTGAGATATATACGAAGATAATAACAGAAAATATATAAAAATCCAAGAGCAAATGAATAGCTTGCCCTACCCAGTATGCCATCTACAACTCTAAGTTATCTTGGATGTTTTGGAAAAAAGAAAATGCCAGAAACCAGGTTAAGTATGAGAGAAATAAGGACACACGACAATTAGCTGCAGTCATTCTTCCAATGCAGAGACAGAAGAGGTTCGTCAATGTACAGGACCTGTGAAGATGGGGAATGAGCAGAACTACTCAGATCCTCCATACATACCAGTGCAAGAACCATCTTATTCTTTCCAACATGAGGAATAAACTTGACTGAAATATTCCAATATCCATCAGGATCATTATTTCATGCCACAACCCCAGGATCCTGCTGAGATCAAAGACCCCATACTTCTCCCTCACCCTACTGCAGCATATCTCATATCTCCATATTCAATGGCATCTCCATAAAATAAAACTCTTTCCAGCCTTATTGACAGCCCTATTGAGAAATAAAGCACTTGGAATTCTGTAAGATTCACATAGCTTGTCCTCTGCCTCATCCATGTAGCCCATTATTTGAACCATCCTTTCCATTAATTTCCATTTTAAACAGGCACCAGAACTGAACATTGTATTTTAGTGGCAAGCCTACGCTGTGTACACAGGCAATACACATTCATTGTTTCTACCTAAAAATTTATTTTTGTGTTCATTCCAGAATGGGAACCGATCTGTTCCCTGAGCATAGCACTCAAAGCACATGTTGAGGTGATTGCCTACAACACATTAAAGAAAACAAAACAAAATAAAACCCCAAACCAAATATTTTCACACACCGTTTTGCAGAGTAACACTACCGGTTTATAATCTGATTCAAGTGATTCACGCAGTACATTCTTGTTCAGACAACCCCTTCTGGAGTCCACGACTTCAGAACAATAAACTGAAGCAAGGTTCCAACCTGCACAAAGCATGCCTGCCAGCACCAATCCATTCGTTATCATCAGATACCCCTCCAAAACATCATACCTTATTTTCAGTTATGCAATACCATCAGTTTTGCAGCACTTACCAGTCAAAGTCCCACTACACTGGAGAATCTGAACTTTATCCTGCTATGTGTTATACTAAAATAAACCTGTTTCTAGGATGCGTGCTTTAAGAAGACAATGTACTGAAATTAAATAAATGGCAAAGTTGTTAATTACTTTGTGTTGAGATTTAGTGGTGAAAGGGGAAAATACATCAAACATTTAATCTTTTTATCCATAAAGCTCGTAATATTTTCTTAACTTGCACTCCTCAGGTTTGGAATCTGCCCCAACTACTTATATGCCCTTTATTATGTTAGTATCTGAGAGTTCTCCCACCCCAAGAACTTTCATCCTAAAATCCCTCTGAGAGTAGCAGAAGAGTCATGCCAATGGGAATGCTGGCACAGAAAAGGCTATCTGAAATAATCTTGCAAATAGAAACAAAAAATTTTAATCCAACACATAAGGTGAGGCCACAGTGTCAGAACATAGTAACAGAGGCCAGAAAACAAAAAAAAAAAATCAAGGCAGAGTCTTGAAAAAAAACTAGAAAATCAAGAGTCCGGGTATGTGAGCTGAGGAGCTGTGTATGGAGGGTAATGCTGCTCTGCTGCAGATTTCTTACAGCTTTGGAGGCAAGACAAGGGAAAAGATCATTCCTTCAGCTCAGTTAGAGCAACACTGAATAACTGTCTGAGCTGTAAAACAGTCCTTTTGTCAAAACTGCTTCTCACTAATTACTTGCCTGCCAAAAATGCATTGCTCATTCCATTCTTTGTCAGATGTAATTGATGTAAATTTGGTTTTATACCAAAGTATTTGTTGTATACATTTTGTGACATCTCAGTTTGACAGCATGCTATTAGATGACAAGTGCTGTGGTGTAAAAGGAATAGTTATAATGAGTATTCTTAACTTCTGTATAAACTTATATTTCATGTCTTGTATTTTAGAGGACGTGAAAGTCATCATCTTTCACCCTTCTCCTAGCAAACAGAGGTCTCAGACAGGTAAGCAGTCAGAGTCGCTACCATGACTTGTCACGCAGAGGTTAATGGACTCAAGGGCACAGGAACGCCTTCTGGCACTCGGCTGTCACTTGGGAAGTGTGCTGTGAGGATGCCTCAAATTTTTGTCTCAGTGTGTCAGTACAGTGTATCTATTCATGCTTGGCTAGAACTCACTGCATATTTTTCATATACCATCTGGCTCAGTGATTTTTCTGGGCCTGGCCTGTCTGTAACTTGTTCTAGGCCTGTTCCTGATCTTTTGGTAGCTGTTCCTATCCCATAATTTCAGACCCTAATCTTTTTCTAACATGCCATTTGATTTCAGAATGTTCTACTTGACTGACACTTGCCATCTTTTGAAGAACTCTCACCTGCAGCGCCCACAGCCTTCCCATGTCTGTTTTATTTTATGCATCACCCTCCACTCCAGAGAGTAATATTATTAGTGCACTGTCTGGATAAAACTTCACTTTGATATCAAATGCAATGTTTTATTATACTGTAATTTTGTCAATTTCTCTGCAGCACAAGAGGTATCTCTTTTTAATCTCAGTGTTGGCTGAACCATCAGAGCTTATCAATCCCCCTGGGTGCCTCCATGGGTCTGTCTTATTCTGTTATTTCTTGGCTGAAGCATTTCAATATTCTGCTTTGTTTTTTTTCCTAGTTGCAACCACCTGATCTTCCTGACACTTACCGTAAGTGTAGTAGTCCAACTACATGGATTTACTGTCCAAGTTGAATCCAGTTTTCTAAAAATTATCACAATCAATTAAATGTGTCTTCTGATTATACTCACAGATTGTACAGCTTTAATCACTGGAATAGACGGCTAGGAAGAGAGGAGAGTATGAGCTGAGTTCCTAACTGGCAGAGGGGTGTCATGCAGTGAGGGGGTAGAAACATGGTACAGTATAGAGTTACATTTTTAAATTTTTTTTTTTACCAACTGATGAGTACACATGTCCAGTAACTAGAAACAGCAACAGGTGCTGCTGTTAGCAGTGAAAATACTATCCACACAATCTGAGTTTGAGGTTTGCCTATAAGCTCACCCAGCACCACATTCTCTCAGTCCACATTTCTCTAAATGCACTTGAATACTACAGAGAAAATCCAGGCCCTAATATCACAACAGATAACACTGTATCACACCAAACTTTTCAGCTCTTAATAGATTATTCTTGCTCTTCCTGGCTCTAGTTGCCCTGCAGTTGTTTCTTATATCAGTAGTGATCACATGCAGAAAACACTCTATTGCTCTGTTATTTCTATAACACACCCTGTGGACGTGAAGTGAATCCAGAGAAACACTACAGATAGCAAACACCTTAATCTTCAATCTCACTTTCAATACCATTCATGACTCAAATCCTGATGCTGTCATGTCTCACACCCACCTCTTCTATAAAACCAATCCTAACTCCTTGCTAGTAACTTTCATAACATTTTTAGAGGTATAATACTGAACTATGTACACATACGTAATTAGCATCAGCAGAAACACTTTCCACAAAGTTGCACAAATGCTGCCTTTATCTAGCCACCCAGTACTACTTTCTGATCTTTTAACTTTTTTATTGCCTGAACCCTTTAACTTTGTTTTTTAAAGGTGTTATGTTCCCTGCACTCCAGCAAAGAGGTTCCATTCCTGCCTTAAAAGATTCAACCTCCATCAGGCACAGATAATTTGGGCTTCTGCTTTGATCAGTGTGCCGTGGTTTTTGAGGAGAAGGATTAAAAGCAAATACATGACCAGGTACACATGATCCAATGCTTTGTTAATGTTTATCTAACTGGCTTTTAGCAATTCTCCTATTGTTTTCTTGCCCTGTCTTTAACTTCTCCCTTGCTCCTTCTATTCTGTCTTCTGACAGTGAAGCAGTACGGACAGCAGTTCTGTACACAGACTGCTCTGTTCATTGAGCTGCACAGCAGTTATTCCCCTTTACCTCACAGAAAAATCTTGCTTTTTCTCAAAACAGCAACTGTATCAAATACAGTTGTAAACTGACAGGCAGCCACTGAGAAAGATGAGCCTATATTAAATTATTTGATAGTAAGTTACTTGAAAAAAATGGGTAACAACACAGTAGGATCAGAAAAAAAAAAATCCCAACATCAACAAAAGATGACTACTGACCAGTGCCATTGCATGGCCAAGTTCTCCAGCCTGCATTAAGAAGGATTGTTTTCTCCCCCAGTGTTCAGCTGATTTGGTAGACAAGGCCTGAAAACAGTCTGGTAGGGTTGTCTGTAGAATCTGTTAAGTCCTTAGTTCAAAAGTTTCCAACATTAACCACTCAATATAAGATTACCAAGGCAGTTTCTGAGAAGTTCTAGACTATTCCCTGTGGAAGGGAAGGATGTGCATTCCAAAAAGCTCAGAAAAATACTGACCTTGAACCACAGACCACTGAAAGAGGCACTGACGACTTAGCTGCTTTGAAGGCAAGTCAATCTGCAGAACTGATAAGGGATCTCCCATTTTACATTTAAGCCACGAAGTGTTATTCCAATCAGGAAACAGCTTAAGAGTTTGTTCAAGACTTGCTGTGTCTACTACAAGCACAAACATTATTCCTTTCTCCAGGAACACCTCCCGGGATACTTGCAAACAAATGACCTGATTAATCTGTTATGAATTCTATAAGAAATTTAACAGTGACAGAAACCTGAAAGATTCCTGCTCATTTTGGGAATATCATCTGGACCAAACCATGCTAAAGCATAAATGGGAGGAAAAGACAAACTGTTCTCCTGAAGAACATTACATCCTTTCTCATCTCTCCCACCATAAATCAAAGAAAGAGTTATCTGTCTCTTACTTTGAGACCTCTGTACCCAGCGGTAGTTACAGATACGTCAAAAGGTAAGTATGCTTGACAGAAAAGGAGCTTCAGGGAAAGCAGTCAGCTGTATCCTGACATGTGTCAGATCCCTTATAAAACTCTTGGGTATGCTAGATCCATGCATTAATTACCTGCAATGGACATCTGCTTCTCAGAAGTTCCAGCCTCCTTCCCTCTCACACTCTCCACAGATTTTTCATCAAGCCAAGTGAAGGAAAACAGAAATAATTGTACCTGCTGTTATGCTGTTTCTCATCATACGGGTCCAACAAGGAACAAGAGCTTTCCTATGAATGAACTACCAACTGTAAAAAGGATAAGCTGCCAAGCAGAGACTGCCAACAAAATCAGTTTGCCTGAGGGAATGACGTCAGAAAGTCAAAAAAGAATACAAAACATCTAGACTTATATACAGTCTGACCAACTCTGAATTTCTCCAGCTATTTCATTCAGAGAAAACACTCACTTAATATTATTAGCCTTGGCTTATTACTTTAAGCAGAGGTGCCAGCCAAGTCCAAAAAGCTACGTATCTTATGAGGAAAAATCCACCTTTCTGTCCTTGCCCCTTGAAGCTCTGTTTCCCTTTCAGTTTAGATAGGCTGGGTAGAGCTGGTGGAAACTACACAAGGAGTTTCACAGATGGGCCTTCAAGATGGTTATGAAGATTTTCAAGGACAGAGCTTCTCAGCTGGCTCCTGTTAAGAAGTGGAATGTTTGTGTGTCAAACAGAGCACTATGGTACTGAAGAGTTTCTGAGGTGCACAGCAAGTCCTTGAAAACCTTCTGCCCCTTTAACACATCGGAAAAATAATTCCCACTTCTGGAAAGAAGATAGACTGTTGCTTTTTCCACTGCTGCAGAGACAACTGCAGCTTTTACAACTCCAATATTGGGTAAAACATGTCAACACTTACAGCAATTACTCTATTTCCAGTGCTATGTTGTCCAAGAAGACAGAACACATTATCCCATGAATCTTCATTTACCTAAGCAGCTTTTTGTGTGTGTGTGTGTGTGTATATATATATATTTCAAATGTCACAATAGCAAGAGGTGAAATAGCAGATTTATGCATTATGGATCAGCTTCCAGTGGGGGAGAAAAGCATGTGAAATAAGGGAAAAATTCCAAATAGCTCAATGCAAGTTTGGGATACATCCAGTCCTGGCATTATCATTCTTAAAACACAGTATTTGCCTTGTTCAGTAGCAGAGGCATGGCTTCCTTTTTCTCAGAAAACATTCAGTCTATGATGGTAGAGCTAGACTCAAGTTGCTCAGCATTTCCAAATACCAGGCACCAGGGAAAAAGCTGAAAGTTTACACCAGTGAATGACAAAGGACCCATGGATTCATTCACTGCTGTCCCTCACACATTACAGATTGCAAGTGATTCTTTGGACAGGTGTCTTAATCCTCCTACCTTTAAAGTACAATTTACACAGAGCAATTGATTAAGAAGTCCTACAACCTATTAAGCTGTTTTATAAGATTCATAAATGCACGTTCAGCTTTGAACTTATTTCAGAGGTAGAAATATCCTGAGCTGGAACTTAACCACAATATTTTGATAAATCACCGAGTCCTTTCCCCTGGCATCATTCATGCAGAGGAAAATCAATCACTATTTCATAACCTCCATGGAAGGGCAGTGCTGCTCAGGTGTAGACCAGCTCTGACAGCACTTATTGTCAGCTAGACATGGGGCAATGCCCAACCCTGTGAAATTTACCCTCCAACATTGTCAAAGCTTGTAATCCCTGCATGTGCTCCTCAGATCTCAAGAAAGACCTCAAGCTCCACTCTGGTACTGAGTTTTCATGCCCAGTGCTGTGGTTTGAGTAAACATTATTTCAAGAAGATTAACCTTTTATTATTATTAATATTGTGATTACTCCTTAGGTAATCTTCCTTTTCAGTATGCTGGATTTTTGTTGGTACATGAGTCTGATTCTTTATTATTATTGTTGCTGCTATGGACAGAACTCTTTAATTATTTTTATTAAGTCTCCATCTCAAAGGTTTAGAGAGTATCACAATAAAAAAAGTAACACAATAATAGTAAATCCATATACTATTGGGAAAACATGATACAAATTTTGTTTATGTCAGAACATAAACCAGCATGACACTAACAGCAATTAAATTCTGAGATTCTTTTCAAGACTCTCCAATGTACATTATTAGCACCAGGGAAACTATTAAATACCAGGTTCATTTGTAAGTTCAGTTCTCTCAGTCTGGGGATTATAGTTGGTGCAAGTTACATTTGATAGCTATGGATTTACTTGTAGGTGACTAGGGGAATGGCTTTCCATTTCCTGCCTTCCACCACCAAGTACAGTACAAACCTGAGTATGAAACATGGGCAAGCAGTCTGAGACAAGAAAATGGCCTTATGAAGCCAAAGTTCATAAGACTCTGACTGATCAATTTAATGAGATTTGCAGTTTACTCTCTTCCTTCACTGTTAAAATTTAGGACTTGTGAAAAAAACTCCCTATCCATAAAATTCAAACACTACCCCCCCTTCTCCCCTTACATTCAAGTACTGAAAAGGTACTCCAAGGTTTGCAAATTCAGCACAATATATATTTATTAATCAATAATCCATATAGAAATCGTAAATTCTCATACAAGCTTCTGGACAACGCTACAAGTAATTTCATAAAAGCCTACAGCTATACGAACTTTTTGTCCTTCATTCCCCTAACTTTTAAATGAGTATGTTAGTTTTATCACAATGTATTTTTGATTCCTTTCTACTGTCATAATACAATCTGAGAAGAACTTCCTTACATGAATGCTGAGAAATTAGGGAAACAGAGCTTGACAGGAAAGCACTAACTACAACACAACTCATGCTAAATTGCATGAACTCATTATCACTATACCTGTGCTATGCAGTTTTATGATCTTTGATGGACAGGGTCTCAAATCATCCTACAAATATGCTTCCCAGTATGGAAAAGAAAAATAATCATAGCACTTTGATGAAAGCAGTCCTGAATTAGGTACTTGTGTCACACCACTTCCAGGTAAAGTGCACCTTTCAGCTTCCTCTGACACTTTTTTGGGTTTTATTGTTCTTTTCTTTTTTGGGGGGGGGGGGGGGGACGGGTAGGGGAGGGAGAAAATTCAGTTATCTTATTCATCTGGCTGCATTACATACCTTACAGCAGTTATTACATCTGGTCAGCTTCTTCACTATGGAAATCTATACTATAAATGTTTAAAAAAGTAGTGGACAGGACTATAATATTAAAAAAACCCACCTGTCAAATTATTACCACTTAGTTTGGTTTATGGCTAAACAGAAGGCCGTACACAAGCAGGGTGTATTCACTAATAAGTGTAAGGTTATAAAAAAACAATGCCTTCAACAACTCAGAGCTAGGGAAATAGTTTTTGGAGGTTAAAATTATTATGTTTCGGTTTCAAAATAAATGTTTGAAAACAAGAATTTACAAAAGAATTGCAATATTTCCTCCTATCATAAAACATCAACATAGACTGAACAAGAGTAAAACTTCATGCCAGTGTTGGACATTACAACCAGTCAAGTCACCTAGAACCTAGCATCAGAATTCAGTTTGTTTTAGCATCACTTCTGCAGGCTTCTTGCTACAAGGGCTCTTCATTCTACGTAAGTTTACAGGGGTGGGCAAAGGATGATAATTTCTGAGCAGGGTGATGGGGAGTTATCACAATACAGATAAAAGTAACTGAATTATCTTGGGGGAAGAATTGTGGCATATTCCATTGGAGTTCATTTGATGGTTTAGTTATGTTTCACTTAATGCTGTCTGTCATATCTGAAACTCAGAACCAAAGAATTTTCAACTTAATACTGCTTGGACAGTTCAACAGATAAAGGAGTCTTTTTAATAGTCCCCTTATGTGGATTCCACAGACTCTTGTATCAGACTTAGCTGGCTGTCAAATAGCCAGTTTTACATCCAAACAGCTCTAGATGTCTTATATAGTTATGGCTTGTATTAGCAGACTCTCTGTGCCCATAAGTTCTGGGAATTCTGAATCTACATATTGGACTTCTGAGATATGACACCATACTGTACAAAAACCACCTATTGCCAAAAGTACATTTCTACACGGGAAGTGAAAAACCAAGTTCTACAATTAAGTTTAGACTATCAGAAACCACTGCCCTGAAGGGAACCAGCAGCTGATACAGAATACTAGGGACTCCGGAAAACAAAGTGGAGTAAAAGGACCCAAAGACAGCACTGACATTACAAACTGTAATGTCGCTGCACGAAGACAGTAGTTGCTAAAGCGAATAACTTTCTCTGTTGACAGGTAAATTCCTGAAGAACATGTTAGCATTTCATAAGGACAGCTTTCTTTTCCAGTCTCTTTTTTTTTTCCTTCAGTCTCCCCCTCCTTACTAGAACTCTGCTAAATCATCAAGGGGGCAGGGAGGCAGGGATAAAACAGTTGAGATACTAGTTGTATGTGTTCTTACCTTTTTTTTACCCTTGGAGAATATTTATATAAAATAAGTTTCTCTTGGTTCTAATAATGCAGCACTGCAACAAAAGTATATAATGGTTCTACCTTGCCAAACAGTGTAACGTATTCCCATTCTTAATGGTTGCCTGCTTACAGTTCTCCAGGAAGTCTTTGCTAATGCTATCCATCTTATGCAGACCATTAAAACTCTTGCTTGTCAAAGGATAGAGAATCTTCAAAGACTGCATTTGCCCAACTAAAAAAAATTGTTAACAGCTTAGTTTATCATGTGGTTTATTTCTGCTGGTCAAATCTTTACATCCTTACTCACTAGATAACTCATTAAAAACCATGACAACTTTACATTT
Source organism: Gallinula chloropus (assembly GCF_964237585.1). Classification (NCBI taxonomy): domain Eukaryota; kingdom Metazoa; phylum Chordata; class Aves; order Gruiformes; family Rallidae; genus Gallinula; species Gallinula chloropus. Next base: position 58,071,694 of record NC_140088.1, read on the forward strand.
AAACTTCAGAAGCAGAAGGTGAAATCCTGATGTCCTTAGTATGCAAATTTTATTCAGACTTAATTCAAGAAACACACCTATACATCTGTGCAGAAGAAAAAAATCTGAAACGGGAAGTAACTAGAACAGAGGAATCACTACAGAAACTCCTATTTCATTAAAAAACACTCTGATTTTGCCTCTGTTTTTACTTACTGATCTCAAATCAAAGTAAGTGTGGCTTAAAATGTAAGAGAGCGCACACAACCTTTTACAAAGACTTACCTATAGTGGTTAAAGCACAGGTGATTTTGAGCGATACGTTCTGTGCAGGAATAAACGCTCAGGAGGGCCCATAGCCTTGCAACGTGTTTGGTTTAGCTTGTGGCATCTGATTAGTGGCATAGAATATGACATCCTGAGCTACATTTTGCTTTCAAACATCCTTCCTGAGCCATTTCTGCTGCAGCTCATTTGTTTCCTGAAACATTCACTAAATACAGCATTCCAGAAAAATTCAGCTGGACATTAGAGAAATCTTTCCAAGAGGAAAGGTAAGAAGTCACTAGGACAATCTGCCTAGATTTTTTTGGGAAGTGAGGAGGGAAGGTGGTTTGTTTTTTTTTTTTACCTTCTTGCATCTCAGTGGTATTCCAGCAAGTTAAACATCAGTCAGTAGTGAAACAGGAATAAAGATTGGCTCTGTAAGCCCCAGATTTCTGTGATTCAATATACTCGCCCATCAAAATGTTATTCAAGGACAATTCACAGCTGCTTAGGAAGAATAAAAATAGGTCCAAACTGCAAAACTCAGATCCATAATTTACATACTGCAAACGCTAACTTGGACAAAGATTCAGAAATCTGGATTCAGGGTCCCAGCCCTACAAAAACTGTGGTGTTACATAATATTAAGTCCTACAAATATTAGTATCATTTACAGTGAAAAACATAGCAGGTATTGGACATATCTTGTAGGGCCTAGAACCAAGTAGATAGAAACCCAAACCTTCCCCAGTGGTCCTAGATATAAACAATGAATGAGCTGTACTAATGAGCTTTAACTTACAAGTGCAAATCAGGTTAATTAAAAATAAACTTTACTACATTACAGTGCTGAACACATCCCTTTTCTTAATTCAAGTACAGATGAATGGATACAGAAAATCTGATCTATATATGTTCACTGGGTTAATTAAAAGTCATGCATTCATCTGCACAACGAGGCAGAATTTTTATTTCTACAAGGGCTGTTGACATCTCAGGATTAAGAAAAATATGAAGGGAAAAAAAAGCATCTGATCTCTATTGAAGTTAAAAGGTTCTTTGCTCCAGGAAACCTGTAGCATAGCTGACGTAAGAACTGTTGACTCACAAGCAAAGAATATTAAAGCTTGCCACAAACCCTTCTTCTGCACTGTGAAAGATGAGCCTTTGTTCAGTAAACTGCATGTGCCTTGAAACAGGCCGTAACATTCTGATTGTGTAAGAATGATTGTGTAATGTATATTGTAAGTTGCTAACAAAGCACAGAATTGAGTTATAGGTAACTTAGAAGTAGAAACCACAGAAATCAAGTAGCCAATAACCGAGCTTGCTGTTAAAGATGACCAAATATGGGAGAGGGGTCAACTAAGGGACAAGTGAGGAAGACAAGCGATTTCATCCCATCGACCACCAGGAGGTAGAAGATGACCCCTTAACAACAACTGGCGCACGTGCAGGAAACTAAACGGAAGTCTCAGTGGGACATTCGAGACCCGGAACCAGAAGACTATAAAAACCTTAACTCGGACGGGGACCGCGCGCGCCGTTGGTAGAGCTGAGACTCTCCAGCCACCCAGCGCTGCTCTGCCTATTGCCGCCTGCTAAATTAATAAATATAAATTTGTATTTGAACTTACTGGTTTACTACTGATAATTGGGAAACCCACAATTACATGCACTCTACTTTTTTTTTTTTCCTCTGTGGAGACTTCTGTGTGCAAATATGAGCGAGTTTAACTCAGTATGTTGAAGTAGCCTAGTACTAATGCACTCCTTTAATACACTGAGCTACAAACAGCAGAGGATCAGCCACATCACACGCAATGGAGACAGGCTAGTCAAAGGGATCTCTGTCCATGGCCAGGGCAGACAGCGAGATGCAATGTCTCCCTCAGACCTTTGTGTTTATGGGCTGGCACACATCACTACTGACCACTTGAGGAAAATCTATGCCCAAAATTTAGCCTTTTAGCTTTAAGCAGTCTTCTTGCCAAGATACGGCAACTTCTCTTTCAGAGAGCCTGCAGCACACAGCTGAAGGAGATCTACTGCCCTTTGTTCTGATTTCTACATGGTGGGCATTTGCCTGCAGGCACTAACCCACACCTGTATTAGTTTATTACCGCTTTACTGCTTATGAAAGTCAGCAGCTCTGAATGCAAAATGACTAGGTCAATCTGCATATAATTTTTAATATGATCTTGTTGGCAGAAGCTTTAAATACACCTTCAGAAGTACCAGATTCTCCTTCACCCTTCCAGGAATATTCTTTTAAGAAACTACAAACGATGCATTCCCCATTGTGCTACATAATCTCTTCATGCAGGAACTGCATGTCAAGAAAAATGAGGGACCTCCTCTGGGTGGGAAAGCCCATAAATCACCTTGTTTAGCAAAAAGTCAAGTACAGCCATGTTTTAACCGGCCTCACAGAGGCTCTTGAAGTGAAAACTCAACCAACAGAGGCTGTAATTTTACTATAATGCTTCTGAATCCTTCCCCAAAAATGCATGAAACAGTAATACAAATGCGAGAAAACACAATCTGTATGACAAAATGCTTTTCAAGAATGTTTCCTTCTGTAACAGCTTTGACAAACATAACATTGTGTACTCACATTGGTGGGCTCAAAGGCACTGCCAGGGCAGAACATCTGAACACCACTGGACAAAGAGCCTGAGGATGGGTGGATAAACAATGCTACTACCTAGGGGCCCTCAACTGTCTTCAGTCCAAGCAACTTAATGCAACAGCCAAAGTCGCAAAATTCACATCTAGAAGTGGACAAGGTTCATTCTTGCTGGATTTCTGCCATTACAATGTGAAAGAGTTCTTCAAATACATGGGAACCAGAAATCTGCTTGAAGTGAATCCAGTACAAGAGCAAGAAGTTGGCACCTGTAAACTCTACCCCAAGCTTTGTTATTCCAGTGGACGATGAAATACAGTCAAGGATGATGAGGACTCTGTTTTGACAAGGCTACAAAATCTATGCTGGTTTATTCATAAAGCTGAGATAATTAAGCAATAATTCCTCTTCTATTTCAGCCACTACACTGCCTGTAAAACCAGCTGATTAATTTAAGATGCCCCAGAATGCAAAAACCCTGTGCAAAATATGCTTCTTCAAAGTCATACCCTTCACTTAAAGGAAAACTGTAGGGGGGTATAAAACTAATTCTAATCACTATCACTAAGTACAAGAGAAGAATAAACTTTAATTATCTCACTGTTGCAGTTTTTAATAAAGATTTATTAGCAATCAGAACGACAGCAGGTTCCAAATCTTTCAATGCTGGCGTTAAGACAATGAAATGTAAAACCTATTTAATTGCAAAGGAAAGAAGTTTTTAAAACAAAACCACAGGTCCCAAATACCCGGAATATCCATAAATTGATTTTTTTTTAATAAAAAAGGCATCTATAAGCAATCTAACTTACAGAGTCATGAGTATACTTTGGTTGCGTCCTTGTCATAACCTAAAGCATAATAACATAAAAATAAATAAATATGTATTTTTGCAACACTTTTTTTTGAGGGAGAACCAAACTTTTTGGATTTGAACTTTGTAACATTTGGGAGACAGATCAGCTCATGGTTACAGATAAAATCTTTTCCCATCAGAAAACACCTGACATTTCAAGTCCACTTTGAGTTGCTTGATTACAGCAACTCTGCACTCAGGCTGAATTTTGAGTTGTACAGAACTCATCGCTTTAATACCAAAACAAAATCACCCAGCTGGGTTCCTACTTAGAGCAAGTGAGTGAGGCTGAAACAGCACTGAAAATTCACTGCTGGTGTATTTTGGCATTAACAGATATCTCTTGCTGAAAACATTCTGATTTCCTTTCTCACTCCTGTCTTGCTCTTATGTGAGATACTGAAAAATGCCACTGACAGAGTCAGACTGGTAACTATAACTTTGAAGGGAGCAAATGTACCTAAAGTCTGAGTGAAAAGCCTTATTTTTGTTCACCTTATGTGTGCTTCTGAAAGACACATGCTGCAGGAACCTAGATAAACTAGCCACTTTACCTGCAAAATCTACAGTGAAATGTGTTGCGATTTTTTCAGGTGACAGAATTGTGTGAACTATTTTGACACGCTTTAGACTGTGGGTTTATTTGAAATAATAGATTATTATTTACCTTTGGACGAGGACTCATTTGGAACTGAAAGATACAAGTTTGGGTATGTAACACAAGCTGAAATCTGGTTATAGGTAGGAGAAAGAGGGGGGAAAAAAAGGATATAGGAATATGTTCTCCTCTGTGTTTTATTATACTTGAATGTTCATTTACAGTCTTGTGCTGAGCAGTTCCATTTGAATCTTCCACAATGGTGATGCTTCCCAAAGTATCACCAAGTATTTTGCTATTATTAAGACATGGAACAAGGGTTCAGTGTAATTTCAGCCAGTTGGTTGGGAAAAGCAAGAGGGAGTTTATCTTCATCTCCTCCCCATACTGCTTATTCCCTGGATTATTTAATCTCACTGGAAGGCTGGAGCTGTCCTTCCAAAACATCCCTGCTGTAGAGAGCAGGTCATATGGGAATGAGTCACAGGAAAAATCTTTCTCCCACCCAGTTCCTCTCTGCAACAGGCAGATCCACATTGTGCACCTGTGTTCTGCTCCAGCACTTGGTGTGAGGAGAGCAAAGATGGAGCACAACCCATCAGATGCCCCCTTATGGATTCTCTGTGAGTGGAGAAGACATACAAGCAGCATTGGGAAGTGGTCGAGGAAGAGGCAGAGAAGAGACAGAAACGCAGGGCCAAGAATCCTGGCAACACTGGCTGCAGGTGACACTGCCTATTGTTGAGAAATTAGGAGCTGCAGTACTTGGTGAAGTGGCAGAATAACAATGCTGCCACACTCTACTGGATTCCTAGAAGTAGTTTATACAACACTGGACTCTTCACTGACATGAAGGGATAGAGGTATGTGAAGCAGGTGACAGACATGAAAATCCTGACTCTACTGGAGTTAAGGATGCCAAATTCAGACTTTAGGAGACTCTAGATTTTGTTCTTGGTCAAAACAGTTGGAAAGATAGTGGAATATACAAAAGATAGAAGTAACTCTAAAAAAATTACATCTCCCTCTGATTTTTTTCCCAATATAAAGAAATCTCAGGTAAGAGAGAGAGAGACTGCTAGGAAGCAGAGCACACTATTGGTCTGTTGACATTAATTATGCCCAGTTCTGCTTCAGCACTAGAGAAGCCTGACAGAGCACTGGCAACAGTTTGCACCGTACAATTTCACTAGGCTAAAGAGCTCAATAGCATTTAAAATACACACACATTCACATTTATTTCCTAAGCAGCTCCTTGCCAGGCCACGTTTTCTTCAATTCTAATGAGGGCTTCAGAAACAGTTACAGTGTCTTTATGAATGCTTTAAGCAGGAAAGAATTGCCAGGAAAGGTAAAGTAATTAGGTCCTTGGTGTGAAATTAGCTGCTAGACTGCAGCCATAGAACAAAGGAAAAAGTAAAAGTTCTAGACAAAATTAATTGTCTCTCATATGCAGTGATCAAAGATATAAACTCCATAGCACCAGGTGATAGAAAACTTCAAGCCAGTGGGAGCAGAAAAATGTAGCAATCATAACCGCTAATGACACGTCCACTTCTGTACACAAAGCTGAAAGTGTAGAATTCACTGCCTTAATAATAGCTCACTCCATGGAGGAACAGTCAATACTAAACAACACTATGTGTCAATTATCTGCTTAATTGTCCCGCATCTGTCGCTACATAGACCTTTTAAAGAGCTGCAAACAAATTTTTGCCAGTTGTTTTCCTTCAGAAAACAGACCTGTTTATACTCACAATGCATTTTTTTCCAGTTTTTCACTGCCTTTTTATACGAGGCAATAGGTATACTTCATAGCTTAGATGACTGCTTCTTAATTTCTTCCCCCTCCATGGCTAAGAGCAAATTCTTCATTACTTATACTTGATAAAGGAAACAAGCATCTCCATGCTATTGTTTGTTAAGTACAGCAACAACTATTGATCCATAATTGAATTAAGTGAGAGTCAATTTTGCTTTGTTTGTACAGATAAGTAGAACCAAGAACTCTTCTGAGAAAAGCACAATAGACTTTTAAAGGCTATGAGAAAAACAGTTAAAGTAGCCCCTCAGGACACATTGCAGCATCAGAAAATACTTCTGCACTACTAAACTCAATAGGATGTTTAACAGATCTCTGCACGGGCTCCATGAATTTCTAGCTGTGTAGTCTCGAGCTACTCTGTGCATGCAGAGTGCACAAAACCAAAGGTATTATGTATTTTATGGAAGCAGTGTTACAGAGGCCACTTCTGGAATTCAGTGACTAATGTTAATATGCACTTCCTCTTTTCTCAACATGTCAGTATTTCCACTTGAAAATATTGTCTGTTGTAAATGTCTGTGCTTCTTTTGCATCTCTGGACCTGAGACTGCTCTATCCTCAATCAAAAATCCGGATGCTACTGTGCCTGTGTCTGTTAATGATTTACATGCCCCAAAGACCTGTGTGCCTACAGCTCCCTTTCACTGTGTAATTAAAGGCATGCACAGCAAGTCACACGCTTTCAACACATACTGTGTTCACTGCACATATATGTAATAAAATTGCTCTATCTGATACGCTGGATAAGCATGTCACAGCGTGGTCAAAACGAGAAAGCCACTGCCAGATGCTAATTCTAAAATGCCTCAACTTTGGCATTATAAACCTGATGGCATTATAGGAGTACTCCATTCCTATGAAAAGTCATGGTGTCCAGAGACCCAGGGCACCTCAGGAAACCTCTCATTCTCTGGTGATCTCTGCAGACATTGCCAGAGCCCTGGCAGCCCACATGACTAAAAGCCATTTCAGAATCTTGGCCCAAAAGTAGTGTCACACATCAACTGATCCCAGCTAACTGTAGAATAGGAGGTTTTCAAGCAATTTTTTTCTGTGGTCCTAAATTATGCTACCACATAGTCTTCGTTACATCAAAGTCCTTGGAACAAAAGAAAGACAAGATTCATTCCAGATCAGCCAGCCTTTACAGCCATTTCAAGGGAGAAGAAAAGGATAGGTAGTACCATTTCACTGAATATATGATCATATTGCAAATTCATTTTTACCTTTTAGGCCAACAAAGATTTGAAACGGAAGAATCTTGACTTGTTAGGGTGCCAAACTTTTATGGTTAACTGCTAACTACAGTGATTATTTGCTCTTATGTGGTTGTGACTCATGGCCTGCAAATAATAAGAATCAATAGTCAGTGTAAGAAACTTTCAGTGCATTGCCATATTGTCTACTGGAATACAAACTCTGGCCTCCAGCCCCTGCAAAATTTTATTTCAAGCAAACAAAAATTAAGCCTTAATTATTTGGTTTAGATCCCATGTATGTCAGGTCATAACAGTGATCTAATAGACTGTATATGTGAAAGAAAAGGCACTGCTACACAGGAGCAAGTGTTTACTAAATTCAGTGCCTGAACAAACATTTTACATATTTTACACTTGATATGTCACATGTGTATTCACCTGTGGCAATATGTCCAGGAAATGTGAAAAAACAACGTAAGAGTGTTCCAAATCCACAGATCTTGTCATGCGCATCATTAATTCTGTAACCAGGTTCGTAGGGAACTGAAATCTGAGGACCATCGTTGCCTGAAGAGACAGGTACAGCTATTTAAATCCCACATGCCAAAAGACCCTGATTTGGTTCCTGATGAAGTGATATCAGGAAAGTGGCAATAAGGTAACATTGTCTTCTACAGCGCCTGCTGAAATGTGATGCCCTATTGTTAAGCTACAAAACAAGTGTCTACAAACAGCAACAAAAGAAAATAAGCAACAGTCTGATCCAGAAAAGTCTTTGCCCAATATTGACTTCTCCTTGCCTTGATGTGTAAAATGCTAAGTGAGCCTCCAGCACCACACTCAAACGCCGATTCATTCAGCAAACACCCACAATAAGCACTTCTGTGACCTCTAGAAACTCCAAGAGCATGAAATCAGGGTGGAAAAAAAATATAAGCCTATAGATTTCTAAGCACTTATTAATTCTCAACAATTACTTTTCATTTTGTATCTAACAGTTGTTGGACAAGGCAAATGTTTAAAAATGATGGTGCAGACAATGCCAAGGATGTAGCATTTTCTGTTTTTACTTCCTTATGCAGCTTATTTGTAGAAAAGAGCCCACAGATCCTGAAAGGACATGCCAACAGCTTCTGCTGCAAGAGCCAGCAAAACCTGAGACCCTGCAAGGGCAGTATTTCACCAGTTCAGGGAACTTAACATGCTGCTGGATTTGTTCTCAAAACAACTATCCACTTGTTTATACAGCTTGAATCTACCACAGGCAGGTTGTTCTCAATTGCTTTTTTTCATTCTCTAAGAGGATTTTCAAAATGGAAAAAGAACTAAAGGTACCCACATTTACTTGCCATTAGGTTACAAAATGAAAGATTTCAAGTTGTGAAGCTCCTAAGTTTTCCTTGCAGTGTCCCCATCTGTGACTGGGCTGCACAGGTGTGGTGTGTTCCTCCTTGGAAATGCTAACTGCCTGCTAAAAGGAGTGGGGAAGACATGGTCCCCCTGGGGAGAGTAGCCCATGTACACCCACCTCACAACCAGCCCCCCCAACTCCACCATGGCACTGGAGGGGAATCCCTGCTCCTTCCCTCAAAACCCTGCTCCTTCCCTCAAAACAAACACTAGTCTCACTTGAAAAAAAGCTGATTTTTTTTTTATACACATCCACAGCCACACACCCCCCCACCCCAGCCACCCCTCCCACCCATCCAGGGAGAAGCCCTGGTTAGTCATGGCTGCAGAGGCTCTTGCTATGCGTCCCCAAGCCTCCTGCAGCCCCCAAATCCCCAAAGTCGCTGCCTCACACACAGAGCACACACTGCAACTGTTCCTTCCCCCTCTTTCCTCGGGTGCCTTCCCAAATGCTTCCCTCACCTCCTCATGCCTTCCAGAAAGTTCTCCCGCCCTTGCAGGGAAACAGCCCTGAGCTGCTTTGGCAGAAGGGGTACAGCTAGCTGTGACCCTCCCCCTACATTGAAGAAAACTAAGTCTGAGATTATCCCCAAAACCCTCTCAGTCTGTCTTTGAGTGACTGTCTTTGAGGAAGGTGGGTCAGAGAGCTCTGTGCGTAATGGCGGCCACGTGCTGAGCGCTGGTGGTGCAGAGGAAGGTGAGATGTCAGCTTTCTCTGGGAGCTTTCTCTTTCCACTGCCTCTCAAACTACAAATTAATTTACCAAGGTATACTGAAAGACACCAATTCTCTAGATATTAACAACATTCTTGCCTGCATATTCTGTGTGTGATGAAGCAGCTCTGTGAGGCACAGAGGAAAGCTCCTGGACCTTTGGTTTTCCTCTGCTGTGCTGCTTTCTCTGGCACCACACCCAGTACACTCTTCTTCGCTTGCCATCAGTGGGATTAAACTCAAGGCTGCTTTTGGTAGTGATTACATTTGAAAGAAATATATGGAAGGACTGAGAAGCTAAAAAAAAAACACCCAAAAACCAACAACCCCCTCTACCCTGTCAGAAAACAAACCTTCTGTGTTCAATCCCAAGATGTCTAATATTCCTAAGGGAAATTTTGTTTGGGATGATTGCTAAAACCGTCTGTTTAAATAGTTATTCCACTGCTGTTGCAGTTCTTAGTGTTTAAATTACTAAGAAGTAGAGGGCATTAAAAGAGGTTTCTGAGAAATATGAATATTCACTGACAGGCAGCAACCTCCAAAGAGTGAATCTTTTCATTATCTTTCCTCCTTCAACATGAAAGGAAGCCATTTTGGCAGGGCACAGGCCAGGGGAGATTCGGGGCAGCCAATGTGCTGCCATATGTTTGAATGCCCCTGCTTTTTATGGCCAGGCAGATGTGAAAACCGCCAACAAATTTCTTGCCATCATTGCTGTAAATATTCTGGAATTTCAGTGAAAGTCTAAGGCAACTTCTTATGCTTCCTTGAGACTCTGGGAAGTAGGTCCCTGAGGGGAGGAATTCAGTATCTGGTATTCATGCTGCTGCTTTATTTGGCAGTCTAATTTCACAATCTGTATGTTCGAAGCAACGCGGCTGTTCATTGTTTCTCTTCAAATGGCAGTCCTGTATTCCCTCCCACTGCCTCTCAGGGTCACTGGGCTGGCAGGTGTCTGTACTGACTGTACCGCTGTGCTCTCTGTGTAGCTTTCAGTGACAATGGTTTTTAACCCTTGCAGGTTAAAAAGCTTGACATTACAAATCAGCACATGCTGATTTTCAAATCAGCACACAGAGCAGGAGTCAGTAGAGTCCCTGCATGAAATCAAAAAGTATTTTATATATCTTTGATTTTGAAACTTCCTTTAACCCAGTAAAAATTTATAGATAAGCAGTTTGACCGAACACCAAATTTCCATATTACTGTCTTGTTTGCAATGGATTAAGGACTACAGTAATACGTTTATTTACTTTTAATGTCAATCCAGAGTGAACGTTGTTGCTGGCTAAATGCAAGTACTTCCTGGTTATTAAAAAGGGGTTTCGGTATTGAATTTTTGCAGGCTGGCAACATAATGGAGGCTTATCCAGACAACTGCTATTCACCTCTTTAAATCAGTTTTTATCTCACTTTTCCATACCTTGAGAATTCTTGGAAATATTCTTGGAAATACCTATTCTAATACATCTGAAGTGCCTCCCCTTGCTTTTTTAACAGCAGCTTTTTTTTTTTCTTCTCCTTCCTTCCTTCCTTCCTTCCTTCCTTCCTTCCTTCCTTCCTTCCTTCCTTCCTTCCTTCCTTCCTTCCTTCCTTCCTTCCTTCCTTCCTTCCTTCCTTCCTTCCTTCCTTCCTTCCTTCCTTCCTTCCTTCCTTCCTTCCTTCCTTCCTTCCTTCCTTCCTTCCTTCCTTCCTTCCTTCCTTCCTTCCTTCCTTCCTTCCTTCCTTCCTTCCTTCCTTCCTTCCTTCCTTCCTTCCTTCCTTCCTTCCTTCCTTCCTTCCTTCCTTCCTTCCTTCCTTCCTTCCTTCCTTCCTTCCTTCCTTCCTTCCTTCCTTCCTTCCTTCCTTCCTTCCTTCCTTCCTTCCTTCCTTCCTTCCTTCCTTCCTTCCTTCCTTCCTTCCTTCCTTCCTTCCTTCCTTCCTTCCTTCCTTCCTTCCTTCCTTCCTTCCTTCCTTCCTTCCTTCCTTCCTTCCTTCCTTCCTTCCTTCCTTCCTTCCTTCCTTTCTCTTTCTTTCCCCCCACAGCTGAACAACACTGACAGCTGGCAGCTGTTATAGCTAGGATTCAGACACTCCAAATTTGACTGTAGGGTCTAACCTAAACTTTTTTTCAGAACTCCCTATCTAGAAAGAGATCGACATCTTCAGAGGACAGTTTACACATTCCTCAGTCGGATTTAAGCTGTCTGTGGTTGTGGCCACTTCTCTTCTGGAAACCAGACTAAAATTAGATAACACAAGTTAGGTGACAAAAACCAATGCCTCATTGCCCAGTTTAACATAGAAATCGTGACTATGTATTTCAACTTAATGGTTTTGAATGGCCTATCTAAAACTAAGGATTACCTCACATGAACCTGACCTGAGCTATGCTGCACAGTGCTACTTCCTAAAGATGATCAGGCTTCAGCTTGTATTTCTCATGCTAAATGATTTGGATTCAGTAGTCAACACTGAATAAAATAACCACAGCTAGTGCAGAATGGTATAGGAGACCAATGCTCTGAAAAATCTCACAGGTCTTCCTTACATGTCCCACTAATGAGTCTTTATGCATGCATGGGGTCTTACTCATGATCAGATGGAAATTTCTCTGAGACAAACTGACAATGGCCTTGGGATTTTCCTTGCCTTCAACCATATGGGATTATCTGGGACTATTTTTCCTGATCCATGACATACCACAACAAGGGCTCAAGGCACTTAGGATAATCACTGGGTTTTGTGATCAAATAACTTTATATTTCTGTAAAGTACTTTAGCTTAACTAAAGTATTTGGGTTTGAAATGGCAGTACTTTATAATACAATGCATGGAGGAGTTAAACATCTCTTCTGGCCTCAGGCCTTAGGAAACTACAGAGTACCGTGATTTTGAGTGGGATTTTCTAACCACTGAGAATTTGTAAACAAATTTTTCAGTGCTTAGAGAGTTTATGAATAATTCAATGATTCAATTAATTTTATGAGTTAACTTTAGTCCATAAACAAGTTATTGTGAAAGTGCTTTGATCGTGATACTGTTTTCAGTTTAACGTAACTGTAATACGCTTTCCTGACTTTATGGTTGCTTTGTAACACCTGACACCTTCCAGACAGGTGTGGTTGCACTGCTATGGACATAACAGGAAATTGCTGATTTTGCCTAAGGCACTTGGATACACATGTAAAATCCTTAGCTTCTAATTTTAGGTTCTTCTATCAGTTGTGATAGGATCCGACATGACATAGAAATTTTTTCCCCCATATCCACCTAATTGTTTGTCTTGTTCTCTTTGTTGTGTTAAGTTCTGTTATAAAACTCTCTGCAAAAGATTAGAAACAGTAAATGAATTATCAACTACGTACAAATACAACTAAGAAAATACTGAAGTATAACAAAGAAAATATCCATGTAAAACAAATCACATCATTTTAAAATGTGATAGTCTTAATGATACCTAATTTATCAGTGAAAGAACTGCAAACATATATCGATGTATGGAACTCATTACAATTCTTTCAGCTGATGAAACAAAATAAAGTATCATGAGATTTAGATTGCACTCTCAGTTCTGCAATGGCAATGTATCAGATCTTGCATCAATCACCTGCAAAATCTCAATACAGTTAGCAACTTGGAAAACTGTGATCAGTAGCATTTTCACTGCTGCAGTCTTATGTTTCAACCTCAAGAATATATCTTTGCAATGATGGTAATTTGCTGTAGGATAAGGCACAGAGAAAAAATGTGTGATGTCTCTGTATTCCCACTGGTGCAGAGTATATATACACATAGTTATGGAGAAAAGTATATATTATTCTGCACTACACTGATCCCCTTATGACTTTTGGCCTTTTGCTTTATGCCCTTTTCTAGACATTGGAAGAGGATGAAAATAATCATCTAATAAAACCCGTAGCAAATACCAGATGAAGTAATAAAGGAGTTTAACATACCACTGACATTCCAAGGTCAAGCTCCTGCAACACGGATTGCTTTAGGAAAGCAAAGGTGTGTGAGTACGAACATCCACCTGCTTAAAATAGGAACAGCTATAACACACTTCTATCTACCTTGTGTGCTGAATTAGAATTTAAGTTGCCTTAACTGCTATTCATATTCATTTTGGTGTTTCAATAATGCATTACATTAATGGCAGATATTATGACACATTTCCTTGTCAAACATAGTCTTGTACTGAGCAGTGCACTGGGACAAAACCATTGAGGAAACTGTTGAAGTGGAAAAAAGTCTTTACTACCATGCAAGAGGGCTGAGCTTGCTATTCTAGGTTTTAAGTTTTCAGCACGCTGATCAAAATGCCAACACTCGGGATACTTAAAGATTTCAGGATAGATTTGGCTAATTTTCCTAACTTTAAAAAATGTATTTAGTATCTGATTTCAGATGGAATGAAAGGTGGGTTTTTTTTTTCCCTAAATAAGTAGTGCATTAGATATAAATTCTCCACTGACCTATGGCCCTAATGAATTTTAGGACAAAAAAGCAATACTGAAGAGTGCCATACCTTATGTTTCAATTAAACATTTTTTTTTGCTTGATTAATTGATTTTAAACTTTACATAAATACTTCATCAAAAAACTGGGTTGTGTTGCAAATAACATTGACATAATGTTATTTAGAAAACACTTTTTTTTTGTTTTCCTGTTGTTGGATTGTATCATCCTGTTTCTGTTCCATAAACACAGATTAACTTCCTATTTGTGGGTGCACACTCTATTCTTACAGCATCTGCACTTTACTGGAGGAACAGGTAATTTTCAACTAAAGGGTAAATGAAGTGTGCACTCAGAAATGTGAAGTTTATCTCTGTTCATCCTGCCTTGGATGCAAGACCTAAGCCTGAATTTAAAGAAATGGAACAGAAGAGCGAGAACAAAATGTGCTCTGTGTCTGATAGATAAAACAAATGCGCATTTTGAAGAAGGTAAGTGACAATTATACCTGAATGTCTCCTCAACTGCATTTGATTATCCTGCAGAATATTAGGTGGGCAGTTTCTGATCTTTTTAGCTCATGTTTAGAATAATTTTGTTACAGGCTCTTTGCTTTGCCTCTCTTGCTGGAATCCACCTCGAAATTTTGCCTTCTTAACAAAGTTTCAGGAAAACTAATTTTAAAATATGCATTTTTCAGGCCTTGGAGAAGCAGGTCCTGTTCTTAACATAGCCTACATCTGAAAAGGCTTATCTGCCATATTATCCCTACTCTCTTATATAATCTGAACTGATTCAAAGAGTCTACGTTTTGCTGAAGTCCCCTGGATTTGCAATTGGCTAGGCATATCAAAAGCAAAGCTGTCATGCAAAATTTGCCCTTGGTGAATCTGATCCGTGATTTGGAGGCATCATCTAGTAGCATGACTGATCAAAATGCATGCATGTAATATTCACCGAGTCTGCATTGACTTAATTTTTAAAGACAACTCTATCGAGCAGTTCTGCAAATCCTCAAAGGGCGAAGCTTGTACAACAGTTCTCCTAACCCAGCTCTCCATCCAGGTTCCCATGTTATTGTACAAACAAGAAACAAAAGCAGGAAACTAGATGATAAATAATTCTGGCAGAGGAAAACTAGGTACAGAAAGATTCAAGTGGAGTCATACTGCTGATAGTGCTCAGGTTTTACTGAAAGATGGATGATTCAAACTCAACAGAGTATCTACTCGAAGAAGGTATTTCTCATCTATCTAGTTACCTTTTGCAGTACCATTCTTTCTAAGAATGTGAACTCCTGTATCGAGTAGATCATTAATCATTAATTCAAGCCAAGAAGGGTTACAGCAAGACAAAAACTTCAAGATATTTAGCAGGATGCAGGATTATGACAGCTTTAACAATACACAGAGATGCAATCACAAACCATGAAAATATTCATTCAAAGAGTATCAGATGTGCACAGCTCCAAGCCCAGCTAATATGTCACCACATATCTCCCAGACCAATGTCCCTGAGTGAGGCTTGCAGAGCAAATAGTTAATCTGTGTTTGAGCACATGATTTTGTTTAGTGCCATTACTGAGGCACCATGACATCAGTGATCAAGGGCCTTACGTGATCCATGAGCCTTTGAGGGTATTTAAACCCGTGGTGCAAGGATCCTGGCTGCTGCAAGTGGAACGCACCTGTGAGAACAAGGGTCTGTCTGTAGGCCCATCATTAAACGAACTACTCATTTTCTAATTAAAAAACTCAAGGTATAAACACAGCAGGATCAATACAGATCGTATAATATTTTAAATATTTCAATTATCACAAATAAAATTAAGTTGCATGAAAACCCTAGTCCCAGAGACTAGGTATAGGAGATAATTAAAAGGAGTAGTTGGTTGGAAAAAGAATCCCTCATTAGGAAATATGCTTTTTAGGGCACTAATCGTAGTAAAAGATAATTTTGAGATAGCATCACTGTAATTACCAGACAAATCCATTGAGTTGGTGACAGAAGCTTCTCTTCAAATCCTGTCACTTCACAGCAGTCTCTTTCCCCAGACACGTAAGAACCATGGGAACTGGAAGTTGCATGTCAAGCATAGGAAGTACCGGGAGTTACCTGTGACGAAGGCTTTGCAGAAGTCTTTATCAGGAATGGAGTCTGCTTCATGCTTTTGAACAGAGCAGCTGGGAATCGTTTTTAACTCCAAAGCTGCCCTTTGTGCGGATGGTTGGTTGTGCATCTGTGTATGCAGAGAGTTAATAGCTTGACAGGCATTTTAGTGCCATGGGCCTGGTAGAAGCTGTAGTATTTTCTTCTTAATGATGTCCAAACAAATTATCTGTTAAAAATAAACTGTGTGGTAGCACAGTGGGAAACAGAATTTAGCAGGCGGAAGATCAAAAGGAATTAAGTGCCAGAGCTCTGGCCTATGTGCTCGTAAAAATTGATTTGACTTAATAAGTTTAATGCATAAGGGAATTGGATTGTGTGCACTGTTTTCCTGTTGATTTTTAAGAAGTGTGGGAGCACATCTTCCCTGCTGATGTCCATTAGCTATGCCCATGAATACATAAGCATATACTGGGCTTCACTTTTTTTTTTTTAAAACTCTTATCAGCATTTTATAGTTAAGCACAATAACTTCATTCTCACAAAAAAACCTGCTAACTAGCTGCTCCGTTCCACTCATATGAAATGCTCACTTCTTTTCCCCATATTGATATTAAAAAAGGAAAAGTCCTGATTTTTTTTAAAATTAGTTTTTTAATAACCTTCTGTTTCAGCAAAGCGTGGAGGTCGTATAGCATAAGAAAATAAAGGTAGGTGTTATAAGTACTATTTAATATTACTTAATGGTATTTTTTGAATTTTGGGGTTTTTATTTTGTTATTTCAGGGTGAATATTAGCTTGGCTTGCATCAGAAGTTCCTGTGGAACACTCAAATACTTAACTTACCTAAACAAGCAAGTGCTTTCTGTTTATCTTAGGACTTGTAATCAACCCTTTAGAGACCTTTTAATCTTTGGATGGAAAATTGACACACAATCCTTATCAATCATAGAAAAGACTGCCTTAATATCCTTCCACTCGCTTCTTGCCTTCTCAGTTAACACTTTCCTAGTGAGAGTGTACAAAGTGGTATGACCATTTTACTGCAAAATCATTTCAGCTGTATGAGAATGTATGGGAATGATACCTGCTTGGCCAAGCAGCCACAGCTCTTAAATAATCCCATCATTTGTTCAAGGGCATTTTTCACATATATACATACACATATATATATATATATATTTACA
Organism: Gallinula chloropus; assembly: GCF_964237585.1. Taxonomy (NCBI): domain Eukaryota; kingdom Metazoa; phylum Chordata; class Aves; order Gruiformes; family Rallidae; genus Gallinula; species Gallinula chloropus. Next base: position 58,088,911 of record NC_140088.1, read on the forward strand.
AACTGGCAGTCTGTTTCCATTGTAGCTGCTACAACAGTCACAAAGCAACAATGTATTTCAACTCCAAGCATATGAGGTGAAGACAAAGATTGAACGCAGTCTAAAATGCAGAGTTTAAGCTGAGACATCATCTTCCTTACCTGTCCTTGGTAGTTGGAGATCTCTTTGCTCCCTGGTTCTGTCACATTTATCTGCTGTTTGATATACATCCCCTATACTTAACTCTGAATTCCATGACACAGCCATCTAGCCATACAGTTGCTATAATTAATGAGAATCCAGATGCCATTGTGTGCTATGTGGTGGTGTGGTTGTGCTTGTCCATTGCTCCCCAACACTGAAGTATCTTGGAACTGCGTGCTAAGGAGCCTGGGATTAATTGAGAAGTTTCTTTTGGGATTATTCAGACCTACGTGAGCCTGGTTGAGAGCTGCCATACATATTACAGGGCAGGGAGCAGAATTTGGCTGCTGGAAACAGTCCTCTGTGTGTGCACTTATTGGCATCTGTCTTATCTTTGTCACAAAGACTCTTAAGTTGCCCTCTGGAAACAGAACCAAGTACCACAGCTCCGAACCAAAGTCCAGCGATGTGAATTTTTCTGAATCCCCTCTCAAAATCTGGTCCTTGGAGTATCTCACCTGAAGTGCCCCATTTCCAAATCCTTTGCTTGTGATTCATGACTTCAGGATCAGACCTTAAAAACTTTTAACCGTTTCAAAATATGTTAAGCTTTACACAAAAAGAATGTCTCTAAGGAGTGATTGTCACCCAAGGGACAAATTCTGCTGTGGCCATCAGTGCTTGTGTAACAGAGTTCTTCTACTTCTGTTCAGTTCAGCAGTTTAAACTGCTTTGTCCTCTAAATTACAGCAGTCACAAATTACTTTTGCATGAAAAATGGGTATCCACGTGGACCTTGCGGGGGGAAGATAAAACGAATGCAGCAGTATTCTTATGCTGTTATTCTCACAGCCTTGCACCCGCAGCCCAGTGCTGTTATGACAGCCTCTTAGGGGAACTAATTGCTTCTGGTGTGGAATTTGTCCCTTCCTTCCCCTTCTTTCTGCCCCTCAGTTGCACACCTTTAGTTTTTATTGGAGACCCAAAGACACACATGCAAGGACCGCAGAGGAAGTGTATTTCTCCCTTTTCACCAGATAGGACTGTACTTGGACAGCCTACACAGAAACACGTAGGGTCTGTTTGTCTGGGCAAAGCAGCAGAGCACAGACCCACTTCTATCTAGACCCTTACTGCCCTTAATTGCATTAACAGCAGTTGTGACAGAACTACTAATGGCTGTGCTCCATACAAGAGCCAACACAAAGCGCAGAGGACAGCTCCCGCTGACTTGCCGAGCAGAAGCAGCATTTGTGTACATAAATTCTCAGGGCCAACAATGGACACCCCAGTGCAGACCACTGCAGACTAAGGTTCAGAAACATCAGATCATACTTCTACTCAAGTGCGCCCCGAAGTAACTTTGTTAAGGGAATTGGTGAAAGCATATTTTTACCATCATGCTATATCATCTCATTAAAGTTGTGGGTTCTTTCTCCTCTCTTACATAGTCATGAGAAAAATGCAGTTCCCAGTTGACATGGAAAATAAAAATCCGTAAACATGCAAAGTGAGACAAAGTATCTTTAAAAGACTGTCACTTTTATTAGTACGAGACAAAATTCCTAGGCTGAATACTAACAGCTTTATAACTTATTACCATAATAACCATTAGTTCCTGGTGCTTTCTAAAGGTTAGCAACAACCTTGCAGGCAATTAGCATCTCACTGAATATATCACAGTAAACCAGCTAAACATGCTAACATATAAACAGAGAAAGCAAATTATGCAACAACCTTCCAATCATAATATAAATAATACAGAAGGTGAGTCACATTTTATCATATACCCCAAAAGAAGGTGTTTGCTACATTTCTGCTAACCATGGAGAACTTACCTTTCACTGTGCTAAAAGGTCATATAATAAATGTAGTTATCAACAACAGCTTTAAAAAAAAAAAACACAGAAGCAAATCTGTACTTATTTCCCAAGCTCTAGAATCCAGCATTAAGATGATAAAGACAAAATACCAGCCAAAGCATCCCACGTCACCTTTTTAATAGTCTTCATTATGAAAGACGTTGGTTCCACCTCTGCTCCACTGAATAACTCTCTACAGATCAATAGCTATGTGAAAGGGGTTTCCTTACAGGTATGTGAACATTTTGTCTTTAATAAGAAAATGCAGGACCCACCTGGTTCTGAGATGAAAATTGTGGTAAGACTAGGAACAATAGGAACAATTAACTTATGGTCATTGCAGAGTTTTAAATGTTTTATCAGAGGTTTTCTTTAATACTTGCTCCTAGCAGTGACGAGACCTGTGGGTGGGTTTCCACTGCCTCCCTCAGGAGGGAACCCACTCTCAGGATCATGCACAATCTGCCCTCTGGGCAACACCACCAAAATGAAAATGAAAACTGAAGAACAAACAAAAAAGTCAGAAACATAAAAAATAAACATCAAATTTATTTAAATAAAAATATACACACAGTGTACAATGGACATGGCTTACAGACAGCAATGAAACAAAAATGCTGAAATATAAAGAGAGCTGAATTACTACTGTAGTTGTGCTTCACTTCTCTGAACAAACACGAGCTACTTATACATAGCCCCAACGTGCTCCAGAGTGAGAGACAGGAATCTCGTAGGGAACAGCTACACAAAATGAAAACAAGAACCAAAGTAATTTCAGATTTTAGAAAATCAGATTGTTCATAAACAAAACAGAAGCGCTGAAAACTTTTCAAGTATTTTGCATGCGAGGAAGGAGTACAAAACACCGCTGCCAACGGCTAGAGAGCTAAGAGCAGCACAGTCCAAATCTCACCACTCCAAACCACAGAGATCAAGGGCAGTCACAGTTGGATTTCCACTGTAAGTCTTTCTTACTGTCAGCATGCAAACCCATGCTTTATGTTTCAGCTCTTTGGAATACGGATACTTTGGTTCACATGTCCTGTATTTTATTTATTCCAAAGTATTAAATTTCATGTTTATTTGAAGGAACGTAAGTTTTTAATCTTGGATCCTGCTGAAATTGATTGTTATATTACTATTCAGCAGATGCTATGAGAGAAAGAGCAAATAGTTTGAGTGCTGCAGAGTGTAAACTGAATGCTCTGACAACACAACAGTAGATGTGTTGTGTGACTAAGAAAAAAATACAGTGTTCTAGAGACTGAAATCTGGGATTTTTTTTTCCTTTTCTGCTTTAAAAAAAGCATTTGTGTGATTTTTTTTCTCCTGAAACATGCCATTTCTAAGGTAAGGTTGTGTTTTGAAGAATAGTAGATTATTTCAAAGCACTTTGATTGTAAACATCTGCTTTTAAGCTGCAAATAAGTGAAAAGCAAGACGCAAATTTGTGTCTCATGGCATTGCCTGTACAGTACACTTCTTTACAATAAAAATAGCATAAATAGCAATATTGATGATTTCAGTTTACAACATAGCCAACTGACACAATATACGTTTAAGACTGTTAACTGTTTACATACATTAGTTCACGCAAGTAATTTTGCTGCAGTTTTTAATATGATTTCTTTCTGTATTATACTGGTTGATGTTCAGTGCATTTTCTACTTTTTATACGTGGACTATAAGTTTTCCTGGAACTTGTGTTTAAAATAGAAATAAAATTCAGCTTATTTTCTGAAGCTCCTAATAGACATATTACATAGTGGGCTTCAAAATATCTTGCACTTCTTTACACCTAAATTAATAGTAATGATATAGAATGCCATTACATTTTATTTCACTGCAAATAAGCACATTTTCATCAGAAATTATCAATTCAGACACAGAAATTTTTTGTTAATCTCCTTATTTCACTTATGTAATGCCAAAATTCAGACAGGATAAATATTAATATTACAAAGGACTTCATTAAGGCTTTCAGATAATATTTTGTTTCAGCTGTTTTCCTAAATTATTTCTTCTTTACAACATGTACATTGCTAGCATTCCAGCTTCACATAGAGAAAAATCAGATAGCATAATTAAAGATTTCTGTTTCCTAATTGCTCCATAAAAGCCAAAGTATAAACATTAACAAATTTTAAATTTCCCAGAAGAAAACTTCAGAAAAAAAGTCCTGCCTGCTTAGTGTTAAACCTCTGCCTGTTTTACAACAGTAAATCTTCTCTGAAAAAACTGACTTTGAATTTTCTTTTCTTATTTTTTAGGCTCTGTATTTAGACACTAGACTGTGGTACAAAGTCCCCCTATAAGTGTGTAACGCATTGCACAAATATTCAAAGCTAGAAGCCCTTATTTATTTGAGGCAGATCCTGATGACCTTATGCCTACAAAGACAGGATTTGGCTTTAGATGCCAGATATATTTTTGAATGTTCATCTTCTAGCCCTTGAGAACTGCCCTGGCCTCAAAGCAGATTAGTTTATACTTTACAAAAATGTTGAGAGAGAGAGATATGGAACATTTTCTATGAATATACCACCAAGTTTAGTATGTTTCCCTTAACACTTGGCAAAAGAAATGGTGTAGCCTTCTTATGAAAATTATTTTCCTTGACTTACTCCTCAATATTCACAGGATACATGCAAGATCTCATGGATGATTTCACTCCTCTATTAGGCATTTAAACAACGCACAGGGATTGAAGGAAGTTCTATAAAGGGAAAATGTACTCTGAGTAATGTAACTATCAACCTGCAGAAAAAAACCCTTTGTTTCTTCATAAAAGGCAAACCAAGAAAACCCACTAGTAGTTTTGAATCCATGCTTAGCTGACAGCTCAGTGTTGATGACACAGCCTGTGCCTGTATGGACTGCAATAGGTCCCAATAGGCAATGTCCAAAGGAGGAAACATCTGAGCCTGTTTCATTATTGAAGCAACAAGGCTGTTCTAGGTGACTTGGAACCACATCAGTGGGTTTTACAAGGGTCACCTTGTGTACAGAAAGATGTTCCAATCAAAAAATTAGCTTGAAAAATACATCATCATTTAGCATAAAACCCAGCCAACTCTTCTGCTATGGCCCAAGCCCAGTGAAGGTTCACTGCAGTACACTGTTTCTGGGTTTTGTGGTTTGGTTTTGTTTTTTTCTTAATCATATTTATCAAATAACAGATTATTTAATTTCACAAGAGCATGCTGGCAATGGCCGTCAAAACAAAACCGAAAGCAATCCAGTGCTTTTTTCTTCCCTCTTCCCTTCTCCTCCAAAAACATGGCTTCAACGTGGAAAGTATCTTAAATATAACGGTAACATGATAGTCACAGTGGCAATTTAGAACCCAAGTGGGATTAAAATGCTGAAGAAAGATCTTGAGAGTCTACTTTCCTGATAAGAAGGATATCTACAGAACTTGACAGAATGCCTGTGGGACTAGGAACCTCTAGTAGCCACCAGTGACTACGATCCCTACATGGACTTTTACAGATTGTTTCAGAATTACTGTAGGAAGGCAGGCATCCGCTCTTGTACATCTGTGAGACTGCTTCAGAGGAGAATGAGGAATTTATTGCTGTTTCTAAACTGTACATGCAGGCAGTTTTTAAGCTAATAATAATGGTGGATAGTGAGGGCTGGTGGCACAATCTGGCAGTACAAAACATTACTTTCCTAGGAAGACTTCCATAAATCCCCCAAAAATGTTTTGTACATTTTTATAACATTTGTTTAATGTTATAAAGACCCAAGCACAAATTGATGCACCTGTCCACCCACCCAGTGAGTAGTTCCCACTTCTGCTGGTGCACGACAGGAAAAAAACCCAAGGCATTATATTCTCGCCTGCCTGAGCATCTCTCTGATGTAATGCCAACTCTTCTGACACCTATTGTTGAAGTAATACATTCCAGAAGAACAAAGAAGTCATTCATGATAGCACATTAAATCCCATAAATAAACAAGTGCACCTAAATACTATTTAAATTACCTACTTTACTTTGAGAAAAGTTCCAATTACTTAGGTAAATATGGTTTTTTTACAGGTAAATTCTTGACTTCACTGAAGTCAACGGCTCCTGGATCAAGGACCTGTTCCTACAAGCTCCAAAGCCTGATCTTGCAAATTTAAGACAGATTTAATTTTATTCACATGAGAGATTTCTGGCCAGAAGCAGGCATTAATGGTTTAAAAAGAACAAGCTCTACCTCATGGAGCATCGAGCTCTCTGACTTCCATAGCAGCAAGCAAACATTAACTTCTTTATCCATGGCAATTACACTTTCCTACAGACGCCCAAACTCCCAGTGCAGTTTCATTAGCATAAAATTCTCACACTTCTCCTCTAGATATTTTTTTCCCTCAAAATGAATGCATTACATAAAGGTCAGTAACCAGCGAATACTTGGGGTTTTTTAATTGTATTTCTCTCTGGGAGGCAGAAGGCGGTAATAAATAGATACAATTAGAAAACACAAATGTTCTTTGCAAGACAAATTCCAGGACTAACATAGTCTGGCAGAAGCATTAACGCTCATTTTTAAAGCTGATAGTTCTTCATCCTAGAGTGTCTACAGGCCGCATTACAAATTTGATATCAATCAGCTGCAGTGGCTCACTAGTCCTCATACAGCAGGTTACTCATCATTATAACATTTCTCTTCGGCTCTGTAAAAACACACATGTTCTTATAGCCTAAAGATACATTAACTCCTGTATATACAACTAATTTTCCCTACCACTAAAGAAAATTTAGTTTTAAGGGTTTACAGTAAATGGGAACATGACAGGTCAAATTCAGGTCACCTTATGTGAAGAATTAATGCCCTGATTTCAATGTGATTTATGTGAAAGTCAAATAAGTGGTATTTGGCTGTGTTACAGAAAGCCAAGAATAACACATCCAAATGAGCTGTAAGGAATCAAAATGGAATTACTGAAATTGCAGGCTGTAATTACTAAAAACATATTATGGAGTTACCATGCTTATGTAAAGAAGCTAAATGTAATTACCAAAATTATATTTAGCCCAGGTATTAACATTAGCATCTTTCATAAACACTTCAGTGAAGGATTTAATCATTAGCACCTTCATTAGAACCTTGGCGCCTTGCTGGTTCCAGAAAACACTATTTCCCGCAGAAGAGGCTCCTTACATCAAATCTTAGGTTTTGGTTGGGAGTCAGAATGCCTCCTTCCAGGCTGCTAACCTCAGTTCATACTGCAAATGACATTTCCCTTTTTAATCTTTGACCAAATGACCCAAACAACTAATTTCAGCTGGTTTGTAAGTCACACTAAGCTTCAGCTTCACAAAGACAAGTTGAATGTATTTGGTTTTGAGAATATTCAGTCTGTTGCTTTTTCATTATATTTTATTTCATAGTGACTAACTGGAGTTATTTTAATGTAAAATGATAAAACCTGATAAAAATAACACCTCAACTGGTTACACATTCCCAATTAATAAGTCATAAACAGCAATTTTTATATTCACTAATTAGCATGATGTATGTTCCTGATTACATTTTTGTTAAACTTAGGTGTCAGCTTTTCCATATGTCCCTTCTGGAGGTCTGTAGTACTTTGGGAAAGCCATCAGCTGTATCATGTTGAATGCATACTTTCTGCATTTGACATTCTTCAGTACATTCTCTATGCGGCATCCTTCTCTAGTGAAAGGGGGAAAAAGTACAACTTCATGAAACACAGAATAAATAAATATGCTTTATTTGTTCATTGCAGAGTTTCAGCAACAGTTGAAGTAAAAATAACAAAGATTCAACTCTACATTTTTGTTTTCCACAAGTGATGATACATCTTACAAAATTAAATCCAAGGCCAGGCCCAGTACAGTTATTGCCCTCAGAAATAGGTGATAAGATTTTTTTCCCCCTAATATATTTGCCCTTGAGGTTTAAAGTTTAGTAAAAAAACTTTATATACTCTAATGATATATTTTGTTCTAATTCCAGAAATATATTTGCCTTTTAAACCTTCTCATACTTTTTTCAAATTGTTCACTATATGCATGAGAGTACACATTGCCCTAAAAATGTGTATTCTAACAATAAGGCAGTTTATTAAGTCTGGCCCTAGAGATTTGTTTCATCTCTGCTTCACTTCCTGTATGTTTGGCTTTGCAATGAAAAAAAATAAAAGAAAAAAGATAAAAGAGAGAATGGCTTTTCCAACAGCCCAATCCAACTCTCTGCTTTATAAAGGAAGGATGTTTGTTCACATACAGTACAAAAGTCACAAGTGCCAAAGTGGTGCATCCAGACATAAACAGGACTTTGTTAAAAAGAATATAAAAGTGTTTTGAAAGCAAATGCAACTAAAGCAACAATTACAAACAGGTTAATTTCATTACAAAACAGAACTTACTCTATTCCATTTAGTTACTTGACAGAAAAGGGTTAGTTGTAGCAAAGTAATAATCAATTGTTAAACAGAAAGGATCGCATCAGCTAATAACAATGAAAATAACACAATGAAAGTCAAGTCTCACAAACCACCACCCTGCAATACTTGTCTTGGGGTTAGTTTGTGCTGTGCAAATTCATTTTCAGGTTGGGTTTGGTTTTTTTTTTTTAAGACTACTCTGGAAATAGGGGTTCATAGCATTCAGGATTCCACATCATCTTGTATACAGTGACAGCATTGTAAGTGGGCTTTCTTTGAGCTACGTACAGTGGGAAAGCTTTACCATGAACAGAAAGAGCAAATCAATTCACTCAATGCATAGTATACTTCTTAAAGTTCAGAAAAAAATAACAAAACCATGGTACATTTCAGACATTTGTATCTTAAAGACAAATCCTTGGGGTCTGAGATTGTAGAAATATTACAGCATAATTCCTTTTACTAAAGTTAGTTTGTTGCTGTTTGTAGAAAAGAAAGGAACACAAGTGAAGTTTATTGATATTTGGCTAATAGCAAAGCAAGACTTAAAATAAGCCACACAACCAGCAAGTGTGAGCTGACAAGCAGCAAGGCGACAGGATAGAAGTGTCGAGAAGTTGGCTTGTTATCAGTTAGACAGCCTGTTTCGGGATCATCCGATTCATTCAGTGCTCCCTGGGTTTGTCTGCTGTTAAACAGGGGAAGTTAGGAACAAATAGAACAGCATTTAAACAGCAAAGAAAGCCAACATGCAGCTATTTTGACAAAGAGAAACTATACAGCCATTCTGATGAAATAGATTTATGCTAAGTACTTCCAATACATTTATTGTGTTCTACAGCTGACCTGGGAAGCACGATGACTAGGTGGCTAATATGTTATTAAGCCTGCCAGGTGCCTCAGAGGAGTATTCACAAGTTAATATTAAGTAACTTATGAGATGAACTATACTGGCACTAAAATGAACACACACACTGAACAGAAATTAAATAAGGAAGTTAAAAGAATAGTTAAGGAAGCAAAGGAAAAAAAGATCACGAATATGTCACAATGCAACACTGACAAAAGAGCGTCTCCATGGTGTTTGCAGGTTTTTTTCAGTCCTGCTTCACTGTCTATTAGGAAATATAGAGTCAGAAATAGAAAGGGGACATGCACTTTTTTGAAAGAATTAACTATTCTGGAAAAATTTTAAATTATGAATCAACTTCTTCAAAAACTCCTCAGTGCCCATGACTCAGTGAAGTCAACAGCTGTTGTTTCTATTTAAAGGCTCACATCTACATTCCTGTAAGAAAACTGCCCCGTGCCTTTTTCAGTTAGGAGTTAATCTGCTTACAGCAAAGTTCTACTAAATCATGGTAAGTTGTGAGGTCATTTTTTTGCCAGAGCAGCAGGGATACTGTCAAATCACTGCCAGGCTTTCCTATTGTAGTTTTGGTAGCTTCTCTACAAGTAGAATTATGCATACCACAACTATACCTCTTCAATCCCTCTGAACTTAAATTTATCTCAGGAGTTCTGTTTATGGACTTCCTTTTGGGCAGTAAGAACCAATAAGACTTTTATTTTTCTATTTACTATGAATATTCTGGGATGAAAAGATAACTCCCTATTTTTCTCAGTGGACTTCAGACTACCCAAATGTATCCACACTGCTTTTTCAGGAGCACATGTCCCAAGTATGCGTTTTTTCAAAGAAAGAATCTGGCAGATCATAAAGAGGCTGTAGGACACCAAAAGTAGCATCATGCAGCCCCAGGTAAAATGAGAAGAGTACATCAAAGACAGCAGCAGTCGCGTCATCTTACAGAAGGCCTACCTTTCTGACTCAAGTGTTAACAGGCAATGTGGAGTTCCTTGAGCTTGGGTAGCAAGAGAGGTGCAAGAACTGCATTTACAGGTGGGATCCTAGGAAAGGGACTGACCAAAATCATTCCTTGCACAATTATCCTTTTAAAGAAGCCTTCCATAATAAGTTCTTCATTTCTTTCTTTGCTTTGAATGTTCAAACTGTATGTTACACTAATAAAAAGGACAACCCATACCGTTTTAAATAGTACAATAAAAGATAAAAAGAAAAGCTGTAATATTTTAATCTAGGTCAAAGCAATTAATGATGTCGGTGTGCCTGCTGTGTTTGGTGTAGTTTTTAAGTGCCCCTGGATAGAACTTGGAACTAAACAGTATTTTAGACAAAATCCTCTCAGAAACTGTCAAGAAGTGAAGCTAATTGTATGCTGTGCTGACTTTATCAGCACTGTGGCTTACACTGAAATAAATAATTCTGTGTTCTGTGTCAGACCACTCTAGCCCACAACTGAGAGCTGTAGCTCAGCCCTCATGGTCCCATCTGTTCCGGCCAAGTCACAGACCCCAGTGCTTTTGGACTCTCCTGGGTCTCTTCCACCATGCACTTCATATGGTAGAGTGGATGCAGAGACCAAGCTCTTTCTTCTCTGAAAAGATTCCTCTAGGCAGCAACAAAGCTCAGCGTTCAGCAAGCCGGCACAGCCACTGCATTAGCCACTGCTGGGTACTTCATTCTGGAGAGCTGTAGCTTTGCACGCCCATAGTTTATGCTAAGCAGGCTGAGTTACATGCTTGCAGGTGGCCCCTACAGGGATGAGCCCTTCTGCTTCTGTGGTGTGCCTTGTTCTGCTTTGCTCTGTCTCTCATTGACAGTGTGTTGCTACAAGTCCCATTAGCATCAGTGAGATTTATGCAGATGGAATGATGGATGTAGAGATAAAAGCCATTTGTTCTATTTCATTATTTTTTTTTCAGTAGCAAAGCCTACAGTACATTTGGTCTTTGATATGCTGAAAAGAATGATCACTGTCTTTCAACATAAAGTCCTATTTTCCCCCCAGGAAAACCACAGTGAACAGCTGATGCACAGGGACTTCTGTTCCACAGATTAGTCACATCATTCTATGTATGATTCAATAAGACATCCTCAAAACAGAGCAAGGGGATCCAACTCCATTATTAGCTATCTAGGAACAGGCTGAGCAGAATACCTAAACATGCTTTTAATTTAAGAGGAATATTTGATCACGGTCAGATGCCTTGTAAGCTCTGCTAATACTTTTCAATGCACTGCAGTGACAATGTCCTCTAACACATCTTAAAGTGTTCTCCACAGTGACTAATGTATCTAGTTAAACAAAGCAAGGCCCTACACTCTGCTGTCAGCAGCGTGACAGCACTGCTTCCCCTGGCTTATCAAAACCTGTAGAAGTTCTACAGCAAAACAGCATGAATCCAGCTGGATTTATTTGGCTTCTGACTGACACTCAGCACAACCAGAACAGAGTGACATCTAACTTTATAATGGTGTGAAGGTGCAACTATAGTTTTGGATGTTCTGTTCTTCACAAACCATATTCTGACAGCTCTGAACTCACAGCAAAGGGAGGGGGGAAGACTCCTAAAATATCCAACAAGCTTTTATTTCACACACAATGTTAAGAGGAATAGCAAAAGCTTCTCTAAGTAAACAACATCTGGGGTCACAAACACCTCTCTAACCTATAGCACTATTCTCATTCATTTACTTTCAAATTGTTCATTTGAGGCTTACAACACAGCACAAATATGTTGTAACAGCCAAGGGTGCTGTAAGTTTAACGATGATATAACCATTTCAGTCTGCCTTCTACTTCACTTGGTGTTCTATCATCTTAAACTCCTATTGGGATAATGCTGCATGCCTATCAAATGAGACAAAGGCAAAACAGCAGGTATTTTCTGTTGTTTTTAAATTCAGAAGATAAATTGTGTGAATTTCTAAGCAGTGGAGCAGAGACAATGAAAATGGTATGGGGAAAAAGGAAGCCTCTCAAGAGTCCTTATAAATTCAAGCACACGTTTGAGGGCACATTCTGGCTTTTGATTATCAGTCACACCGACATGCCTGGGTAAGGCTTTTAGAAAAGATGCATTTGAACACTTTGGGATATATTCTTCTCCTGTTAGAACTTTTCCAGCTCCAATTATTAATGATACTGGAAACGCTAATTGACCTAAAGCAGTGCTTCAGGTAGAACAGATAGGCAGCTTTCTACCAACACAAGGATGTCATGTGCTAGCAGTGACTTCAGTCTGAATTCACGTCTAACCACATGTGTACTTTGGGGGAATTCTCCTTTTTCAGACAGGCTCAAGCAAGCAGTTTCTGGGCCTCCTGGGTTTTTCTTGTCAAACTCCAGTGCTGACACAGAAAAATGGTAAAAGTGAGATGCTACTTTTAATCCCATCCAACAATAGCAGCACAGCCATTACCAAATAGAAGGGATTGCTAACAGTCCTTGATCTCACACAGTTTTGCTTACTTACCTGTTCTTTTTATAAGGCTACCACTATCCAGAACTTCTAAGAAGCAGCTTCTCTAAAGATTTCAGCCCTCTCAAAGATTTTAAACAGAACAGTGCCTGCTTGCCTTAAAAAGAAAAGTTTTTGTAGTGAAAGCAGCTTAATTTCTAATTTATACATGTTACTGTGATTCACTGAAATGCTTCAGAGGAAAATCAACTGTTTCAGGGCACAGCATTACAGTTCTAGAAGGCAGCTGTAACTTTTTGAAAGGGGAGAGATGGGATCCTTGTGAACATCTCCTGGCCATCATGAAGATGCTACACTATAGCATGTAGGAGAATAAAACATGATTCAGAAGGAAATAAATAGATCTCGGACTAGTCTGGAGGACTGCTGAATTGGAGCAGAACTCAGAAAAAAACATACAAAGGAATGCTGGGCAACAATCCTTTCCCTGAAAGATGGAGTTGACATGATAAAACCTCCAACAATTTGTAAAAAACCCCCCATGTTTCTGCATGGTTTCAAAACAGCAGTCATCGGAAGGGAACCATCAGATACATTTTCCATATAAATGATTTTTACAATAATTATTTTTCTGATACATATTATCATCAATAATTTACATTTTTCCCTTAAATCTAGATAGCACTAAATAAAGTAAATGATACTAGAGATCAATTTTTGCTGTTTATGTGATACTCTAACACTCTAGTTCAAAACCAGCCACTGGCATTACTGAAGTTGATGGGCAGTCTCAGATCTATGAAAACTGATGAATTAGTCGGTGACTTGGAGACAGCTGCTGTGAAACATCCAGCAACAATGCCAACAGTGTAATACATTTATCGAAGTGTCGCATTAACCTCCCTGTTTTTCTTTTACCTTTTGCGCTGCAACTTGTCCACCTATTCTTTCTGCTTTTATCAGCTGCTTCTGATTCCCTACTCCTTTCTTCTGCCCCTTGTTTGGATGTGACACATTACTTTTCTAATGCCATTATTTAGGAGACAAAAAGGAGAACACATTATGGAACATGAGGCTTGTCCACTGCGTTTGAGCAAGCAGCACATCAATGATCAAGTCATGATGGCATGACACCTAGATCCTGAAAAACAGTTTGTATACAGGAAGTGAGTTTTTTTGTGCTCAGAACTATAGTGCTGCTACTATGTGTTTCTCAGCCTGTCCAGAGAAGCTGGACACGTCCATCATGAGGACTTGGCCAGAAACAGCAGGGTGCTGGGGGCTCAGCTATGGTCAGGTACAGCTTTTAAACACCATTACAGGCAGGCCAGACCGGCTCAGTGAAGAGTATCAGATCTATTGATGCACTATCTTGCAGCAGGACTTAATATGAGGGAAGGAGACACTTGGTTTACGTGCACGCAGCCACAGCTGGGAAACCCCACACTGACAGACAGAGTCTTAGGAAGGACTCCTGAAGCCAACCTTCAGTTTACACGGTTTCTTCTTTCTCTTTCCCTCTGCTGTGAACATGTTCTCTTTGAAGTCAAACTAACCGTAACTGCCCAAATTTCCCTCCGAGTTTTATCTGCTTAGCTGGTTTTTAGTCTGCCAGGGCAGGTGAAAGGGGGGCACACCCTGCACCTGCAGGCAAGAAAGCTCACCTCGCCCCTGCTTTGGGCTGCGGAAACACTTGCCTGCAGCCCTGTTCTGCAGCGTCCTTCCTGAAAGATGGGGAGTCTTACAGACTGAACCAGGAATTCACAATTTGTTAACTGATCGCCTGACCCCATGAGATTAAGAGGAAGACACTGAGTTAATTCTGAGATAAAATTTAGGAACACATCCACACTTTCAAAAAAAAAAAGAAAAGTACAAAAGCACAGGCTCATTGACTGTTTACTAGTGTGCAATGAAAAAACATCAGAGCACCATTTGTTTCTTCACATGATAACAGATTAGCATTAATAAAAATAGTTCCCAAGCTAGGCAATTTGCTATTTACCAGAATTAGAGAATACAGATAAAGTTTGATTGCTGTTTGGCATATAATAAGTTTCCTGAAACACAGTGCACAACTGAGACCTATTCATGACTTAAAACTGTATCTGACAGTTTCAGCCCAACAATAAGAAAATCTAAGAGATGTTTTGTCTGCTTCTTTATGAATCTGCTTTTCCTTTCAATATTGTCCTACATCAGGGAAAGTCAAAGAGAAAACGCTGAAATATTAAATGCTATGTTAAACATTTTTAGTTTCTTTAGACAACATTTCAGACAGATCTGAAAAACGTGGAAAAAAATCCAGTTTGGTTCATTCCATCCCAACATTGTTGTCTCACCAGAGTTTTCCTCTGTTTACTTTCCTCTGTTTACCCCTCCTGTTTACTTTCAACATACCATTAACTGAAGAACAGATGAAAGGGCAGCTTCAACTTTTATATCACATAAGCACAAAACATATGCTATTTGATAACGTACATCTCCACCAGCGTTAATCCCAGCACTTCAGAAATCTCTGCTGATTGCAGGAGAATTAACATTTTCCTTTGTGACTGATACAAAAAGCCTGCAAGAATGTTTTCTGCCCTGACATTAAAACATAACTATGTGGTAAAACAGTTAAACTGATAAAACTCATACAGTGAAAATATCATGCAAACAACCTGAACATTCCAGTTGGAATCACAGCCCATTTTCCTCACTGCTGCTTTAAGATGCCTATGTTAGCAGTTCAAATCCACCCCCAGCAGCTCTCTGCCCCTGCAGCTGAACAGCAAAACCAAGCTCAGGTTATAGGCCTGCATCCCCTCATCTCTCAAAAGAGACTGCCAACCAGAGGTTACCACATGAGGACAGTCCTTGGGTCATGCCAACTCCCAAACTGCCCTGGAATCACCTAGGAGAGTGCTAAAATCCACTAAAATTGTGCCAGGAAACATTTAATAATTTCACTGTATGAAAATCACTGAGATCATGTCCTAGAAACATTCCCCAGTGGTTTTTAATTTACAGGTATGGGCAGAGGCTTCAAGTCCTGCAAAGTCATTCTGTAACTATGAAGGATTAGCTTCAGAGCTGGAAAGTGATGGGTTTTGCAGGAGAGATTCTTCTTTACCTGTCAAGACAGCCGAGTGGTTTTTGAAACATGATTTTCAGCTCTATTATACTCTAAGCAAAGGATTTGCTGTTTCATTCTCCTATTTACCAATACTGCCGAGCAGTGCTGCACATCAATTCTACAAAGGTTTCTTTTTTTATCAGAGAATGTGTTTCTAATAATCTTCCCAGACGCTCTTCTATCAAGTATTAGGATTACATATATGGGATATTCCCAAGACAAAATTGCAAAATCTGTCCTCACAAACTTCTCTTGCGAGGTTGGAAATTCAATCCAATGTGCGACTGGTATTAAAGCAAATGTGATCTACGCCTTTGTGCAGGGAAACAAGAAGCAAGCAAAATACCACAGCCAACCCATAAGCCAAACCTCAGGTTTCTCAGTGACCTGAGCAGGTGTGGAACTTGAAGGATGCAGTCGTCATCGTAAGTTCTGGGTACACATTTCCCTTCCATAAGGTTATGGCACTAGTGTAATTGGCTCATGAGTCACACTTATTTCCAGTCTCTTTCTGTCACAGCACAGGACTTTTTACTAAGGATGTGATTATTCATTTAGCTCACACAGTACAGCGAAACATAAACCTGTGATAAATTCTCTCTTTCATATTTCTAATCAGGTTTTAAATATTTTCTGTTGACCGTGAAAAATCTTTATGAATCATCCCTTTTCTTTTGGCAAAGATTTTTTGTAGCCTTTTTTTTCCCCTATGGTGAGGACAAGTGGCAAAGCTGATTTAAGAAGCAGAAAAGGCTTGCTGTACAACTGAACAGGCATGCATGAGGAATGACACTTAAAATCTGACAGTAATTTCTAGATGTGCGAATCTATGGGTAGGATGAAAAAATTAAGGTCAGAGAATTGTTGGTGTAAACAGAGCATCACTTAATCTACAGGGCATTTGTAGTTTGGGTCCGTTTATGTCATTTTTAAGCGAGGAGGGTGTGGAACAGCAGCAAGTATAAATTTGAATATTGTACCTTAGTGTTTTATACCTGCAGCTTCAGTTTGAGATGTACAAAGGGAGAAATGTGACTGTTTCTGATTAATGACACCAATTCACATAATCTCTTCATGGGGGATTAACCCATATGTGAGTCATAAAATAAATCACAGGAAAGATCTGAAAACTACTCTTCCATTTCAAGTAAATAATGCCACTTCATTAATTACTTTCAACTAAAATACTGATAGCCTTGTTTTAAAAACAGATTAACAGTTTGAGATCTTCTCTGTTCTGATCCCATCTATTCTTTGAGCACTAATACCACACGCAGGACCTGGGTGTGTTTATGCCAGGGGAGTTAATGCACATTTGGATCATGGAAAATGCACCTAAACCTGATTTTAGCTGGTGCACAATTGCCGATGCCAGGAGCACTAAATGCAGCAAAGAAAGCTACTCCACTTGGGCTAAGAAGGCAGCTAATAAAAAAATCCTACCCAGAAACAGATACACTGGGATGCAGAGTGTACCAATCTAGAGATTATACACCCAACAGCCCTACCAAGAACCCACCAGGCTGATTTTAGTCGTAACTAAGAGAGTTTTATAAAATGCAAGCAATATCCTATTTGAACCCCAAATGCACTGCACACTTTCCATCCACTTCTTTCAGAGCAGCTGGCGGGGCTGGGCTGAAATTTTCATGAAATGTCTTGAATGCATTTGTTGCCCTTTCTGGTAATAGGTACTGTGTAGAGACCTAGAAGAATAAACACTGTCCATGGGGATCTTATTAATGTTTATAAATATATCAAGTGTGAGACACAGGAGGAGATGGCCAGCCTCTTCTCAGTTGTCTGTGGAGACAGGACAAGGGGCAATGGCTGCAAGTTGGAGCACAGGAAGTTCTGCACCAACATGCAGAAGAACTTTTTCACAGTGAGGGTGACAGAGCCCTGGGACAGGCTGCCCAGGGAGGTGGTGGAGTCTCCTCTGGACACATTCAAGATCTGTCTGGATGCCTACTTGTGTGACCTGTCCTAGGGACCCTGCTTTGGCAGGGAAGTTGGACCTGATGACCTCGAGGTCCCTACTAACCCCTACAATTCTACAATACTGTGAAATTAAGAAAGTGGATTTCTCTTTACTTGTTATGTTTCAGCGTGTATTTATAAACTAGCCAAAGTTTATTGGAGCCTGCTCTTAAAAGGAAGTACTTTTCTTCCCCAGACACCAAGGAGAAGGATAGAAGCAGAAATCTTTTAAACAATGTATTTCTATATTTTACAACTTTTTTCTCTTTGTTTGGTGCCACTACTGACCTTGGTAAGGGAATGTTGGTGTTGAATGATGATGCAGGTTTCTCGGTAAGTTTCAAACATACTCTCCTAAGCTCCCTTCATCACATCTCAGAAAATTAATATTAGCATAGACCATCACTTTTTAAGCAAAAATAGCACTGCACTGATAGGGAGAGCGAAGAGGTGAAAACCCATACAATTTTGCCCCTACGATATCCAGAGAAAAACCCCTTTTAAAGATTTGAGATCACTATAGACTAAAGATCCAATAGGCAGAGTATTTACCTCCTGCATCCCCAAGCTTTGCTAGCAGCAAGGAGTAAACCAGCAAATCACAACACAGGGGCAAACATTTTCCTCTCCATATAATGCTACGTATTCCTTACTCTTATGAAGAAATGAAGGACATGGCTTAGCTCAGCACAGTCACAGTAATTCACAGGTTGCCAAAGATCAAAGATGCAGCTCTCGGGATATGCTCTATGAACTACGTTCAGGGCTCCCTGAACAGAAAAAGAAGAGTTCACTACACTGGCAGTATCACTTACTTAGGTAAGTCACTGACAGATTAAAAACACTGACAATTTACTTCTTGACCTGGACTGAACTCTCAGACACATACTATTTTTTTAAATCACTTTTTCCTGTACTGCAGCTTGTATTCTCTCAAACACGCCATCAGTAGCGAGGAAACTCTCTCACCGTAGTTATCACTACAATGCCTTGGGAACTGTAGCTTGCAAAGAGCTACAGAAATCTGCCACATCCTGCAACTTTGGAGTCTCCAGGATAGATATGTAGAGAATGAATGTCCCCAGGCAAAGCAGCTCTAAGCTGCATGTGGAACGGGAAAGCCATCATGTACAAGTAAGCAGAACAGATCATATTTTATAAACACGTAACTGGGCAAAAGAGGATGTTTTACTATGAAAATTTCAAACCATATAACACAAAATTGGAAACAGCTAAGATTTTGTGGAAAACTTATGTACCTATCATCTATTTTCTTCTGAAGAAGCAGCAAGCCAGTAGCAATGTTTGAGTATTCTTTTCCTTTCTTCCCCAGGATGGGACATGGAATATAGCAGGAGGGTACAGATGTTCCCTCACTGAGATGGTGAAGAGTTATCTCCATCTACAGTGTGCTTTTCTACGCTGTTATGTCCATTGGCTATTTTACATGCTGGAAGGAAAATAGTTTAAGAAACATTTCAGTTATACATAAACTCACTGTGCTCCCACAGTAGATACACATCGCACCAATTTTCCAGAAATAACCCTGTCTTCTGAAATAAGTTCAGTGCCCCTAGAACACAACACTGAATGAGATTGTGCTGGGGGCGATTTCAGCACCTCCTGTTCTACACTGTCTTCATAAGAATGCTGTTCTCTACCTAGACAAGTCTGAGACACATTCATCCTGGTACCACTCATGTTTCCGGTCATGTTTTTCTTTAATCACAAAGAAAAACAGTAATGCTTATTCACATGCTTAAAGTGTTTGGCTTGAGTAATTGTGAGCCAGAGGCCAGGTGGTCGAACAGAAAAATCCACAGTGCAGCCAAAAAGCACACAGACTGTTAATTAGAAACACTTCATCCTCCCCAAATGCCCGTTACAATGGCAGGCCTTAAGGAATTCTGCTTCCCTTTTCATTTCTAATAAATGCTAATGCTCTTCAATTATCTTGTAACATACCCCACATTAATCTCACTGGGAGTGACACTGCCTCTCCAGACCCTGTGCGACACGTCGGCATTCACAGTCCTCTCAAGCACTTGCTCATGGCCAGTGAACTGTAAGGATGTGCAGCTGCCTACTCTACTCTGAGCGGGCTGCCGCTCTCCTCGTCGCTTGCTTAACACGGTGTGTGGTTCTGTGGCTGCTGGACAGCACTTACAGGCTGCTAGTAACAAAATAATTTCCTTTTTAGCATGCATTTATTGCACTGGTAAAAGCACAGCAGAAGCCTAGGCTTTTAAACTGGCAAGATGATCCTCTGCCATGAACACACTTATATACGGACAGGTATGCAGTGTTCTTCTTAAAATCCTCTCAACCATTCTTACAGTTTTTTACTCTCCATTAACCTTTACTCAAAGGTAAATCAGTTTCACATCATCTCATTGAAGCCCAGCCAGCATGTGGAAAGAAGTCTGGAATCACGCTTGTCTCATTTTATTAGTATTTCATTCTGTGTTATTAAAAATAAATTCTGTATTTAATGTGCTGCTACTGACAGCTTCAATAAAATCAATAAAACACAAAAGCTGCAATTAAACAACAAAGGTAATTTTTAAAAATTATCACTGCCACACAACAGGCATCTCTTGTTATCTCGTTAATATACAGGGGGCAGAGTTGGCTTGTGTACTGTTTGTGCACCACCAGGTTAATAACATCCTTCCCACTGTCTTACAACACGATGAAAGCAAATACGCAGCAGAAATGTTCTGAAGTATTTCT
The DNA here is from genome assembly GCF_964237585.1 of Gallinula chloropus. Lineage (NCBI taxonomy): Eukaryota > Metazoa > Chordata > Aves > Gruiformes > Rallidae > Gallinula > Gallinula chloropus. The sequence goes on from NC_140088.1 coordinate 58,109,423, forward strand.
GTTCAGGTTTGCTCTCTGCATGCATACTTAAGGATGGCAGATCGGAGGTTCAAACAGAGCCAACGGCACCTGAGTGCAGGCCAGCGATTGCACTTGTCAGATGAATACGTCCATCAGCTCAGAGTATTTGGTGCATGAAATATTTAATGGCATTTTCCCAGGTATGGTACTTAGTAATGAAATACATGCAGAAAACTGTAGGAAATATAAAACATAATCCATCCTAAAATGGAATTACTCACAGCTAATGGAAATTACAGTGGAAAAAGGACTGTTCTACGTTGGGCCAATAATGTTCTCCTGAGTTCAGAATCATTAAGAACTGAAGAAATAATAGAGAAGCCGAGGACAAGGAAAGAGCTGTCTACCAAACAACCACTGCCCTAAAGAGGAGGCAATTCATTTAGAAAGCTTCCTCTCCCTCCTATTCAAATTATTAGGAATCCTACTCATAGGAAGTTTTTTTTCAAAAAACAAATACATCAAACCACAATGGTAGAAAAAATAGAACAGTTATTGAAACACTGAAAAAAGGTTTTGAAAAAACTTCTACACATCTATCTACTTAAAAAGGCTAAATATATACAGAATTCAGTGTTCCCAAAATTATATAAGCTAAAATAACTCTGCGTCCAGAAGTGCCATCAAATTAAAAAGTTTATATATATAAACAGCAATTTAGGATAAAGGCACTTCAAGTACACTGCTTAATGGCTTCTCCTGTCTGTATAAACAGGGAAACCAAAAAGTGGACTTTTATCCCCAAAATATCAAAGCATGAAGTAGCTATTTTACCATAGGAACTAGGCTCATAAAGAACTCAGCCCACACAAGAGCTGAAGGTTAAACAGCAATTTAACAGTGTACTTTTAACTTCTTTTACTTTTTTTTTTTTAATAAACATAGCTTCTGGCTTCCCTGAGATTCCACAACACTGAACAAATTGGTGTCTGGTGACAAACAGCACAGGGAGCACGCTGATGCCAGGAGTATCTCCCCCACACTAAGTTTTGCCCTCCTACTTTTATTTTACCTTTAGCTGTTTGCTAGGATAGCTACAAAATACCCTTCCAAGACCTGATGACCCAAATCCTTCAAAGGCAACAGCTCCTGTATTCCCTAAGCCAGAGTGGCAAACCTTTAGGTACAACATTTTATGGCCCAGGCTTCCCATATGGCTACAGAACACTAGCAGGATGATCCAGAGCCCCTAAATCAGGGGCTTAACCATCCCCCACAGTGCATACTGGGAACAGGAATTCTTAACCTAGGCTGTTCAGACAATAGCTATCTAAAATTTTATGACAGAATCAGTTCGATAACAAGTGTTACAGTGAATTCAACGGGCTATGGAAAAAAATTCTCCAACAGTTAATTGCCTAATGTTTTCCTCCCCCTGATCTCTACAGAGCTTTATGATCTCCAACCCATGCTTGGGCTACACATTGCATCGCTGCAAAATGAACCACACAAGCCTCGGATTTTTCTTTCTGGGACCATAAAAATGGTTGAACATGATAGCGAACAACATAAACTTTCAAGTTCACTTGTCTACCGACTACTTTTAAAGAACAGTCTTGATTTGTCTCTGTAATGCGAATAAAAGGGGAAAAAGAGAAAGATTTATGCGTAGGTAATAGTCTGGTTTGGGCTATGTTAGAATGTAGTACAGAACATTAAGCTTTGCAACAAGATTAAATGTCTTTTTATTTCTATTTTGGCATTCCATACCCAATGGAGTATGGATAGCAAGTTTAAAGTTTTTATTTTTGCCATAAAAGATCATATGACTTTTTCCTCTCCATTGTAATATGTATTTCATTTAATAAATTTTATAATTAAAAAAAGCCCTACTAAAATCACTTCTCTATCCAAGGATTACAATTCAGAGGGGGTTCATTTAGTTCCATTAGTTTTAACATCTGCGTTTCAACTTGCAGACAGCTTCAAATGCAGCTATTGAGGTAATACATTGCTTCATTTACAAAGGAAATTGGATGCTTAATGTATTTTGTAACACAGTAATAACAAACCCCTAGTATTTGCATAAAGCAGCCCACCAGAACAGCAGGTGTTGGCACTGTCTGGGAAAAGGTCTTCTGACTTTTGCTAGCCCAGCGTGGGCTCATTATTCCATCTGGTTACAGATTATCAGAGATCGATCAAGTCCACACTACAGAAAGCCCCATTTGGGAAGGTTTGTTACCTTGTCGGTGCCTAGAAAAGCCAAAAGCATGGAGTGAGGATGCTTTTCAATTGGACTAATTGCGTGTTCATGAATTGCTGGCTGGAAAGGACCGATCACAGCATGATAAATGTCTGTGTTCCATCCCTCTCGTGCTTATGATACCGCTGGTGGGGCTGCCTGGAGTGGGGCACAGCACAGGGCCAACCTTTGATGGCAAATTTCTCACCAGTGTTTTTTGTTGTAGTTCCTTTGGCTTTGCTATTCCAGTTTTATTTCAGGGGAAGGCTGGCTGGCAGCGAGTATGTGGCACAAAACAGTATTTCAGAAGAGACATATGTGTCCAAATTGAGAGAATTTGAGGGAGACGGTGGCTGTTACCACCACAGTACCCATGAGACTTAACAGCTGGGATTGGGAAATACGTTTATGAGTTGAGCTTTCCAAATGGTTTTTGTCGGTTTGATCATTCTCTGTTTCAGAGGATCAGTCTCTTTGCCTTATATACTCATCATTTCCTAGAATTACCACATCATGATAGTAAAGATTATCTTTTTTCTTTTAGATAGGTATTTAGGTAGATCTGATTCAAAGCTACAAGCTGAATTCCAAATGTTCTTACTATGTTAACTACAGCAACAAGGAAAGGAGTCAGGTTTTAATCCGCTGAGGAGACACTCTCAGAACAGAACCATGTCTGGAAAATACCTGTACTGTGCCTGAGCACTTGTATAAGCATGCAGTATATAATCAAACCCACTACCACCTCATTTCAAGTTCTACCTTGGAATTAAACTTAAATTGAGACTGAAATGAGTTTTGTTATCCTCATTGTGCCGCACAGAGGAAGATTCTTCATAACAGCAGGAAGAGTGATTGCCTTTGGAACTGAAAAATGAGTTGGAGATACTTCTGTCACAAAATAATTTTTAGAAAAAGTTAGTTAAGGCTAAAAATACCTTTCTAGACTACTGTGCCATGTGTCTGCTCAGCACCCTCTTACAAGTGAGTACTTGTCTGGAAGTGAGAAATAGTGTCTGATGTGAAAAATGCTAGTATGCTCAAGTCTCATGTACCTCCTTGAAACACTGAGAACAGCACCTCTGTCACATCGTATGAAGTGACTGAATTTTCCCAGCACTTCTACCTCAGTAAAATCTTCATCTACAAACGAGAATCTTCACCTGAAGATAGTAAAGCTGCGGGGCAAGACAGAACAGGAAGATCTCGAGTCTTCTGGTTAAGTGTTAATTGCCAGTCAAAGCACACAGAACAATCAGAAACCACAGTGATACAGAACTAAAGCAATCTAAAAACTCTTTCTTGTGTTGTAGAAAAATTTGCAGAGTTTGTAAGCCTTTTAAAAACATTCCTTGCAGTCACACAGTGGAACAGCAGCATGTGACAAAATGCAGATTCCTGCTATGTTTGTGCGTTTGCTTTGTGCTTATGTGTGAGTGCACATTATGCGCTACACCACAGGGACCAACAGACTCAGGAGGCAAACTCTGCTGATGCAGTGTTGCCTTGATGAGGTGCCACCAAAAGGTGACTGAAATCCTCCCTGGCTGGAAAAATATTTTACTGACTTTTAATCTACCAGATTATAATTATACAAATCACAGCCAGCCAGCAGTTTTTCACAGAGCAAAGCAAGCATGAAGCGTAAGGCCATATCCACCCTAAGGGCTTCAGGAAACAACTCAATTTTCCCCTCAAGAGCAAGCAGGAGGAAGCAAGTGGCAATGAGAGCACAAGACAGTATCTTACAGAATGCAGCAAGACAGGTTATGTGGGCAAGACCCAAACCTACGGAAGTAAAATGCACACCCTCTACTTGGTGGCACCTCTTGGGAAATAAACAGCACGTACATTTTAAGAACAAATTCAAGTACCATCTCCATGTGGCAAATTATGTTAATCTGTGTAACAGAAACGTCAAACTATATCTAAAGCAACTGTCTAAAATTCTCTGCTATACAACTGCAGCAGCAAATTTTTACAGAGAAAGAGGACACAGGGAGCAACCTTCTCCCCTAGGCAGCAGCGCAGTAAGAAAGCAAGCAAGGACTTGATCTGGCACGATGTGGAGGGAGGACTATCCCCCCAACACTCCCTCAGGCAGCACACATATCGTTCAGCAGCATTCCAGAGGGAAAGCGGCTTAAGCTGTGCAGCTGGCACTGCTGCACATGGGATGGCAGCATGAACCCAGCAGCAAAAAGAGCGGGAAAAGAGAATCCCTCGCGTGCGGGCTGGTGACTGCCGGGAAGGCAGGGAACCTTACAAGCACTGCTATTGCACATTTGAGTGCAGCGTTTAAATAAAACTTTTAAATAAAGTAAACCAGAGAAGGAGAAGAGTGTCTGTTTAAGGAAAGGCAGATGCAAAGTCCATTTCCAACAATGGAAAGGACTATGGTCATGAGTAAGAGACCTGACATCTCTATACCATCTTTGTCCCACTGACAAGTGAAAAAGATATAATTGCATTTCTTTATCTCACCCTCTGCTTACCAA